>NC_139540.1:68750696-69412655 GCF_965153285.1 Podarcis tiliguerta
TCACATACATGGGCAAATACATGCTACTATAATCCTAGGGATAATTCATTTGTGTGACTGTTATTTCATCTTTGATTGGAATGCCTGCAAGGGCTCAGGAATTCTCAAACAAGGTAATATATATTTATCTGAAAGGAATAAATCTCTCCCCCCTTTTGACATTTGATGGGCCAATTCATAGAGGTGTTCAAATAACTGGGGGATCACGTAGATGAAAAGCGGGCTGACTGATTCATGATAATTCATAGCCTAGTAAGGACCATTCATGGCATTGAACAGCAAGTCTGCCATGAGGTCTTTTGAACTATGGCAGGAACATGTGAAGCCAAAGCTCTTCATACTCAGACATAAAGAGCAAATGAGCTCTCACTTCCAAAGTGAATGGATGGACAGAACCCTATTTTTGAACCTCTGTTAATATGGATGGGGTGGGTCTAATCTTTCTTGGCGTTGCTCCAAGTGTGTGCAAGTGCAATTTAGGAAAGGAAATGCCTTCTCCTCTATTCTAACCGCTTATTACAGTGGTACTTTGGGTTACATACGCTTCAGGTTACATACGCTTCAGGTTACAGACTCCGCTAACCCAGAAATAGTACCTTGGGTTAAGAACTTTGCTTCAGGATAAGTACAGAAATTGTGCTCTGGAGGTGCGGCAGCAGCAGGAGGCCCCATTAGCTAAAGTGGTGCTTCATGTTAAGAACAGTTTCAGGTTAAGAACAGACCTCCAGAACGAATTAAGTTCTTAACCCGAGGTACCACTGTACTTTGAAGAGGAGAAGTAATATTTCAGTTTGTGCATATAGGTTGTCATTATGGGCAGTTAAATGGACCCATGTTCTGGGTAGACAGGCCAACCCAATGCATAAATCTCACTCCTTCAAAAAGAGCGTGACTGGGGTATAAAAGTACAGCCACAACATATTCTCTTAAAATACAATGTTGTTGTTTTTAAATGCACTCTTAGTCTTGTAAATGCAGAACCCCACAAGTGTCCCTATTTTCCAGGGACTGTCCCTGATTCACTGAAGCCATCCCAGTTCCTGATCGTATCCTGGAATATTCTGCTTTTCCTTAGGACGTCCCTATTTTCATCAGAGAAATGTTGGAGGGCGTGGAGTTATCTGACCCCAAAGCCATCTGTATAGGGTAGTATTTTAATGTTTAGATGGGTGGGATAGAATAGAAATCTCCCTATTTTCATAGGAGAAAATTTGGAGGGTATGTAAATATTTAATATGTTTCAAACTTTACTGAGAAATTTCACCCCTGCCCTCCAGTAAACTATGAAATTTATGCCTGATGAACAGCAATCTAACCTACCCATAAGGACAATAAACTGTGGGATGAGGTGTTCCTCTTTTCTTCTGTGTCTCCTTAATTTTTCATGTGTTGCACTTCTGTCAGAACAAGGATCTAAAAGCAAAATCCATGTTGGAGAAGAACCATCAGTGATTTGTATCTGGAATCATTTTCTAGCTGCAGTTTACAGTTTAGAAAACCAGTGTGTTTTCCTTGTCTTCCATGACCTATAGGGTGGGGCAGACTTAAGCACCAGTTTGGAGAAGTACTCTGGTCCCACAAACCTCAAAGGAGATTGAGCAAGACTGACTGAAAATATTAACAGCTGTCTTCTACTCTATACCGTTTATCAATTCTGGCTAATCCTGGTAAGTGTATTTTCTTTTATTCCCCTCCTGTATATCAAGCACCATGTCTGGAAAAACAGATGGTGTTTCACTTCTAATTCCATGTCTCTCTGTTTTCATGTTCTTACATACTAGAAATTCTAATACCTAACAAATCTGTTTACATTCATCAGTATTTTTCTTATTGCCGTTACTCTTTCCAAACCAATACTTTCGTTGTAAAATTTCTGGTCTATAAAAATACAACAATTATGCAGTTTTTATTTTTTTATTTCCCATTTTCTCTCAGACAGCGATGGAACTTGCCATGTCTTTGCCAAAACACTGGGTTCCTTTTTTGAAGAAGAAAATAACTGAGTGATGTATTGCATCCATTTAACATTTTTCAGCAACAGAAAAAGGGCCCTTTTTTATTCAAAACCTTCAGGTTGATGTGTGTCTCTATGCATGCAAATCTCAAAGTGTCACTATTTACCATATAGAAAGAGTGGTTCTGAAGTACAGTGGTACCTCGGGTTACAGACGCTTCAGGTTACAGACTCCGCTAACACAGAAATAGTACCTCGGGTTAAGAACTTTGCTTCAGGATGAGAACAGAAATTGTGATCCGGTGGCACGGCGGCAGTGGGAGGTCCCATTAGCTAAAGTGGTGCTTCAGGTTAAGAACAGTTTCAGGTTAAGAACGAACCTCCAGAATGAATTAAATTCTTAACCCAAGGTACTACTGTATAGATTCATTCCCTCATCCCTTTACTTACTTTTAGCCTTTGAAGCTAGATTTTTCGTTCCAAATTTAGGGGACTGAGGTGAAAAAGGGTGGGGCTTAAAACTGATGGGGCATTTAAGTGAGAGATGGCAAAATTGCCCAACAGTCTGGGAGGTGTTTTAGCATTTCATTTCACTTTTAATTTGTATACTGCCTTTCTATATTACTATACACAAGGCAGTTTGCAGCAACAAAATATACAATGCAGAACACACACTGTGTAATAATCTGATCCAATAAAAAAGTCATAATAAAACACAACTTTAAAATGGAACGACTTATATCAAATAACATAATATTCAATAATCTACTAGAATATAACAGCACACGATAAAATTAACTCTCAAAACATCAGCAAATAATTAAACTGAAATTCACAATTACAATAAATAATTACTAAACTTCAATCAATAAAAAATAACTGCAAGTCGCAATGCACAAACGACCGCCATACATACAAAACCATGTAAACTGAAAAACCAAGACACACAACTTATAAAACTATATATATTTAATGGAACTCTTCTTCTCCCTTCCCAGTGAAGTTCAAGTGGCTGTGATGACTCTTTTTTTGCCACAGAGGAAGCTGCCTTACACTGAGTCAGACTGAATCTAGCTGAATATTGTCTACAGTGACAGCAGCGGTTGTCCAGGTGTTGGTGGTTGAACTTGAGACCTTCTACATTCAAAGCAGATGCTCTTCCACAAAGCTGCATCCCTTTCATCTCTTTATTTCGCTGCTGCCTTTTTTTTTTTTTAAGTGATGGATAGTGGCAGCTGCAGAATAGCTCCTCTTGGGGTCTACTAACAGATGGACGTTTCTTCTCAGCTCCCTGTAACACCAACTAATTCATCAGTGCTGTTCAACAAACTTTCCCAACACCTTACATCCAGAACTATCTCCTTGGGTGGGGCAGAGTAGCTATACTAGCTTCTTCACAGGTGGGTCACCAATGCTTACTAGGAGGGTTGAGCGGGCAGGGAGGTTGACATGGTGTAAACACACCAGTGAGTCAATTTGATGCCCCTGCTGTGTATTTGCACTGCGCTAGCCTTCCCACTTTGACCCTCCCACCCTGGGGTGGAGGGAAGCAAATGCTGGCTTTATTTATTTATTTTTACTAAATTGAGCACCACCTTGGTCTCTTTTAGGAGGAAGGGTGGTACCTAAAATCAAACTGTTGGAAGGTTGTAGTGTCTGCTGTGCCTGTAGGCACTGATACAGGAGATAAAAAGGGAGTATTTTGCTTTGTATTTTAGAGTGTGTGTGTGTGTTTAATTAAGGTTTTTATTCAGTTGTATTTTTTGTCTTTTTTTGCCCCCCCCCCAATGCCATATAAATAAATAAACAACTTCCCAAAAATTTACAATGGTTAGAATGGATAAAAAAAAGATAATTTATAGGCTAATTCAAGAGTTTGCAGATCCTATCCATTATACATATATATCCATGCACACCCAGGAAAGAGAAATACATATTTACTTGTCAACAGATTCCGTTTCGAGTCCAAGATACTGTGTGACTGATGTATCTTTGTTACACCTGCCTAACACAATCACAAGAGCTGTATTATTCCTACCATCAGTGCTTTGACAGCTGACAGGTTTATGGGGAGAAGCTGCATGCACAGCTCTGGTGCATGTCATATGAAAAGCCCTGCTGGATCAGACTAAAGGCCCATCTCGTCCAGCATTCTGTTCTCCCAGTGGCTATCCGGATGCCTAAGGGAAGCTCGCAAGTAGGACATGAGTTGAACACCGCTCTTCCCAATGTGCTCACTTACAATTGGTATTCAGAGGCATATAATCTCTGGTAATGGAAGTCGTACATGGCCAACATGACTATTTTAATCTTCCTCCTCCATGGATCTGTCTCCTGTATTCCACTTTTAAAGCCATCCAAGTCACTTCAGATAGTGTGAGCTAATTCTATAGTTCAACTATGTGCCACTCTTGTCAGTCCAGAATCTTTGAAGATTTAACTCCATGGGATGGCCTCAGGTTCTCGTATTGAGGAAGAAAGCCTTCTTTCCGCCCACTTTCTTCTTACTATTATTATTATTTATTAAATTTGAATACCACTCTCTACACTGTAGATCTCAGATCAGTTCACAACATAAAATTACAATATAAAAAACACAATATACATAATCCTTTTTTTGTATATAATTTTTATTAAATTTTCTGTTTTACAATTTAAAATACATTTTACATCCTTAAGATATCAATGACTCCCCTTCTTCTCTTTCCATGGTTCATTTTACATATCATAAATCCCTGCATATTTTACAAAAACTATACCGTTCAGTATTCCATTATTGCATCCATCAAAACTTGTTTACACTGTCGAATTTATCTTAATGCTGCCTGCATTTTCAGCTATGCACAATTATTTTCCATATATTCAGTAAATGTTTTCCAATCTTCTTTAAACATATGTTCTCTTATTCTACATGTTAAGTCTGCGAGTTGTGCAGATTCTGTCAGCTTAAGATGCCATTCTTCTTTAGTTGGGACCTCGCTTGTTTTCCATCACAAAATACATAATCTGATGGGAATGCTATGTTTTTGTTGTTTAGTTGTTTAGTCGTGTCCAATTCTTTGTGACCCCATGGACCAGAGTACGCCAGGCACTCCAGTCTTCCACTGCCTCCTGCAGTTTGGTCAAACTCATGTTAGTAGCTTCAAGAACACTGTCCAACCATCCCATCCTCTGTCGCCCCCTTCTCCTTGTGCCCTCCATCTTTCCCAACATCAGGGTCTTTTCCAGGGAGTCTTCTCTTCTCATGAGGTAGCCAAAGTATTGGAGCCTCAGCTTCAGGATCTGTCCTTCCAGTGAGCACTCAGGGCTGATTTCCTTAAGAATGGAGAGGTTTGATCTTCTTGCAGTCCATGGGACTCTCAAGAGTCTCCTCCAGCACCATAATTCAAAAGCATCAATTCTTCAGTGATCAGCCTTCTTTATGGTCCAGCTCTCACTTCCATACATCACTACTGGGAAAACCATGGCTTTAACTATTCTGACCTTTGTTGGCATGGTGATGTCTCTGCTTTTTAAGATGCTGTCTAGGTTTGCCATCGCCTTTCTCCCAAGGAGCAGGCGTCTATTAATTTCATGACTGCTGTCACCATCTGCAGTGATCATGGAGCCCAAGAAAGAAAAATCTCTCACTGCCTCCATTTCTTCCCCTTCTATTTGCCAGGAAGTGATGGGACCAGTGGCCATGATCTTAGTTCTTTTGATGTTGAGCTTCAGACCATATTTTGTGCTCTCCTCTTTCACCCTCATTAAAAGGTTCTTTAATGCCCTCCAGGTGTTGCTGAACTATTTGGCTATGGGATCTGGAGTTCATTTGGCAACATCTGGAGGGTCAAAGATTTCCCATACATGGTTTAAAGCAAGGGTGGGGAACCATTTTGGCCCAGGAGACCAGGTCTACAAGGTCATCACTCTACAGGCCAATAGACAAGAAGGTGCTCCCATCAACTGCTTGATCTCATATGATGTAAGGCAGATCCATGCCTGCTGGAAAGTGGCAGTCCTCTTACAGATAAACACTTGGGAGCTCATACTAAGCTCCATGAGACCCATTATCACTTCACACCTTGCACAATATTAGGCACCTCTATCATAATCCTCTACTTGTATTTTTATAAACTATCACAATATTTGCTTGCTACATGAAGAGGAAATCGATAAGGTCCTGTAGCCTTATTGGAGTTCACCGATTGGGTCTGCGTTGCTCCGGGACAGACAGAAGAAAGTCAAATGACACCGAGTTGGTTCAAAGAAAGAGTTTATTCTGCTCTCCAGATAGCAGAAGGCACTTGCGTGATCAAGTCCACAGCAAGTCCAAAGAAATGACAGGTTTCATGCAGTTTATATATCCTCCAGGCACCCTCTCACTCCTCCCCTAGGAGCCCAACCACGTCAGCCTACGTACGCAGGTTGACATCACATATGTTCCTGCTTTGGTACTCTCAACCATAAAAGGATCTTCCTTCCTGTACTTCTGACCATAAAAGGATCTTCCTCTCCCTACTCTTATCTGGGAGGCAGAGGTGACCATTTCCAAGAACACACTCTGGCGTTATTCCCAGATGTGGGTCTGCACGTCTTTGTGGTCAGCACATAAGATAAGGCACACACGCATCATCCCTGCTGTACTGGAACTTGGCAAGGTCACTCATTGCCACCACGGACTGATAAGGGAGAGAGCTTTGTTCTTGTTATGGATTTACTCAACGGCTTGAGTTTATGCATTTTAGCTAAGGAAAAATAGGAATTTTGGTGCAGTTTAAAACTGCCTGCACAGTCAGTTTTTGGGTTTTGGAAACCCATTCCTTCAGTCCAAATGGTAAAAAGTTCAATGCACATCTCAGTTGAGATCCCATCCCAAAAGATAAAATCTGAATTCAAAGTTTGGTTAAGAGGACAAAAACCCTGTTCCTCAGGCAGCTGTAATATTTTGTTTGTATGAAGATAGATTATATATAACTTCCCATCACATTAAAGTACTTTCTGTATTTATGTCACTATAAAAGTAATGCATGGCGAAACCTCATCAACTGGAGAGACGACACAGAATGTGACCTTTAGTTAACAGGATGATGTATATGTGTGTCTAAATATGTGACTATAAAATAATCCATAAAGCATATGGTAGAAGCACGGTTTCTGGGCAATGCGGCTGTATTCCACTGTGCTCAATTATATTGGGCCACAAACCACAGCTCATCTGAATGTGAATGACGATGCTACTTCAAATTAACAAATGGCAAACTCCTCACAAAGATCTTCCAAAACAGTTGAAAAGGGGTGTGTGAGATTCTTCTGCCCCTATAGATCAGCATTAAAAAAATCCCCAGGAATGCTAAAATTCCAAAACGCAGACAATGAATGCAGATGGAATGATGATGCTATGTTTTATTGCTATTATAGGTCTAGATTCTGTCAAGTAAAATAGATGCTATTGTTATGTATAGTCTTAATTTTGTACAGCCAAAATTAGCATCAGATATGGCTTCCAAAGGGCACTCTGGAACGGGAAATAATAATAATAATAATAATAATAATAATGATGATGATGTCTGGGTTTCCCCAGCCACAAAAGATTAAAAATACAATAAAACACCAGTCATTAAAAACTTCCCTAAACAGGGCTGCCTTCAGATGTCTTCTAAATGTCAGATAGTTGTTTATTTCTTTGACATCTAAGGGGAGGGCATTCCACAGGGTGGGAGCCACTACCAAGAAGGCCCTCTACCTAGTTCCCTGTAACTTCACTTCTCGCAGTGAGGAAACTGCCAGAAGGCCCTCAGCACTAGACCTCAGTTTCCTGGCTGGAGCAATGGGGGTAGAGACGCTCCTTCAGGTATACTGGGAAATGATTTCATGTCATATTGGTTTGCTAAACATGCACAAAAAGAGACTGAGCAATTTGTAGGTATCTAAGCGGTTCTCCAGCCTTCTCTTAAGCACCATTCAACAGGTATCACAACTACTTTGCTTATTGTTAATGCATATCTGGGCAAGGAGAATGTAGATAGATATCTCATAAATGATTTTATCACGCAAAAGGGCTCAGAAACAGTGAGTGTGGATTTTCGAAGAACGAATATACATAGTGACATTTGTTTATGAAGTTGATGCCATCAGCTGCATGGTCAGCTTTTAAGTGTAGCTGATGGACTAGAGTGAAATAATCCACGTCACGGTCCACCAGCAAGGCTCCGCCCACTCGGGTGCCCATGATTGAGAAATTTGAATTAGTGTATTTGGTGGGCAACCCTGCCCTGCAATAAGGCTGGCTGGCTGGTGTTCAATGGCCAGCCGTGTATGAGAGTCCTGGCAGCTGGAAATGGTTGTCAGCCTATGAGGGAGTGGGGGAGTCACAAATAGGCACCCGCCAGATCTCCAGGTCCTCAGAACACCCGATCTGAGGGGGGTTTTGGGGAACCGCGACGCTCTCGTGGTTTTCCCCTGCTTCACAGCGCTGGGGCTCTTTCAGCCGAAAGAGCTCCTGACTGCCATTACTGGGCGACCAACCGGAAGCTCATGTTACAATTTTAGGTTTGTTCATTGGGGGATAATTAATAATAATAATAATAATAATAATAATAATAATAATGTACCCAACCCATCTGACTGGATTCCTCTAGCCACTCTGGGTGGCTTCCAACAAAACTCCAAACATTTAAAACTTCCCTGTACAGGAACATCCCTATACCTTCAGAGGTCTTCTAAAAGCTGTGTAGTTCTTTATCTCCTTGACATCTGAGGGAAGGGCATTCCACAGAGTGGGCACAGCCACCGAGAAGGCCCTGTTCCTGGTTCCCTGCAACTTCTCACAGTGAGAAAACTGCCCGAAGCCCCTCTCTTCTGGATCTCAGTGTCTGGGCAGAACAATGGATAGTGGAGATGCTCCTTCAGGGATACAAGGCCGAAGCCATTTTGGGCTTTAAAGGTCAGCAGCACCAAAACTTTGAACTGCACTCAGAAACATACCAGGAGCCAGTGTAGATTTTTTAGGACCGGTGTTATATGTTCCTATACTTAACCTCTTCTGTGCAAAGAGATAACTTTTTCTGTTGTTCCTTTGTTCATTCTTTAATTTGATCAATCAGAACTGTGAATCATTTATGAATCTAATTCAGTTGTGTTTGACTAAGGAATGCCTTTAAATGCCTAAGCTATGCACTCCCGGTAGTGTCTAAAACTCTATAAATAAAAGTGACCCGACACTTTTAATGGACTTCTGGTTGAGTTGCTGTTGGTCAAAAGGTGAGTGGGAGCTGCTGCTTGGCAAGCGGCAAGCCTTGTTTTCACTTCAGTAGAATCTCAAGAGAATTCCGAAGGGAGGACACATGGTTCAATCGGACTTCACTGGAGGGTTATGATCCTGCATAATATTGACACAATACTCGGTGTCTGTACAGAGCTGATCTAAGGTGGCATTTGCAGAAACTTTGACCTTGAATCTGTGCAGTGATATTATGAATTCTGTGTACTTAAAAAGTTCATTATCATTCATCGAGAAGACTGGGACCGTTTTTTACCTCTTGAATCTTTCAGTGTTGCTGGCTATTAACTCATGCTTTGTTTTGTGTTTAATTAAGTTGTGCACAATATGCCCAAATCCACTGTGTGATGATTCTGAAGCAGCTTTGATGATAATGCAGAAGGATTCAATCATTCTTTGAGGGCATATTTGTGTGTGTATGTACATGCACACGTACCCAAGCCTTCACATTTCTTGAGGGGCTGAGGAAAAGGATATTTGAGTATGGTTAAATAAGAAGAGGATCCTCATTAAGCGAGGCAAATGGTAAATGGCCCAAGGGGCTCCATAAATAGGAGGCTTGCTAATAAAAGAGAGTACATTGAAGCCAAGGCAAATAACGTTAACAATGCTTTTGCAGATTTACTAATTGCCATCGCTTCCGGCAGTGACATATCAACCCGCAAATAACTTAAACCATCATTTGTTCTCTTTCCAAAAGTGCTTAGGCATAATTATATCATTTTACCATTGAAATTGCTCAACCTGCTTATTAAAGCGAAAATAAGTAGGAGAGCTGGGATCATTTTGCGGATTGCTTGCTGCTGGTGTATCAGACAAGTGGAACGTCCTTTTCTTGAAAGGACAGCACTGCAGCAAAATGAGAAGCATTCATATGCTTATGTTTTCTTCTAATTAACTCTCATTGTTAGCAAGTGCATTATTGTTCCAGCAAGATGGTTTTTATGTTATGAAAGTTGTCATGCAAGGAACAGTAATATTTATCAAGGGTGGTGGAGCCTTTACACTGGCAGTTCTGTTTCCCCCCTCCCTTTTCTAATCTTTGTTCTGAATTGAATATCTTCATAGCCTCCAGAATTTCAAAGATGAAAACAGAGGCACTCAGAATGACCCCAATTCTTCCACCAAGGAGCGGTGCCTGAGCTCCGCCCATTACTCATTGTTAAAGGCTATTTTCCACCGGATATGCAGTATATTTTTCAGTAGCCTGTCTTCTGAAGCAGGATGGTGAGCTAAATCTGAGTGATTTCTTTTTCTACAGAATGCTTAAGAATGTTTAATAGAATGTGTTATCTGCAAAGAGATCTGACTGCAATAATGATAGCTACATCTCAAACACATCCAATGATATTTTCTGGCTATTGGTGGCTATTTTAAAAAAATGTGGGGAGGGAGTAAACTGAATGGGATGAGAGAAGTGTTCTGACATTTTGTGTTTAGATGCCCAGGTATGAATCAACTGAGGCCACATTCACATCATACATTTAATGCACTCAAATCATTCTGAGTGCTGAGGCTTGTTAAGAAGATCCCTATTCTCCTCAGAGAGCTATTCCCCTCAGAGAGCTACCATTCACAGACTTCCCTGGAAAGAGGGATTGATGGTCAAACCAATCTAGAAACTGTAGCTATGTGAGGGAAATAGGGTCTCTTAACAACTCTCGGTACCCTAAAAAAATCTTATATTAGCTCATTCAGGTGTGCCAGCCTTTACCATTTGTAATTACAGTACAGGCGACAACTGATTTATGCACACCCAATTGATGTGCAACCACGACTGCATGTGTCGCAGCTACTTGGAAGGAGCCAGAAAAGGGACCAGAACTGGGGTGGGGTGGGGGCCAAATGGGGCAGAGTGGGCTTGTGTGTGCTCCACTGTCACACGTGATGTCTCAGAGCGTAGCCCCCATGCAAATTGGGGCTTGCCTGTATTTGTAATTTAATTAATACCACTTATTGATTGAAATGTTATACTACCTCTCCTTTGAATGAGTGATAAAAAGGACTGTAATTGGTACTATAATATTCTTCCAAAATATTATATGGATGGATAAATATGGGTGGATAAATGCCAACATTCTCTGTCTTGCTTTTTAGGGTGAGGGTGGGGATTTAACCCCAAATACGTGAACAGTCTCAACTCAGTGCAGACTGTTTTTCCTTTATATATTTGATACAATATTCCTACCGAAGAAGGAGTGCTCTGTATAGCCCAATGGATGCTGGACATGTGTATAGCATTTCCATGTACAGTGGTGCCTCGCAAGACGAAATTAATTCGTTCTGCGAGTCTCTTCGTCTAACGGTTTTTTCGTCTTGCGAAGCAACCCTATTAGCGGATTAGCGCTATTAGTGGTTTAGCGGCTATTAAAGGCTATTAAAGGCTTAGCGGATTAGCTGCTAAAAGGCTATTACCGTTTTAGCGGCTTAGAAAAAGGGGGTGGGGAGCGGAAAAAAATCTCAAGACTCGCAAGACATTTTTGTCTTGCGAAGCAAGCCCATAGGGAAATTCGTCCTGCGAAGCGCATCAAAAAACGGAAAACCCTTTCGTCTAGCGGGTTTTCCGTCTTGCGAGGCATTCGTCTTGCAGGGCACCATTGTACCGTACTTTTTTTTTTTTTTTTTGTCACTTCAGTATACAGTGGTACCTTGGTTTAAGAACATCTTAGTTTATGGACAACTTGGATTAAGAATGCTGCAAACCTGGAAGTAGGTGTTTTGGTTTGTGAACTTTGCCTTGGAAGCAGAACATGTTCTGCTTCTTGTGGAGGGTGTTCCATTTGTAAATTGAATTTCCCGCTGCTATGGGAAAGCACGCCTTGGTTTAAGAATGCTTCAGTTTAAGAACGGACTTCCGGAGCGGGTTAAGTTCGTAAACCAAGGTACCACTGTAATATGAAGCATCTGTAAACAAAAAAGATAATATGCATAAATGCAACATGCAATACTAAAATGCTTCTCGGGATTCCAGCAAAAACGGAAATGCCCTGAGATAATTTCCCACCACTGAATCTCTGCTTCATCCTAGCTACTGAGCCCCAGCCAAAACAATTAAGGTCTAACTGAGTCTGGAAAGGTGCTCAGATAACACCTAAGCATGGTGTTCCTAAGCATGGAACAGCAATTAAAAATGTATATCTGTGTTTCAGTGTGCCGTCTGACATTGTATTAACATCATTTCCATTCATTTGACCAAAATTAAAAGGGAACAACTTCCTGGTTCCTGGTGAATTCTGCTCTGTAGTAGCTTCCATGTGTCATCATGTGTCATGGGGGTGTTCAGATGCAACGTGTTTGGCCATGGCACATCTTACTTGGATGAGTAATATCTCACCAGCCATATCCTTTCTTTCAAAGCACTCTCTGTACACAATTAACTTGAGATACCATGCGGACAAGTGACAGGGCCTGCTATGAATCACTCAGTCGTCACTGGCTTCCAAGAGTTTGCTGTGGACATGTGTGAAATGCTGATAACCATTCTTCTGCTTCAAAACGGTCCAACCAGTCTTCTCAAGCAAGGTGCATGAGGGAACATGCATGCTGAAAAGCAAATAGTCAGGCTGTTTCTGGAGCCAGGCAACAACACAAACACAACATCAGTTTTTATGTTTGTTTTTCAGGGCCCACCTTCAGGGTGTTTGCCCAAAAGCTCAGAGAAAGCCAACTGATGGTCACTAACTCAGAAGGAGGCACTTGCCACATTTGCTTTAGAGCCTGGCATTTTTCAGGCTATTAATTTCACTGACCAAAATGTAAATGTTTACGGCTGATTAAAAAGCAGCATTTTTAAAATGTTGCTGAAGAAGAGAGCAACAAAAGCCTTCTTTAATTGTGAGATATACAGCCCTACCTTGTTTGTTGAACGCCCTGGAACTCAGACGTTCTGGCTCCTGAACAATTGAAACCCGGAAGTGACTGTTCCGGTTTTTGAATGTTCTTTTAGAAACCGAATGTCCGACAAGGCTTCTGCAGCTTCCAAACTGGCTGCAGCAGCTTCCTGCAGCCAATCAGAAGCCGTGCTTTGGAAGTCACATGTTTTGGAAGTCGAATGGACTTCCGGAACAGATTCTGTTTGACTTCCAAGGTACAACTGTACATCAAATCAGAAGGAGGGAAAGCATGGAATGGCTTCCAGGGGCTGTTTCCTATTTTACCTAAGGCCTTCTTGACCAATAAGGAATTATGGTAAACAAATCCACAAAAAATGAATAACAGCCTCACCATTTCTGAGATCCCGATCAAGCTCCCAAATGCACTTTCAGAACTGACCCTCTGTCATTTTTGGACATCTGAGAAATAGAAATGCATATGCCTGCTTGCGTTTATCTGAAGGAAATACAAAGAAAGAGCTAATGATGTGGCTCATTCTCATACTGATTCACCTGATTCTCCATTGTCATGCTCTGTACAAATTCCCCAAATAGTGTGGAATTGCACCACTGACAAGTGCTTCCTACACGTCTTCAGCTAAATGGGCATCAACCCTCATGTTTTTATTAACATATTTTACATGCAGAACTTTCAAAATTGCTATAGTTTGGGGGACAATGAGATAATTGTATATCTTACAATAAGAAGGTAAAGGTAAAGGACCCCTGGATGATTAAGTCCCGTCAAAGGTGACTATGGGGTTGTAGCACTCATCTCGCTTTCAGACCGAGGGAGCCAGCATTTGTCTGCAGGCAGCTTTCCAGGTCATGTGGCTAACATGGCTAAACTGCTTCTGGTGCAGTGGGACAGTTTTAATAAAACTGTAGCTTCACGCTGGCCTTTCCTTTAAAACAGGTGTCTAAAACTCACAGGTTGGGAACCACTGCTTTTAAAGGAAAGGCCAGACTAAGAAGAATCACAGCTAACCATCTCAGTGGGATAGAGTTTATCCCATTGAGATGGTTAGCTGTGTGACTCTTTCTTCTTCATCCTCCTCTCAAGGGGAAAATGAGTAGCTTCGAGTTAGGCAATGGGTGCCCAGATCTCTGTGGAGCAGCTAATTCATTGTTTAAAGAAAGGAAAGGGGCAACTGGCTGGTGGTGTGTGTGATGAGGAGAAGAAAGAAGTGAATGGGTTTCACTTGCACAAGTGTTCAAACCTTTTGTGGGAATGTTCAGGGATGCGCGTGAGGATATATTGTTTGATTATATCCTTTCCAACTTGTGTGAACAAGTTCTACAATTTAGCAGAGTAGCATTCCCCTTTTTAAACTCACACAGCGGATGCGTTTGCTCAGGCTCGCTAAAGCCTCTAAAATAAGTTACCTGGTAATTTCCCCTTTAGTCCCTCATAAAAGAAATAGACACGACACAGTGTTCCATAAAAGTATAAAGAGAGTTTACTCACTCACTCATTCTGTTCACAAATGGATCCCAGAAGGCAGACTTAAATTACAAAATATACCTAGAATCTATCCCATAAAGACATAGTCCCTTTGTCCTCTCTTGGCTGGAAGCCAAGAGAGCATCTTAGGCTAAGCAGATGTTGCTTCTTCAATGAATGTAGTCCGAGAACGAGAGAGATGGCGGCCAGTCCTATGCTTTTGTTACCTGCACAGGTGAGGCCACGCCCACCTCTGGTCACATGCAGAGGATGTCTGTCGCAGCCTAGGAGGAAACAGGAAGTTCTCACTGGCTGGTCCAGACATCCCCTTTTTATGTCCACTCTAGGGATGTTGTACTTGACTGCTTTGTGTTTCACACCCCACATCTTTCCCTTTGCCTTCTCCTCCCCATCAAATTGAAAGATGTGACCGCTATATGGTTTTACAACTATCTGACCCAGTGAGTGCCAAAGTTACTGCAGTGCAGGTGGCTATTCACTTTACTGCTATTGCTGTCACTGAAAGAAAGACCTGCAGCTCATTTTCAAGAGATGGAGAAAGATAGAGAGAGAAAACTCGGGGGGGGGGGATCGTGACCCTCCAATCCAAGTTGAAAACCTGCATGTTGGCCTTTTATTTTACTGTCAAATCTGAGAAAGGACGAGGTTCGAAAAGAGTTGGTTTTCTTACTTCTCTATGAAAAGAACAAGAATCATTAGAACACATAACAATGGGGGGAATGCATTAAATTCTAATTAGGAACAAATAACATATGATAGGGTAGAATTCTACTTGTTTGCCTCCTACCACCAATTCAGAATTTTGAATCCAATTGAAGAGAGACTTCATGCTGTTGAAAGCAGAGTTAAAGTCCCAAAGCCTGTCAGAAGGGGACGACACCACGCTCTCTTCATTTCACAGAAAGTCAGATTCAAAGCTTGCCAAGAATATTGTGGATGCAGCTGTCACGAGGCAGGTTCTATTAAATCGTTTAAGAAATAAAAGACAAGGAAAGGCCGGAACATAATAGCTTGCAGTGCACCAAATAAATCCATTTGCTGACTAAAGTTGCAATCCCTATGCACATTTCCTCGAGAATCAAGTAAACCAAAATCAATGGGACTTAACTTCTCAGTTAATGTGCATGAAGGATCTAGCTGCAAAAGCCCTTTGTTGTGGAAACGACACATCCTGTAGTGGTTTCTACCTGGATTTAAGTACAGGAAACAAAAATTATACAGGTGCTGCCCATAAATATTTAATAACATAATGTACAATTGCACACAGTGATTTAAAGGAGAGTGTCCACAGTTTTGCAGCAATGACAAAAGTTCTCTTAAATTGATCTAAGATTTAGTCTGCTCATTTTCAAGAAAATTGCAACCATTCACATGTAGGGAGTCTGCATTTTATTTTTTTAAGGTTAAAAGGTATTCCCTGGACTGGTACAAGTTGAGAATGACTGTTTAAAAGGGCATCATTAATAATAATAAATTGCATCATTTAGAAATGTCCGACTTTGCTTGCCCTATGTAAGGTCACTAAAATCTAAACAATTGCTCCAGTGTTGTGTTCCAATTTGCAGAGCAATTATATTAGTCCTTTGATTTCAAAAAATTCTACTTGGGACTGAGCAAATCAAACTAAGTTAATCTCATCATCAACAACAACAATTAAAAAATACTGTTCTGAAAAGGGACTGAGACTATCTTCTTTCAGCCCTTAGTTTGGGGCTTTGGTGTTGTTGTTGTTTTTAATGAGAGGATAAGACTACACATGTCCTCACATTTGTCAATTGTATGCCCCCCCCCCCCCCGCCAGATCAGTAGTGATGGTTAAGCTGTAGCTGATGATCATGCCTTTGAGCAGACTTTATAGTGAAATCTCATTGAATCTTACCAGCTAATTATGTTTGAGGAATTTTATTCTGTACTCTCAGTGTTCATGCATACTTGTCAGTTCCGAAGCATAGAATGGTTTTATTTTAAGTTGCCTTCAGCACTCAAACAATCCTAGGAACATAGGAAGTTGCCTTGTACCAAGTCAGACCATTGATCTGCCTAGCTTGGTATTGCCTGCGCTGCCTGATCTGCCTAGCTCGGTATTGTCTGCACCGCCTGATCTGCTTGGCTCGGTATTGCCTGCGCTGCCTGATCTGCCTAGCTCAGTATTGCCTGCGCCACCTGATCAGCCTAGCTCGGTATTGCCTGCACCGCCTGATCTGCCTAGCTTGGTATTGTCTGCGCTGCCTGATCTGCTTGGCTCGGTATTGTCTGCGCTGCCTGATCTGCCTAGCTCGGTATTGTCTGCGCTGCCTGATCTGCCTAGCTCGGTATTGTCTGCGCTGCCTGATCTGCCTAGCTCGGTATTGCCTGCGCCGCCTGATCTGCCTAGCTCAGTATTACCTGCGCTGCCTGATCTGCCTAGCTTGGTATTGCCTCCACTGCCTGATCTGCCTAGCTCGGTATTGTCTCCCAGCCCCAACTGGAGATGTCTGAGATTGAACCTGGGATCTTCTTCATGCAAAGCATATACTCTACCACTGAGCTACAGCCCTGCTGGTGGGCTAGGAATTATAAAATACTATGATTTACTGTACAAATTGCCAACCCAGTTAAGAGGCTTACCCTTCTCTGCCTTAGTCTCAGTCCAAGATAAGAGCTAGCTGTCTGTGTGTTTGTATGGAAGGAAAGGAAAAGGTGATGATAAATGGCGGCAATTTGGAAACTTTTGTCACCCACATTGTTGCATATGGCGGCTGGCTGACGGTGATGAACTGAAGCAATTCCTGTAGTGGATTTATGCACAAAGTGCATCATTCATAAATTCCTGCATGTAAATAATTCTTGGTCTAATTTGCTGTCTTTTGCAAATTATCTTTTCCAATGAACCAGTTGCACAAATGGCAAAAGTGAGTTAACAGAAGGAAATGGCAATAAAGTCACTGACAGGCCTTCCATATTCAGGTGATAAACTTTAATTTGGGTCTCCCAAGTTTATAAGTGAAATATATAAGCTCTGAGTTCATTATACATTTTATTGTCGTGCCAACTGGAAGACTGTTACAAGAGCGCTCATGTTCAGTTTATAGTGCTACTGAGCCATCGCTATATGTTATGATTTGCTGTTGGGAATTTACTCCCAGCCTTGCAGAAAAAGGTAAAATTGGCTTTGGGGAATCTGGCTAATGACCTGCCTGTCTTTGATACTAGCAAGTTCTAAAAGTTCTAAAGGACTGCACAGGAAATCAATGCACCACATCCGTCTGATAACTCATTTCCTATCATTCAGTCTCAGTCTCAAGAACATCAATGCAATTTTCCAGGTCTACTTTCTTTCTGGTGCCCTTGCTTTCACCAAAGTACAACTTTGCTTTCACTAGAACATCTGGTTAAAACAGTGTCATTGAATCAAATCTATGTGGTTCAAAATACGTATCCTGATACTGCTGTCCAATCTTCTATATATTCATTTAATTGAGAGGAGGAAGGATGGAGGAGGAATTTGATTTTGTTTGCATTTTAACGAGACACTACCTAATTTGCATTTCTCAAACCAATAAGTGAACCAAAACACAGCTTTCTTCAAAAGCTGCACTTCTCTGAATTTCTCCTCTCATGCTCTGTAGTGCTAAGGAACTTTCAGATCAAACATGAGCATTTCAGCACTCCAAGAAGATTTCTTAAGCTCAAAACACCAATCCCACACAACCCAGTTTCCCTATTTTTCAGGGACAGTCCCAGATTTACAGAAGCCATTCCAGTTTCTGATTTGATCTCAGAATGTCCCGCTTTTCCTTAGGACATTCCTATTTTCATTGGAGACATATTGTAGGCTTTGGAGTTATGCAACCCCAAAGCCAAGGTTGTAACTATCCAACCTTTGGAAGACATCTGAAGGCAATCCTATATAGGAAAGGTTTTAAACATTTTTTTAAAATGTTTTATGTTTTGTTATGTTTTTATAAATGCTGGAAGCTGCCCATACTGGCAACCCAGGCAGATGGGCAGGGTATTATTATTATTATTATTATTATTGAATAGGGCATCCATATTTTCATTGGAGAAATATTGGAGGGTATGCAATCCCCCAGAACTCTAATCCTTCTCCCACAGGATACATGTAACTATAAGAAGGTCAATTCCCTTTTACCTTCTGCCCTCCATTTCCCCCTTTTTGTTTTCAGCTAGTCACCCTCACATTTCTTGTCTCAGTTGTTCAGCCATAGACCTAAATGACAAAATTGCACAAGCCCCCTTTCACGCATTCTGCAAATGAAGGAACTCCGGGCCATCAAAGGACGTGAGGTCACAGGTAGGCTTCCTCTCTTCTCATGTCCATGCTCAAGATTGGGGAAGGCGTACGATATCAGCATGGAGCCAGCGGTGCCGTTTCATGATTGTGTCAAAGCCACTGTCTCAGTTTCACTTCCATACCGACCGGCACTCTATCACTTAAGTTCACTCTTAGAGGGAATGATTGGATAAGAGCCTGCAGTCAGCTTGTCCTATGAGGGATGTGACATATGAAGAAATCTATTACTAGCAACCTTCTCTTCTGTTCCCAGGAGCAGTGGAATGGTCCTGCCTGTCACTCTGAAAGAAAGAGGATTTCATAGTCTTCTCTCCCCTCAGTTTCTCCTTTTCATTTCAGTGTCTTTATCTATTAGTGGTACAAGACAAGATTCACCCTGGAGGAAATATTACAGTTTTATCATGAGAAAAGGAAACTTCTCAACTTTAACTGCCTAATGCTTCCTAGCAGTAATGCTTGGTAACAGTAGAAAATTGGATAGAACCTGACCAGCAATGCATCTTGCATATTTAGTTTCAGATATATATTCTGCTGTTCCTCCCAAAGGAGCTGAGGGTTGCAAACAACAGGTGATCAAACAATTAAAAAAAAAAACATTTTAAAACATCTTTAAAAGAATTCCAATACAGATGCAGTCTGGGAAAGAGCTCAACTTTAAAAGACTTGTTGTATTAGAAGACTTTTTTTATTTTTTAAAATGAAACTTAAAGCCTCAATGACCTAATGTTCTGTCAAATTACATTGGACTTGAAGATACTGTAGAAGCCAATGAAAACAAGCTAATTGCCATTTCATAATTAGATTAAACAGATTAAATTTTATTGACAGTATAACAACATAAAGATGCTTGCTTAGGAATGTTCAGGTAATTAATTATCTGTAAAGAAATTAACAACTGTAAAGAAAGTTTGGAAAGAGGCAAAGTTATTAAACTTTTTTCTTTTTTAAAGTTCACGAATGACATACCGATTTACAATCCAGACTCATTACAATCCAGATTTCTTAATGGTTGAAATCACAGGCATGCCATCATTTTAAACAGTATTCTGTGAATGTATATAACACAGTATTGTTGTGGCACTACTTTGAAAAATAATAGAGTGGAAGAGCATGGTACAAGATCCTCTTATATACAGAAATAATAGATTAATTAGAGGTTGTGTTATTAGAGGTTGCGTCATTATAACCTCAAGTTACTTGCTATCCAAAATCTTAACAGACAAAGCAAGCCTTCGTGAGGAAGTAGATGCAATCACATGTGGAAGCTTGTTTGGTGGTCTCTGTTTGTGTATGTGTTTATTGGGCCCAAAGCAGAGAATAATGACTCAGCTCCTAAATCTTAATGCAACTTCATATACCAATGCAATGAGAGTGGCTCTGTATCTGGAACCTCTTGATATATTATTGGCAATACTGAGGTCCTTGGAGCAGTCTCCTTTATTTAATGGAGGTAGGGTAAATACTAGCTGATCCTGCTTTAGGCATCTTTAAAGGCTTGTTCATATGTTACACATGTACAAACATTTGTGTGAAGTGTGCATAGTGGTTGATTTGTAAAGCTCAGCTATTGTGTAGGCAGGTACACAGGCTCTACATATGGTAAATATAGTGTATGAGTGTTCTTGGGAACACAAATTGTACACTCATTGAATGTAACTTGTCAATGCCCCAAAAAGATTTGATTTCTCTCATCTCTATTGCTCCCACTTATTCCAGGAAAAAGTTGAGGGTGAACATTAGCAACTGCAGCTTTCTTCACTAGAGTGGGATCAAACAAAGTTTTCCTTTTGAAATTTAGAAAACACTTGATCCAAATCAGTGTTTGCCAAACTTGGGTCTACAGTTGTTTTTGGACTCCAGTTCCCATAATCCTTGACCACTAGTATCACTAGCTAGGGATGATGGGATTTGTAGTGCAGAAACAGCTGGAGACCCAAGTTTGGGAAAACATTGCTCTAGATTAATGATGATTAGGCTCTCATCACATGGGCAGAACAACCACCATCTTGAGGAATTTGCTATCATAAAAAAACTTCAATGTACCTCCTGAACAGGAGCCTCAACTGTTGCCTGAAATGTTTGCTCCAGACATAAATTTATTATAATTGGAATCCAGAGTCTTATCAATTTTGTCCACTGTGAGGAGAATTTATCACCAGCCTGAAACTGCCAGCAAGACAGCAAGCATTGCACTATGCATGCCCGTAGGTGGACGGGGAGGACAGGTGTCAAAACAAAACCTAACAACCTGCACTGATGTGTGGAATCCCTCCAAGAAATGCTGCTAGTATTATTTAAAGTCTTTTAATTCCCCTTGAAATTTCTCAGATGTTTCATTCAAACAGACACCCCCAAATTTACCACACACACAAATCACTTTATGGACAATTTTGTGACAGGTCTGTTTTATTTTTAGATGTAAGAGTAGTACTGGCCAGTGACTTGATAGTGGGCTCAATTCTTTCTCTGTTCTCCATCTCACATTCCTTCTACATAACATGTTTGCACCAGCCAAATGAGATACGCGGGGTCAGATTCAACTAAGTTGTTCCAGAAAGAGAAGCCAGCACAACGAGTCCTGCTAGTGCAATGGAACTTTCCCTGCCTCTCCTCCCCACTCTGACCCCAAATCTTCCCAAGAGGGTCAGGATAAACCTCAGACCATGGCAGGGAACAGGGATAATTGTTTCATCGAGCAAGTATGAATGCCTGCACTGATGGAATCATCAGTGCAGCATTGAATTTCACCAACTATGGACTCAGCTACATTAGTAAAGAAAAGGCATTTTATAGGTGTTATAACACTGCGACACAAGATGAAGCTGTGGAGTCCTGTCTTTCACCAACGTGATTTCCCATTATGAAGTTTACAATGCGTTTTCCTGGAATGCTTTTTTTTTTTAAATGTGTCTAAATCCAGTCTACATCTATTTCTACAGCAGGGGTGGAGGACCTGCGGGCCTCTGGATTCTTCTGGATACAGCTCCTATCATGCCAAACCAGTTGAGGTTGATGGAAGCTGGAATCCAACAGCATATGCAGAGTCACAGATTGCTCGCCCATCTTCCACTGCAAATAAGGGACGTTCAACATAATTCAGGGGCACATCCATATCTTTTTGTTTCTCTAGCCAGACAGCTGACATACTGGTATGAGCAGAAATGTTTCCCATCCTCCCCCTCACCTGCTTCCTGGTTTCCACTGAGCAAAAATATATATATTAACATCTCATTCTGCATTAAGCTTTCTTAAGGATATTTTGGTGCAATTGAATCACCCCACTTATTCATTGATATCTAATATCTATTTCCTTTTATTCCTGTACTTTATCCCCTGTGTCTGGCTAATGGATGGAATAACACTAATAACAGACATCAGTACAGAAATGGATCCATTATTGCATTTATTGTGGTATGTAAGACATTTGCCTGTTAGTTTCTAATAAATGCTTTTGTACGTTAAGACCAACTCTGCATTACAAAGATGTCTGCAAGTGTAACATGAAAGCTGGCAACATCAACCGTGCCATGTGGAAATCCATTGTAGACGACTGCAGTGCCTTGAGACTGACAGTCAGGTCATATATCCATAGCAGTGAGGAGAGGAGGGATGACCACTGGGAGGAGAGCAAGGAGAAGAAATCCCATGATGCATCTGAAGCAGCACAACTGGATGCCTTCATCTGCCCCAGCTGCAAAAAAAAAACATGTCTCTCCTGTATCGATCTCTCCAGCCACAGCAAGCACTGTAACTTTACAAAGATCTGATTTCACCGCCAAAGGTGCACTCCGCCATTGTCTCCTGAGACAGACAGATGCCTGAAAAATGCTAGATTAAGAACTTTAATTTAAGGTAAAGGGACCCCTGACCATTAGGTCCAGTCATGACCAACTCTGGGGTTGCGGCTCATCTCGCTTTATTGGCCGAGGGAGCCGGCGTACAGCTTCCGGGTCATGTGGCCAGCATGACAAAGCCACTTCTGGTGAACCAGAGCAGCGCACGGAAACACCGTTTACCTTCCCACCAGAGTGGTACCTATTTATCTACTTGCACTTTGACGTGCTTTTGAAATGCAAGGTTGGCAGGAGCAGGGACCGAGCAACGGGAGCTCACCCCATCACAGGGATTCAAACCGCCGACCTTCTAATTGGCAAGTCCTAGGCTCAGTGGTTTAACCCATAACGCCACCTATGCCATAAATGACAAGGCAGGTGGTGCTGTGGTCGAAACCACTTAGCCTCCTGGGCTTGCCAATCAGAAGGTCGGTGGTTCGAATCCCTGCAACGGGGTGAGATCCCATTGCTCTGTCCCAGCTCCTGCCAACCTAGGAGTTTGAAAGCACGCCAGTGCAAGTTGATAAATAGGTACCGCTGTGGTGGGAAGGTAAACAGCATTTCCGTGCGCTCTGGTTTTCGTCACCATGTTCCGTTGCACCAGAAGCAGTTTAGTCATGTTGGCCACATGACCCGGAAAGCTGTCTGTGGACAAATGCCAGCTCTTTTGGCCTGAAAGCGAGATGAGCGCCACAACCCCATAGTTGCCTTTGACTGGACTTAACCATCCAGGGGTCCTTTGCCTTTTCACCTTTACATGGAGGACAACAGCTCATACTGTAGAGAACTGGGAGGCCAAAGTTTGTATGACTGTGCAGTGATGTAAAAACGAATTCACTCAAAACCATTTTTTTTCATACAGCGGAAACTGCTCCTTAGTATACATAATAAGATTTCGGTGTGACAGCAAGCAAGCAGACCAGGCAGGCAAGCAAGTGAGTGAGCAGATCAGGCGAGCCACAGAGGAATAGACAGTGCAGAAAGGGCATCTCCCCAGGAATAATCTTGCTTTGCCATCAGTGTGCACCTCATACTGATGCTGCTGTTTTTGCCTCAACAATGTAAGAGTCCGAGGAGGAGGGAATACTGTATTGTAAAGTGTTGCAACCAACCCTGTGACCTGAGGTAAACAGCCACAAGGATGACAGATGATGGTCTCATGCCATCGAGATGGAGGGGGTGGTGGGTAGTATTTGACTCTTTGTTGCTAAAAACTGGCACCTGAGGCTTGTATCCAGTGTAGCACTAATACGCTTCCTGTCAGTAATTTCCACTTGTGCAATGAGACTTCCCCCACCGCTTTTGATTCTGCAGCTCTCTAAATCTGCTCTGGGGGTTCTTGTAATCCTGTGTGCATGAAAGAGAAGGGAAAGCGCCCTGTTACACAACTGAAAATCCTTGTGTTGATGAGACAAGAGAATGGGATACCTCCCGAGTTTGCTTATTTCCTTGTGTCTCGCAAATGATTTTCCTTTTGTGTCTGTCTATTATTATTATTTTTTAAAAAAAGTTTTGTAAATTTAGCAAGAAAAGGATAGGGAAATGTCTTTTCACATTGTACGTCTGGCAAAGACTATCTTTTTCTTATTGTTATTGATAAGGTGGCTGCCATGGGGGGCCTAAAATGGGTGGGTGGCATTGTGGTCCAAACCACTGAGCCTCTTGGGCTTGCCGATCAGAAGGTTGGTGATTCAAATCCCTGCGACGGGGTGAGCTCCCGTTGCTCTGTCCCAGCTCCTGCCAACCTAGCAGTTTGAAAGCAAGCCAGTGCAAGTAGATAAATAGGTACCACTGTGGCGGGAAGGTAAACCGTGTTTCCTTTTTTAAAAAAATATTTATTATACATACATAAAGCTTAAACAGAACAATACATACAATACAAACAATACAAACTATACATTCCCGCATACCCAGTATAAACACAACATACATGTTAAACTTCCAACTCTTCTCATTATGCTATATTTTGTTCTTTAGCCTTAATGCATTTCATATTAGTTATTTACTTATCTGTTGTTGTTGTTTTTAATCTAGACCAATTTTCCCATATTTTTTCTCTGTTTTCAATGTTTTTTTTATATCTGTCAGGGGATTTATATTATCCATGTAGTTTCCAAGATATTCTTTGAAAATTAACCTTTCATTATTGACTTTTTGTATAGTGTTTCCTCTTATTTTCCTTGTTAATTTTGCATATTTTGTATTCAATCCTTTTTTTCCTAACCAGCCTGTTTTTGTGGGATTTTTTTTTTGTTTGTTTTTCCAGTTTTTGGCTATTAAGATCCTCACCACAGTTGTTGCATACATAAATAAAGGTTTCCAAGTTTTTTTTTATTATTATTATTTCTATAGACATGATACTGAGCAGGTGTTTCCATGCACTCTGGTTTCTGTCATGGTGTCCTGCTGTGCCAGAAGCATTTTAGTCCTGCTGGCCACATCATCCGGAAAGCTGTCTGTGGACAAACGCCAGCTCCTTCGGCCTGAAGCGAGATGAGCACTGCATCCCATAGTCATCTTTGACTGGACTTAACCACCCAGGGGTCCTTTACCTTTATACCTTTACCATGGGGGGGGGGTGCTTTTTTCCTGAAAAGCAGGATAAAAAGTATTTAAATAATAAAACAATGCCTTGTGTCTCAGCTACTTATCTCCCACATATCTAGAAACTGAAAACACATAATGTGGTGTGATCACATTGCAAGTTTCCTTCTTTCAGCTGTATTTCATTGACTTCCAACACAATTAGGCCACATGCAGTTTTATTTTAAAAAAACAACAACTACATGTTCAACATTTATTTTCTGCCCTTACCATAGAATTGTTGGTATTTTTTGACCCACTTGTCTATTTTTGAAATGCCCAAGTCCTTTTTTATATTTAATGGCCTGTTCTCAATGACCTTAAATAAGGGTGATAACCCTTGACTGCTCTAGTCTTTATCTACATGAAGTAGGCTGCAACACCCAAGAAAAATGAGGTCAACCTAAAACCACTGTTTAAAGCTCTTTGTCCTTAATTATAACTCAGGAACAGAAAGCACTTGGAGGTCAATGCATTCTTCCCCTTACTACCAGCCCCTGGTGTTTCAATGTTATTTATTTCCAGTTCAAAATTCCACTACAAAAAAAGCCCTCTTCCAAATACTGCTGCTCTAGCATCCACCCCATCCTCAGAATTTATCTCTTGATTTAAGGGGGAGGGATAGCAGAGGTTAATGGCAAAAGGAAATGTTGAGCATGTCACATGTCACTGGAACTCTTTGTGAATCTCTCTGTTGGCAACACTTTGTAATTTGTCCCCATGACTGTGGCAGACATATGCCTAGACAACTATCCTGCTGTGGTGTTAATCAGAAGACCCAGAACCTGCTGAGAGGTAGAGTAATTACACCAGCAGAGCTCATCTCTTCTTGAACTCTCCATGGTCCTTCATTTTTCTTAATAGCGAATGGGATACTAATTTTAAAAAAACACACACTCCCACCCTCAGATGTTACCAGTTTCATCTCCATCCACCTTTGATGTGCAAGTTCTCTGATAATGACCAATGAACAGGAATTCTGTCAGTGTCAAAGAAACCTCCGTTTTGCCCAACATTTTGCAACTTGCATCCAACTCTTGAAGGCAACTTTGCAGTTATCTCACTGTGATTTGGTGACAAAGAGATAAGCTGAATTATGGGTTCAAAACTATTCTCTCGGCTTGCTCCTATTTAACTCAGGCTTTTAAATAACCACTCACTTGGGGGTCTATGGGGAGCAGGAATTATCTCTAGGCAACCAGAGAGAAAAGCTTTTATAAATTGGTTTTTATCCCCTTTAGGACACCTGTGACTAAGATATTTAAGAACAGGTGAGCTAATACGATCTAATGCATGTTTGGGAACTAGAGTCATGTTTGATAAATTATTAGATTTAGTCTGTAATTCTATGACCCCTGGGAGGGTGTCTTGGGGAGTGACAGGTTACATCAGATATTTCTCCTAGGTTGCAGGGAGAGCCTCTGTTCTTGGTGAAGGAAAATTGATGTTGGATTTCCCCTTCTTGAATACATGGCACCTCCACAGCCCTGGCCCCACTGACATTGGAGCTCTAATATTGGCAGAGGCAAAAGGGCCCTGTTAAAGATTGTTGAAGGTGCATCAGAAATGGACTGGGAAAGAGTTCGATCCAAAAATTACAGTGCCTTCCCCATCCACTAACAATCCCCCAAATGTGGGAGAAACGTATGTCAGCTCAGTTTTTACTATCAGCATTACTACTATTGTTCTGCTCAGTACCAAAAAAAGGTCCCCAAGGTGGTTTACAGATATCAGTGAGAAGATAAATTGTAAGCCTAAAGGCAGGAACTAAGTGACACAATGAAAAAGGAAAGGGGACTGGGAGGGAGAAGGGAGACTGATGCAGCTGGTCTTTTAGCAGAGTCGACGAAGAGCCCTAGTGTTATTTCTCTCTATTGTTCTCGTATTGCTATGAGGATTGGCTTCTGATGACAGTGCTAAATATGGTAAGATGGGGGCAATAAGACTGTTTGCACTCATGTGCCATCTGAACCAAGGATTTTTACCACTAGGTCCATATAGTTAAAGATATGGTTTTCCCAGTAGTGATGTATGGAAGTTAGAGCTGGACCATAAAGAAGGCTGATCGCCAAAGAATTGATGCTTTTGAATTATGGTGCTGGAGGAGACTCTTGAGAGTCCCATGGGGTGCAAGAAGATCAAACTGATCCATTCTTAAGGAAATCAGCCCTGAGTGCTCACTGGAAGGACAGATCCTGAAGCTGAGGCTCCAATACTTTACCCACCTCATGAGAAAAGAAGACTCCCTGGAAAAGACCCTGATGTTGAGAAAGATGGAGGGCACAAGGAGAAGGGGACGACAGAGGACAAGATGGTTGGACAGTGTTCTTGAAGCTACTAACATGAATTTGACCAAACTGCGGGAGGCAGTGGAAGACAGGAGTGCCTGGCGTGCTCTGGTCCATGGGGTCACAAAGAGTCAGACATGACTAAATGACTAAACAAAAACAACTTGACCATTATGCTACACCACAAGCATTGTAGCACTTACTGTGTAGCAAAATGTAGGCAAGTGCGTGAGAGTTTTCTACACATTTTGAACAAGCCTTAAAATATTCAAAAATATATTGCCTTCCATCTGTATATATTTATTCTAAACTGTCATAACACATAACCACAAAAATGCACTATATGTATGTGTGTGAGAGAGAGATGGTGGATAAACACTGTATTTTCTATAGAAATAATGTATAGAAATCTAGATAATTGCCTGAATGCATATCCAAATCTATAAATACAAACTCATAATTTGTAGAAATCTCCACAAGTCAGCTGCAACTCAGTGCTGCTAAATATCACATTATTACTGTGTGTCAGCACCTATTCAATAAACATGTCAGAGCTGCAGGTAAATCTTTGCCTGTAAAAAAGAGCCCAAACAGAAACCTGGGTTTCCCAGAAAGCGTCTGATCAGCAGCTAGCCACAGACTGTATCTCAGAATTGATTTGGCTGTTCTTTGAGAGAGCAAAAGTCTCATCTTGCTACAGTTTCTGCATGGCCACAAGAGA
The DNA here is from genome assembly GCF_965153285.1 of Podarcis tiliguerta. NCBI lineage: Eukaryota > Metazoa > Chordata > Lepidosauria > Squamata > Lacertidae > Podarcis > Podarcis tiliguerta. Next base: position 68,778,968 of record NC_139540.1, read on the forward strand.
TCTTGCTAAACAAATCCCTGTATTGTCACATGGTAGGTTTCTTAAGGTTTGCCAATAACTGGAAATTAATTTTCCCCAGCAAAACAGTACCTTTGTAACTCTTAAGAAGTTTGATTCACCAACTACCCTGCTCCCCTATAGCGACAGAGACAAGGGTTCTTCAGTGTATGCTGTATCATTTTGAAAACAACTATGCTTGTATGTGTCCATCTCTCCCCTCTGCTAATAGCTTGATAAAATGGTTCACCATCTGATTATGTAAGAATGGGGGGAAATGGATATGTCATTTGTTTATTCAGTTATCTGGCATTGGCCTCTTCAGAGTGATCTTTACCTTATAGCTCAGTATTTCCTGAACCCAAAGCACAGCCATAGCAACCTAGTTACATATTTCACCTTCAGCTTATCAAAGCATTCCCCAGTTTTAAGGAAATTTATCTCTATGATTCACAGCTTTTGTGAGTCCCACTGTTTAATCAAAGTAAGTCTGATATTTGATCTAGTGTTCTTCTTGTAGCCCAGATGAACAAAGACTTTCTAGAGCCTAGAAGAAATTTACTAGGTGAGATCTGCACTAAGATATTGTCTGCCCAGGACACTAGCTGTGTCTAAAATTGGATCTTTCCCATCATTCATATAAACCTTTAGATGATAATTAAAATTCCCCTAGGTGGACAACTGGAAGATAACTTCCATGACAATCTACATGAGAAATTGACCATGGAAACATACAAAGAGAATGGCTGTCTATCATATTCTTAGAGGGGAAAACGTAGAAGAAAACGAGTTCTCCTTCATTAGATGAGTTACGTTGTTTCAGACCTACTGCAGAAACTGGGAGCTAACCAGAGTGCTGAAAATTCACATTTAACTTTGAGAGCGTTGAAATACGGTTTCGGTGGGTTTAAAGTTGCTTTGACCTATTTAGCAAATTTGCATTGACAGCTGACAATCAGGGATAGAAATTCATGTTTTCTGCTTCTGTTACCCACTTCTGTTACCCATTTAGTCCCATAAAATTAGCAGAACCTATTATGTTTTATTCTACTTGTTTGGAAACCAAGCCTTATGAGGAATGGTTGAGAGAGTTGAGTATGTTTAGCCTGGGAAAGAGGAGACTGTGACATGCAAGATGGAGCAAGCTTGTTTTCTCCTGCTCTTAAGGGTAGGACCCATAACAATGAATTCAAGTTACAAGAAAGGAGATTTTGATAAACATCAGGGATAACTTTATAACAATGAGAGCTATTTTGCAGTGGAACAGACTCCCTAAGGAGGTGGTAGACTTTCCTTTGAGTTTTTTAAGCAGAAGTTGGATGGCCATCTGTCATGGATGCTTCCAACTCTACAATTCTTTGATTCTTGGAGAGGATTTGAATACTAAGAGTTTGTCCTGGCAACAAGGGGTAGACCAAGCTACAAATTAATTATCTTTACCTGGGTACAAGAAATCTTAGCCAACAAAATATAAGACAGTAAAATTGCTTTCCCCCACCCACCCAGAAAATTGCCCTTCCTTTTTTAAATTTAAAAATACAATTTGATTATATTATGATCTAGTGAGCATTATCAGGGGGCTATGGTTGATATTGCCTAGGGAGATGCTGAACTAACAAAGAACCTGGTTGGTAACATAGGTGTAGTTAAGAGGGGGGGAATGGGGATGAGGTTGCCGCTGTTGTACGATCTAATAACCTCTGCAATGTGCTGGACATTGGTTGTTCTTGAAGACAGTCTGGAAGCTTTGCTCTGTGCAGAATGTGGCAGGCAGTTTGGTGCCCTGTGTTAAGTCATATAGTGAAGGTAAACACAGGCATTACAAATCCTATTGGTAACCAGTTTGTTTCCAGCCTAAACTCATGCTGCTGACCTTAGCTTTTAAAAGCCCTATTTGGTCCAGATCTGGGACATCTTGGAATGCACCTTATCTCATACATATATCACCATTCATTAAGGTCTAGCAATGATGTCCTGTGATGGGTGCCACTTCCCTCAGAGTGATGAGGTTAACATCTCTACACAATAGAATTTTTTTGTTTAAATCAATTTATGGGATGTTTACCAGTTGGCTGAGTGATTCAAGAAAGCAGTGAATACCTCCCCCACCTTTTTTTTTTAATATAAGCATTTCATCATTAGATTTATAGGCATTTTGTATGGTCTGGTGTTGTTAAAATTTCTATTTTAATGGTGGTTTAATTGTTGTTTTTATCTGTATGCTTTATTCTTGTTCCCTGTGAAAAATTTGTAAATGGTGAAAAGTGAATTATAAATCTCTAAATAAAAACACAAAGCAAATAACTAAATTATTGTGTTCACCAGCAAAGAGATGACCTTTAAATAGTCAGTGATCTGGCATTTACATGAATCAGAATCAAAATGATGTAAGAATGCCACATACATTACCGGTATTAAGGAATCCAATCAAATTGTCAATTGGTCCCAAAGCAAAAACTTTTTGCCTAGATTAATCCCAGATGCATTTCTCATTGGGTAAGTAGCATTACAAGACTGCTTAGAAGAATACATGCAGGTCACAAACATGCCTTTTCTATTTTTATGGATCCTTATAAACTTTTCCCATTGATGTCATTTCAGCATGTAGGAGCAGAACCCATGTCCTTTCATATTTCCAGAGACTGGTGACCATGCTTTCATCATTCTACCCTTTATTGTGATGCAGCTGCAGAAATATTTAATGCAAGTGCACCAGCTTTCTATAATTATATTTTCATTAAAGTTGTGAAGGGCTATGATAAAAATGTATGATGGAAATTAATGACCATACAAAAAAGAGAGAGGCTGATATGGAGCTGTGGGTAGTTTTTGAAGAGGACAAGAGAATCCCTTATTCAGTCTATGTGGATAGGTCTCAGGAAACAAAATGGTAGTCTTGATGATGGACAACTGATATGATCCAGCAAAGCAATTTGAAGAATATGTAGTCTCCATCCTGTTAGATAAATCAATGAAGTTTGGCTTCAGTATTAGGATAATAAACTTTGCTTCAGCCAACAGTCAAAGTGTGTATGTTTGCAGCATCCTTTGTGCACACACCCCATGCTGATAAATGTTATTGTATCTTTAATTTGAATAGACTCTTAAGACCAAGCTTCCCAGTTCATTTGTTCAGTTAGAGAAGGTTAAACTCAATTGATTGATATTGTACCTATATGGGTGTTTGCTTGTTAATAAAACATTTCTTCTAAATTACTACATTTATTCTGGAACTTCATGTTTGAGACAACACGTGGTACCAGGAGTGCAATACACAATTTTGTGAAGGTACTTTGGAATATTTGAAGCTACACAACAAATCATTTCACAACTCACTACTTGCTGTATTTAAACCTTTTTCCAAACTGCCATTTGCCCTCCCTCAGTGTCACCCCCTGATCACTCTACTCACACATGTGCCATGGTTTGAAATCACCACATTTTCTCTCTCTGTTTCCTTTATTCAAACTTCTGCTGGTTTTTTTTAAAAATGAATATCTGTCTCTTTCTTTGCTCCCCTCCCCCACCCTAACTTCACGTAAATCCAGAATTGTGATGAGAACTGCAAATCCTCCAATGGGAGTCTGACGGTGATGACAGCCTTGCATGTTGATGTATATAGGAAGATAATAAGTGCTGCTCCATTTATTTCCCCTTACTGACATAGAAGTAGGAGATAACACATGCTATCTTGCCCTGGGGAGAAGAAACATATCTATCTTCTGAAACAGTAAAGATTCAGACCTGGGGAAGCTTTATCTCCCTGATAACTATCTGAACCTCCTTGGGGACAACCACATCACACTGAGAAAGCTGTGCATCTAGATGATCCTTTAGCAAAGCCTTCGCCATCTTGGTTCAACAGCTCCTCAGCTGGGCTAGCTGGGGCTGATAAGAGCTGTTGTCCAAAAGATTTGGATGGCACCAGATTGGCAAAGGCTTCTTTATCAAAGAGTCTTTTGGTTTCTCCTTTGAAGAGCAACTGGTATTTATCCTGAATTTCTTAGAGTAAGCACTGCCATGTGTCTTTTAAGCCACTGGTTGCCTCCTCTGTTTATTCATAGCTTTCCATTTACAACTCCTTTATTATTGCTCTCCATCTTAAAAAAAGTAGTTTGCTTAATCTCCAAGATTTACAGCTGCTCCACAGTCAGAAGACTCTGCTTGCATCTGCTAATTGCACTGTCATTTCAGAGGCCTGGCAGCACATCTGGCTTGATGGATTGTATCTTCAGAGTGTTTCCCTCTCTTTGTCATTTGATAGAATGCAACCTGATTTCAAGCCAGCTCCCGGTGCTCAAACCTCTAGCTCTGAAACTGGATCAGCATAGCCAGAGAGCTTGTGAGTTCTCTTGGAAGTTGTCATCATATACATGTATGCCTCCAACCCTGATAACCTCAGCGGGACTTCTGAATAAGCATGTATCAGATTGGTCCACAAGTCTCATTCAGACACAGAAATCAGTTAGCTGCAGCTAGTTCCAGTCCTCTTGCTTTCAGTAGGACATAGTGATAGCTAACCCTTTTATTCATTGGTTTGTGTTAGGAAGTTGGGGGGGGTGTCAATCTGGATGGTGTCCTTGAATCTCTTCTAGGCCTGCAATCCTGTATCCAGTGAGGGCTAGAATCCAATAGAATAGCTTGTCTTCATGGTTTCTTTGAATGGGCCGTCTTGGGTGGCAGATAAGGCACCAAATTCGGTGGAATCCTTAGCTCAATTCTGAAATAATTTTTGATTTGATTTTCAAGAATATAAACATACAACAAAAACAATTCTGCATCCAAATATCGAGATTACTCTGAAGAGGAAGAAGAGTTTGGATTTGATATTCTGCTTTATCACTACCCGAAGGAGTCTCAAAGCGGCTAACATTCTCCTTTCCTTTTCTCCCCCACAACAAACACTCTGTGAGGTGAGTGGGGCTGAGAGACTTCAAAGAAGTGTGACTGGCCCAAGGTCACCCAGCAGCTGCATGTGGAGGAGTGGAGACGCGAACCCTGTTCACCAGATTACGAGTCTACCGCTCTTAACCACTACACCACACTGGCTCTCTGAATCTCCTGACTTCCCCCCATCCCTTCCATGAGCCCTTTTGATCCTATTTTCAACTACATATCAATAATTCTCCAATGTTTTTATCTAAGTTATCCATACATTCTTTTACATTACATGTGTGTTTTAAATCCTGCCAGTGTTTCAAACTGCTTCCAATAATCTTGTGTATACATTATAAACTTTTCCCATTCTTCGTAAAAGTTCTTTGCTTCTTGATTTCTGAGCTTCCCAGTTAATTTTGCCATTTTGGCATAGTCCATCAACTTGGTTTGCCGTTCTTCTTTGGTCGGGCTTGTCTCTTCCTTCCATCTCTGGGCTAGTAACGTCCGTGCGGCTGTTGTCACATACGTGAACATTTTTTTCTGGTCCTTTGGGATCTCGGTGCCTATAATTCCTAATAAAAATGCTTCTGGTTTTTTTTAACAAAAGTTACTTTGAGTACTCCTTGTCCCCATTTCATTATATATCGAATCCTTAGTCCAATTCTGGTTTGGGCTGAAGTGGTGCATCACTCCAACTTCAAGCAGGTGTGATCTCAGGGTACCCCATCAGAGGGGTCTAAGTGGAAGTCTTTGTCCAGAAGCCAAGTGTGGGGGAGACAGGCTATAGAGCTTTCAGTAACAGTGAAGGGGAGGGTTACCTCTGTAGCCCCACATCTTGAGAAGGCCTCAATCCCAGCCACAACTCTGCTTCATCTTCTGCCCTTCATCTGGAGGTTGATAATGGATATACACCCAAGTGCCTAGGGCAAAGCCTACCTATGTCTGTAATCAATAAAAGATGTGGCCAATTTTAAATCCCAGAACATTGCCTTGCTTAGTTTGTTGACACCTATTGTTGTCCTTGCCTTCACCCACAAGGGTGAGGCGTGCTGAGGGTGGGTCCACAATAGAACTCCTACGTTTTTATTCCACTGGGAGCCACTTCTTTCCCCAAACAAAATGCCACCACTTCGTAATCGGTGTTCTGGCACTTTTCAATTTAACACCAGCATTAGTGGATGCAAAGGCTGCATGATAAATTCTTCCTTCATTTAAATGCCATAATGAAACTAAGCATATATTCTCTTTGTATCTTCTGACACATGATCGAGTATCTCCCATGATTTATTTTATTTTATTTTTTTGGTCTGAAGATTAATAGGAATAAATGCAACTTTTTACAACAGTCAGCATTGTTATTGTCTTCTAATGGTCAAATTTTCCAAGCCACTGGTCCTCTAATCCAGTATTAGTTGGCATATCCAGGTGAATGAAGCTAGTTGTTTTATGGCATTCCAATTTAATCCGTAATGGATTTTACTCAGAATGATTTCCACTGTGAAATAATTTAATTTCTTTTTTTCACTGTCAGCTACACTGGAGCAAATTCATAGGACGTCCTATGAATTCATTAGTCACAATCATACTGACAGTGATATAAATGAGTGTAGAATTTGAATCCTTGCCTCTGAAAGAAAAATTACATATTCGCACAGATTTGTTTTTCAAAGTCTAATAATAGTTCATTGCCTTTACTGGAAATATCATGTTTTTATTTTGAGCAAGGAACAATAAATGGAATTCTGACCATCTCATTTCACTTCTGGCAGTTATATTCTGGTTACCTAGTAACTAATCTTGCAATGCCCATGCCTCTGTGTAGCTTTTATCCACTTATTTAGTTATGTTTGCTTCTGTTGCCTCTCCATAAAAGGTGGAGAAAGCTTAGGGTAGGAGACAGTTTCTGATAAAGCAATTAATCATTTGTTTTTGGAAAGGATGTTTTTCTTTGCTGGTGGATTTCAGAATTACTGGGCTGCTGACGCCGAACCTGATTTATAACGAGGGCTGCTTCTCTTGCTGCAAAATGGGGCAAGAGACTACAAACTAAATGCACAGCCTCAGTGCAGGAAACATTTTGGGACCATCCTAGCAAGCATCAAACGCAGGTGTTTTAAATCTTCTTCACCCTAATTAAATCTTTTTCTATCATAGCTGTAATCTCTGTGCCAACAGGTGCTATAAACAGACTAAGGCCATATGTGTGTACAAGCAGGTTTCTGCATGTGTACAGAGGGATTGTGCTCCCCAGACCGAAAAACTGCATCCATATCCTGGATTTCAGGAAAGGATGTTGTAAGGAAGGAAGAAGTCCAGCGGCCCTCTCTCTCTCTCTCTCTCTTTTTAAGTAATATTTATTAGATGTTTTATAGTTACAAAAAGAAAAAAGGTAAAGAAAAACAATACAAAAACTCAACAAACAATATATCAAAAATAGAAAAAGAAACAATACAACAGAATAGCAAGAAAAAACAAAAACATTTAAAAGCACATCCAAATTTCATATCTTTATCTTTCATTTGCTTGTTTCCTCGACTTCCTCACACCTCCCTTTTTTGTATTCTAATTCAAATTAACTGGTTCAGCAAATCCTTTCCCTCTTTCTCAGTTTTTTGATCTAAAATTTATCTTAACACACTCTTGCTTTCAATTTTCCACTTTTGCCCATTAACAATCAGTTTTTACATGATCCTTAATAACATTTCTGCTAAAACCATCTAACTTCATTCCAGTATTCTTCTAACATTCATTAATTTTGCAATATTTCTGTAAATATAGTTTACATTTTTTCCAATCTTCCTCCATCGACTCTTCTCCCTGGTCTCGGATTCTGCCGGTCATTTCCGCCATTTCCATGCAGTCCATCAGCTTCATCTGCCACTCTTCCCGGGTGGGTAAATCTTGTGTCTTCCAATACTTTGCGATGAGTATCCTTGCTGCTGTTGTGTCCAGCGGCCCTCTCAGGTGCAAGAGAGGGGAAAGACAGCAGTGCTAGCTGACCACATTTTGAAGTGAAGCATTGCAGGGGGTTGGACTGGATGACCCTCAGGGTCCCTTCCATCTCTACAGTTCTATCATTCTATTAACTCACCTTCCCATTTCTCACAAGCCCCAAGTCCAAGGTTACCTAACATCAGCACTGTTGATTGCACAGTGGCTGACTAGTCAGGTTGTGGTTGAAAGCACTGAAGAGAAGATGACCTGAATCCAGACTTCCTCTACCTCCTACTGTCAAATCCAGATAATCAGAGCTGTTGCTGACATAACTTTATGACCACTGCTCCATAGCAATTGTGTTATACACTTCCATTCACCATATAGATGGGTTTATGAAGCATTTCTGTATCCTTCTGCTGTGCAGTGGGTATATCCGGAATCACTGTTCACTACGTCTGTTTGCGGACCATTTCGGCAGCGTTGGACGTCATAAAACAAAGATTTATGGCGTGTTTTCACCAGATAAGAATCTGACCCATTGCTTCTTTCAGAGACTTGTAAGACTTATGTTTATTTGGTTCTATGTTTTCAAGAGAATCCATCAAGAGCGCATATTTTGTGATTTTCAGAGATTTATAAGATTTCTGTTTATTTGGTTTTTCAGAGAGTGAATATTTCAAATATTCATAGCTGTCAACATCTCCCCTTTTTTTAAGGGAAATTCCCTTATTCCGAATAGGATTCCTCACAAGAAAAGGGAAAAGTTGACAGCTATGCATATATTTCATACGGTTCAATGTTCTGTATAGATTATATAAAGAGTTTATATTGACATCGTATTGTTGTACTTGGTCATCTAGTTGCCTTGGATATTACTGTGTCTGCAGCGGCAGAGGAAGCTGCTCGGGTGCGAGGGGTGGAGTGCCCAGGGGCGGAGCGAGCAGCCCATAGGGGCGGGGTGTACCACAGGACCTCCGGAGTCTGCCTGCCTCTTCCCACTCAGCCGCCCTACAGCTGGGGAGTGGGGAGGCAGTGGGCAAACAGTTTGGGCAGTGTGGAGCCTGCGCACACACAAGCCACCATGTCTCTCCCAGGAGAGATGTGTGGCTTGGGTGCACTGCAGGCCCCGTGGTGAGTGCCACCTGGCATTTTGTCACCTCCTTCAGTGGTGACACCCGAAGTGGCCCGCAGCTGTATGGCTCTGCCCCTGTCTGTCTGGATAATCTATACACATAGAACACAACCTTTCAGCATAAACTAGTGCATAGAAGGCTGATATCTGAATGGGAGCCATCATTCCTTAAAAGATGCAAATGCATGTACATTTCCTCTCACTCTCTTTATGTCTAATTATAATTAAAGTGCTTCTTCATTCTTCTTGCGTGTGCAGGCATTTGTCATAACCACACTATAGCCATTACTCAAGGTCTGGCATCTTCCTACATCTGGCCCACTGCCGGATCTAACAGATAAATTATTGTCATCACTTCTTTACCTCAAAACTACAGAATCCACACATGCACTCTTTTTCATTATTCTGGTTTCTCAGCACTTGAGTTTATCTCCATTTTCCTTTGTAGGAAAATTTACTGTTTACTGTGCATCACACATATGTGGTTGGGTTATAGAACTTAAGGTGCTGCAGGTGTTTCCAGTCAAACCAGTTCGATCCCTTTAATTAAGAGATTGTCAAAATGTGTTACTATGGCATTGGATCTACCTGCTATCCTGGCAAACATGCTTCCAACCTAGGAAGATGCTTCCAGAATGATCCCCATCTAAATTCCCCTCTAGAGTTTGGAGTTCCAAATCACATGCCATTGCTTCAGAAGTAGAACTCATGCAATAGGAACTCACTATCATTCTATTCTCTTGCTCTCTGTAAGGATGGCTATGGAATCTATCTGCAATCCTTCTTCTATTCTGGATTAACCAGAACCAACCCCCCTGGCAGGTTGCCAGGAATGGATACAACAAGGAAAAGTCCTTACCCAGTGGTGGAGCAAGCCAATTGGGCACCTGGGGCGGCATGTGTGCCCTGCGCCCAGTGGCAGGGCCAGCTGCCTGCGGGGCAGGGTGAAACAGGGCAGGACGCTCTGCAGGGCCTCTGAGGAGTCTGCCTGCCTCCTCCCACTGAGACTCCCTACAGCTGAGGGGGAGGCGGTGGGCAGACTGGGGCAACGCGGAGCCTGCGGACACCCAAGCCACAGCATTACTCCCAAGAGAAACGCGTGGCTCAGGCATGCTGTAGGCCCCGCAGTGAGTGCCGCCCAGCATTTTGTCACCCCCCTCAGTGGTGACAAGCGGGGTGACCCACTGCACCCCCTTTCCTCCACCCCAGTCCTTACCATCTGCTTTTTATTCAGTATTCATAGAGAAAGGCTTGGGAATGTAGCCTCTCAGAATAATGTAAAGTAAATCTCCACCCCTCTTCTGTCCCACTTCCTCATTCGTCACTTCTACAGGTGCCGCTAAGTGCCCTCTGTCTTTGATTCCTTTGCTCTCCTACTTTTAAGGCGCACAGGTTTCTGGGAGATGATGGGTCTGAAATGCTTTCTAGTGATAACATGTCAGCTAGCTGCTCCAGCTCTGCCTCCTCCTCCTCTTTCCCCGTGATTTCCCAACTTTCCCCCTCATTATTCTCTGAGCTGTCACCTCTTCAAACCCCTGTTGTAATTCTGAACTGTCTTCCCCTCCTCCTCTTGAAGGGTCAGGCTAGGGAGGCGGTCTCCACCATTCTTCTTCTGCCCTGTCCCTGACAGTGTGTGTGTGTGTTTGTGTGTTGCAGAATCACACACACAAACAACAGCAAGGCACTCTAGTCTCTAGAAAAACTCCAGTGGAGGTTCATTTGCACAGCTTCCTCCATTGAGAGAGAAAATGGTTTCTTTATTTACTACAACAAATTGCACGTCAAAGTGCAAGTAGATAAATAGGTACCACTCCAGTGGGAAGGTAAACAGTGTTTCTGTGCACTGCTCTGGTTTGCCAGAAGTGGCTTAGTCATGCTGGCCACATGACCCAGATGACACCGGCTCCCTTGGCTAATAAAGCGAGATGAGCGCCGCAACCCCAGAGTCGTAGGCCACGACTGGACCTAATGGTCAGGGGTCCCTATACCTTTACCTAGCACTTCAATCTGTATGCAGTAATATCACAGAAGATACAACAGAGATTTAAAAAAAAATCAATTGAAATTAAACATAAAATCAGAATCTAGCAGCCATGCAGCACCAACATGGTCCATTATTGGAATTGGTAACATTTCAACTAGAGCTTAGGTTGCATTCACACCATGTATTTAATGCACATGGCTTCCCCCAAAGGAGCCTGGGAACTGTAGTCTGTTAAGGAAGCAGGGCATTGTAGCTTGGTGAGGGGTAAACTACAGTTCCCATGATTCTTCGGGAAAAGGCATGTGCTTTAAATATGTTTTCTATCCATTGTTTGGATGTGAACAAAGGAAGCTGACCCCCAGTATGGTTGCACTTTCTCTCGGCAGCCTCAATAAACAATGAAGGTTGCTGCTACCTTCCTTGTGTACAGCTGAGATCAGGCTGCCTTTTCTTCACTAAGATGTGTACCACTTATATATACCGTATTTTTCGCTCCATAAGGCGTACCTGTCAAAAAGACGCACCTAGTTTTTGGAGGAGGAAAACAAGAAAAAAAATATTCTGAATCTCAGAAGACAGAACAGGAAGAGGGATCGCTGTGCAGTGAAAGCAGCAATCCCTCTTGCTGTTCTGGCTTCTGGGATAGCTGTGCAGCCTGCATTTGCTCCATAAGACGCACACATATTTCCCCTTACTTTTTAGGAAGGAAAAAGAGAGTCTTATAGAGCAAAAAATACGGCAATTGCATGGAAAATATGCACTATGACTGGCCCCAAATCCTGTGTTTGTTTGTTTCTTTGTTTTGAGGGGAACCCTGCATTTAACAATGCATGTTAATTCCCCTGATTTCGATATGGCAATGGGTATGCCTAGCTTTTGTTGCATCTCAAATAAAGATAAACACACTGGTTATAATGCTCATCCCTTAAATGTGTGTGCGTGTTTTAAAAGGAGAGTATTTACTTCCCCCCAGCAACTGCTTGGGTCTCTGTAGGTTAATCCAACTCACACTTTGAGATCCTATGTTTTATTTCAGGAGGGGTAGTGGAAATATTTTTTTAAAAAAATGCTTAGCTACTGCATGCCTTTGCAATGCCCTTCTACTGGAAATTGAGAACAGCAGAGTGACTGTATTTTCCAGTCAAAATTAAAAACCCATTCGTTCAGCTTGACTTATGCTTAGCGACAGAACTGTGTATTTCTCGCTGTGACATGAATACCTGGAAGACCAGCTATGAAGCTATACAAAATTACGTTACATTGTATGGTGAAGTTGGCATTGTCCACCTTTTCCCCCTAAAGCTATTATTTCTCCAGTGGTTTAATGCAATTTTTGTTCAGCGTTATATTCTTAACTAAACATGGATGGCATAATATGAGATGGTAATATCATAACATAAATAAAACATGAGAGGGTCCCCCCCCCCAACACTACAGGTGTAAAATGTCACTAATGAAGAATTAATGTGATGTTAATTACTTGGATTTGTTTAGACGTAGAATATAAGAGGAAATGGGGAGGGGGTTTGACAGGTGGGGGGAAAGCAATTTGACAATGCAATTGCTTTCGAGGCTATACTGCATCCGTTTCCAACTCTCTCTTTTTGTGCCCTGTAAAAATCGAACAGCATTTGTTGAAACCGTGAATAAAATGTGCAGGTCGAGAGGCAGAATTTCTTTTAAGCTTTTATGGAGTTGTAAAAGAGGTAGTTTAAAATGCATTTGTTTGAACCAAGCACAACCAATTCATGTGTAGTCTTGCTTGTCAGATTTCTGAAATATGCTGTCCTGGTATGTATGTCACCATACCAAAAAATGAAATCCATTTTCAGTTCCTATCATAACGCTTCAAAGGTTAGTTTCAGATTTTTTAAAGGGATGGGTCAGGCCTGGATCAGTAATGCAGTTTTAAAGGCATTTGCATTGGCATCTATCCGTCTCGAGAGACAATGGAGTGTGCCTCTGGGGGTGAAGTCAAACCGTTTGGTTAGCACAGGGGTCAGCAAACTTTTTCAGGAGGGGGCTGGTCCACTGTCGCTCAGACCTTGTGGGGGGTTGGACCCCCCTCTCCCGAAAGCACCCCCCTCCCAAAAGGACCCCCCTCTCCTGAAAGGATCCTTCCGCCGTAACTCATGCTGACGCCACCAACAACGCCTCGCCTTCGGCAGTGTCGTCAGCCTCCTCTGCCTTGCCCAGGGGTTTGTGGGGTGCAGAGCCCATGCCGCTGGCCTGGGCAGTGGAGGCAGCCTCCCTGCCACCGCCACTGCTTCCTCCCTCTTGGCTCTTGGTCGTATGCGGCCACCTCAGCGGGAAGGAAGGGGCATTGGCCAGAGGCATCTGCGACTTCGGATTGGCTGCAGGAACTTCCTGCAGCCAATCTGAAGCTGCGCCAGTGCTGTGGAAGTCAGTCCCCATGTGGCAAGGCCTCTGCGCCATGCCGGTTTAGCATGGGGACTGACCAAGTGGGCAGCAGGGTCCGCAAGGTTCGCAGGCCAGATTAACGAGCCGGGTGGGCCACAGCCAGCCCCCATGCCTTAGTTTGCCAACCCCTGCATTAGCAGCACCTAAGTGACCTCCCTGGCATGCAAGCCTGGGCAGCATGTATGGAGGTTCTGGGCTGCCTCAGTGACATGGCCCAAAGGAAAGCAGAACAATATATTTGGCACCAGCTTGGCTGCAGCAGTTGCTGGAAGGAGGCATACAAGGCAACATCCGACCATCTTAAGGACTTCACTCCGGATTTCTGTAGGGTTTACTCCTTAGCCTTTTCTTCTCCCAATGACGTCCCTCAAGGCAGTGGAGGTTTACAATCAGACTTTTCCTTCTTCTATATGGCCTCCCTTTCCAGGTTGACAAGCTCCATCTCCCCCTTTAAGGGCTTCTATAGGGATATAAAAGCTATGGTTTTCCCCGTAGTGATGTATGGAAGTGAGAGCTGGACCATAAACAAGGCTGATCGCCAAAGAATTGACGCTTTTGAATTATGGTGCTGGAGGAGACTCTTGAGAGTCCCATGGACTGCAAGAAGATCAAATGCATCCATTCTTAAGGAAATCAGCCCTGAGTGCTCACTGGAAGGACAGATCATGAAGCTGAAGCTTTGGCCACGTCATGAGAAGAGAAGACTCACTGGAAAAGACCCTGATGTTGGGAAAGATGGAAGGCACAAGGAGAAGGGGACGACAGAGGACGAGATGGTTAGACAGTGTTCTCGAAGCTACAAACATGAATCTGACCAAACTGCGGGTGGCAGTGGAAGACAGGAGTGCCTGGCGTGCTCTGCTCCATGGGGTCACAAAGAGTCGGACACGACTAAACGACTAAACAACAACAACAATCGGGATATTAATAAGTAACAGGGCTAAACTGATTCTTCCTCAGGTTTGCTTTTAGGGTGAGAAATGCTATGGGGGGAGCAGAGCTAAAAACCCATTAATCCTGGTTGTCCGACACTGTTCACAGACACTCTCCGCCGACCTTGCTGCTTTGGCACCATTTACCCTGAATGATCCTTGACAAACAGGGATCATGTACTTGACATGATGATGCCATGACACTGTGCAATCACTCAGATTTGGTTACCTTCCGATGCCATTAACGACAAATGAAGCCCATTTAGAGAGAAGGCATGAGTCCTATTGTGGCTACATGAAGAATCCTCACTCACTATATCATCACCTTGTCGTGGTGAGTGGGTTTGCATGTTCCTGTGATCCTTGGGAGCGAAGCTGCTGGGAGTTTCGTACTCCCATCAGGGTCACCCAAGGCGGTAAGGTCAAAGGGGCGGAGCTAGACAAAGAATGATCCGAGAAGTCCTCATCGGCAGAACAGGTGGAAGATAACAAGTGGTATGTTACAACGGCTGTGAAGGTGGGTGAAGGCTGCATCCTTCATCTACTGGTCTAATCTACTCATGCCTTCAGAACAGAACCTTACTGCGAAGACTGTGCTTTGGTCAGCGTGCACTGATCTCCACACATAAAACAAATTCATGCACAGGCGTCTTCAAAAATAAAATGAAATGAAGAATTATAGAGAACTATAAGTCATTCTATCAAAGCCAGCACCTATGCAGCATTTTCACAATATCCCCAAAAGATTACCCAGAGAGGGGGCCTATTTCAATTATGCAGAATATATTTTTTACAGAATAGAAATCCTCCCTTTGGCTCAGCCCTGGGGGAAAGTCCCAGGAGAGGTTTTCATTGAACACAATGCTGTCATGCTCAATAATCTTAATAGCAGCTCCTCTCCCCAAGTGGGGAGAAGTTCATAGCAGAGTTTGCACTGTTCAGAGCTTACATGATGCATGCTGATCTTAAGAATCCCCTTAAAGGACCTGACACCTTAACCTGGCATTCAGAGAAACCTGTGGTTGTAGCATGCTAATTAACACTCCGTCAGACTTTGTTTGCATGGGCATTTCCTGCAAAATTTACTGCAGGAGGCTCCCTTCTTCAGTGCTCGCCTGCACATGTCCTGCAGTGAAGTGCTCTCTGGAGAAAATTAAATGACTGTGGAAACTTCACACAGCAGAGTTTAATGTGCTGGGGCAGAACTTTATTGCAGGTCTTTTGCAGATGCACTTCTTAAGCTAAATAAATCCTGCCAAGGGAAGAGGCAGAAAGAAGGGAGCCTATCCTGGCAATAATTTTCCACCTGTCTTGCCTGCCAGGAGACTGCAGTGGTTGCTTGGATAGTCCAGCAATGTGTAAAAACCTCCACAAAAATGTACCTAGTCTTGCTGAATCCCTTTTTCACTTCATTTAGGAATCCCTAGGTTAGCTTTCCCACAGAGGAGCCTAAAATTTTGGTTTAAGTAAAACCCAGTGGCAGCTGTGAGATGTGCAATGCTCTCCTAGGCTAGTTTGCTGGCCTTACAAAAATCATTTTTACTTCCTTTCAAATTTATCAAGATATTCCACCTGAGAAAAAAAATTAGGGCCAAGCTAACAAGCTAAATTCAGTATGAAACGTGGGGTTTGTGGGACACCAAATGCTCCCAAAATGTAAATGTCTATTTAATGTATTTCATCTGAGTCTGTTTGCTCACTTTGCAGCTGTGGTGATCTGCCTCTCTGCTGGTACTCTGGGATAATTTGTCTTTACCATCACTGTATTATCCTAGCTAATCAAAGATCACATAGTGTGCAAAATGATGGTGTGCTGCTATGTAGTCAGTCATCATGGAGAGCAAACACTGATGGCATGCATCGGGAAGTACATGATCCCCTTATTTTCCAGGCAAACGGGCTACACTTTTTATTATTCCATGCTGTGTTGTGGTCACTGTAGGGGACAGGATGAGTTCCCCAGTTGCCTAAGCAAAACAGGGCTGTTTCCCTGCATTCCAGCATAGCACTGCAAGGCTTAGAAACTATTCTGCCTTGGTTAGACCACACCTGGAATACTGTGTCAAATTCTGGGCACCACAATTTAAGAAGGATGTTGACAAGCAGGAACGTGTGCAGAGGAGGGCAGCCAAGATGATCAAGGGTCTGGAAACCAAGCCTTATGAGGAACAGTTGAAGGATCTGGGTATGCTTAGCCCGGAAATGTGGAGACTGAGAAGAGATATGACAGTCATCTTCAAATATCTCATGTGGGAACATGCAAGAGGGAACAAGCTTGTTTTTTCCTGCTCAGGAGGGTAGGACTCGAACCAATAATTTCAATTTACAAGAAAGGAGATTCCAATTAAACATCAGAAAAAACTTTCTAACAACTGTTCAACAGTGGAACAGTCTCCCTCAGGAGGTTGTGGGCTCTCCTTCATTGGAAGTTTTTAAGCAGAGGCTGGCTGGCCATCTGTCATGGATGCTTTAGCTGAGATTTCTGCATTGCAGGGAGTTAGACTAGATGACCCTTGCGGTCCTTTCGAACTCTACAATTCCACAGTTCTATGCTTTGCATTCTCTAGCCAATTAAACAAGGGTCACATTTCCTCATGAGAAACCTTTCAGGGGGCACATGCCATTTGTGGGCGGAGTGAGAGGCAAAAGTAGATTTGACAGGAGGCTACATTCTGGAAATACAAAAACTGCAGGTTGCTATTTATGCACACAATTCAAGGGCACATTGTAGCCAAGCAACACAATTTGTTGAAGGCGTGGATCAGGGCTGGTGAAGGGTGTGGCCTGGGGAGAGGGGCGTGGCCTGAGGATAGTCTTGAGGGCTGTATAGTGAGGCCTAGAGCGTATACAATAAATGGGATGTGCTCTCATCTCCTTGTCCACCACAATGGCCAAACTTCACCAATCTTCCCACGGCTCTCTCCAGTGCATAAACAAAAGGGGAACTGTCTACTTTTGTAGATCTCAAGCAAGGTTGTAAAGTTAAGGTGTCTGTTTCACCTAGATTTACTTTGTTTTGTTTTTTTTTTGTTATATTTGCACCATCCATTGAAAGCTGGTGTGGCACAAGGGGGTATTTATGCTGGGGAGACCCAAATTCACATTCCCACTCAGTCATGAAGTTGTGAGGATCAAATAGGATAAGTCTGGTATGATGCCATGATTTCCTTGGAGGAAGGGGAGAATGACAATGTGATTATTAAAATAACGACAGTTTCCAAATATGAACCATGTTAAGCATACATTGAATCTAGAAAGGAAAAGCACTCATGCTAGAAGCCTGCAATGTTTCTTTAAAGGGTAAACTTGCAACATAGCTGCATTTTCTTTGGAGTTAGTTTTTTCTTACTGGAGTCCCTAAGGTAGAAACATGCCATTGGATGTAAGTACCAAAAGAAAATTACATAGATGGTGGCTCTGAAACAGCTTCAGCTGAGATGATGAGTTGCAGATGCCTGTTCGTTCATTCATGCACTGATTCATAACTTCATCCAAGAGCACAGCCAGGACTTGGAACGATCACTCATCTCAAAAAGCTCTCCAAGGAGCAGAGGATGGTAACAAGCAAACACAATGCATCAAACAGCAATCAAGTACTTTCCACTAACCTGATATGGAGGCCATTCTTCAGTTTCCACTCCATCAAGTTGTTTTCCAGTATTTGCATTTCCAGCACTTGCTCTGTTTAAGAAAGCACACAAACACTTCAGATATCATCACTTGAATAGGGAGCCGCTTTTCATCCAGATATATTCTGTACTTTCAGCATACTTTTCCTTTATTTGTTATGCTGGTATCGTGGCTTTCTTTTAGGAGCTCAGAACAGCACAGGAGGAGCTATCCCATGTTACCATCACAAAAACCCTGCAAGGATGGCTAAACTGAGTGACTTCCAAATGACCCAGTGCACAGTTTTCCTAGATAGGTCTTTGAACCCAAGTTGCTCCAGCTGCAGTCTACCTAATGGCAGCACAGGTTAGTTCTTCCTTAGGCAAATGCCCCTCATGATGGATCAGTTAATTGCTGGGATGTACCATTTGAGACAGTGGGGTGGGGTGGAGATAAGGTATCTGAATGCCTTATCCACAAGGTACTTTCTACATACATTGCTTGCCCTCTCACCATTTGATCCTCACAATACCATTCTGAAGTAGGTTAGGCTTCAAGCTGGTGTATGGCAATAGGTCACCCAGTGAGCTTCATGGCCAAGTAATGATGTATCAGCTCACAGCTCTCATTTGAACCCTAGTCTTCCCATACACCACCCTGCGTCTCTGTATGTGTAGGGAATATTTTAATTAAGAGAGCAGTGAAGCTCTCAATCCCAAAATTTCAATCTGAAATGATACAGCATAGCAACTGTCATAGGAATCTGCCCTATACTGTATCAGGTCATTGGTTCATCTACTACAGGGTTTCCCAAACTTGGGTCTCTAGCTGTTTTTGGATGACATTTCCCATCATCCCTGACCACTGGTCCCACTAGCTAGGGATGATGGGAGTTGGAGAAACCTGACTGGCAGCAGATCTCCAAGGTTTTAGGTCTCCCCTGGCCTAACCTGGAGATGCCACTGAGTTTCTACTTATCTGTGCCAACTCTCAGCTACAGCTTATTCTGGAAATCAGCATCTTGAGGTAAATGGTAGGCAGAGGTAGAATGTTACAGCACAAACACATTTTGAAGCCTCCGTTACAAATAATTGCACCACGCCAGTTTGCTGAGGAGATAAGAAGCTATGTTCTGCTATTGTGTCCATGCTTCTAAATCACAAGAGCCACCAGTAAGTCTTCGGGACAGCACAGGATCCTCTTCTGGGGCTGATGCAAAGGAGCTACATCAACCCCATTGCCCCCAGATTCAGAAAAAGAGGCAAGGACTTCCTATTGAAACCTGAAAGTAGGAAGAAATGCAAGCCAGTTGTTTGCATCCATCTTGATTAGCAGCCACAGTGAAGAACAGATTGCGTCAGAGGGGCACAAACACTCTTTTCCTGAGACCCTAAAAGTGCTGTACTGCAACATTAACTAAGGGTATTTGCTTGTGGGAAGCCATGAGACCATATAACTGCAGTAATAACTGATATTGTCTTTTAGTAGTGTAGTCTGCAACTGAAGAACCTCTCTCTGGAGCTCTTACCCCCAGTTTCTTGCAAATCATTTTAGGTCTTCTCTGGTTAACACCTCCTACCTGATTTTGGCAAACAATATGGGCATGGGCAAATGTTTTCCATCCTTAATTTAGGCCTGCCATATGGATCAGCATATTGACACACAGTACAAAACAAGTTCATTAGTACTGGGAGATTTTTTTAAGAAAAGCTCCTTAGAATGAAGAAAGTCAGGCTGTAACCCAATTTCTCTATGCCCATGTAATTTTCATATGCACAGAGTTATCACCATAAAACACTTACTTTAATTTTACTTTAATTTACACTTTGTGCAGCTTCACCCTTCTTTCAGGTGCCAGCACAACTTATGGAGTTTAATTTGCTGCTTGCCTCTCGAAGTAAAACTGAGGCTCTAAATGCTGCAATTCTCCTCTCACCATACAAATTAACTATTCCATCTCCCCACCCCACTCCCATTTTAAACATACTTTGTCAGCCTCGCAGTAAAGTTGGTGAAAGTGGGAATGAAGGGAGAATTTCGCAGAGCTGTATTGGTACTTTCATGTGCTTCTGGAGAAAGCCACTTCCGAGATAAGGAGGAGGTGGGGTTGCGGGCTTCACGCCCCTTCCCCAGGCTCGCGGGGGCTGGCCCCAGCCCACGCGATAGCAGGGGATCCTCGGCCGCATCATACCCCGTGCCAGCCAATCGGCTGGCTCCAGGGGCGTGGCTCGCCTGCTTAGGTCTGGCGCAGCCGAGGCTCCCCCTCTTTTCCTCACCACAGCTGACCAGTTTTTCCCTCTCTGCTCACCCTTTAAGTTAGGTTCTTTGACGTTGCTATGAACTTCGGTCGGTCGCCGTCAAGGGGCCTGGTAGGAATTTTTCCAAATGGCAGATTGGCACCAGCCATTTGGTTTTCGCCTACCTCGTAGCAAACCATCACAACTCCTCGGTATTGGCGGTTAGGCATTGGTGGGGGTACTGTTTATTGTATGCAGATGAAGGGGGAGAAGGATTGCCATCACCTCCCCCCAAACAAAGGGTAGTCTGGTAAAGGATTCCAGGGGACGTGGCCTTGTCCTAAGCCTATGGAGGTGTGGGCCCATGGCACGCCCCCGGGGGGAGGTCCTAGTTGACGTGCCTCAGCAGGACTCCTCCCACTGATGGTTAACCCTTACCCGCCTTCAAGCCGGTTAGCTGTTAGGACCAATGCCTAAGCCAATACCGCTCAATTCCTGTAATCAATAAAGTTGTGGCCTAATTTGACCCATTAACTTGAATTCTTGTGTCCTGTGTCTTTATTTCCATGGGGGGAGGCGGGAACTCACCACGCAATGTGTGTACACATTCCCTTAAAAGCTATCTCTCGATGAGCATGGTGGGGATGTTGCAGGCTCATTTGGTGATGCATGAGATTGGTGAAATAACTGAGATAGGACTTCAGCATTGGGTGAGATCAGGCCAAATCTTTATTGATTACAACATGTAAGCAGGGTTAACATGACAGTAGGGCAAGGATCATTTCCTCATTCTACTCAGCCATTGTCAATGGAATGGTAGTCTGTTGGGGTCAGGAAACACCCCAAACTCCCTCCATGGCAGTTGTCCAGTGTTGAATCATGGCAAACCAGGAATAACAATAATAACAATATTTATACCCCTCCCATCTGGCTGGGTTTCCCCAGCCACTCTGGGAGGCTCCCAGCAGAATATTAAAAACATGATAAAACATCAAACACTTCCCTAAACAGGGCTGCCTTCAGATGTCTTCTAAAAATCAGATTGTTGTTTATTTCCTTGAAATCTGAAGGGAGGGCATTCCACAGGGAGGGTGCCACTACCGAGTAGGCCCTCTGGCTGGTTCCCTGTACCTTCACTTCTCGCAGTGAGGGAACCCCCAGAAGACCCTCACAGAAGGACCTCAGTGTATGAACTGAATGATGGAGGTGGACTCAGTCCTTCAGATCTCACTGGGCAACTGGGGCAGAGGCCGTAACCAAAACATAGGGTAGGTGTTTAACCAATCCTCTCCACTGAATGTTTTTGTGGGGGCTCTTAACTATGCTGATCATGCCCAACGGCATTGTCATATAACGTCATAATAAATACTTGCTAATGCAAGAGGGGAAGGTGGGGAAAAACACACACAACTAAGGGTCTACCTTAGGTTGGGAAGGAGAAAGGTAAATTTCTCCCCAACCCCATTCCAGCACTGGGGTGGATGTGGAGCTTAGTGTTACAGTTGGACATAACTGCCTGCTCTCTAAGGGCTTATTTTCAATAGAATGATTAGATTCTAATCATTAGAATGTAATAGATGTTCCAATTGGGCCATTAGTCATGGGAAGGTGACTAGTAATGGTAAAGCCATAAAATGACAAAACAAGCAATAAAATAGCATAGGGTAATTGGCAAGTGTGAAGGGGCTCACTGAAACTGGCTTATTTATGTACTGGGGCAGAGACATTTTAATGAAGCAAATATACTGAGGTGCATTTATTTTGAGCGCAGAGTTTCTGCTCGTCACACTATTGAGTGGGGCTGTGGGAGAGGCGGTTGAGCTTAAGCATCCCTGGCCAAATCCCAGGGGAAGGCAGAGGATGCTACTGAGTAAGGATTACTGAACACAGGGGGAATTATGCATTGCTTGATTTTCTAACTCAATCTCATGAATCATATTATTTATTTATTTATTTATTTATTTATTTAATAAGAAGGGGAGGAAATGGAGGCAGTGAGATATTTTACTTTCTTGGGCTCCATGATCACTGCAGATGGTGACAGCAGCCACGAAATTAAAAGACGCCTGCTTCTTGGGAGAAAAGCAATGACAAACCTAGACAGCATCTTAAAAAGTAGAGACAGCATTTTAAAAAGCAAAGACATCACCTTGTCAACAAAGGTCCGTAAAGTTAAAGCTATGGTTTTCCCAGTAGTGATGTATGGAAGTCAGAGCTGGACCATAAAGAAGGCTGATTGCCAAAGAATTGATGCTTTTGATTTATGGTGCTGGAGGAGACTCTTGAGAGTCCCATGGACTGCAAGAAGATCAAACCTCTCCATTCTGAAGGAAATCAGCCCTGAGTGCTCACTGGAAGGACAGATCGTGAAGCTGAGGCTCCAATACTTTGGCCACCTCATGAGAAGAGAAGACTCTCTGGAAAAGACCCTGATGTTGGGAAAGATGGAGGACAAAAGAAGAAGGGGACGACAGAGGACGAGATGGTTGGATAGTGTTCTCGAAGCTACCAACATGAGTTTGACCAAACTGCAGGAGGCAGTGGAAGACAGGCGTGCCTGACGTGCTCTGGTCCATGGGGTCACGAAGAGTTGGCCATGACTAAACGACTAAACAACAACATTTATTTAATTTCTGAATCACTTCTGAAGAGGCATCCCATGAGGCATAGGGGTGAAGTGGGAGCAGCGACAAGGGTGCAAAAATTGCTGAAAGGGAATCCCTCATTTGTGGAAAGCAACATTGCATTAAAACAATGTGAATCCTATTAAGTATCCTTAGCCTGGAGAAGCAAGAGGAAGAGCTTGTTTGGCACACAGAAGGTGTGCATTCAATCCCCAAGATCTCCAGGGAAGGCTGGGTGGATCTGTCCATTTTGGTTTCACTCATTTTCTCCCTTCTCCAAACTTCACTCCAGTTCCCTACATTTTCATACCCATTTATGATTACGATTGGGTTGGTTTTTTGGGGAGAATCCTCATAAGATTTCACCAGCATTTTAGCATACATTGGTTCTAATAGATACATTTCCCTGTGCAATTTTGCTTAATATACACTTTTTTTTTTGCAAACCAATTTTCCTTACATAATTCATTCAATCTCTTTATTCAGTCTCCAATATAACACATTTATGTATGTTATTTTCAGTAATAGAGGCATTTTAAAGCACATTTTACCCCATTATTTGCATTTTACTTGGCTGGCGAGCTCCATTGCAAAATCCAGAGATGTGTGGATTTTGAAAGAGGGCTATGTTACAGTTTATGCATTGCTTCAGAAAGTATGAATTAATTAGGTTCACCTTTAAATCCAAATGGAATCAAAATTTTCCCCTAGCTAGGAGACACACCTGCCTGAAATATTTGGAAACTGCTGCCATTCCGTGTAGACAGTACAGAGATAGGTGGGACAGGGCTGGCTCAATATATTTTGCTGCCTGAGACAGAACTGCAGTTTCTTCCTCCTGCAAGTCAAGATGGAGAGAACCCTTGGCACCTGTGGCAGAAGATCTCACAAGCACCGCTCTAGCAGGAAAAATACATCAGATGACTAGCAATTTGCTTTAAAAATATATATATATATATATATATTGATTTTTCCAATAACATTACAACAAAACCAAACATGTCAAAAAAGAAAAGAAAAGAAAGAAAATAAGAAAATAATAGAAAGGAAAAAGTGAAAAATACAAAAACCCAAAAGAGAAAACCCTCTTCCCCGCCCCCCAACACAAAAATTTCCAAAAAAATAAAGACAAGAACACCCAAACAAAACAAAGAAAAATTTCATTTTTTCAAATTTCTTCTTTTTTAACTTGGTTCCTTAGCTTCCTCCCCCCTCCCTCTTTGTATCCCTATTATTAATCCAGTCGGCAAATTCCATCCAGCTTTCACTGCTTTTTCACTTATTTACTTTTAACCCTTTTGACCTTATTTCTTCCCCAACGTCCCCAATCAAGTAAACTTCAAAACAAGATATAAAACTATCCAATACCCAATTTCCTAATTAACACACACAAAAAAGATAATAATAGAAAAAAAAGTTAGCAATTTGCTGCCTTTACATGGAACTCAAAATGTGCTGCCTTTCCCTAATGCTAATGCCAACCTTGAGTTGGTACAATGGTTTGCATAAGGCAGCTTCCTCTGCATAAGGCATGGCTGGATTTGTCTGTCA
Source organism: Podarcis tiliguerta (assembly GCF_965153285.1). Taxonomy (NCBI): domain Eukaryota; kingdom Metazoa; phylum Chordata; class Lepidosauria; order Squamata; family Lacertidae; genus Podarcis; species Podarcis tiliguerta. The sequence goes on from NC_139540.1 coordinate 68,803,270, forward strand.
AAAAAGGCATCCAAAAGGAATTTTCAGAAATTGTTTAAAACGTCTGGGGAAACCTGGGCATATATGGCAGCCCATATATGTTGTTTTTTGGGGGGGTTAATTTTCTAAAAATAATAATTAAATAAAAAAAAAAACTGTTTTGTGTCCAGATTTCCCTGCAGTACTTCTGTTTCTTTTTCATGATCCATCCATGGCCAGCTGGTATGCAAAGCATCATTAATGAAGCATGAGATTCCAGGCCGCTTGATCATCCAACTGGAGATATGAGATTCTGGTTCTCCCTGTTCCCCAGAGCCAGGAGCCTCTACATCAGAGCTTTCCAAACTTTTCATGACAGTGACACACTTTTAGACATGTGTTGTTTTGTATACAGTGGTACCTCTGGTTACGAATTTAATTCATTCCAGAGGTCTGTTCTTAACTTGAAAATGTTCTTAACCTGAGGTACCACTTTAGCTAATGCGGCCTCCCGCTGCCGCCACGCTGTCGGCACGTGGTTTCTGTTCTCATCCTGAGGTAAAGTTCTTAACCCGAGGTACTACTTCCGGGTTAGCAGAGTCTGTAACCTGAAGTTTTTGTAACCCGAGGTGCTTGTAACCCGAGGTACCACTGTACTAGCAAACTGGAGGCTAAACTAACCCCTTTCCAGTTCCCAGAGGAGCTCAGAGACCATTTGTGCGTCACACTATACACACTGCAGCCAACACAATAATATGTCACACAATAATGTTTGGAAAGCACTGCTTTACACGCGGGAAGGACATGAAATGTATGGTATAGATATGGCATTCTGTCTCCTTTGAATATCAAGCCAAATATACCGTATTGGCCCGAATATAAGCCACACCCGAATATGAACCACATCTTTAAAATTGGAGGGGGAGGGGAGGAGAAAAAAGAAAGAAAAAATACCCAAATATAAGCCGCTCTATTCCTCGCTGCTTCTGGTGCTGGTCACGAATATAAGCCGAGTTTTAACTTTTCACGGTTGGAATTTGGGGAAAAAGTGAGGCTTATATTCAGGCCAATACTCTGTGTGTGTGTGTGTGTGTGTGTGTGTGTGTATTACAATTTGCAAGAGTGACAGTTTCCAGTGGAGCGTTACCTTGTGAAATGGAGAACAAAGCCACACACTGTGAAGGGGAGGGGAGGAAATAATGTGAAATCAAGAGGGTTTTTTTAAAAAAATAAATAAAACAACTATTATTCAGAAGGATTACAGACATTATTAATAGCTAACCAGAATTTTCTCTCTCCCTCTCCCAAGAAGTCAACAGTGCAAACAATTATATTTTGTAACAAATTAGTGCCAGATGGCTTCATAAAGCATTATTAAAAAATATCATGATACAGATTTATACATGAATATAGATTCACATGTTTGTTGGTTTTTGTTTTTGTTTTTGTAAAAAAGGTTTTTTTGGAGGGCATGAATTGCATGCATTTCAGCAAACAATCTAATTCCCTTTATTAGAAAATACCTCTTGTTATTGTCCTACAGATATAATGTGATGATCAAGGCACTTTTATAGATGTTAACGTCTGACCAACAGCATTGTTGCTAGCCACAGTACTTCACTAGGGCAGAGTAGAGACTGAGCCTCAGCTTCAGATGAAAGGCAAAACTGAGGGTTTCAGAGAATGGAATTCAAAAGCGAACAATGGAACCACTGCCCTATCCCTTTTGTTATTCAATTTGGCATTGATTCCTTCTTCTATACACTGCCTGCAAACTTACATTTTCATGGCAATGTGGAAATCACAATGGAAACTTTGTAACTGTGTAGCAAGAAGTGGAAAGTGGAAATTGAGAGGGTCGGATAGTTACCGTAAGTAGCTCAACACAGCTGTCCATCAACTTGGAGCAGGAAGTCAGGATAGCTGTTGAAGCTGACTTGGACACTGAAACTAATCCAGAATGTGACTGCCAGACTAGTGACTAGGAGTGGCTGCCAGTACCATATAACACCGGTCCTAAAAGAACTGCATCAGCTCCCGGTATGTTTCTGAGCACAATTCGAAGTGATGGTGCTGACCTTTAAAGCCCTAAACAGCTCCAGCCCCATATACCTGAGGGAGCATTTCCACCCCGAAGCCATGAAATAAATGCAGATATAAAGAAACAATTGGATTCCAGAAACACACAGATTTTTTTCAGTATTCTTTTTCTTTTTAAATGGCATTATTGAAACATGGCATACACATAGTATGGGATACTCCACATTTTTTTCTGTCTCTCACCCATACATCTTTAAATTAGTTTTTTTACCTGGGGGTTAAAGCATTATCGAATTAAACTGAGAATAATTTATTAATTCCTTAATCACACTTTTAAGATGTACATTTTTAATCAGCTTTTAATCTAGGCTGTCCTCTGTGAAAAAGTGTTCCATGATGATGACATTTGTTATGCATCAGGGTCCCTGCACGTCTAATGATTGTTTGCCACAGAAGATCACCTGCATTAAGGCTTATTTTAAATCAGATAACAGAAAAGCTAGTTGATCAATTAAATTCTGCTTAATTGGTTGGTTTTAATTTTGTCCAGCCTCACCACACTGCAGTGGTTTCAAACATCCTGTCTTCAAGGGAACCCATTTCTCATTGACTTGAGAAAGCTGGTATAGTGCAAAAGATTATTGGATGCGGACTCAGTTCATATGAGTCATTCATTGGCCAAGTCTGTTGAGTCTGCGTAATTTAGGCTGAAAATCATGCTCTTCAGCAACTAGCTTTATGTCACTGGGTGAAACTGACAGCATCTTTCAAGGAACCGTGAACACCATTATGGGTCTGTTCATTGCAGAAGCCCAGGATTCCTTTGAATACAATTTGAAACCAGTAAAATAGTGTATGATGTATAGTGTGAATGAGGAAGTGTGTGTTTGTGTGGAGAGGACACTCATAGGAACTAAACACCTATGGGGGGAAATTGGAAATTGTAAGAGTTAGGTCCATTTAATCAGTTGTCTTTAGGGATGTGGGTGGTGCTGTGGTCTCAATCACTGAGCCTCTTGGGCTTGCCAATCAGAAGGTCAGCAGTTCGAATCCCCACGATGGGCTGAGCTCCTGTTGCTCGGTCCCAGCTCCTGCCAACCTAGCAGTTCAAAAGCATGCCAAAAAATGCTAGTAGATAAATAGGTACTGCTCCGGCAGGAAGGTAAATGGTGTTTCTGTGCACTGCTCTGGTTTTGGTGTTCCATTGCGCCAGGAGCAGCTTAGTCATGCTGGCCACATAACCCGGAAAAACTGTCTGTGGACAAAACGCTGGCTCCCTTAACCTGTAAAGCGAGATGAGCGCCACAGTCCCAGAGTCATCTGCGACTGGACTTAACTGTCAGGGGTCCTTTACCTTTTTTTTTAATCAGTTGTCATGCCATCCAATTCTGCACCAAATGGCAAGTTGGTATGTAGTGGCTTCTAATGCCAGCATCGTCCCTTCTTAAGGGCTGGCAACACTTGTGTGGGAAGTAACTGTGTTATGTACTCAGCCAGTAGGGTTTCTATTTATAGGCATGTCAATACAGTGTAAGACTAGACCATGCAGAAGTAATGACAACACGTGAATCATACCTAAAAATATGTCTGTTGATATTCACTGAGTGCCACAAAGTGCTTTGTGTTCTTCACCATTTTTCTCTCCAAACAAATGTACGAGGAAAATCAACAGGCACCCTCAAGGAGTTGTGTCAATACAGAGGAGTCAGGAGGGCAAATTCTAGTGTTCTCACTAGAACAATTCAAAAGAACCAAGTGGTTTTTAAATAAAAATCAGGGTATCAGAGTGCTGAATAGCTTCTTTAGCAGCAGTTTCAGGTGGAAAAACATTTAGAGGAAAGGTCACCCACATCCATAGTTTTTCTCTCTCTGTGTGTGACCTCGGATAAGGCTATGCTGTAAGTTTCATGACTGCCAGCTGTGTGAAGCTGGATCTCCTACAACCAACTCCATACACAGAACTATATCCACAGTGTCTGCCCATTCCCTTAACAATGTTTACCATTATTATTATTATTGCTAGTGTTTGCGGTGATGTCTCTGCTTTTTAAGATGCTGTCTAGTTTGTCCATGGAGTTTTCTTGTCAGGGATACTGGAGTGGCTTGCCAGTTCCTGCTCCAGGTGGATCACGTTTGGTCAAAACTCTCCACTACGACCTGTCCATCTTGGGTGGCCCTGCATGGCATAGCTCATAGCTTCTCTGAGTTATTTTACTTTTTACTTTTTTACTTTTCTTTTTGCTTTTTTTTTTTAAAAAAAAGCAGAGACATCACCTTGCCAACATAGGTCCGTATAGTTAAAGCCATGGTTTTCCCAGTAGTGATGTATGGAAGTGAGAGCTGGACCATAAAGAAGGCTGATCGCCGAAGAATTGATGCTTTTGAATTATGGTGCTGGAGGAGACTCTTGAGAGTCCCATGGACTGCAAGAAGATCAAACCTCTCCATTCTGAAGGAAATCAGCCCTGAGTGCTCACTGGAAGGACAGATCCTGAAGCTGATGCTCCAATACTTTGGCCACCTCATGAGAAGAGAAGACTCCCTGGAAAAGACCCTGATGTTGGGAAAGATGGAGGGCACAAGGAGAAGGGGACGACAGAGGACGAGATAGTTGGACAGTGTTCTCGAAGCTAGAAACATGAGTCTGACCAAACTGCAGGAGGCAGTGGAAGACAGGAGTGCCTGGCGTGCTCTGGTCCATGGGGTGACGAAGAGTCGGACACGACTAAACGACTAAACAACAACAACAACAGTGTTTGCGGAAGATGAACATAGAATGTAGCAGGGAAGGCGTTCTTTGAAGCAGCTGGGTTCCATTATCCAGGACATCAAGTAATAATAGCAAACTTTGTATTAAGTTTAGGTTATTGGTGTGTGTGTGTGTGAGAGAGAGAGAGAGAATTGTGGAGCTGGAGGGAACCCTGTGCATCATCTAGTCCAACAACTGCAATGTTGGCATTTTCAGCACCACTGTCCAGCCAATGGAGCTATTCATATCCTTGAGTAATTTATAACCAAGTAGAAGGATGCAATGATCAAACCACATAAATGTTTTTTTTTTTTTTTAAAAAAAAAACAGCTTCAACAATAGAATACCATATCCTGCTGCTGCCCAAATGCTCAAGAAAAGAAAGAAAGAAAGAAAAGTATTTAGCTGGCACCCGTAGGATTGCAAAAAGTGGGTCCAGTTAACACATCATCAGTGAATGCAGAATTTTCAGGAGTGGGGTGATATGCTACCTCCTTGTTACGCACACACACACACAAGGTGGGGGGGAGAGAGCGAGAGCAACCAGACTATGATATTCTACATGCTGATAAGGTGCCATTTGTGTATCACCACTTTAGCATAATTAAAGTTCTTCTCCATAACACAGTGTCTCAGAAATCCTCATAGCAACCCTAGACTGTGCCCCCATTTAACAGATTGGGACAGAACCAGAGGTAGGGTAAAGGGAAAGGTAAAAAAGGTAAAGGACCCCTAGATGGTTAAATCTAGTCAATGGTGACTATGGTGTTGCGGTGCTCATCTTGCTTCAGGCCGAGGAAGCTGATGTTTGTCCACAGACAGCTCTCCGGGTCATGTGGTCATGTGACTAAACCGTTACAGGTGGACGGAGGACCAGGAAATGCCATTTACCTTCTCGCCACAGTGGTACCTATTTATCTACTTGCGCTGGCATGCTTTCGAATTGCTAGGTTGGCAGAAGCTGGGACAGAGCAATGGGAGCGCAATCCATCGTGGGGATTCGAACTGCCGACCTTCTGATCATCAAGCCCAAGAGGCTCAGTGGTTTAGACCACAGCGCCACCCATTCCCCATAGGCAGAGGACTAATGCCTTGTCGAAAACCAGTGGGATTTCTTCCACAAATTCAACTGAAGGGGAAACAGGATCACACTCGCAGGTCTCACCCCATTTGCACATTCATTCAAAAGCAGGTGGGAGAGAGCTTGCATCTGTATTCTTGAATTTAGGCCGTTTATATGTGGGAAGGCACTTTCACACCTTCTCCTGAATATGTGCACACAATGGAGGTGAGGCCAGTGATCTGGAGTAAGAGCAATCCTATTCCCCATGCACATACATTTAGCTGAACATGTGAAAGAAGCTCTAGCGAGTTCATCCATGCAGAGGTGAGATTTGAACCAGTAACTTCATTTCCCCATGTGCCAGAACTTGGTCTGTTGCACACTGCATGGCACCAACTCTCTTTATGCTAAATGAAATTTCTACTGCAATAACTATGTTGCATCTAGAAATCCAATTTGCAGAATTCCATTTGATGAGGCTTATAGGACTTCCCCCTGTAATATCATCTTTGAGGGAAGATAACATTAACACAACTGCCTTTGTGTTATTTTCTCTGTCTATTAAGAAATCCTGAAAGACAGCATAAAATGAAGACCGGACAGCACCTGCTTCACTATTCAGTTTAAGCGGTGCTTAAAATCTCAGGAGGTCTATTTCCACAATTGTTATATATTGTAACATTAGCCCAAATGCCATAGTGTATACTTTTGCTATCGTCCAGGAATGCAGTATTTATGAAAGCCGCCGAAGTCATGGGACTTTTGCAAGACAAAGTCTTCAGTCTGTCACAATATTGATTTTGAAATATCATGGCTTCTGTATGTTCAGTCGAAGGTAGTAAGTGTTGCCGCAGCAATTTCGTTTTGTGGTCCAGACATCAAGACTGTGGGGATGTGCACACTTGCAAGTACAGCTGATGAAAGGCAGAAGTACGAGAGACAAAACAGACATTTTGAAAAGAAGCTGCCCTTGAAAGATGGGGAGATGGCAGGCAACGTATTCAACCTGTGGGTCAAAATGGGAGAATAAATGAGATCAATGAAGAGGTCAGGAGTGGAAGGAAGTTGTTGGGCTGTGAGAGTCCTAGACGTTTTAGATAGTGGAAATAAATTCAGAAAGCAGAGCTGGCCGCACCATGCAGCAGGGTGAAGCAATCTGCTTCAGACACCACAACGGGGTAGACTGAGGTGTGGAACATTTATTGGCCTTAGGGGTCGCATACTATTCTATGCAACCTTCCAGGGGCCACATGACCACAGTGGACGAGGCCAGAATCAGAAGTGGGCTGAGCAACAAATGTGAATTTTACCTTTGTACTATAGGCTCGTCTCTAAACAAAATTGCATTGCCCTATCCTCCCCCCCCCCCGCCACCCAGTATGCAATATGAATTAGCAGAGTTGAAGAACACATTCAAGCCAAACAGAAGCAGTGCTGGTCTGGTGGTACGTGTGGATAGGAAGGAGTTGTGGCTCAGGCAGAGTCCCAAGAGCCAGGTAGGGATGTCTAGAAAGTGAAATCTGAAGTTCAGAATTGCTGAAGTTCAGAATTGTGTTTGTTTGTTTGTTTGTTTGTTTATTATATCCCAAGAAGCTCAAAGTGGCATCTATGCTTCTCCTTCTCCTTGTAAGGTAGATCAGGCTGAAAGATGGTGACTGGATCAACATCACCCAGGGAACTTCATGGCTGTGTGGGGATTTGAACCCTGGTCCTTGTTCATTACTCTAACCACTACACTACACCACACTAGCTCTCTATGAAGAGTAACATAAACTGTTAGGATATTTCCGTTCCACCTTAAAAGGGAACAGGATGTTTGTGTCACAGCCTGCGTATTTCCTGTCTCACAGGATGTTTCTGTTGTGTCTTTTGCTTTCGTTTCTCTCTCACTGCCAGACATCTGAGGCAGGCAGTCATGGTTTTTCTCTGTTCTGATCAACACTGAATAAACTTCTATATAATGCTCTCCTGGGTGCAACTTTTGCTGTGTGAACTCTGCTGATAGAGTGTGCAAGAGCTCTGGATCTTTGGCAAGCTATTTCTGGAGCTCCTGTCGCTAATTGCTGATACTGCGTGTCTACGGGAGATTGATGGATGTCCGGAGACGACGTGGAGTCAAGATGGACTTTATCTCCCTGGCAGTATCCCAACATAAACTACTTTAGGCCAGTGAATGTCTGCAAATAGATATGCAGGACAGTAAACCATTCTCCCCCTCCCTTCTCTTTCTTTATTTCAATGGTGGTGAGGCTTCTGTGTCTTCCCAGATATTGTTGGATTCCCATCCCCATCAGCTACAAATGGTATGGCCAATGGTCAAGGACATGGGTAGGCAAACCAAGGCCCGGAGGCCAGATGCGGCCCAATTGCCTTCTAAACCCAGGCCATGGACAGTCTGGGAATCCATGTGTTTTTACATGAGTAGAATGTGTGCTTTTATTTAAAATGCACCTCTGGGTTATTTGTGGGGCACAGGAATTCATTCATCCCCCCCCAAAAAAAAATATAGTCTGACCCCCACAGGGTCTGAGGGACAGTGGACTGGCCCCCTGCTGAAAAAGTTTGTCGACCCCTGGTCAAGGATGGTGGGCCCTATAGTTCAACAAATCTTGGAGGCCACTGGTTTCCCTCCCCTTCTTTATTTCCTTCATTATTTCTTTACTAGATTATTTTTTAGTTTAAAATATGAAGATGGGTGGGTGGAAACCTGGAGGAGAGGGCACTACATAGGCCACAGGTAGAGTATTGATTCAGAAAGTGCAAATTAGGCAAAACCACATTAAAATGAAAATGGAACCAAATTTGTCCCCGATCCCTGTGTAGCACCATGTCCACAGGATATGGAATTTCCTGCTATTTAAAAACCACACCTGCTTGCTATTTCCACCCGCAATTCAGCCTGGTTAAAAATCAGCTGCTAAATGTGCAGAGAGAGGCCCAATATCATGGAAACTGCTTCCAGATGTCATATATGGGGAGCACCATTCAAAGTAATTCAGTTCTTTGTCAGCTATGCCTGGCATGCTGATCTTCTTTCTCTCGGGCTCTGAATCCATGTGCTATTCAAATATTTGGGTCAAAAGCAAAACTGCACCCAGACATGTGGGTTTGATGAAGCATGCAAAATAAATGTGAGGGATGGAGGGAGAGACAACTGGATGAATGGAGCAAAGATGCATAACTGGAATCCATGGAGCCTGAGGATGACACCCAAAGAAGGAACAGTAGAAAGATCTTCAGAGAACCCCAAAAAGCCTTGTCAAAGAAAGGAGAATGGAGGAAGGACTGCCATGAAGACCCTTGTTTCCTTTTCACACGTCAGTTTTGATTCCCCACTCACCCTGTATTCAGTGACGCAAAGGACAAATCTCCTATAATAACTTTGAAGCTAATTATTAAGAAAACCTAACCTTTGCTTCAAACACTGTCAGAAGAGCAGCTGCTAAGTACTTATTTTGTATGGCGCTCTGGGGTTTTCAGGCTAGGATTTTAATAACAAAACGAAGTTAAAAAGCAAAGCAAAGAAAACTTCTATTTTAAGGACGGCATAGATTTGCTGTATCTGATTTTACATGCTCGTAACACAAAGGACTTGCCATTATAACAAGTTCTCCTTGTTCTCTGCTATTTCTGCCTGCCTCGCCAGTCTTGACATTGCTTGTTGATCTGCCACTGCTGCTGAGTTCTTGAGGCTGAAGTACGTTCCCCCCACCTTCATGATTTGAAAAGGAAGAAAATAGGAAGGAAATAGTGTGCGCATAGGTGAGCATGTTGTACGTGTATGAATCTCCATAGCTTTCCTCTTACCGGAAACCTTAGCACCCTCACACATTCATGCTTGATGTTTGCACACGACCTGAGGCTCAATTGAATTAATAGCGCAGGCCATGCATTTAATGACAAAAAAAAATGTGGTGAATAGAAATCTGAGGCCGAAGCTTTTTCTTTTTGTCTTGGAACTGCAGTCTAGTAAAACTTGGACTGTTTTCAGCCCAACTGGCTCAAATGCTGGTTTTGATTGGTCCTTCCACACTCCTCACCCTCTCTTGCATGCCAAGGCCCCGTGACCTGCGGTCCCCTAAGTAAAACACACAAACAAGCAGATTTTGGTTTATGGGTTCAAATTGGCCACAACTTTATTGATTGCAGATGTGAGCAGTTTGGCTTAGTCATTGGGTGAAGCCAGATATCTCGACTCCCACCCATCTGCTGGGAGTCCACCTAAGGGGAAACCACCAATAGGGGGAGGCCCTAAGACTTGCATCAAATAGGGCACCCCGAGGAGTCCCTGTTGGGGTAGTGGCATGGCCCTGGCCCATGTCAATGCATTGTATAGCATCCACGCCCCCAGATCCCTTTAACAGGATACCTTTAATGAGGAGGGGCAGGCAGAGGCTACAACTTTACCTCCATCTAAACAAAGGCTTACCCAATGCCTAACCACATGAGAGGACAGCCTCCCCGCTGCACCAGAGTTTAAATTCCCTGTGGCACTGAATGGTTGGCAAGGCCCTCTTCTTGAGCGGGGCCCTGCCCAGCGCCAACAGCATGGGGAGGTGACAGCAGGGAGCATGCCAGTCTCCAGCCCTCAGCTGGGTCATGCAGGGACCGGGGCCTGGCTGCAATGCCACCCACCAAATAATGTAGGTGGATTTACCAGGAGTGGCCAGCAGTGATGGAGGGTGCAGCTTAACTGGCTTGCCAGCAATGGCGCCAGTTACCAGGAGGGAATCGAGCTGTCGCAACTAGCTAAAGCAAGGGCTGGAAACCTGTGGCCATCCATATGTTGTTAGAGTCAAACTCCCACCAGCCCCAGCCAAAATTACCAATGGTCTGGAATGGTGGGAGTTGTGATCCAGCAACATCCAGGGACCAAAAGTTGTGGAAGGCTGCATGAACCCACTCTCAGACATTTAAAAGGGGGTGTTAAGCATAAATGACATACAGTGGTACCTCGGTTTACGAACTTAATCCATTCCGGAAGTCCGTTCTTAAACCGAAACCAATCTTAAACCGAGGCACACTTTCCCTAATGAGGCCTCCTGCCACCGGCGCCCTTCCACCGTTCAGATTCTGTTCTTAGACCAAGGTAAAGTTTGCAAACCGGAACACTACTTCCAGTTTTGCAGAGTTTGTAAATCGAATAGTTCATAAACAGGACTGTTCTTAAACAGAGGTAGCACTGTACTTTTCTTATGGCACAGAAAGCTAGGGAAACCTGCATTCACTTCCCTTGTAATCTATTTATCTAGCACTAGAAAATGTATAGGGACGTGGGTGGTGCTGTGGGTTAAACCACAGAGCCAAGGACTTGCCGATCAGAAGGTGGGCGGTTCGAATCCCCGCAACGGGATGAGCTCCTGTTGCTCGGTCTCTGCTCCTGCCAACCTTGCAGTTCGAAAGCACATCAAAGTGCAAGTAGGTACCACTCCGGTGGGAAGGTAAACAGTGTTTCCATGTGCTGTTCTGGTTCGCCAGAAGCAGCTTAGTCCTGCTGGCCACATGACCCGGAAGCTGTATGCCAGCTCCCCCGGCCAATAAAGCGAGATGAGCGCCGCAACCCCAGAGTCGGCCACGACTGGACCTAATGGTCAAGGGTCCCTTTACCCTTATCTAGAAAAGGTATATGCCTTATGCCACCAGAACCATCTAAACTTTGTTTCATTACTGTATTCATGTATCACCAAAAAGCAAACACAAAACCAGAATCACACATCTACTGCTAATGAAACCAAGCTATGACTCTCTATTTGTCGCCTGTATACTCTGAGTCTGGACACAAGTGGAAGACTAATCCATAGAAATGTGGCAGTGACAATCCCCTAATTTAAGCTAATAAAATCCATCTGGCTTCTCAAAGTATCAATTGTTTTGTTATACATGCACAACCAAATAGATACACTAAAATCCCCAAATTAACATTATTCTACCAACAGTAAAGATATAATCCCCACCTCTAGATACATTAATGTCAATACATTTTCAGACTTGTTTACCTAAACTGGATAATTCTTTCAAATCATCCAGCCACTATTGGGGGGGGGGATGGAGGGAGGGGAGGACTCAAAATACTTTCTAAAATAGGATTACTCTCACCTGGCTGGGTAGATAGATGAATCCATTATTTCATCATCTGGAACTTTATATACTGACTATTAGGTCAGAATCCTACTATTGTCAGATTTATGTGGCAAGATGTGAAGGGAATGAGGGGCACACTTCAAATAAATAAAAAATTATTTTTTACAATTCAGTATTTTTTTTGTTTTAAAAAAACCCATAGTAACTGAGATGCTATTTAGACTACAGTCAAATCCATTTCTCTGATGTACAAATATTGCTCCCAATTATTTTATTTCCCATTTTCTGTACTGGGTGGAAGGTGAATGTGTGAGGGCAGAGAGGAATCAAAAGCTGGCTTTAGGGATTAGCTCTGTTGAACGAACACACTTAAGACACAAATCCTCAGGCAGCGGGTATAGAGAAGGTTCTGGTTCATGTCAGCAGTAGCTGGAAGAGGGCAAAATCTGGTGCGAGACAATAGAGACAGTTAATAGAGGCTACATGTTACATGCACAGGCTCCTTGCTGTAAGTAGCCAGTTTCATGTGCAGAGAAGACTCCGAATTCTATGCCATCCCTTGCTTTATATTTTAAAATATAAATATAAATATATTTATAATTGGAATCTATGCCTAATAGGCAAAGGAGTTAGAAGCATAATATGGTAAATCCTATGGAACCAAGCCCTGTGCCAAGCAGTTGATAAAAGGAATTGTTATGCAGCAGAAATTCCAAAGTACTCACTGCTCAGATAGACTGTGCTTGCATGTCTATAAGGAGTCAGCTCTGAAGCAATTGCACAAAAGAACCCTGATGGCTGGTGCTGATGTCCAATTGCAAAGCAAGTCCATGTGCAATCAGTCCTTCGCAGATCGAATAATATGGAAGATCGGGGATGCTTGACTTCTGTATTTGTGTCTGCTTTTCTATTCTACATTATTCCGCAGACTGGAATTGCATTTTTGCCACACAACGGGAGTCTCTGATGCATGGAGAGCTGATCGTTCCTCCATCAACAACCACAAAATTGCAATAAAATTTAAATGAAGCTAACATCGTGACTCACTGCTTTGCCAAGTATCTCTATCAGGCAAGGCATCCCATACAAAAACCCCAGAGAGATGTAACAAAGTATCACATAGGTGTCTCACGCAAGTACTGAAAACAATGTTCTTTTCTGGGCAGATTTTTAACGATGCCCTGATAAAAGTTTGCTACTGGGAGCCAAATGAATTTCTTTCGGAGCCTGATTAACTGGCTGACTGTTGGACAATCCTGATTTAGACCAAATTCAAAATCCTCAATGTATAAAAGATTTTGCCTTTCATGAAAAAAACCCTCCAGCGCCAAATTGAAAGTCATAGCTCCACAGTGCTCCAGTTCCCAGGAAGCATTACATTTTATCTACATATTTGGGTCCTCTTCATTTGTTTGGGCTTCTCTCCACATATACCCCGAATGCACAGAATGTCAACAGTGGCAGGCTCTGTCTGTCAACATCTTGAAACACATGTCTGTAATGTGTGTGCATCTGATGGTATGTATTGTGCCATGTGATGATAGCTATATCTAAAATTCCATGCATATCAGTTAATATCTTGACCCTCCTCCACAAAAATAGCTGTTTACTTGGCTGTTTTCCTACGTCATGAAGACTGAAATTTCAATTCAGTGGAGCAGGGTCAAGGTATTAACTGATAAGCATGAAATTTCAGATATAGCTATATAATCCCTAGTTTAGTAAGAGAAGGAGGAGGAGGAGGAGGAGGAGGAGGAGGAGGAGGAGGAGGAGGAGGAGTTTGGATTTGATATCCTGCTATATCACTACCCGAAGGAGTCTCAAAGTGGCTAACATTCTCCTTTCCCTTCCTCCCCCACAACAAACACTCTGTGAGATGAGTGGGGCTGAGAGACTTCAAAGAAATGTGACTAGCACAAGCAGCTGCATGTGGAGGAGCGGGGAAGCGAACCCGGTTCACCAGATTACGAGTCTACCACTCTTAACCACTACACCACACTGGCTCATAAGTCCTTTGGAGCAGGAATTTTCAAAAAAAGATTTTTATGAACCACCCTAATATGATGGGAAATTCTGGGAGGAAGGGATCCAGCTACTTTGAATGAAATGGTGCGTGTTTCAACACATGGAGAATGAGGGTGAACATTGCCTGCCACTGCCCATGAATTCATTTTCCCCCCATGTGCAGGAGCATTAATGTCTGAAGAGCATTATGTGAAGTGTATACATCCCCTTTGAATGAACAAACATAGGAATGCTATGGGTCTTTTGAGGGCGTTGCATTGCCTTGGATGTGCAAGTCATGGCCCTGCTGAAAATGTCATCCATATTGCATAGCCCCACCATTTCTTAGCAGTGTGATATTGCAGGGGTCCCAGATGCTTACCAGGGTTCATGCTTCCTATGGGAATGAGGCACAGCAGAGACTGTGGTATATATTGTATATTTGAACATACACACAACCTGAGCCTGCTGGGGTCCGCTTATGATGGAGGGGTTCACAGCATTAGCAGCCCAAGAGGGTCTTGCTTCTGCCAAAGCCATAGCCTTGGATCCCAGCAGAAATCAGTCATCTCTCTCTCTCCCTGCAGTCTTTATTTCAGCTTCTGGCTCACTTCCTGGGCATCTGCTGTGGAAGAGGGGGTGCAGGAGGAAAGGCCAGTGGAGGAAGAAGAAAATGCCTCAGAGGAAAGCAAATTACAGGTTGGAGGTGAACAACTGCTTCTTATAGAGCTCTTAATGCATGCCAGCAGTACAGGAGGAGATACAAGAGGTGGGTGTGCTTGAGCAAGAACTGGTAAAAGGTAAAGAGAGAGAGGTAAAGGACCCCTGGATAGTTAAGTCCAGTCAAAGGCGACTATGGAGTTGCAGCACTCATCTTGCTTTCAAGCTGAGAGAGCCGGTGTTTGTCCACAGACAGCTTTCTGGGTCATGTGGCCAACATGACGAAACCACTTCTGGCGCAACAAAACACCACGAGCACATGGAAATGCCATTTACCTTCCCACCACAGTGGTACCTATTTAACTACTTGCACTCCTGCTAAGTTGGCAGGAGCTGGGACAGAGCAATGGGAGCTCACCCCGTCACAGGGATTCGAACCGCCAACCTTCCGATCGGCAAGCCCAAGAGGCTCAGTGCTTTAGACCACAGCGCCACCTGTGTCCCTGAGGAAGAGCAACCAGTGCCAGAGGAAATGCCAGTGGAAGATGTGTCGTAGGAAAAATTGGAAGTTTGTGTGAACCTGCAGGAGGAGCAGCCACAACCTGAGGAAATGGACTGGAGGAAAATGCATAGGAAAAGTTGGAAAACTCCCATGCACATGTGCCAGAGGAGTGGCCAGCCTTGGCTGAATTGGGTGAAGTGAAACCATCAAATGGCTTTGTTCCTGGTGTGCCCCAAGATGGCCTTGCAGGGTGGGGATCAGTCTCTACACTAAGTGCAGCCCTTAAGCGGTTCCCTGCAACAAGGGTGGCCCAGGGTCCCTTGAGTTTTGAGAAGGTTACCTGCCTTTGTTTAGGCCCATGAGGCATTCAAGAGTCATTAAGAATAAGCAGAGCCCTTAGGGGCCAGACATGATCAGGGGTAACACTGAATTCACCTAGACAGCATCTTAAAAAGCAGAGACATCACCTTGCCAACAAAGGTTAAAGCTATGGTTTTCCCAGTAGTGATGTATGGAAGTGAGAGCTGGACCATAAAGAAGGCTGATCGCTGAAGAATTGATGCTTTTGAATTATGGTGCTGGAGGAGACTCTTGAGAGTCCCATGGACTGCAAGAAGATCAAACCTCTCCATTCTGAAGGAAATCAGCCCTGAGTGCTCACTGGAAGGACAGATCCTGAAGCTGAGGCTCCAATACTTTGGCCACCTCATGAGAAGAGAAGACTCCCTGGAAAAGACCCTGATGTTGGGAAAGATGGAGGGCACAAGGAGAAGGGGACGACAGAGGACAAGATGGTTGGACAGTGTTCTCGAAACTACCAGCATGAGTTTGACCAAACTGTGGGAGGCAGTGGAAGAAAGGAGAGCCTGGCGTGCTCTGGTTCATGGGGTCACAAAGAGTCGGAAACGACTAAATGACTAAACAATAACAACAACACTGAATTGCTTGTTTTGAATTATACGTATGGATATTGCTCATTGCGTTAATGTGTTGCATGTAACCTGAGCATTCTACAGTTGCTTGGAAAGACAACACAGTAGCATTTGAATTTTTTTAATGCCAGATTTTAGGTGTTTTATATTTGAATAGGTTTCTTTTAAAGTTTTTAAAATACTATCTGCCCCGAGCATGATTTGTGATGCTGATTGTGAAAAATGTTCTCTTAATAAACTGTTGTTGCCTTTACACTGGTATACTGTATTGGGGGAGGGGAAAACAACTGTCTGAAACTTACAGAACAGCATACCAAATCCGATCCACTTTATTTGCGCCGGTGAAAGAGAGACTTTTCCTTTGCTTGTTTTTGTTTTGGAAACAGCACTAACTCTACTACTGTCCTCAAGTAATCTGGTTTAATAACATGGTTCTTTTCACTAGGAAAGTTCAGATAAATGGAATTTCACACATTGTTGTGACAGAATGGGGTGAGAAGGAAGCAGAGAAAAGGCTCTTTTAGTGTCCACTGTTGCAATGGCAAGAGAAGGTAAAAGCCTATTATATCAAAGATGATGGTATTCATCAAAGGCCCCTTGCTGCAAAAGAGCAATCTGTTTCTCTCATTTGATCTGTCACCAGTTATCAGTAAACAACAAGGATCTGAGAGAATGACACAGACAGAGGGGGCTGCAGAGGCTTCAGAACACCAACGGCTCTGGACTGCATTTTCTCTCTGTCTCTCATGGTCTTTTCCTCTCTCACACAGGGAGGAGGAAGGCTCAGATCATCAGGCTGCCCACAGTTTTCCTGAGAGGAAGAACTCTCGAATTACGCAGTTGGAGAGAGTTATACAAAATCCCTCTGCTTAGAGAGAATGGAAGGGTCTTGCAACCCACGGCATCAGATTATTATTTTTTTTTAAGGAACCTGTGAAGAAATTAGAGTCTAAATTCAAGGCGCTCACACGTGTTTGTAGTTTGTATAGTTCCTGGCATTGGAGCTAATCCAATCATTTCTCCCCCTTCTCAAGTTGTTAACATATTATTTTGCATTAATCATTATTATTAGCAATAATTGAGCATACTTATGTTCTGAAGAGATTTGTCACTGGATTTCACATGGAACAAAAGCGAAGCCAAGTATGAAAAGTTCTGTTTGGGAGAAATAGATGTAGGAATGAAGGGAGATGTGTTTTGTGAGAGAGAAAATGCACTTGAGATCAGCTAAACTTGTGAAAGGTTGGGGGGCACAAGGGAAAGTGCTGTGTGCATATCAGATTCTGAAGATTGAAGTTCTAGCCATTTCCTCTTGTGTCTTAAAAGGAAGACAGCCTCAGAACTGGTCCTTGGTCGAGGGCAGTTTCTGCCCACTTGGTGTCCTACAGATGTCAGACTCCAACTTCAGCCAGCAGAGTCACTGATCAGTGATAATGGCAGCTGTAGTTTAACATCTGGAGGCTGGGGGAGGATGGACTACAGCATGTGTGGGGAACCACTAGTCCTCCAGATGTTGCTGAACTACAACTCCCATCCACCCCAGCAAGCATGACCAATGGCCAGGGTTGGGGGGAGCTCTAGCTGAGCAACATCTGGAGTACCATCATTTCCCCACATGTGGTCTATGGAATCCTCTTTGAGGAAGGATATTACCAGCATGTGCTAAACAAATTAGCTCACTGGACCCAAGTTCTACCTACAGATCTCTGATACATCTTTATTACTTTCCCTTTTTACAAGCCTAACTTCTTTCCTTTTGCACTACTACCACCACACTTTCTCGTTTTCGTAAATCCACAGTCCCTGCACTTTGGACCTAAACAGAATATTTGCACATCCCCTTGGATACCTTCTTAAGGCAAGGACTGCTTATAAAATGTTAGAAGCAAATGAGTGCCTGTTTTCTGCCTGGTTATATAGAAATTGTTATATTATTTTATAGAATAAGATTATTTAATATCTTATACTATATAATTTATTTCCAGTTGGTAGAGCATGAGGCTCTTAATCTCAGGGTCATAGGTTTGAGCCCTACACTGAGCAAAAGATTCCTGCATTGCAAAGAGTCGAACTAGATGATCCTTGTGGTCCCTTTCAACTCTGCAACTCTATGATTTATGATTCCATGGTTATTGAGGTGCCTCTGATGAGGTGAGTGGACGGAGGTCACAAGGAAGGGGCCATAGCTTGGTGATAATAGCTCATGGGGTTGTTGTTTTTCAGACAGATGATCCAAGGTTCAACCTCCTGATATATCCAGTTAAAAGAATGAAAGGCAATGACCTGGTTGTAGGTGATGGGAAGGATTTCTTCCCCAGATCCTGGGCAGCTGCTGCCAGCCATAGTAGACAATAAAGGGCCAGTTGGACAAGAAGGTCTGATCTTGTTCTATAGCAACTTCCAAGGTGATCTACACACCATGTAACAGAGACTTCATGCAGTATTCCATACACACAAAAGTATGATTCACACAACCCCCGGTGATCACCCCACTTCCAGGTTTCTGCATGAAGTGTGTGTCATACACACAGCACATGAGGTGTGTGGTAGAGGGAGAAAGCTGTATACCTGCTTCTCCAACACAGGAATTGGCCCACCACTGGTAAGTATCTGAAGAGGGCCACAGAGATTTTCTTTTGCACACAGTAGAATCCTGGGCAAAGCAAGACTGTAAGAGGGGGTAAAGGTGTGTGTGTGTTAAATTTAAAACTAAATGTTGGCGTCTTCATATAAATATGCATTTAACTGCCATGAAACAAGTGAGAGGAGAACTCCACAGAAAATAGTTCTAAACTCCTTAAGGTCATATTTAACGTCACAGCAGCTAGCTCTCCTTGTTAAGAGAAAAATGAGATTTTATACCCCATTTTAAGACCCATTTTAGAAAGCTGTCAAGGTGCCCCCAGAATAGGCATTGCATATGTATCACTGAATGGTGGGGAAGGCTTTCATGTGCACCATTTTTTGATGAGATGCATGCAAAGGAAGAAAGAATAAAGTGCCACTTCTGATCTCTGCTAGTTAGATCACCCTATAAGCCAAGTAAACTGCGGAAGGGTAAAAATTTACAGGTAAAACTTCCATATAAATCATCTGATGTGGGATGACAGGTGACTACAAATGGTCAACCGGCATCTAAACATGCATTAACCACATCCTTGTCTCCCATCAACCTATCTGCAGTGGCTTGGGAACTTGCCTCCAATGGTACCCCAAAATATGAAGACCACCTGAAGAAGGGAGAATAACACAAAGGGAAGCAAAAACATGCAACTTCATGTGAGCTGTCACCATTTCTACAGCATGGATTCGCAGGTTAAAGGGTGAGATGTCACCATTTCTACAGCATGGATTGGCAGGTTAAAGGGTGCTTTCCCATTACCAGCACCTATTGGGAAAGCTGGAACTGGAGCAGGAGAAAAGAGCTCTGGATGAAGTGAGTAGATACTAAAGCGCTCAAGGATCTATAGGAGACTGGTGTGTTAGGTCATTGATTCCAGCTAAATATTCTCCCAAGTATACCGTTCCTCCAGAGTAGACCCCTGGCTGCAGATTCTTCTGGCAGCCAAACAGTCATGACTATACCAATTTCAAGATTCCTATCACCTTTATTCTTGTGGCTCGCGGAGCAAAGCAGGAGAACAAGGGTAGGGTTCATGATGTTTTCGGAGGGGTTATGAGGGTGACCAGGTGAAATGACCACAAGACAAGGCACTTCTGGGTGCCTTGGTACCACTGCAGGTTCCTCCAGGTCCCTAGTCATATTGGGGTTCTCCACAGAGTCCCACACCTCTTCCTCAAACAAGGTCTCATTGGGTCTGGGGCAGGCGGGATCCTGGCTGTAGTAGAATAATGGAGCGATTGCAATCTTTCAATGCATATGTGCTCATGGTGTAGAGAGTTTAACCTGCTTAGAGAATAAAGATTGCATGTGCAAAAAACTCTGCTAGCTTCCCTCAATATCTGCCTGGGAAAGAAGGAACCTCTAGATAAGCAGGCTTTACTTTTTGCTTAGGGCAAAATTCAGTGGTAACTGAGTGACATGGGTGGTCCACGTAGGAAAAAGAAACATTCTTCATCAGGACTCTTTCAAGTATCTAACACAATCCTGCAGAGGTTTTGTCCAAGTAGGAACCTCAAAAAACAGTTGTATCAGCGAAACAGTACTTTGTTTAGAAAATACTGGTCACCATTTTGATCAAGATGCTAAGTTGATAAGCAGCCAGCAACCATCTCCTGCATTTTTGTAACTTCTACCAACAGGTTTGCGTTTGTGGTTTGTGTATTGTAATGTTTCACTGCCTTAGTAAGGCACATTGGTTCCATTTATGAAAGTATGCTTAGGTATACATTCTAGAAAGGAAGGAAGGAAGGAAGGAAGGAAGGAAGGAAGGAAGGAAGGAAGGAAGGAAGGAAGGAAAGGTCTGCTTCTCCTGTGCTTGTATCCCCAATCCTCATCAAAATTCCATTATCAGTCCTGGAATTTTAATAGTTCCCTGAATAGATGGGAAGTTTTCCAGTGACCTACTTTCACTGACCTGCATGAAAGAGTCTCTCTCTCTTTCTCTCCCATCCCCTCCAACTCACACCCATCTGTGTTCACCAGGCTGCTTGTAGTTGCAGTAGTGGTATGCCTTCTGACTCATTTCAATTCTTTCATACAAATTTGTCATTCTTGAAGAATAGTGTCTGCTCGAAAGCTAAATCATGTAGCATATATCATACTGTGATGTCTTTGGATACATCCTCATATATGGTTTGAAGGATGCCGTCTGATTTGCAAAATAAAAATAAAAATCCCCCAATAGACTGAATTCTATTATTTATTCTTTTCTTTTTAAAAAAGGAGATGAATATTTCCAGAGAAAGATCAAGATTTTTGATATGTTAACTGTATCTTCCAGCCTTTCGTCCCTTTTGCTAGGATACAGTATTTCGTCTTTTGATGCTTATAGCATGCAAAAGAAAAAAAGAGGAAAAGGCTACTTTGTGCAAGAAGATATAATCATGTCTAATCTATTCCTGGGTGAGCAGAGGGCAATTGCAAATTAATTTGAATGAGAGATCAGCATGCCAGGCCCAGAAATGGCACCTTGAAGACTGCAGCATATTAAAGTGGTTCAATGAACATGAAGTAGGAGAAAAACCTGTAGATGGGATAGTTTTGCGCTTAGCAGTCTAACCCTGTAGGCATTAATTTTACCTCACAATGAGGCCAGCATCCCAGTTCTATCCCAATGCACATGGGATAGAAATATTCTGTGAGAGAGTTCCTTTTCCTCTTCAGGTTTAGACTGAGGAAGAGGTCACGTATGGTAGCTGCACAAAACGTAGGATGAGTTTGAGAGCCAGTGTGGTGTAGTGGTTAAGAGCGGTAGTCTCGTAATCTGGGGAACTGGGTTCGCGTCTCCGCTCCTCCACATGCAGCTGCTGGGTGACCTTGGGCCAGTCACACTTCTTTGAAGTCTCTCAGCCCCACTCACCTCACAGAGTGTTTGTTGTGGGGGAGGAAGGGAAAGGAGAATGTTAGCCGCTTTGAGACTCCTTAAAGGGAGTGAAAGGCGGGATATCAAATCCAAACTCTTCTTCCTCTTCTTCTTCTTTTCTTCCTTAGCTTTCAGAAGGCCGGGTCGCCAACACTGTCTCTCTTTTGTGTGGCTAAGAATCAGAATCCAGGAATGGATGATGGAGATAGGATAAGGAGGTACTATTTTTCTAGAAAAAGAGGTGTGAAACTCACCATGAATGCCTCTCTTGTTCTCTTATAATGAAAATGGTGCACATCCGAGAGGTGCTGGAACTGAGTTCTGGTGACTTCTGGCTGAAAAGAAGCCCTGGGAGCAGGGTTGATTTTCAGTAATTGGCTTCACCAAGGTAACAAGGACGTCTAATACCACCCTAAGAGTGGTGTTCCTGAGTGAATTACTTTATCTTATTATTTTGTTATTCTTTTCAGTCTTCAAGGGGAAAGTAGAGTGCTATGTTGTTGTTGTTTAGTCGTTTAGTTGTGTCTGACTCTTCGTGACCCCATGGACCCGAGCACGCCAGGCACTCCTGTCTTCCACTGCCTCCCACAGCTTGGTCAAACTCATGCTGGTAGGTTCGAGAACACTATCCAACCATCTCGTCCTCTGTCGTCCCCTTCTCCTTGTGCCCTCCATCTTTCCCAACATCAGGGTTTTTCTAGGGAGTCTTCTCTTCTCATGAGGTGGCCAAAGTATTGGAGCCTCAGCTTCAGGATCTGTCCTTCCAGTGAGCACTCAGGGCTGATTTCCTTAAGAATGGATAGGTTTGATCTTCTTGCAGTCCATGGGACTCTCAAGAGTCTCCTCCAGCACCATAATTCAAAAGCATCAATTTTTCGGCGATCAGCCTTCTTTATGGTCCAGCTCTCACTTCCATACATCACTACTGGGAAAACCATAGCTTTAACCTTTGTTGGCAAGGTGATGTCTCTGCTTTTTAAGATGCTGTCTAGGTTTGTCATTGCTTTTCTCCAAAGAAGCTTACAACAATAGGGGGGTTAGCCCAATGTGCTACTCTCCTAACCGTGGGTAAGCTAGCCTTCATAATCAGAGCACAGGAATATATCTATGAACTCATACTCTCCAACATTTCTCTGATGAAAATAGGAATGTCCCATTCCATAATTATAATTTGACTATTTATACCCCACACATCTTGCTGGGTTGCCCCAGCCACTCTGGGCAGCTTCCAACATATATAAAAACATAATAAAACATTAAACACTTTTTAAAAAAAAATCCCTATACAGGATTGCCTTCAGATGGCTTGGGGGTTGCATAACTCCATACCCTCCCAACATTTCTCCAATGAAAATAGGAACATCCTACCATGCCCTCCAACATTATCCAATGAAAATAGGGACATCCTAAGGAAAAGTGGGACATTCCTGGATCAATTCAGAAACAGGGACGGCTTCTCTAAATCAGGGACGTCCCTGGAAAATTGGGACACTTGGAGGGTCTGTGAACTGGCATTAGTTTCAAGGAAAGGGAACTGCTGCCCAGTCTCTGTTGTCCCCCAGTCGGAGCCTGCTGGCTACAGGCAGAGCTAGCGCCTCAGCTGAACAACTGCCAACACTAACCTTCCAATTTCCTGCCCATCAACTTTCCCTCCCTCACTGGTTTTCTGCCTCCAGGAAGAAGAGCCAGCAGCACCCTCAAATTCAGCCAGAGAGAAGGGAGAGATGACTAGGGCTGGCTTTGGAAACAGCTGCAACACCAGTGTCTCTGGTGTGGAGGCAGCAAAGGGACTGGATGACTCTGCAGGGTGGGTGATGTGGGATGGAATGAGATGGCATAGAAGCACTACACAAAGCCTTGCCTCCAACTGCAGAAAAAAGCCTGGCTAAGCTGTGGGGATGGGGGACGCGGGTGGTGCTGTGGGTTAAAGCCTCAGTGCCTAGGGCTTGCCGATCGAAAGGTCGGCGGTTCGAATCCCCGCGGCGGGGTGCGCTCCTGCTGTTTGGTCCCAGCGCCTGCCAACCTAGCAGTTCGAAAGCACCCCTGGGTGCAAGTAGATAAATAGGGACCGCTTACTAGCGGGAAGGTAAACGGTGTTTCTGTGTGCGGCTCTGGCTCGCCAGAGCAGCGATGTCACGCTGGCCAAGTGACCCGGAAGTGTCTTCGGATAGCGCTGGCCCTTGGCCTCTTTGAGTGAGATGGGCGCACAACCCTAGAGTCTGGCAAGACTGGCCCGTACGGGCAGGGGTACCTTTACCTAAGCTGTGGGGATGAATGAAGGTGAGATATGGAAGCGAAAGGAGTGTCCTGCTGAGGAGCACAGCACCTCTCAATCGTCTCCACAAAGAGGGGAGGAAATCAGTTGCTTTTTTTCTGCATACATTCATGCCAACCCAGTGGCATGCCTGACCCCCTGCCAGGGGTGCCAACTTTAGGGTTGCCATATTTTAAAAAGTGAAAAAAATATGGACACCAAAGCTATTGAGCTTATTCTGCTAAATCTCAAAAAAAGAACTTTTGAGATATTTTTGAGGAAATTCACCAAAATCTACACTTCTGACATGGGTTCCATATATCCGGATTTTCCTGGACATTTGAACAATTCCTATCCAGGCACTCTTTACAAGCGCCAAAGCCCAGCTATGTCTGGGAATTTCCAGATGTATGGCAGCCCTAGGCAGCTTGAATAAAATATTGTGGGTGGGGAGGGGCAAGTAACCCATTGTAACTGATCACAAGATGTGACACACACACCACTTGAATGGCAATACCCATCAACTTGTGGGGGAGGGCAGCCCCCTCAAATATTTTATTGGGGGGCCCAAAGGGACCTCAGCCCCTAGAAGTTGGCTCCTATGCCCCGTACAGTGCAACCCCCCTCTGCAGTCATCACATGAACCCATGTGATGCATGAAGATGGGGTTCTTAAATAATATATACACATGTAAAGGAGAGTGTGTGTTTTAACTGCATGATCGAGTGAGGTTGACCATTTAACATCAATCACTTTTGACATATTTCTATATTTAGGCTTCATGTGTGCCATCTCCCAGTGTTCTAATGCTCAACTTATTCATCACAATTCACACTTTGAAAATAGTGATAAGCTCAGAGAGGCACATCTAGCAAAAATCAGCAGAACACTTTCTGCATAAGGACAGCAGGGGGAAAGCATTAAGGTATTTTGACTTCCTGCATCCGTTAAGAAAGACATCAACACATTAAGCACGGTAAGGGTAGGATTAGTTTAAATTTCAAAGTGGCACAAATATGTACTTTAAAAAAATGACTTAAGTAAGCATTGCTGTTGTAGCTTCACTTTTGATAGAAAGCATAAAAAGATGGAACTTATTTTGAGCCAAAACACAGCCCCAGAACTCTATATGATTGCTAAACGTGTGGAGCAAAGCAATAAAGCATAGCATGTGTTTGAATACAGATTTTCTCTTTCCACTAAATAATCAGAAGTTTCAGAAGAACCGAGAGGAAACAGGCGATCTGGACTCATGACAGGTCTGGTTTCAGGTTGTGGAACAACAACAAAGCCTTGATCACCTTTCTCCTTGATGACTTACTCTAGGATATAGACAGGGGTCGTGTGATCCTGATGATTCCCCTGGATCTCTCTTTAGCTTTGGTATTGTCAAATGTGATGTGTTACTGGATGGACTCAGTGGGAGATGGTGGTACCACTGCTCTCTGCAGGGTCTATGCCAGAAAGTGGCAATGGGGGACTTCTTCTCTACTTCAGAGCTGCTGTGCTGTTGAATGCCCCCAGGATGTGTGTCCTGTGGGGGCAGAGCGTGGGTTGCCGGTGCCTGGGGCAGGGCACATGTTGTGCCCCCCTGGTGGAATAGGTAGCGGTCAGTTCCTTCACCAGCTAATCAAACTAGCCATAACCTGGGAGCAAAGATAAAATAGAAGAACACGAAGCCAGGTGTGGAGCTGTGTTGCTTTGCTCCCCTGCCCTTGCAGCAAGGCATTCTGGGCAACACACATGGCTCTTGCCATGCTTTCCTGTCTTCCTCTTCCTCCTTCCCTCTTCGATGGATGGTGGCTGGGCCAGAGGCAAGGCATACGTGAGCATCCCTTTGCCGGCCACAAGCAGAAGGTGGTACTGTTGAGCCAACCCCAAAGGTCCGGCCTGGGCATGGCTTGCCTCCCCATGGCTCAGGCCTCAATGAGGAAGCCTGTCATATGGGCGCCTGGTTGTGCCCTTTCATACTACTACTAATAATATTTTTTTATTTGTACCCCGTCCACCCCGGCCAGAGCCGGGCTTAGGGCAGCTAACATCATAAAACTAACACAGTATACAAAGAACATAAGAACATAAAAACAGGCACTCAATTAATTAAAATACATCTTAAAATTAGTTCAGAGCAAATTAAAATCTGGACATACATTTGCACCCAGGGCCGTGGCCCCCAGCCTCCCACGCTACTCCACTGAGGTAAAGTCGTCTGCCCCCACAATAGGGTCCTATTCTACCTCAGCTCCCCCATTGCTAGCTATATTGTTGATTTTAAGTCTGAACTTAAGGGCAGAGTTATGGGACTGTTGATATATATAGTTTGGCTTTCTCTAGCATCATGCTGCGTCTGAAAACAAGGAAGTCCCATTAATAAGTGACCTTTATTTCCAGGAAAATGTGGTTAGGATATGGATGCAAATATATATACTGAAGCAGAAGAAGCCAATACAGTGGTACCTCAGGTTAAGCACTTAATTCGTTCTGGAGGTCCGTTCTTAACCTGAAACTGTTCTTAACCTGAGGTACCACTTTAGTTAATGGGGCCTCCCGCTGCTGCCGCACTGCCAGAGCATGATTTCTGTTGTCATCCTGAAGCAAAGTTCTTAACCCGAGGTACTATTTCTGGGTTAGTGGGGTCTGTAACCTGAAGCGTATGTCACCTGAAGCATATGTAACCCGAGGGACCACTGTATTCAGACTTCCAACTGTTGTAGGGCTACAACTCACCGCTGACCATGCAGGCTAGGGCTGATGGGAGTTGTAGTCCAACAACACTTGGAGGTTCACAGATTATAGTCATCCCCATGCTAAAGCACACACGGATACATTAGCATTTATTTATTTATTTTTTTACTTTTTACTCAGGCTTTGCTTGCCAAATTAATCCAGATACAAACTCTGTCATCTTAATAATCAAGAAAACCTTTCAGAAAGGAATCATGGAATGGACATTTTGATGAGGCTTTTCGTGATGGGAGTTCAAGTGACATCACCAAATGATCAGTTCTGATTGCTTTGTTTTCTGCAGGCCACTCGACTGCAGTATTACTGGGAAACTTCTTTTTGTGCAGCGGTTTTAGCTCTACGGTCGACTTGGCTTGAGTGGAGACAATAGAAAAGAAATCAGAGTATTAACAATCAACGCACTAAATGGCTAAGTTTATGCCTGAGGCAATGGAACCATTCTTACATCCACATAATGAAGATGGTCTCCTGGTAACAAGCAAATTGGAGAAAATTCTCACACAAGCCTGGTGGCAAAACACCATTATTCAAATTTGGGAACCCCAAACTCCCTGTTGAAATATTTAGTATTTGTAACTATTTTCTTTGTTTTGGAAAGTATATGGACTTAGTGGAAAGAAATGGGCAGGTCTGTTATGAGGTTGTGGAAACACTTGCCTCACTCTTTCTGGAAAATGCACAATAATAGCTGAGGAAATGTGGAAAATATTAATGGGGAGAGAATTGTAGCTAATTATTTCACCACTCAAGCACATCTTTGTAGGGCAGCAATATCTTAATAATGAAGATTGTTTTGCCGGGTGACTTGGGTTTTTAATTTGCCCTACAGCTCCAGCAGTTAGAACAGTAATTTAGCTATCTTCTTGCCAAATGTTTTTTGCCTTATTTTTCCTCTGATAATCAGAACTTCTTTTCTTTTTGTTAAGGGTTGTTTACTGACACTGCAGGCTTATAGGGCCTGCAAACTAAATTATTATTATTATTATTAATAATAATAGAATGTAGAAAGCTTTGTAAAAGTGGCATATATTTTGGCTCTAAAGCAAAGCAAATACCACCAAAGTCTAGTATAGTTCCTGTTTCTTCATATACACTGCTTTTACTTCTCCATTTTCCAGTCTTCCTCAATAACTTAAACCATTCACCCACATTTCCCTTATTCTGGTGTTCATTTGGAACAGCAGCACAACTCTGTTGTTTTACTTCTTCTTTTTGTTGCCTTGATCCATGCTTATTGCCTTCATGGCATACAGAGTATCTTTTTTTAGACATCAAAGGAGGAGATATGCCATAAAATTGCCCTTATTTCCACAGGAGTAAAATACAACGTACAAGGCAATTTTTTCCTTTCTCCCTATACAGCGGTTATTGTGATGTATATTTTAAAATACCATTAAATATATATGAGAAGAAGCGGGCATGCTGACATCTAATACAAACACTATTTGTTTTACTCTTAAGGTTTGTAAATCTCACCAATAGCCCTGACTGCTTTCTCCTGTTTATATGGTTCCTGCGCAACTTCATCTCGGGTCTTGGCCGTAAGCAGTGACTAATTTTAAAAGTAAGAGGTGTCAAGGTTTAAATCTGCCTGGAAGTCAGGCACGCATCCTTCCTACTCACCCACAATATGTGCTTCTACAGTAGTCAAATCTTAAATTAAAAATTTCTCATATCTTGGCAGGGAAGAACCTCAAATAAGTCCTAAGGTAGCCAAATGCTACAGGGCAGAGGTCCTGCACCTTTGACACTATATCATAGCTGTCAACTTTTCCCTTTTCTTGCGAGGAATCCTATTCAGAATAAGGGAATTTCCCTTACAAAAGGGAAAAGTTGGCAGCTATGCACTACATTGCTACATGATACAGCACAATCAGATGTCTTCACTTGCCCCAGCTGCAACTAAACATAGAATCATAGAATCATAGAGTTGGAAGAGACCACAAGGGTCATCGAGTCCAACCCCCTGCCAAGCAGGAAACACCATCAGAGCACTCCTGACATATGGTTGTCAAGCCTCTGCTTAAAGACCTCCAAAGAAGGAGACTCCACCACACTCCTTGGCAGCAAATTCCATTGTCGAACAGCTCTTACTGTCAGGAAGTTCTTCCTAATGTTTAGGTGGAATCTTCTTTCTTGTAGTTTGGATCCATTGCTCCGTGTCCGTTTCTCTGGAGCAGCAGAAAACAACCTTTCTCCCTCCTCTATGTGACATCCTTTTATATATTTGAACATGGCTATCATATCACCCGTTAACCTCCTCTTCTCCAGGCTAAACATGCCCAGCTCCCTTAGCCGTTCCTCGTAAGGCATCGTTTCCAGGCCTTTGACCATTTTGGTTGCCCTCCTCTGGACACGTTCCAGTTTGTCAGTGTCCTTCTTGAACTGTGGTGCCCAGAACTGGACACAGTACTCCAGGTGAGGTCTGACCAGAGCAGAATACAGTGGCACTATTACATATCTCTCCCATATCAGTCTCTACAGCTACAACAGGCACTGTAACCTTCCAACAATTTGACTTAACTCCTAAAGAACACACTCCTTCCTTGTCTCCTGAAACAGGTGGATGCCAGCATTACTATTATATGTGCAGAAGCTTAACCCTCTTTTGCACCTAGCTAGCAAAGCCAGTCTCTGTCATTTCAGACCTCGATTATCTACTGTTAGTTGGAGAAGACAGCACTGGGCAGTATAAGCTAATGGGCTGATGCACTATGGCAGGTTAATAAGAGCCCTTTGGATTGCATCAAAGAATATCTGTGCCATCATCAGGTTCCCATAGCTGTCAACCAAATGCTTATGGGGAAATCTCATATGAACTTAACAATGAATGAAACATATCCCTATGTTTTGAACCTGTTGTTTGTTCAACAGGTTCAAAACATTCACAGACAAATGTGTTTTCCCCAGCAGTCACTTTATCTTTTTTAGGGTGTGTGAGAGAGAAGGGGTGTTTTAGAAGTACAGTGGTACCTCAAGTTACAGACACTTCAGGTTACAGATGCTTCATGTTACAGACTCCGCTAACCCAGAAATAGTACCTCGGGTTAAGAACTTTGCTTCAGGATGAGAACAGAAATCGCGCAGCAGCGGCATGGCAGCAGCAGGAGGACCCATTGGCTAAATTGGTGCTTCAGGTTAAGAACAGTTTCAGGTTAAGAACAGACCTCCAGAACGAATTAAGTTCTTAACCTGAGGTACCACTGTATGTAGTGAGAATCACCAGAAAGTCAATATCATGTAGTGTCACGACTCATGGGCTAACTGCCTAGTGAAATCAGGGACGCGGAAAGCTTCTTTCAGTTCTTTTGTTTAAATCAACAGAATACATAGACCGACCATGAATTATGCTCCCTCAGACATTGCTCAGAGTCTCCGCTGCCCCCCCTTGCAGTACTTTCTAACTTCCAAACCCCTTCTTACTGCCTACGATGGCCGGCAAATGAATCTTTCTGTCTCTCTTTGGCTTTCTGCTCTAAGATACAAAGGAAGCGCCTGGTTCTCAGGGAAGGAGGAGGTCCTACCAGGCTTTCAAGTGACGTAGTGTCCACGGTCTGCTGTACTGTTTCTCCCATGTCTGAGTCCTGTCTCTGTTCAGGACTAGAGCACCTGCTAGCTTGCTGTTGTTCCTCATCCTCCAATATTTCCAAGCTCTTTGCTTCTTCTTCTGGGGTGTGTCCTGTTCACCACCACCACCACGAACCTGGGTCCATACTATCACCATCTTCCTCACATCCAGAAGCCTTTTGGGGTAAAGGTCTCCCACACTCCTCCTCATCTGCCCAGTCCCTGACATGTAGTGGTTCAAATGACCCCATATCTATGAACCAGTCACTATCTCCCAGCCTATAGTGGAGGACTATGCCTTGAACTCCTCAGAAGAAGGTATGGTGGCCTGGTATAAAAGAGGACAGGGTTCCTGCATCTTTAATAGATGCATGGTAATTTATACTTCATGAAAGTCCTTCTTCTACACAAAGGTGTAGGATCATTAGCTTCTTTTGCATCTGGCAAAACAGTTACCATCACAAACAGTGGTTACTCCATCCATGACATGTTAGCCTTTATCTCCTCCAAATGTCATCTAGTGTAATGGCAGCCCTGTTTTTGTGATTGCCTTGAATACATCTCTAGGGGATTGTCTTGCATTCTGACACAGTTTCAGGTGGCTTCTAAAGAGCCCTACAGTACAACTGACAACTAATAGGCTCTCCCTCATCTGAAAACACAATGAATGCCAGGCTCCCTTTTAACTGCTTCAGGTTTTAGCAGAAGTGCAATTATTTGTTTTTATTCCATGCCTCCCTAACTGCAGATTCTTAAATGAGAAACCAATACGTACTCTGCCTTACATATCAGCTGCAGAGGATTAAACAGAGTTGCACACAAGACCGGCTTCAAATGATTTGGAACTTCAAGCAAAACCAATGTTTCAATTACAGAGGGAATAAAGGGAATTTGGCCCCTTATTTTCTGCACTGGTCCCCTAGGTTACTATGTTTAGAAAGCAATGGAGACATGATTTGGCAAAAATTGGGGTTGGAAGCTTGTAGGGGGCTCCCCAACCTTTCCCTGCATGAATCAAGAATTAGGCAAAATATTAACATGGCATTCTCCACCCAGTGAATGATATTGGAGCTATAGACCCTATTAGTAGGTACTTTGCTACTACACTGCCCTGTGCAGTTATTGGTTCCCAAAAGGATTTCCTGCATTTGTCCGAAGTTCCATCACCACATCAGTCACCTCCCTTGCTCTTTTCTCCCAGAGAAGCTCTGCTCAGATTGTGTGCATAATATTACAGGCAAAGTCAGGCAATTAGGCATGAATTATGCTTCTTTTGTATAATATCCATAACTTTTACTGGCCTACCAGGGCCAATAAAGCAACAAACTTCTAGGATGTTGTAAAGCAGTAGCTTTCAGAGTATGTTCTGGGGAACTCTCAGGTTCATTGCAGGTATATAATGACTTTTTGTGTGTGTGCTAAGATGATCAACAAGGGTGGGCAAGCTTCTCTGAGAGCAGCTTGCCTGCCATTATTTTATTTTACTTTGTTTTATGAAAATATTTGCACTCCAGGGAAAATATGTGCAGCTCCAGGGAAACTTTGGATGAAGAGAAGAAGAGGAAGAGTTTGGATTTGATATCCTGCTTTATCACTACCCAAAGGAGTCTCAAAGTGGCTAACATTCTCCTTTCCCTTCCTCCCCCACAACAAACACTCTGTGAGGTTAGTGGGGCTGAGAGACTGGCCCAAGGTCACCCAGCAGCTGCATGTGGAGGAGCGGAGACGTGAACCTGGTTCCCCAGATTACGAGACTACCGCTCTTAACCAGTACACCACACTGGCTCTCCACTTAGAACACACTGGATGTGTTCTAAGGTGTGCTTTCAACTGAAGCAACACAATGATAGTACAACAGGCTGTGCTGAGTGGAATGAGTGCTCACCAAAGAATGTTCCAGAATCCTTTGCAATGTGCATGTAGTCGCTCGGGTATGGGAAGGCTCTTAAGCAGGTGAATTGATGGGGAAAGGGCTCCTGGAAAGTAGACAGGAGGCAAACCCTGCCAAAATGTATTGTTTTCCTTCACTATGCCAACAATCTGTATAATATTCTGCATTATCCTGTTATCACATACTGCCACTCAGACATTTACACACAAGCTTTGAAATGGGCTCTTCACCCACATCCCTGAAATCTCAGGGGTCTCTTTGGGAACACACAGTACTCTAAAAACCTGTTGAAGTGGTAATGTACCTTCAGTACCACTGTATGTTTAGAAAGAAATGCCAATAGTTTGTGGGTACAAGGAGAAAACTATAATATAGAAACGAAAATTCTCAAGATCCAAGTTTGGGGCAAGCACCCTCAGGTGAAAGAACCCCAGCACAGATTTAAAATCATAAAATATGCAGCAAAGTAAAGCATGAAAATATAGGCTGTTAGATCTTTAAAATATGCCCTTGTGAGTTCCAAAACTCCACCTAGCATAGGAAAAGATTGCACATTTGGCCAGCTAAAAATCGGTTTACTTACAAATTCTTCAAAGATCAGGTTCATATTGCTTTTCCATACATCAGTAAGAAAAGTTGCACAGGCAGTAAAACATGGATTAGTTCAAAAGTGATGAAAGTTTCTAAATTATTGGTATGGGAACAGAATAATGGCTTGATAGAGCCATGTGGCTAAGCTGGAGCAACAACTTGAAATTTCTTCACACCTGAGTTCATCAGGTAAACTGCAATACAGCAATAGGCTCGATAACCTTCTTCCCAAGGTGAGGTGGAGTGACCTAGGCTAAGCCTAGCAGGACAGCTCACTTTATGGTCTTAACCCCTTCAAGTGTTATTAGACTTAAGCATGTTAGGTATGTGAGACAGCTTGTCCTACGAAATTTTGTTGCAGATGAGGGCCACACTTTGTATCTCCTTGATACATGGGATTCGGCTGCTGAGATAGGACAGGAGAAGAATAAAAAAAGATAGGAAATGCTTGCCTATTTCTGGCCTAAAAGATCATAAAATTGTAGTGGTTGTGACTCGTACAGCATTCTTAATTAGGGGTGGAAGGATCTGTCAGTTTGAACTCTCTCAGTTTCTCATTTTTCCTATCTTAAATTCAGTTATCCACATTTCTGTAGCTGTTTGCCATTTAAGTGCGGATTTCTCCTAATAAACACAGTTTTATGAAGGGTTGTTTTGTGTGCTAATGCACATGTTTTTTCAAGCTGGCTTCCCTAATGCAATGCCCTTTATATGCCAATTTCACTAATGTATGTATTTTATACACATTGCCCCCTAACACATATATCTTTGTTAATGTTGGTTTATGGGACAACTGCATTGCAAAATTCAGGTAAGTGTGTTCCGGTTCTCATACTTTTCCAGAAGTTGTGAGTTTGATAGATTTGACTTTAAATGTGGACCAAATTGAATTCCCCCCTACCTCTACTCTTAATGGGCCACTTAGGATTAACTTAGCAGGAAGTTGTGGTAAGCAGACCAGGGTCATGCAAAACCCGCTGCCTACAAAAGCCTGTCTCAGCTCTAATGCCTGTCAGATGCCCCATGCAGTGGCGTAGCGTGGGTTGTCAGCACCCGGGGCAAGGCAAGTAATTTGTGCCCCCCCCCCGCTGCACTGTCCCTCCCCCAGATAATCCCTCGCTCTCTCTCCGCACCGCACCGCACGCCTGGCACCCTCCTCTCCACAGTGGGCGGTGACCCGGCGGCTCGGATCGGATTCGCACAGCCAGCACTGCAGTGAGAGAGAGTGAGTGAGCCAGGTAGGGGCAGAGAGCTGCGAGTGCGAGCGCCCCCCCCATGTTGCGCCCGGTGCGGCCGGCCCCCCCTGCACCCCCCACGCTACGCCACTGGCCCTATGCAAAATTTGTGAACTGACCATACAAAACAGATGTATATGTGCTGGCTAGGACTAGGTACTACACAAAAGAAAGCCTCATGTACAGATGTTGAGCAGAGCAAGTGAGTCACGGTTAGAGCCATAAAGCCACAAACAGTGTCAAGACCACCCCAATCACTTGCCCCCGAGAGCATTTTTGGGAAGGATTTCCCCTCAGAAGTGCTTGTCCATGTTGTCAAGTCTAATGCCTTTTTTAAGGTGGTGCTGGTGGTAGGGTAAGTGAGGAGCCTCAACTTTACTTTTATGAAATGTGGAGGTCTCTCAGCCCATCGGTTGCATAGGGCAATTCCAAGTTCCCAGTTGGCACTGAATTGCAATGCAAGGTGGCCAGGGTAATAAAAATCTTGTGTCTGGCTGATTTACAGGCTGCAGACATGACTGCCTCTTGTTTCCAGGAAGAGGGCTGAACATACAAATTGGGACTGGGTGAGCGAGGCTTGAAGCACAGAGGCGCTTTCTTCTGTAAGGAGAGTCCTTGTCAGAGTTCTCCTCTCTGTGCCCTCCTCCTCCATTCACTTGCAAATCACTGTGTTTGGCACATCCAAATTTCACCCTCCCTCTCCAAACACTCGCATCTCGCCTCCACACCTTCCTGACTCGTTCCCAAAGCCTCCTCACATTGAGCACTGACTGCAGCCTCATCAGCAGCAATCTGCTCTCCATGTGTGAGGGACGTTTCTTATTAATCAGGGGGTGCTGAACGGAAACCAATCAGATAGAGGGTACCTTTGGCTTCGGTTTCCAAGCTGCCTAAGTTAAAAGTGATGCAGAGGGAGAGAAAGCCCTGAGTACAGAGAGAGATCACTGGAGCTAACTGCTAACGCGCAGCAGAGACGAAGAAGGCACCAGAGAGGCTGCGGACCAGCACAGCACTAAGCAAAGCTGCCGTCACTTTCACTGGAGAGAGAAAGGTGAGTTGTTTTGCTTCTATGATCTCTGGATTCACAAACATGCTTTCACTGCAAGGGAGATTCGAGGCTATGCTTATAAATATAATGCTTGATTTCACCTTTCTCTTTTGGGGGGAGTAGGGGGGCAGGAGAGAAATAAAGATATATGAGTGAGAGCTTCGAAGTAGATGGCAAACAGATACGTTGCTGAAAGTTGAAGTCAAAGGTGTGTTTCTATTCTCCTCCCCCCATATGCTCGGGGTTCATTTGAATAGTAAGTTTGCAAACAGGAAGGCTGCTGTATTCAGAGTAGTTCTGCACAGCAGGGTACCCCCCCCCCGCCCCCGCTTTCAATTAATTCACACACTTTATTTCTTACATTCAGTATTTCTACATCAGAAACATTTGCTCTCCTCTTCAGGGAAGGAGCATTAAATCCCCATTCAGTGAAGCCTGTGTTGTTTTTTTATCCCCTCTCCATTTTAAAAAGATCTGTGCAGAACTCAGGAAAAATGGATAGACAGTGAGTGGGTTGAAATCATTAATTTGTACAGCAGATGAATGCATTTCAAAGGGCAAAAAAGGAAAATCAGTATTTCGCGCAATGTTGGAAGCAAAGAGGTGAAACTGACACACAGCTGATTTGCCTGCGAGGATTCTCATCTTGGTCACATAACCGAAAAGGCAAAATGCCTCTTATCAGCTTGAGTTGCATTGTTGATCAGGGTTGAAGCTTTCAAGCATCACAGAGCTCTTCTGCAGCCTTTCTGAGCACAGATAGGGATATGTGCATTAAAGGTAAAGCCACAAAAGCTGGTGTGGGTGGAATGCCCAGCCACAGTTCTCCAGCAAACTCCAACCTCATCCTTTTTTTTCTGAACTGCAAAACAATTGAAAAGAATCAAGGATGCATGGGGACAATCTTAGTCATCTGAAAAGGCAATTAGTTGACCATTCTCCCACCACCAGTTTTCATTTTCCTTTCCTTTTTTTTCTTTTCAATTACACATGCAAGAAACTACATGATGGCATCTCTCCAATTTCACAAAACATCCAGGTCTTGGGCAAAGAATGATGGATGTGAACTGTAAAGGAAATCAATATCCTTTGCAATTGTATGGGCAGTCTGTGTACTGTAGTCATTCATCCCCTGGCAGGCAGTTTTAAATAATGGCTCAGGATAGAATTGAACAAGGGACTGGGTTGGGATAATTTTCATTTGTGCCAGCAAAGTTTGGACAACAAGGGAAGGACCAGACTGCTGATGAAGTTGAGGAATGGGCTAAGATCACATCCTAAAGCTTTTTTTGCGCAGGATACAGGAATTTCAGGTCTTCATAACAGAACTTGGGCGGGGGAGGAGGAGCATAATTTATGCTGAAAGTTTGTATACCTTTCTTCATTTAGGCTCAAGATTCTAATAATATTTGCTAATTATTATTGACTGGCAAGGATGGCAGATTTTGTGAGATGTGTTTGTGGAAGGGGGTTACGGGTTTGTGTTGTTGCTGCTCTTGTTTTTATTATGTATTTTGTGTTCTTGTTTTGTATTTTGGTGCTGTGAACCACCCCAAGATCTCCAGATGAGGGGTGGTATACAAGTCCAATAAATAAATTTTGCAACTTTCTAAAACCTAAGCTAGTAAGATTATTAAGTATTCATGTAAATACAAATCTAACACATCACTTCCCAAGCCCACAGCTTCCACAGCTATGGCAAGATCTGCAAGTGTAGATCAGATGTGCATCTGAATATGGATGGTCTATATACACACTGCATTACTTTCAATTGGGTTCACATACTAAGGTATATTCTGATCCTCAGATGAAAGATGATGGCCATTCCACTGAATGATTTCCTCATGATTTCTAGTGGTGATTCCTAAAGCAAATCACTTTCTCAGGATGTGGATGATATCCTACAGAAAGTTTTCTTTTCGTGGGTTGGGGGTTGGGAGGATATCCCACCTCTTAAATGAGGAATTTTGTAATGATTTTGGGAAATACACCTGTAGAGGTATGCACTGGGTTCATATTGCAATTGACAACCAACCAATGTGGATTCAAGGATGAGATTGGTTACTGCTAAGTTTTGTTACGAATAATCTGAAACTTTATATAGAAGTATGCATGCCATTTAGTCAGATGGCCATAATAACAGCAGCAAATTAATCAAGGCTAGAATAGAATAAGCAGTCTTAATTTTAAAGAAGGTAGAATACATTAGTACAATGTGGCAACAGTATACAGAAAACCAGGTGTTGATGTTTTCCCCCTTCTCCCCTAGATATGTCTGCAGCAAGGTAGTAAATCTGAATTTAGCCAAAAGTGACAAAAGAGAGTCTGTAGAATTGTTTTATGTTAGCAAGAAGAGATGGTAGCCTGCACAAATTTAAGGAGG
Organism: Podarcis tiliguerta; assembly: GCF_965153285.1. NCBI lineage: Eukaryota > Metazoa > Chordata > Lepidosauria > Squamata > Lacertidae > Podarcis > Podarcis tiliguerta. The sequence continues at coordinate 68,840,459 of NC_139540.1, forward strand.
AGATAAAAGCAGAATAAATCCTCCATAGTTCTCATTTTAAGCCATATTTTCAAGGCAGAAAGTATGTATATTTCTTGCCTGCTTCATTGAACAATAAAATGCCAATGATTTCAGGATAACAGCTGGGTTACAGGGATTTGGATGCCCTCATCAGACTAAGTTTCCAAAAGCAATGTAACATACTTAATTGGTTACTCAGGGAGGTGAGGAGGCAGAAATACAGGAGTAAATTAGATCAGTTTGTGGGTGAGAGAGAAAGAAATTTAACATCATCTGGCATAGGAATGAGGAGTACACATCACTCATCCACCTAGTAGCTTGGTACGGAAAGCTATTCAGTTGCATCATGTATACCTGTACTCCGTAATAATGTCTAGGGATGAATGGATCTGTCAATTTCAGATTCTTTCAGTTTCTCATTTTGAGTTCAGCTCCCTGCATTTTTGTGTCAGTTAAAAACAACAAAGTTCTCATGAAAAGGCATCAGCATGTTTTTGTGTACTTCTGCCAAGAGACACATTTTTGCAAGCAATTTTGCCCAATTTGCATCTTTGAATGTTAGTTCTACTAATATATGCATTTCTGTGCACTCTTCTCCCCAATATGCACACATTTTTCTACACTTCTTTAGAGTGGAGATCACAAAATCTGGAGTAACTATTGAAGGTCAGCTGCATTTTTAGTTCACATACTGTTTTGAGAAGTGCAAATTCACATTGATACTGAACCAAGCTGAAGCCAAGACAGAGTACTGACTATTCTATATTTAACAAATCCGTGGCAGATACCTGCCCAAAATTCTCCAAAAGAGATCCCACCATATCTCATTTTAGCATATTCTAAGTCATATTTGAAAGTACCCCATTTGCTATGTAATATCATTATCATTTAAAATATTGTACTTTATGCCAGACAGTGAAACTTTGTGTTGAAAGTGGGCTGCATCCCTTGAAACACACCAGATTGTTACCTTGGCCAGCCCATCCAGTTCATACAAAGATAGCTTTGTGGTCACAAATGCTAATATTGCTATGAACTCAGGACGGAATTGATGGCGAGTATAATAAAATGAGATTCACCAACATTAATCAAAGCAATTAAGATCCGCTAGTCATGCTTCTTGATTCTCAGATTCTGCCAGATAAGAAGATTAATTAATTCATGAACATTAGATGCTTCTATATTGCAAATTTACCACCATTTTAGTGGTGAGCTATATCTGCCATAGAATTGTCTGTCATTCTTCTCACTCCTTTTCTGGATTTTTCAGAAAGCTTGATGGCGGAGATCACTTATTAGTATTCTGTGTCCTCCCACTTTTGAACTGACTTAAATGAAATAATTGAGTAATATATAAGCATTTAAATCATTTTGCGTACGTTGGGTTGTTTCCAGTGCTAGTCATACACAGAACAGTACCACTGAAATTAATGAGCATGATTAACATAGGTTAACATAAGTCCAATAAGTAGAACTTAGTTGGGTACAATCCATTGTTGGTAAGCTTTCAGACAACCTCTGTCAGGTTGCTTAGGACTATTCTCACATCATAGGCAGATAACCTGAAGGCAGGGGTAGCCAACACTATACCATCAATATATTGTTGGACTACATATTCCATCATTCCTGACCATCAGCTGTGCTGGCTGGAGATGGTTGGAGTTGTACTGCAGTAGTATCTTGAAGGAATCAGATTACCTATGCCTGTCCTAAGACAATCTAAGGAAATCACAGCTGAAAAGAAAATTAACCCTGAGATTTCCTGGGTCATATCACACATTGCTATTGTTAGTTACCACACTTCAATAAACCAATAATTTCCTTTGTGGAGGGTGTAGGAAATGAGTAACTAATGCAAATCATATTACCTTTTAAGCTTTTCTACAAGTAACTTGCTATGGCATGGCCCATAACAAATTTGCTACTGACATACTAAAACATTTGCTTTCATTGGTACTTAGCCCATTATTTCATGTTCTTATTTCTTTCTGATGATTCCCCCAACCCCCATAAGTGGTCTTATGCACTGGCAACATCTCAGTGGAAGGGAAAACATGGTTAGAGACATACACAAAAGGCAGAATATCAGAATTATCCCAGAGCATGCAGGGGTGGGAGGACCTGGAGCTAACAGAAAATCAAGCTCTAATAAGCATAGAGGGGGATGCAATGCTACCGTCCTGACATTTATGAAAATGTGCACAGAGGAAGAAACACAGAAGGGAGAACTGCAGAGATGAACTAGTGAAATCCACATGCGGGGTTTTTCTACCTATTCAAGAGCTTCTTTTGAAGTTATGTGACTTACAGCAGGTGCTTGGTGTAAATGCTGCCTAGAGATACACAAATATTTGATCATGAATAATGATATCTGGTGCTCGCAAGTCATTTTTAGGAGACTAATGTTCAGATTCTTGCAAAAGGGGAATAGAAAAGGAAGCAAGGGGAAATGACTCATAAATTTGAACAGACGGAACACTGGAATAATCAGTGGTTTAACAACATGTCAGCTTATGCTTCCACTTTTAAAACAAATACCAATTTGAGAGCAAAATTGTGCTGTCTCATTGGATCTTTAAGATCTTTCCCTCTCCATGAAGTGGAAAATTCTAGGCAGCTTTTTACAGGATGCATCCAAACAGGATCCATCCAAACAGGCACAGGGCACATCTATACCACAGCCTTAAAGTGCTTTAATAGACATTATTTCACCAAAGGGAATGTTGGGAAAGGTGAGTGGAGCTAAGGATCTTCAACAGAAATCTCAACACCCCTGTCAAACCACTTGCCAGTTAATTATCCTCAAGCAAATGTAGGTTTGTTCTTAAGGCGACTTTTCTAATATCCTACCCATGTGGAGGAAGTGCTGCAGAGATGCAAAAGCAAGCCTGGAGGGTAATACCCAACACGTGACAATATCAATTCTATATCAGTTCTGCTTCTCCCCAGAAAACCCGAAGTTACTCCAAGTGACAACACCAAAGACAGGCTAATGGCAGATACATAGGGCGGAATTCAATGAAGTCCCTAAGTGGGGTAGGTGTGCAAGAAATGAGGTATGAATGTGCAATGGGACTTCCCCCTCTCTCTCCCCCACCATGTGCCCCTCACATGTTCTGGTGGTGTGACCAGCCCTCCTGAGCAGATTTTGGGAGTGTGTGGGGAGGCGAGGGAGGAAGTCCTGTTTTCTGGGTGGCCCTCGCTCCACACAACTTAGTTGAATTCTGTCCTTAAGGTTTTTTCTTCTTGAAAGCTGTGTGTGTGAGAGAGTGTGTGCATATGCATGCAGTCCTCTTCTTCTCTGTCAGACACACACAGAGAGAGAAGCAAGCAGGTGCTAATAGCTACATGGCAAATTAGTTGTCAGGATGCTGTCAGCAGCCCCCGGCTGGTTGCCCAGGAAAGTATAAAGACAAGGAAAAGTTTCTTTCAGTCCTTTTTTTGTTTCATACTTTACAGAGAGAGGCTATAGAACCCAGCCTCTTGGATAATGGTGTTGTCCCAAGTGAATTGCCACCCCCTTTCTCCCCCACTTCCTCATTCGCCATTATCATCATCTCCTCTACATGTGCTGCTACCTGCCCTCTGTCTTTGAGCTCTTTGCTCTCCTACCTTTAAGGCTTGCCAGGTTCTGGGAGATGGAGGGTCTGGAATGCTTTCTAGTGACAACGTGTCAGCCAGCTGCTGCTCCGGCTCTGCTTGCTCCTCCTCTCCCATTATTTCTCAACTTTTTCCCTCGTCTGCCTCTGAGCTTTGACCTCCCACTGTTGCAAGTTTATACTATCTTCCACTTCCTCCTCCCTGGAAGAGTCAGGATGGGAAGGTGGTCTCCATCATTCCTCCTTCTCTGGCCAGCCCCTGACAATAGTTGATCAGCCAAAGAGCCTATACTCATGTGCCACATTGACTGCCTGTGACTAAGCCACATGAATGTGACAGCTTGGTACAGGGCTGCATCACTACCACACAGCTTCCACTGTCATATTTCATTCATCTTTCAGGAATGGCCTCATAAATGGATTGATTTAAGGACCTCTGAAGACCAAAACAATGTTAGCTCAAGACAGAGACAAGAATTTGACGAGATTGCAGTTGAGCCGTAGTAAACAAAGTGGAGGCATTCTGTTAAATGAAAAGCTTGGGTCAAAAATACATACTTTTTAAAATATGTGTTCAGTGCCAAGAATTAACAACTAACTGACCATCTAGCCATTTAAACAGCAACAATTTTTAAATATGCTTTGATTTGCTTTGGTCATATATTCCAGCTACCACTAGACTTGTCAGAACCATTGGGAGGCCTTCAGAGAAATCAGTAAAGGTCCTGATATCCTCTTCAGGGAAATAAGCAATTCAGCACAGTTGCCAAGGGTATAGAAGTTCTTGCCTGCTGGATAGTGTATTCTGTGCTTCTGCCTTTTGGGTGGGAAGTTCACAGGCAGCACACAACAGCAACCCTTTTTACCCACCAGTATGCTGCCTGTAAATATGAAGGTTCTGTTTAGCTATTAGTTATTGCTGTGACAGAAGTTACTCATTTTTTTGTTAATCAATCTCCATGAATTAATGGGGGGGGGGGAATTACATTCAAAAATTATCCAAGAAGAGGAGACGATTTTTTTTTTTAAAATGAAATTATCATGGGATGGGTGAAAGGGTTTGCCATCCCAACCTTACTTTTGTGCTGGGTGGTTGGCACTTGTGAGTGTCCTTTCTTTCATTCTACAAATTGTCTCATCAGTGGTCTGAAAAGTGCAGACTTCCTGGGTACCTTTGCTTTAATCAAAGTCCAGGGGCCTTGATTAAATATACTGAGGCAACTCACCCCACAGTGTGTGTCTGTGTTTAGATTAGTAAGCGTGAGCAGCCAGGGAGGCTGCAGAGTGTTTGAGGGATGTTTAATGGAAAGAAAAAACATGCATGCCATATTCAGCTACCATCCCACATCGAACAAAATTCTGTTGGATCTTAATGCCCCTGAGAACGAGGCATTAAGCAGAAGCCTGTTTTGCAAGGGAAGGAAACTGAAAGGCAAATGTTGGCACAGCACTCTCAGCTATCAAGACTAATAGCATTCCTCATTCAGAAATACTTTCAGTGAACATGTGAGAACATTAAAGTTTGAAGCAGCTCAAAGAAAAGAGTAGGAGAAACAAATGAACAAGGTAAGCCTTTAAGACTCCAACCATTTGCTATTTGTTTGTTTATTTAGTTTTAAAAAACTCACGAGAAACCAGATGCCGTCGTTATATTATTAGCATTAGTATCATCACCACCATCAACAACTTTGAGAGTCACCTACGCAACACAAGGCACTGGATGACTTCAGATTCAAAGCTATAATTAATATAGGTTTGTTTACATGTTCAGATTATGATGGTGAGTACTATTGTCATTATTGTTAACAACATTTATGATTCACCTACACATGGCAAATCTCTAGGCAACTCAACATTAAAAATTATGGACAACATAGGTTTGCTTACATGCTCAAAAGAGAAATCTATGGATTGATTTCTCCTGAGTCTGGCCATTGATCCATCTACAGTATTTACTCTGTTTAACAGGTACTTCCCAGAGATCTCAAGCTGAGATCTTTCCCTGAGATGCCTTTAATTAGAAATGTCAGGAATTGAGAATGAGCCCTACAACCAAGCTACTGGTCCAATGTTTCCAACACTCACAAGGCCTTCAGAAGTGATATAAAACATGTGCATTTTGGAGTGTTAAGACCAATTATTGAGGATCCCCTTTAACATGAAATTCGCAGTTTTGAGAGCAGGGCTGTTCCCTGTGGGAATCATTTATATTCTTCCTATTTGTCGCCATTGTTTCCCATACTGCTCAAAGACATGAGCCTCTAAGACACATTTCAACTTGAACACCCTTCCATGTGGGGGGAATATGCCCTTCAGGAACTACCGACGACCCTAGTATTTAGGGAAACTCTTTCATCTGCAGCCCCTGGCTAATTTCAGTAGAGTGGAGCTGGCTCAGGAACTAAAAGAATTGCCAAATGAATGGGAGCACAGCGTGTATAAGCTAGGGTCCAAATAGTGGAGCATTTCTGTAAGGTTCCCAGGAATGGCAGACTGATCTGAGATTTGGGAACTTAACAACAATAAAAAGGAGTTCAATAAGAGAAAATAACGCATGACTTTACAGTCAAGTTACTGTAGTCTGTTCAAGAGGAGAAGGGGGGAACTACTCATATTCAAGGGCACCTAAATAAGAGAGAAGGCAGAGTGAAGGGAAAGGAGAAACAGTGGAGAGCAGTGAACAACAACAACAACAACAACAACAACAACAACAACCCAAGAATGATGAAAGAAGGCATGAGAGATATACTTACTTAGCTTTAGTTTGCTAAAATGAAAGAAGGGGGAGGAGAGAAATAGAACAATGGTACTATTGTACTATTGTATAGTACTAAATGTACTGTTGTACCCTGGTATAATGGGTCAGTGTGTCTGGCTATTAACCAGAGGTTGGTGGTTCGAGTTGTGAGCAGGGTTCCTGCATTGCAAGGGTAAACAAGATGTCCCTCAGAGCCCCTTCCAACTTGACAATTCTATGAATCTACGAAATCTTCAATGGTAGATTGAACCAGAGTGAGAGAATAGGCATCCCGGGCCATGGTAGGACATCCACCAGGCACCGATAGAGGGACTTAGGAGTATAAAATATTCTAAGGCCACAGTAGAGCTTCTGCTGGGCAGGAACATACAATATGCAAAGACAAGCCAGCAGCCGAGAGACAGAGTGGTGAGCAACGTAGACAAGACATTAAAAAGAAGCAATTTTTTATTTTATTTTTAGAAAACCAAAAACAATTTTTTTCCTCTTTTTTTAAGAATTAAAAGAAAGATGCCTGCTGTTCAGGAATACAAATTGAGTGGTGAAACCAGTTAGAGGTTTATGTGAAAACCGGTGTAGTAAACATTGGATGAATGTTTTTGGTATTGTTTCTGGAGTGCACCAAATCCTTAGAACTGTCAGTGTTGATAGATCAAGGGACTGGAATTTATTTTTTCTGCTACTAAGAGTGCAATTTTTTTAACTCTTCAGCAAATGTTAAGGTGGGGAGTTAACTCTTCCCCCTTCAAAGTTTATAATTGACTGCCATGGAGTGGGGAATCGTTTGTTTCCTTTTTTCAGCTTCACTCTTTTGCATGCTTATCAGATTTCCTATAGAGGACATTGCCTGAGTCATCTGGGCCCAATTTTCCAAAACTAAACCTACAACGTATTTCCCAAATCAAATTCAACCTCTAGATTCTGAAGATGTGGTAAGCCTCCTGCAACACAGACTCACAGGAGCTATATTAGGGGTGGGGAAAACAAGGGAAGGCCATCAACATTGTCTCATTTCCTTCTCCCCACTCCTAAACATAGCTTCTAGTTTGGGGAGAAAGGACGTTCAGACCTAGTCACACCCACCGACCCAAACCTGTAGTTGCCATAAGGAGAGGAAGGGACATGCTAAGCCTCTTATGTGATCTCCTCAGCCAAGTCACACTAGCTGGTGGGCAGGTTTTCATCTGTGGTGACAGCACCCTAAAGTCATTGGTTCCCCCCAAAAAACAAGGAATGAAAACTTTTCACTCATTTGGGAGAAAGTAAAAAATAAAAAATAAAATGTTATGGACACCATGGGAGGGGACATAAGGGTAGCAATTCGACTAATTAGCTTAAACCCAATTAAATTAATGAACTTAACTAAATTAGGGCTGGGACGCGGGTGGCACTGTGGTCTAAACTACTGAGCCTCTTGGGTTTGCGGATCAGAAGGTCAGCGGTTCGAATCCCCACGGCAGGGTGAGCTCCCATTGTTCAGTCCCAGCTCCTGCCCACCTAGCAGTTAGAAAGTATGTCAAAGTGCAAGTAGATAAATAGGTACCTCTCCAGCGGGAAGGTGTTTCCATGTGCTGCTCTGGTTCGCCAGAAGCAGCTTAGTCATGCTGGCCGCATGACCCGGAAGCTGTCTGCAGACAAACGCTGGCTCCCTCGGCCTATAGAGCGAGACGAGCGCACAACCCCAGAGTCATCTGCAACTGAACCTAGCGGTCAGGGGTACCTTTACCTTTATGTTAGGGCTATTAATTTCAGTGGACCTAGTTGAGTACCACTTTAAATGTTCTTCCTTCCAACAGTCAGCCATCAATTGACACTGTTGTCTACTCCTTTTTACATAGTTTCATTCTGAGTTCTATTACTTTGTCGCATTACAATATTATGGAAACTTGGGAAAATAGGATGTTATGTTGGAACATTAAGATGTTATTGTATATCAAACCATCTTTGATGAGAGAAAAAGTCTAAATATCCTATTTATGATTAACAGGAAAAGCACTCCTCATTATGTATGCTACCAGACTTTCTGGCATTTCTATCGGTGATAAACAACAAATATGCATTTCTATTCATTTTGAAAATGGAAATCAATTGCACAGGTAACAAACCGCCAACAAGCCTGTGTTTCCTACTCATGAATAATGCATCTTGTCATTCCGTGTCAATCTATGAGACGTAAATGTGCCTGATTGCTTTATTAGCGTTTGAAAATGAAAATAAAGTGACATTCATGTTGTCCTGTGCTCTAAAACCTGATGAGTATGGTTAATTCATTTCCTTAGTCCCTTCTGTACTCTACATGTGACAAATGGTAAATGTCTTAGACGAGGAAGACATGAGTTTAAAAAGAAGTAGTAAGAACAGGAAAAACAACAACAAACATGGCAGTAAATTCTGCATTTTGGAGAAGATGGATAAAACTTCTTATAGAGCGAAAAACCATTTATTGGAAGCATTACTAGTGAAATCATGGTTAAATTTAAATATTTTCCACCACTTTATGTAAACCGCTTGTAGATTTTTTAATTTTTATTGTATTTATCACTCTATACATTTTGTTAAATAAATAACTTCTGAAATATTTCACTAAACCTTTGGGGGATGTTAATAAGGGCCTATTATTATTATTTTCATACACAGAATAATACCTATCAAGATCCCCAGCCTATTTACACCTGCCCAAAATTACTTCACCCACACCAATAATCCTACCTGTTTATCAGCATCCAGAGTCTACAACATATAGGTCAACCACACATACAGATTTTCAGCAAACGAAATGCAATTCACAAGAATAAGCAAAAAGCAAAACAGAAAAACCCTCACTCTCCCCTACACACACATACACAGGAAAGGATACAAACAAATGCATGGATGTTGAAAGAAGAAGGAAAGCCCACCTGTTTCTGAAACAGGGAGAACAGACCTCTCCTCCTTGGTTCACCAATTGGCACTGATTGTGGATGTGTATTTACATCAAGCTAAAAGTAGAACATCATGAATGGATAACCTCCGTATGTATACATCCAAATATCATTGGTGCAATGCTTCTAATAGGATGAGCATGCATACTCCATGTATGTACATTCCATCCCATGTAGTCATGTGCAATTCTGCATCATGAGCTGGATTGGCATGAATATGCTGTTACACTGCAGTGGCAGGCAGCAAAACCAGCAGTGCAGCAAAACATGGGAGTCTGCTGCCTGGTCAACAAGGAGTTTTATTTATATTTATTTATTGTAAGATCCATTTCCAGTCCTTTCTTGTCCTTCACCCTGAAGATCCCAGGGTGGGTTGCAGCAATTTAACATACAATGTATAAAAACCAGTAACATAGTTACCAAAAGCCAGTAGAACTGTGTCAGCCAGCTCAGAACGGTCTAGATTAGGGGTAGGCAAACTACGCTGCCCGGGCCGGATCAGGCCCGCCAGGGTTCTGTATCCAACCTGCCCAGCCATTTAAGAACCCTCTGCGAAGCCAAGTCTCCTGCCGATGGCAATGGGGGGAAGAGGCTGAGTGGCGGCGGCTCTGCCAAACACCATGCCTGGTTTACCTCAGCGTGGGGACATCTCTGCCAATTAAATGCCACACCTGGTTTACCTCAGTGTGGCACAGGGACATCTCTGCCAGCCAATCAAATGCTGAGGTAAACCAGACATGGTGCTTGATTGGCAGAGCTGCCACCGCTCGGCCTCTTCCTCCCGCCGCCGCCGCCGCCGCCCTGGTGCTCCTGTGGCTGCTGCCACTCTGTGTCCCCATGAGGGGGGCGGCAGCACCATTCCTGGAGGAGGACAGTCAGCCCAGGCTAGAGCTCGGTGGGGCTGCTGCCATGCTTCCATTGGCGGCCAACACGTTGGTGGAGGATGATGAGGCCGGTGGCCAAGTGGCCCAGGCAGCAGCCTTTGTCTCCAGGGAGCAGGAGGACAAAGGGGCAGAAACACCTGCACAGGGTGGTAGCCGCAGGTGAGGCACCAGCTTGTCCTTGTCTCTGTCTCTGTTCTCTTGAAGAGGTGCACAGGGCAGTGCATGCCGCTCTCAGCCAGCTCCTGCAGGCTCCTGGCTTCCAAGGTGCCTAGCTCCCACAACCACGCCAGCCCACTCTCTAAAACTTCCCATCCGGCCCCCGACAGTGTCTGAGGGACAGTGAACTGGCCCCCTGTTTAAAAAGTTTGAGGACCCCTGGTATATATTTGCCAAAACAGATAGGGTAAGTCCCTGAGTGAGAGCAATAGCTTGGCCTCAGTGACATAATCATATAGCCAACTCTGATGATCTATGTGGCACCATAAGAGCTTCATGTTCACTATTTGACCCTGGGCTGGTTGGAATGACACAGTGAAGAAGGCTTAAAGAGGCAGAAGCATATCAGGTCATTTAACAGTAAAATTTCAAAATGAAAGACCTCAAAAATAGAGGGTGGGTTTTCAAACAGCCTTGAAAGCCTACTTTTTGCATAGAGAAGCAAATCTTGTGAACATTTGGTGCAGCTCAAGTAAAATTGGTTCCTCCCCAAACTGGGGTTTCTTTTAGCTTTAGATAGCAGTACTTACTTCCTTAGAAAGATAATACATGATTCAATTTAGGGCTTATTTCCAGCAGCAAATAAAGAAAAGGAGTTCAGTGCTTATAAAATATGCTACACTACTTAATAATGTAGAGATTGTGTTATGGACTCCCTGCGCTAACATTTAAACCCCATGAACTATCCTTCCCTTTTCATGTTATAATCCCAAAACCGTGTGGGTTACTGTAATGCTATAAACTCCTCTCTGCTATTCACACCGTTTCATAACAATGGAACCTTTGGAGGCATTGAAAATGAATCCAAAACCACACACGACCAAAAACCCAAATGAAAATAAGAAAGAAAGAAAAAACCCACATTGTTTCGAAATATATAGGCCACCTCTGGGAATACAACATTAGAATTACATCCCAGTATACCGCTCCCCTACCTTACCCCATAATTATTGTAACAGACCAGATAAACTTTGGTTTAGGAGCATATATATTAAAATAAAATCAAAGTATGTATGGAATGGATGAGGGCATCTTCCCTAAATTCTATCTGCAGGAGAATGTGCCAGAACTATTCAGTTAGTTGGCCTTTCTGTGATAGGGTTTATTTATGTCCTGGTTTTTACTTTTAGAGATATGGCAACCCTAGATTTCTCAACCCTGATTTGATTCATCTCTAGCAGTGCACACACAATGTCTTGTCCATATATAACCCAGTGTCAACCTATAGATCCTTCAGACCTTGGCTGTCCTTGCATTCTTCCCGTTAGCTTCTTCTCCACTGTTTGCCTTTGGCACCTTCCTGCTATACCTTGATTTCCCATCACACCAGCTTTCTGACTTCATTTATTTTAATGTCAGTACACCTCAAATCTGCCATTGGTGAAGTTCTCACTCCAGACTCCAGACTTCTGATGTCAGCATTTAAACATGGCAGCATTATGAAAATTGGTGGTGGTAAGGTTGCTAAGTTTCTGACTTCACTAAATTTAAACCCTGGTGACCTGGCACAGCTTTCAAAACTGTGAGGGGGAGACCCCTAATAAATAAACTGAGAAGGGGAAGAAATGGAGGCAGTGAGAGATTTTACTTTCTTGGGCTCCATGATCACTGCAGATGGTGACAGCAGTCACAAAATTAAAAGATGTCTGCTTCTTGGGAGAAAAGTGATGAAAAAACTAGCCAGCATCTTAAAAAGCAGGGACATCACCTTGCCGACAAAGGTCTGTATAGTTAAAGCTATGGTTTTCCGAGTAGTGATGTATGGAAGTGAGAGCTGGACCACAAAGAAGGCTGATCGCCAAAGAATTGATGCTTTTGAATTATGGTGCTGGAGGAGACTCTTGAGAGTCCCATGGACTGCAAGAAGATCAAACCTATCCATTCTGAAGGAAATCAGCCCTGAGTGCTCACTGGAAGGACAGATCCTGAAGCTGAGGCTCCAGTACTTTGGCCACTACACGAGAAGAGAAGACTTCCTGGAAAAGACCCTGATGTTAGGAAAGATTGAGGGCACAAGGAGAAGGGGATGACAGAGGATGAGATGGTTGGACAGTGTTCTCAAAACTACCACCATGAGTTTGATCAAACTGCGGGAGGCAGTGGAAGACAGGAGTGCCTGGTGTCCATGGGGTCACGAAGAGTCAGACACAGCTAAACGACTAAACAACAACAATATTATGCACGCTAAACTTAATGTGTGACTTACTCCGAAGTGAAAATGCATAAAATTGGATCTCCTTTTGTGTGGATTTATACATTACTGCTTTGTGCAAGATTTCTGGCACAGAAAACATGTGTATGTTTCAAAATGTGTATTTAAAAATAAATAAATGACAATAATTATGTTAATTCAATTTGGGCTACAGTTTGTGCACACAATTTATTCTTTTATGTTGGAGAGTATGGAGTTATATGACCCCTGAGCCGTCTGAAGGCAATCCTGTATAGGGAAGGTTTTAAATGTTTTATTATGTTTTTATATATGTTGGAAGCTGCCCAGAGTGGCTGAGGCAACCCAGTCAGATAGGTGGAGTATTAATAATAATAATAATAATAATAATAATAATAATAATAATAATTGAATAAGACATCCCTATTTTCGTTGGATAAATGTTGCCTACAACACTGACATATTGTTACTTCCTGCAAGGCAAACCACAGATCAGAAATAATATGTTGTGGGATGACAGGCTAGCCTTCCAAGTGTTGTAATACAGTGAACAATTGTACACAACAATGCACAAAAAGGGAAGACAGGCAAACTCTCTCACTCACATGGGCCTGAGCTTTTATTCTTGCTGTTTCAGACTTGCCCTTTCCCATGTTAATGAGCACAATGGGGTCAGGGAAGTGCAATGGTTCTGCCGCATCTGCTAATGAAAACAGTTTGTGGTGCTTAGGGTAGAATTGAAAAGCTACATTGTTTTCAACTCAGCAGGGTGTACAAAAGATGACCCACACTTTCCCTGAATGTTTGGCCCTAATAAGGAAGACTCACCCCCTTCCTTCTTCATTTGAGGACATTCCTGCTGCAACTGGGCACCAAGGCTTGCTTTTCACCAAAGGACCAAGCAGGAGGGAGAACAGTTACAGAGTTCAAAGGAAAGATACTGTCAATTCCAGATACTCACAAAGACATCATCAGTGCTAGTCCTTCTCAGAGTTAGTAGACAGGACTGAGGGAGCAATCCTGGGTGTCACACAAATTTGGCCTACTTAAAGAGGACACAATGGACAATGCCCTCTTACCATATGGTACCATGTAGCCATAGTGGGGGCAAGCACATGTAATTGCTATGCAAGCCAGGATCGACAGCCAAATTAGTGTATGGCAGTCAGGACACAGAAAACAAAGTTTTCCCTCACAAAACACATGATAAAGTTCTGGAACCCACCGCCACAAAAGCAGACCCTCCAAGTGTCCCCATTTTCGAAGGATAGTCCCGGATTTACAGAAGACATTTCTGATTTGATCCCCAAATGTCCAGCTTTTCCTTAGGACATCCCTATGTTCACCAAAGAAATGCTGGAGGGTATGATAGGGACACGGGTGGGACTGTGGGTTAACCCACAGAGCCTAGGGCTTGACGATCAGAAGGTTGGCGGTTCGAATCCCCATGACGGGGTGAGCTCCCGTTGCTCAGTCCCAGCTCCTGCCCACCTAACAGTTCGAAAGCACACTAAAAAGTGCAAGTAGATAAATAGGTACCGCTCCGGTGGGAAGGTAAACGGCGTTTCCATGCGCTGCTCTGGGTCGCCAGAAGTGGTTTAGTCATGCTGGCTACATGACCCGGAAGCTGTCTGCGGACAAACGCCGGTTTCCTCGGCCAATAAAGTGTGATGAGTGCCGCAACCCCAGAGTTGGCCACGACTGGACCTAATGGTCAGGGGTCCCTTTATCTTTTATGATAGGACCAGAGGCGTAGCTAGCCGCTTGGGCACCTGGGACAGGTGCACACAGGGGGCAGGGAGAGAAACCGTGGCTCAGGTGTGCTGTGGGCCCAGCTCAGATTGTAGGGCCAGCGAGTGCCAGCTGCATCCTTTTCAGCTGCCCTCTGGCAGCTGGGAAGGACGCAGCAGCTCAGCGCCCTGTAATCACAGCCCCAGGTCGTGCTGCTTTGGGGAACGACATGCCATGTTCTGGGGCACCTGGACTTGGGCATCACCTTGGGCTCTGGCATGCTGCCCCCAAGGTAAGTGCTGCCCCCCAGGTACGCGACTGGATAGGACGTTCTTATTTTCATCAGAAAAATGTTGGAGGGCATGCCATGATGACTAACTCAGATAGTTTCTAATCCATCTCTCTCTAAAAAATTATATTATTTCTTTTAGAAGCGATATAGCACAGTGGTACCTCGGGTTAAGTACTTAATTCGTTCCAGAGATCCGTTCTTAACCTGAAACTGTTCTTAACCTGAAGCACCACTTTAGCTAATGGGGCCTCCTGCTGCCACTGCGCTGCCGGAGCACGATTTCTGTTTTCATCCTGAAGCAAAGTTCTTAACCTGAGGTACTATTTCTAGGTTAGCGGAGTGTGTAACCTGAAGCCTATGTAACCTGAAGCCTATGTAACCCGAGGTACCACTGTCATAGGTTTTGGTTTTCATAGTTGAATGGACCTCCCTGTTCAGTGGTAATATACATGTGAATATCAGGTGCAGGAGGAAACATGGAACAGAAAAAGATTTTTGCTTCCATGCTCTGCTTGCTAGTTTCCCAAAGGTATTGAACTGCTTGCTGCTTGTGATGTAGTGATGAGCCAGAGGCAGTTTTGGTTTCATCTAGTAGGATTCATTATGGTGTTTTTATTATTATTAAAAAAGCAGGAACCAGGAGCATTTGAGGATATTCCCTCCCACCAGTAAACACCTACAGCTTTATGAGGTAAACAATGCTATAAATGCGCTTGCAGCCGACTTAGGAAACAGAGCACTTCTCTCAGAGCTATCACTGGGAAGCACAAAAGCTACGTGGCTTTCTCCTCCACCGCACAATTAGTGCTTAAATTATGGGTTTGTGAAGTATAGAAAGGCTCCAATACAAAACATATTCTGTTTTATTAAGGGAAATAATTGGGGAGAGGTTGCTGTAAAAATGTAACATAAAATGAGACCCATTAATTTTCTGCTCCCCTCACCTCAAGTTGATTAGCACAAATTAAATTTCATGCTAGTCAGCCTGGGCACTTAGCAGGCAGTAAAAGGAATCCTGAATTTCAAAAGGGATTGGAGCAAAGCACACACATTGGAAGTGCTCGTTGTGACGGCATAAGAAACGTGCACATCTTAGCAACAATCAATGAAATGAGGGATTCATTCCAGTGAGTATCTTATAATGGGCCATCCTTATTATTCTTTTCAATCAATACACCTATCACTTAATGGCAGAGAAGGCTGGCGTTACACCCTGAGCACGATGTTCATATTTACTCACATTTTGATGTGCCTTTGAAAGATGGCATCACTCAGCTTAAGGATAGCATTCACTGCAGGGGGTTGGACTAGATGACTCTAGGAATCCCTTCCAACTTTAATATTCTATGATTCTTTGAAACTACAAGAACTGTGATTCTCTCTCTCTCTCTCTCTCTCTCTCTCTCTCTCTCTCACACACACACACACACACACACACAGAGTGATATCTACAAAACATTCCATATACAGTGGTGCCTTGCAAGATGAAAATAATCCGTTCCACGAGTCTCTTCATATTGCGGTTTTTCTCGTCTTGCGAAGCAAGCCCATTAGCGGATTAGCGCTATTAGCGGCTTAGCGGGTTTAGCTGATCAGCTGATAAGCAGCTTAGAGGATCAGCTGATAAGCAGCTTAGCGGATCAGCTGATAAGCGGCTTAGTGGATCAGCTGTTAAGCGGCTTAGCAGCTTGGGAAAAAGGGGGGGGGGAACCCCCGCAGGAACTCGCAAGACATTTTCGTCTTGCGAAGCAAGCCCATAGCAAATTCGTTTTGCGAAGCACCTCCAAAACGGAAAACCCTTTCGTCTAGCGGGTTTTCCGTCTTGCGAGGCATTCGTCTTGCGGGGCACCACTGTACCAGGGTGGCTAGTATTTTTTAGCTTAACGTCTGCACCACATATACAGCACACAAACCTACACAAACAGTTTATACACTCGTCAAGCATGCAGCCACACAACTTTCTCTTTCACTCACTCACTCACACATAAATATGTTCCTCGGTCAGGAGAAATGGCGGGATATAAACTGAATCCATCCATCCATCCATCCATCCATCAATCAATCAATCAATCAATAAAATGCATGCATGCAGTCATACACTTATATTCACTCACACTGTACTGTGATGCATATACCTTCCAAAGCGGGAGTGCGTAGCGCTGTGGTCTAAACCACTGAGCCTCTCAGGCTTGCTGATCGGAAGGTTGATGGTTCAAATCCATGTGACAGGTTGAACTCCCGTTGCTCTGGCCCAGCTTCTGCCAACCTAGCAGTTCGAAAGCACACCAGTGCAAGTAGATAAATAGGTACTGTTACAGCGCAGAGGTAAATGGCACTTCCTTGCACTCTGGCACTCGTCATGGTGTCCTGTTGCGCCAGAAGCAGTTTAGTCATGCTGGCCACATGACCTGGAAAGCTGTCTGCAGACAAACACCAGCTCCCTTGGCCTGAAGTGAGATGAGTGTCATAACCCCATAGTCTCCGTTGACTGGACATAACGGTCCAGGGGTCCTTTACCTTTACCTTTTGCCTATAACTTCCAAAGGTGCCATTTCCTGACCTTGCACTCCTTCCTCTTCCTGGGCACCTCTGAACTAGCAGTGGCAATACATAAGAAGAAAAGGAGCTTTTGCAAGGTCAGGAAGAGGTGCCTTTGGAAAGTACCAAATTGGCTGGGGGCTTCACAGATCACCTGAAAAAGCTTGGTGGGCCTGATCCAGTCTGTTGTCCACAGATTCACCACCTTGCTATATAATTTTGCCTGCCAAACAACAGGAGAAGTATGCTTAAAAGCCACATGCACTGCCTGCATTTTGTTTAAAAGTGATGCTCATATTTTCATTTCTTTTCCAATGAATGGGCTCAGTTATCTTAATCTGCAAAAATGTATACAGGAAGAGTTTCAAGGAATTAATGGGTACTGACATACCTGTACGACACTTGTTTTGGTATTATTGCGGTGACTCTCACTGTTTGTCTATATTTCCTTCAGTAAACATGATGCCCATAGGGCTAGTGATGGTTTCTGTGGATAGCGTTTTTGACACAGGACATGAATGACAAGGTTATAATTATTTACATAACAATGAGGGGTGGCTATTCCCTTTGATAAAATTTATTAGCATGTAGCAAAGGGATCTGGAGAAAAGCCGCTCCAAAATTAAGCCGGAGAAAAAAAATGTACTTAAAGAATGGCAGAAGAGTATCATGTTTCATTCATTGGAACACACATGGAAAACATGGTGAATTAAACATCAGTGTATTTATCGATACAGATATACACATCAATACTCATTTAGCTCCATCTACTGTCAATATCAAGGGACGCAGGTGGCGCTGTGGGTTAAACCACAGAGCCTAGCACTTGCCGATCAGAAGGTTGGCGGTTCGAATCCCCACGACGGGGTGAGCTCCTGTTGCTCTGTCCCAGCTCCTGCCAACCTAGCAGTTCGAAAGCACGTCAAAGTGCAAGTAGATAAATAGGGACTGCTCTGGCGGGAAGGTAAACGGCGTTTCCGTGCGCTGCTCTGGTTCACCAGAAACAGCTTAGTAATGACCCGGAAGTTGTATGCTGGCTCCCTCGGCCAATAAAGCGAGATGAGCGCCACAACCCGAGTCGGCCACGACTGGACCTAATGGTCAGGGGTCCCTTTACCTTACTGTCGATATCAGTCTAGCCATCAATGGTGCTGACTTGCCCCCTTGCCACATTGTGGGGTGCATCATGTGACGTGTCACGTTACATGTCACATGATGCGTCCTGTCCCCCACCAAGTGCACAAGTGTTCAGGCCCCAGGCCAGGGTGTGCAGGTGTCCTGTGGCCATGATGCTGTTGCTCATGCACTTGGTGGGGAATGGGAAGCATGGAGGGCCTCCTCTTGTCACATTGGAAGGGAAGAAGTAGGTGGAGTGGGGCCCCAGGATTTGGGGGTGCCCAGCCCCCACATTGAAAAAATTGGGGGGGGTGAAGACTCTTCAGCCCCCACCACTTGGCATGCCCGCTAGCCATTCATATTTGCACTGGATTCTTGCATTCCACATTTATAGCACAAAGAGCTCAATGGCTGCATTGATCTTGACACTAAACATGACAAGGCCCATTTGCAAATGGGGAGAAGGGGAGGAACAAATTCTTTCATAATCAATCAATCTGTAAAGGGGTGTGGATATATGTACACCACTGATGCGGAAAACTAATAAAGATTAGATCTAAGACTCCAGCAAAGTGAGTGTAGCTGGCAGCAAAACAGGACATAATCAGTGCATCCCAGACAAGTGTGGAATTGGTTGCTGCTATCACAAAATCAGTGTTGGGGGAGGGAGGAACCAATGGGACGGCCTAAAATGGAGACTGTCACCATGGATTAGAAGCTGGAGTAATCGCATTTTGCAGCATTTTGCTTTCTTGAACATTGTTACTCAAACAAACAAACAAACAAACCTGATCTTTACTGAGAGCTAGCTGGTTGGTCACTGTGGGAAATGAAATGGTGAGCTAGAGATAGCTGATTCAGTGCAGCAAAACACGTTCTGTTGTGAGAACTGGGGGCAAGGCTATGTTGGTCACTACCATGTAGAGAACATGCTGGAGACATGAAAATAGAAGTCAGATGTTGCTACAGCAGCAGCAGCTGTCTTCAAAGTGAGACTTAAATGGCAGCAAGCTCCACCTCCACTAAAAGTTGCTACGGTATTTAGAAGGGCCCGGCCAGTTTTTAGCTCTGAAGGAGGAGGGGAACTTTCCTGGGTGTCAAATGTGGGAGAACATTATGTTCTTGAGCCAGAGGGGTACTTGCCCCACAAACTCTTACTCCTGTCAGTTAGGTGTCGTGAGGGCCATTCCCTCTCCCAGTCTGAATTGCCAGCTTCATCCTCTTTGGAAAGGGGGCATTTGACTTCAGGGTCATCACAAAACCACCAGCAGCAGCATCACATGCAGGGCTTTTTTTCAGCTGGAATTCACTGGTTCCGGCACCATCTCCATTGGTTGCCATTACCATTATAAAAGAACAAGGGTTTATGGTGAGTTCTGGCATATCTTTTTCTTGAAAAATAGCACTGATCTTATGTTCAGGGAAGTTTTTAATGTGTGACATTTTAATGTATTTTTAATCTTTGTTGGAAGCTGCCCAGAGTGGCTGCGGAACAAATAAATAATAATAATAATAATAATAATAATAATTATTTATATTTATATTGAACCTACTCCAAGGGGCTAAGAGCAGCATATATGGATTGTTCCACTTTTTCACACAACAATAACAGCCACTACTCCTGAGGAAGATTTTCAGGGTCTGACTTGATGTTGATAATGAAGGATAAATTGGATCAGTAGGTTTGCTTCTTCTGCAATTCATCTCTCTCTCTCTCTCTCTCTCTCTCTCTCACTCACTCACTTGGCTTGGTCAGATTCTGACAACAATTTTGGAACTCTACTACCAGAATCTGTTTGGAAGATGTTCCACACTTTAGATCCCCACAAAAGAGCCTATTTACTGCAGCATGCTGAACAATTCAGAATGGTACAATAAACCAAAGTTAGCTGATATCCGTACTGATCTGTTCTGCGTAGCCTGCAGGAGTTTATAATCCGTAAGCAATATGTTAAGCAATAATGGTATCCTGCACAAACATGCTTTTCTTAAACGGCACATTAAAAATATATGCTGAGGGAGTAAATTAAGGCAAAGAAAAGAAGAAAAACTGAAAATGACTGATCTGCATTAGATGCCGTGAACTCAATGGGAATCTTTCTAATAAGCCCACCTGGTGTTCCATGAATGCCTAAGGACTGGTTTTCAAAGGTGTCATAAGCATAAATAAAACAGTGCTGCTCCTCCTATTTACCAGCGAACTGAACTGTTCTGCAAATGCGAGCAAAGGTGATTCAATTAAAACAACACTTACTGCTCAGCACTTTTGAGAGTCCAGCTCTCATATTGGATGCCAAAAACCTGGTTGTTTGCTCCAAGTCTTCTGATGTTGGAAAACATCAAAATACATCACAAGAAGAAGCCATAGCAAACCCCAGGAAAAACAAAGTCCAAAAACAACACAATGAGAGACAGTTTTGGCAATACTCATTCCAAATACCATATTTTTCGCCCTATAGTGCGCACCGGCCCATAGGAAGTACCTAGTTTTCAGGGAGGAAATCAAGGGGAAAAATATAATCCCCCCCCCCCCCCCGCAGCTCTGGGAGCAGCAGACAGGCTGCATGCAGCCTGTGCGCTACTCCAAGACCTTCTCCCTGCTTTTGCGGGAGGTGGCAGAATTCCCCCATCTCCCGCAGAAGCCCACAGGAGCCACGCGCAACTCCTGCAGGCTTTGCGACCAGGAGGGAGAAGGGACTGAAACGGAATTTCCGCCCCCCTCGTAGAAAAGCCAGCAGAAGCCGCACACCCTTTAAAGAGTGTGCGGCACTGCATGCTTTTGCGGGAGCTGGGGGAGTCAGTCCCTTCTCCCTCCTTGGGGAAAAGCCCCCAAGAGCGGCACGCTCTTTAAAGGCTGCGCGGCTCCTGCGGGCTTTCTGAGCCAGCACTGCTTTCCCCCAGTGCCAGCCTCCAAACCACGTCGGAGAGTAGCGGGAAGGCGTTGTGCGCCTTCCCGCTGCCCCCCCCCCCAGCTTGTGGGGCTGGCGAGGGGGGAAGCGCTGCTTTCCCCCACTGCCAGCCTCAAAGAGCAGACTCTCCTGGCTTCAGCGAAAGCAACGCGAAGCCTCCGGAGCGCAGGCTTCGGAGGCTTCGCCTTGCTATCGCTGAAGCCAAGGAGCCTGCATTCGCCCCATTGGACGCACACACATTTCCACTTCATTTTTGGAGGGGAAAAAGTGCGACCTATAGGGCGAAAAATACGGTACTACCTGCAGGGAGGCCCTTACTTGTGGCTATACAGTCAGGGCTGTCTTTACCCGGGGGTGCAAGGGGTGCGGGGCACCCGGCCGCCGAATTCTGGGGGGCGCCAGGTGCCTGCCGCTGAAGCCCCTTAAGCTCTTAACTATCTACCTGTTATGAAATAATAAATAATGTTGATCAAGCTAGAAAAACAAAATACACATATACCTAGGTATTACCAAAATGTATACCTACTGTTTCACTAAAGGACTTTCGACTTTGTGAGCTCATTTACCAAAGATGCGCCATGCCAGCGGTAGCACTTGTCATTCACAATGGCAGCGCTTGTCAGACTCAACGACGGCACTTGTCATTCACAATGGTGCCGTGCATGCGGAATTAACTCTTACATCAAAATTTGTGGCGCTGGGTGGATCTTTGCACCCCGGTGGCGCATATGCTAAAGACAGCACTGTATACAGTCCACATGGTCAGGATGAGGAGAAACATTTCAGAGATCTGTATCGCATGCACAGTCCCCAAGACTACGCATCCCACCAAGAACTGTGTGCAAATGGTGCATCTAAATGTGAGGGTTTTATTCCAGTGACGTACAATGGCTTTTGAGATAGGCCTGAGCCTGAGAGGGTTAGATTCTCACTTATTAGTAAAAAAGAAGAGAAAAGCGAAAGGGGGGGGGAGGAAACTGAGGGGAGCTACTCAACTTGCACGGTGTAATTAACTAAATCAAGGCCCTTAAAGCCGCCCTGCGTTTTTGCAGCATATGTACTTCATCGCAGTCACATGATATCAGTGGCCAGAAAAATTGGGGGAAACATTTCCTATGATTTCTCCAGGGAGAGCAGCATTTCTCCAATAGTTTCTTCCAGAGAGGCTTGTAATTAGAAGTGGCACAGCAGTCCTTTCTTTCCTGCTGCTGCAAGAAACCTTCGTTGGGCATTCTGAATAGGGCTTATTTAAGCCTGTGAGGAGTGGGGAGCATGCCCAAGTAGAATAACTCAACTCCCATTCCTGTAGCTCACTGCATGGTTCAGCTGAGAAGACTCCTGTACCTGTGAAAGCTTTTGCATGTTCGGGTTTTCCAGGATTTTGAAACACACGGGATCTTCCCCAGCCTTCCCCATTGCAGTGAGTCAGGGAATCATGTTGGGTGTAGTGAAGGGTTAACCTTCTGTGCCTCGAGGCTGAGGGGAAGGGCTCGCGAGGGAAGTGAGCCAGCAGGATGTGACGGAAGCATTTTGGAATGCTGTCTGAGTTCAGTGGAAACCGAAAGTGCAGTCTGCTAACTGCGCAGCTCCGAAGAGGGAGCAGAAACATGCAGTTGCATTCAGATGGAGTTTGATCTGTAAATAACTTGCTTTTGGAACAATAAAGTGACTTTAGAAACAGAAGCAAAGTCTTGGAGATTCCTCCTTTTATCACACGCTGCTGTGCTATTCTGCTGCTGATTTTATGACCTGCAGAGGCTCGCAAGAGGAGCGTGCTGGACGCCAGCAATTAAGCCATAAATCTATAGAAAAAGATTTATCGGAGCCAGGTCAATCCAAGAAATCATAGATGTGTAGAGTTGGAAGGGATCTGAAGGATCATCTAGTCCAACTCCCTGAAATGCAGCAATCTCAGCTAAAGCATCCATGATGGAGGGCTATCCAACCTCTGCTTAAAAACCTCCAAGGAAGGAGAGTCCTCAATGTAGGCCATCATTTTGCAATTTCCATAAGGTCTCAAATCTAGCCTCATTCTGGAACATTGCGTGACCAGGTGTGACAGCCCCAGCCCCCAGGGATCACAAAAAAGCAATAAAAACTCTGACACGTGTTATGGAATTAAAATTAGGCCACAACTTTATTTAAACTTCCAAATGTAGGAAGACCTTGGCTTAGGCCTTAGGCGTGTATCCCTCCTCATCAGGGTAAATGGGATATGGGGGTGCTCTGTGAGACGTAAGTGTAGCAGGCAGCCAAGCCCATATCCCCACATGCAGGATAGTTCACTGACGACCTTTCAGTGTATGGCCAGTGACACCCATATATATAACCCCTTTAAGAGGGGGATCCTGGAATTGCTGCCGCAGGGGGGTGAGTCACCACTTCATGCCCCCCCCCCATAGGGAAGAAAAGACTAAAGGATTCCACCCAAGGTTGTGGTGAACTGCTATGGAGAAGACAAAACCTGCCAATGCAGGAAAATTTAGTCCCGCTCCTTCAACAGCAACCAGTCAAAGACCGCAGCAGTGCCCGCTAAACAGGAAGAAAAAAGTTAACCTGCAAACAAGAAACATTAAGCAAAGGGAGGGTAGGGAGGGTGAATCTCCAAAGTCAACTGCCTGGCTGTTGTCGGCTCGACCCTCTATTTATACTGGGGCTGGCTCCACCTCCCAGACAGAAACTTGATTACATATTCTGGGCATGAACCTCCAAATAATAACACTGAGAAGCAAGCCAGCTCCCTATTTCTAGTAAGTTCCCTGGAATCTAGCCCTGCATGCCATCCCACAAAGGGCACCCACATATAAAATGTGAGTGCTCATTAGACAGGGGGGTGGGGTCCACACACAGGAGTATTCTTTGTAGAGGCACCATAGTGAAAAATCCAAGTTAAGTTGGCCCTTATCATAACCTTTATTCCAAAATTTATGTGGAATATTAGGAATGCAGTTTTTGCTTCCTTAAAAGTGTAGGTACAATACAAATGAGACAAACAAGAGGCCCACAGATGAGTGGTAATGATGATGATTAGTACTATAACTTATTAAATTTATTAGGCAACTTCTCTCACAACTCAAAGTGTCTTTACAAAATCTGGCCCGTCAATCAGTTTAATCCGGCCCCTATGACAATTTATTTCCTGGGGTAAAATCCTCAAAAACCCTCAACAACTTCAATCCTAAAAGAAGCTCAACAACTTTGGGGTAAAATCATAAAAAACCTCAACAACTTCAATCCAGAAAAAGGTCAATAACGTTGGTTGGCCCTTTGGTTGGCCCCCACGGCCCTTCACTTCATCAAATCTGGCCCTCTTTGAAAGAAGTTTGGACACCACTGTGAAGTCTAACCCATGGCTGAGCAATCTGTGCCCTCCCAGTTGTCATTAAACTCCATCTACCCTAAGTCCCAGCCAGCATTACCAATTGCCAATTCTAGAAGGAGGTGGAGGTCCCATGTTCCCCAGGCTTATTTAAGATTCTATGCCGCTCAGCTTGAAGGTTGCTCCAGAGGGTGAGGAAGATAGGCATTTGCCCTTTCAGTTCCTTCTGCTTGAATCATTTTTTGGTCTTTTTAGGCTATAAACCTGAAAACAAACTGTTCAAACTGCTCTCCCCCCGCCCAAAAAAATAATAATTATATTTACAGCACCAAGCTGCTTACCTGCTTTATTATTGCCCAGGGTGGGGGTGGTTAAAACTAGCAAAAGACCTACCACCCCAACATCACTGCTGCTTTCTGTTTTCACACCACCCACCCACGGGATTTTAGAAGCACTGTAAGGGAATTCTCAATTCAATATCCTTGAGTTTTGGAAGGTAGCAGAGCCCGAACCCCTTGCAAAGCTTTTGTGGTTTTATGCTTGATTTGAACTGATTTTATCTTTTGCATCTCTTTTGCAACTTTATGTGCTTCTTTAATTTTATTATTACAACTATAAAAAAATGTAACAAACAAAAAATATATATAAGGCAGATATATAAGGCAGGAACCAAGAGAAAAGCAACTGATGGTTCATTCTGTTAAGAGAATTAGAGCAGACAAGCTGGTATCTGCCGTAGACCAGACCCTCTAAGTGTCCCTATTTTCCAGGGATGTCCCTGATTTACAGAAGCCATCCTGGTTTCTCATTTGATCCCAGAATGCCCTGCTTTTTCTTCGGACATTCCTATTTGCAATCGATAAATGCTGGAGGATGTGGTAGAATGTCTCTATCTTCATTAGAGAAATGCTGGAGGGTATGGAGTTATCCAACTCCCATATTGGGAAGGATTTTTTAAAAAATGTTTAATGTTTTACTATGTTTTTCTAGATGCTGGAAGCCACCCAGATTGGCAACCCAGTCATATGGGTGGGGTATAAATAGTAAAGCCCTTCTTATTATTATGGCGTAGGATGTCCCTATTTTCATCAGAGGGACGTGGGTGGCACTGTGGGTTAAACCATAGAGCCTAGGACTTGCCGATCAGAAGGTCGGCAGTTCGAATCCCCACAACGGGGTGAGCTCCCGTTGATCGTCCCTGCTCCTGTCAACCTAGCAGTTCGAAAGCAGGGCAAAGTGCAAGTAGATAAATAGGTACCACTCTGGTGGGAAGGTAAACGGTGTTTCCATGCGCTGCTCTGGTTCTTCAGAAGCGGCTTCGTCATGCTGGCCACATAACCCGGAAGCTGTACGCCGGCTCCCTCGGCCAATAAAGCAAGATGAGTGCCGCAACCCCAGAGTTGGCCACGACTGGACCTAATGGTCAGGGGTCCCTTTACCTTTATTTTTATCAGAGATACCCTTGTGGAGGGTATGATCGACATGTGAAATTCAGACACAAGAATAACTTGAGTCCTTAAACCAGTAGGTCTCTCCACAAGTTTACATGAGTTTGAGGTAGCCTTCTGATTTGGTCTTTGTGGCACATAAATGAAACAAGCGGTTGCCATACAAGATCTTTTTGTAACTTTATTGTACACCTCATAGAAACCACAGTGTTGTGCATTGCTGAAATAAATGGAGCCCGGAGCCTTGCACTTATGCCAGCTTGGCACACTGCCGCTTCATTCTGCTGTATGTGTAGATCCAGCTTTGATTCCTTATAGGGACTGCAGCCGTAAGACAAATACAAGGTCAAAATCATGGCCTCTTAAAGCAAAGGCGGGAATGTGTACATTGCCCAAGCCTATAAATACAGGGAGAATCAGAAAGGGAAGGGATTCAGCCTCTCTTAAATGGGCTCTGTATTATTCAAAGGGAGATCAGAGAAAATTTATCGTTAAGCTAATATGAACATATGGATTATAGAATTATTTATGAAAAACATTCAGTCAGATGTATTGATCAGAGCAGCTTAAAGAACCACTGCCTTTTCAGCAAGCACTACAAAGCCCTGCGGTTTATGTTCTACAAGATTCCATCGGTAAACAATGATTTGTTGCAAATGTGAACATTTGCAACATGGAATGCCTAATCAAGTGTCTTCAGAATATTGGCTCTTTAGACGAACGTTGACACTTCAGAAGCAAATGACTACAAAGCAAAACAGCAATGCCGTTTCTCCTTCTGAATATTAATACCCAAGCGAGAATGTGGTGGGAGCAACAGAGAAATATATGAAAGGAAAATCCTCATAAGTCCTGATCAGAAAAAGCAGGCTCCTAAGACATACTAAACAGCCACGTCAAATTTTAAGGAAGACAGAGAAATGTTCACTTGCCGTTGCTCTCCAAATTGAAGAATGAAAAGTAAGAACTTTATATGGCATACCCTCCAACATTTCTCTGATGAAAATAGGGACATCCTATTCCATGGGTGGTGGTGATGATGATGAAAAGAATAATAATAATAATAATAATAATAATAATAATAATAATAATACCCCATCTGACTGGGTTGCCCCAGCCAATCTAGGTAGCTTCCAACAGTTAGACTCCTTGCAAACATTCCACCAGCATGTGGGCTTTGCTGAGTTACCGGGGGGGGGGAGGCGACAAGGATCTCTTATAGAGCACATAAAGGTAAAGGGACCCCTGAACATTAGGTCCAGTCGCAGATGACTCTGGGGTTGCGGCGCTCATCTCACTTTATTGGCCGAGGGAGCCAGCGTACAGCTTCTGGGTCATGTGGCCAGCATGACTAAGCCGCTTCTGGCGAACCAGAGCAGCGCACGGAAATGCCGTTTACCTTCCCGTTGGAGCGGTACCTATTTATCTACTTGCACTTTGACGTGCTTTCAAACTGCTAGGTTGGCAGGAGCAGGGACCGAGCAACAGGAGCTCACACTGTCGCGGGGATTCGAACCACTGACCTTCTGACCGGCAACCCCTAGGCTCTGTGGTTTAACTCACAGTGCCACCCACATCCCTTATGAGCACATAGGGACACCCTAAAGCAGAAACCGGGATGGCTTCTGTACATCCAGATTGTCCCTGGGAAATAGAGACACTTGGAGGGTCTGATACTGCAGTATGCATTCTGTTTATGTGGCTAGAATCAACTTGGGCCAGGTAGACATATCAAGCTATTTTATGCTGACCACCTTACTGACAGAGGTTCTCCAAGACCTCAGAAAAAGGTCTGTCCATCTCTGCTAACTAAAACTGCGATGGATTCAGTCTGGGACTTTGCATGCAGAGATATCCCTCACTCCTGAACTGTGAGCCCTGTCTGGTGCTCCTCCATGAGGCACCCCACGGGATTTGAATCCGTGCCTCATCGCAAGGCACTGAGGCATGCCTTCATTCTGTCCCTTGCTGCCCAATTTTATACTGTCACTTTCTGTTCCACATCCATTTATTTATGTGTGCTGCCGCAGGAGCAGCCACATATATGCCCCGTGTGTTCCTATTTCTCATGCCGTTAATTCTCAGCTTACAAGGGCAAGTGACACAAATGCAGGTCTGTGCACTAAGGATGGAGCAGAAATATTGGTTCATCTGGCTCTTGAATGATGTGGCCTACTTCATGCCCCACAAGCTACTACACAGATTGGAATTTAATTATCCATCACATTCTGAATTTTATAATATAGTTCTTGGCTCAAAAAAGTATAACAACAACAACAACAACAACAACATGTTTATTTATTCCTCCCAATCTGGCTGGGTTCCCCCAGGCACTCAGAGCACCTTTGAATACATACAAAAACATAATAAAGCATCAAACATTAATAGTAACAATCTGATCCAATGTAAAAAAATTCACAATAACTTTAAAATAAACAACTTATATAAAATAAAGCAATACCCAGCAATCGATTAAAATCCAACCGTGAACAGTAAAATTAAACAACAGCAAATGATAAAAAGTTTACATTTACAATAAAGAATTGCTAATCTGCTCTGGTTCGCCAGAAGTGGCTTAGTAATGCTGGCCACATGACCCAGAAACTGTACGCTGGCTCCCTCGGTCAATAAAGTGAGATGAGCGCCGCAACCCCAGCGTCGGTCACGACTGGACCTAATGGTCAGGGGTCCCTTCACCTTTACCTTTAATCAATAAAAATAATAGCAAATGCATAAAATGTGGGGGCAGGGGGAGAGACACCACAATATATTAATGTAAAATGCATTAATCAATGCATAACTCTGGTTGCCCAACAACAGTGGCCATTTTTTGTTTTTCTCTTTCAAAGAAATATTTCTGTTTAGCTTAGTTTTTGCTCTGCTGCCACAGGCAGCTGTAGAATTCTCCTCAACAATTGTCTTAAAAAACACGCAAAAGCAAGGAAGCAAGCAAGCAAGCAAGCAAACAAGCAAACAAACAAACCAGAATGCCCTGGATGCAGAGAGAGAGAGAGAGAGAGAGAGAGAGAGAGAGAGAGAGAGAGAGACTGTCACTGCTTCCATCCATAAACTTTTAAGGAATTTTATCTTCCCCACCAAAAAAAGATTAAAAAATCGCTCTAGATTGGAGAGACTTTAGCCATGCCAGACCCCACCTTTTTGAGCTGAAAATCCTCATTTGAGACCTCTTAACAATATATGGCTTAATACTGGAGCAAAGGCCAATTAAGGGTTTCAAAAAAAACCACCCCATTTTATTCACCTTCATTCCTAATTCCAACCTTAATATTTTTTCCCTCCAGTGTACAAACTAGGTTAAGGTTACTTACCTTTAACAGAAGGTTAAATATCTTCATACCAGCTCAGCACAATAATAAATAACAAAGTGCCCCAAACATTGGTTCTAGACATACGTCATTTTGCTCCTTCTTGCAGCAGAGCAATAGAAAACTCAACTGCATGTTCTTACAGTTACAAAGGGCATGGGATTAAAAAAAGAAAATAAGTTATGGAAAGTAACCTAAAATGCAAGGTCTAGCAAAGTCCTGTGGCTCCCTCTTTTGGATGGCACATATTTTGAATCTACCAATAAAAAAAAAGAAAAGAAAAAGAAAAAAACCCTCGCACAAAAGTGACATATCCTTAGCATCGCAAAATGAGCTTCTGTTTGTCTAAAGTGGTAAACAGAGTGAATAAAACATGCTTTTCTATAACAGATTCTTGTAAAGTATAATCATTCTGTACACAGAAAATCTGTAGCCTGTATAAAAATAGACATTCTTTTGCCATTTACTGTTGTGACAAGATTTTCCCAGGCAGGCAGGGTCTTGCGAGAGGAGTTCACTCCACATAAAGAACGCAGGATGCAGGGAGAAAGTAAAAGGGAGATTGTATTGGCTGACACCTTGTTTTTAAGCGGATCAGCACTAGCTTTTTTAAAAATGAGGCCGAAAGAAATTGCATATGCCCGGCACAAATTAAAAGCCACTTGAGTGTGGGCTGCTTTTCACACCTATCAAAAGAGGCATATTCTGGTGCTCCCGACTGACTCACTCTGCATCTGTAAGGGAGAAAAAAGCAAAAATGGCCAAACTACTTTTGGAAAAAGAACGGAGGAAAGAGGATCAAAGGATTTCAGTGCATTCCTTTTGAAATGCTATTAATAAATATTTGCATTCGGTACACAAGGATGGGTAGATCTATCTATTTCAAGTTTTTGCTAGTTTCACAGGCACTCGTTTGTTTGGAAGTCTGTTCCATTCATTTCCGCATTAACTTGCGTTTTAAAAAATCCATGTGAAAATTCATATTTATGTACTCCTTTCAATACATATTTAATTGTGTGAAGCTTTTAGTACGCTCTTTTCAGCGAAGAACCGTAGTGCAAAAAACAGATAAGTGTGAAATGTGAAGGGTAACATGCATTGTAATCTGTGCATTAGTCCAGGAGGTGCTGATCAGATCAGTGCACACAAATTCACAAAGGGGGCAGAACACATCCCTAGCATCTCTTAGACTTGCCTGCTACCCAATCTATTTGAATCTTGTTGTCTACTCTGACTCTCCAGAACCTACCCAGAGATGGGTTCCTTCCCATCACCTGCTACTTTTAAGCGAGGATGGCTTTAAAAGAGGATTAGACAAATTCAAGGAGGACAAGGATATGACTGCTAGCCATAATGACTATTCTTCCTCCACAGTCTGGAAGCCACAATGCTTCTGAGTACCAGCTGCTGGAAGCCATAGGAAGGGAGAATGCTGTTGTGCTCAGGTCCTGCCTGATCCAGGGGTTTGGGCATTGAACCTGGTGGAAGGAAGAAGAAGAAGAAGAAGAAGAAGAAGAAGAAGAAGAAGAAGAAGAAGAAGAAGTGGTGAAGGAGGAGGAGGAGTTGGAGTTTGGATTTGATATCCCGCCTTTCACTCCCCTTAAGGAGTCTCAAAATGGCTAACAATCTCCTTTCCCTTCCTCCACCACAACAAACACTCTGTGAGGTGTGTGAAGCTGAGAGACTTCAGAGAAGTGTGACTAGCCCAGGGTCACCCAGCAGCTGCATGTGGAGGAACAGCGAAGCGAACCCGGCTCACCAGATTACAAGTCCACCACTCTTAACCACTACAACACACTGCAGGACCTTCTAACTCCAAAGTGATTGATCTGCCCATCCTATATACAGATAAATCATTTCGCATTTCAGTGGGTGAGTGGAAAGAAAGTCTGCAGCAGTGCCCAAAGGTCTATGTATACGTTCAAGCTTAAATGCCAATGCACTGATGCCTTTTAAGAGCCTTTGTTTTCATAACTCTTTATATTTCATGATAATGATATGCTTACCAATAAACAACAAAGGCAATAGAGGGACTAGCTTTAAATGAAATTCAAAATCTGAATCTACAGTGATTCCTCTGAAGATCAAAAGCCCATGCCACAATAAATCTGTAGGTTCTTCAGATTGCATGACTCTTTTTTTTTTTACTCTAGAGTCTAGACTAATGGATGTCAAAGAAACAAACTCCAAATGATATCCAACTGAGATTCACTTTGAGCTTTTATATACGGTAGTACTCTGTAATAATGCAGAATGGTGGAATACTGGAGCCAAGGCTATAATTCACTGATGAACAACGAGCAATGCACACACAGAAAATATATAACCTTTGCTCGTAAACCCAAAAGAAAAAAAAATCCACCCACAATAGAGAGAAGAGAAGCACTTGACATGATTGTCTTGAGATAAATGAGAGCACATCCTTGGAGGCAGATGACTTGCAGAACAAAGCTTTGGATGTGCTCTGAAAAGTTGATTTAAAACCCGCTCTTGTAAACTCAGCACGCTTCCATAGCTTCTGTGCAGGATTAATTCTTGAAAGGGATATTAGAACACACCAACAGGGCCAAATAAGATCAGTTAAGTTGACCACTGTGATTGATAGTTCCAGCATTCAAAGTACCAAGGAGGTCTTAGCAACACTCCAATAATGCAGGTGTGCTGTTTAGGGAAGTTTTTAATGTTTGATGTTTTATTCTGTTTTTAATCTGTTGGGAGCTGCCCAGAGTGGCTGGGGAAACCCAGCCAGATGGGCAGGGTATAAATAATAAATTATTATTATTATTATTATTATTATTATTATTACCCTAGATAAATTGGGACTTCTTTCTGATTTTGCTTTAAGCAAGGCTGCCACGGGAAGCTCATTTGGAACGCCTCATATGTGACCTTCGACTCTTAGTGTTTGGGACTCATTGTAGCAGTCCCCATGTAACTAGAAGTAGCATTGGAAGAAGGAGTTCCACAAACTGCTCATTTCTCCCACAGTTCCCCACACTGCTGCTTGAACTGTTCTATTCATGGAAGTCACTGCTAGATCATAGACCCTTCTATGAACAGAAGGGCAACCCTGGCTACAGCCCAATGTCTTTCATATTTTGCTCTGTGTAAAGTTTACTCACACTTTCAACACTCCTGTGGTAGTAAAGGCTTTGCATATTTTGAATAGTTTCCCATTTGCTTTTCCTTCCAGCATCCTTCATTTTGCCTTTATGGGAATAAAGGAGAATGGAGAAGGATCCATTTGGTCCTATCCAATAAAGTTCATAGCACTTATGTAAGATTCTACATTTTGCACTGATTTCTTAATTTTAAGCACTTGCACTTTCCCCATTACAGAATTATCAGGGTGCCATGCAAGGACCAATCATTCAGAACATATCACCTGGTTCATTTAGCGGGGGGGGGGGGGGAATACTAGGTAAAATAAAATAAGAGTTCTCTGGATGCCTAGATCCTGGTTTGGAGCAAGTACTCTTTTGTGTGAAAGCCCAGCAGATATTTAAAATCACAAAGCATGCAGCAAAGTAAAGCATGGAAATATAGGCTGTTAAGCTTTTACAATATCCCATTTGAAGTTGCTTGCAAAGCTCCCCACTTCCCTTAGCAGAGAAAGAGACCACACATTTGGTAAGATAAAAATATGGTTTGCTTGCAAACTCTTCAAAGCTCAGGTTCATGTACTTTTCCATACAGCAGCAAGAAAAGACAGACAATGTAGCTTAGGATTCAAAATGGTAAATGCTTTTAAATTATTTGTATAGAAACACAAAGATGGCTTGCTTATGCCACGTGGTCTAAGCTGGGAGAATCCAGCTTAGACCTTCTTACTGGTAGGGTTCACATGCTGAATTGGAAGAACAAAGGCTTGATGACTCTTCCTACCAAGGTGAGGGGGAGTGACCTAGCTAAGCCAGGCAGAACAGCTTACTCTATGGTATTAACCCCTCCAAGCAATGCTGGTTATATGAAGCTGGATATTCCACATATTCTTCATTACTAGCAAAATGTTGGTAATTAGGTGAATGTGGAACGACGACTTGTATATGGAGGGCTTATATATGGAGGAAGGGACTATAAATGGGACCCAGATTCAGTTTGTCTTTCACTTTCTCTGCAGACAGACATTATTCCCCATTTATGCTGTATCCTTGCTTTCAGGAACAGACCATCAAACTGCTCTCACATCAGTGTTCTTCTCAGGTGCACTTATTTCATGGCTGTGGGAGAAATGTAATGGAAAATACTCGCTTTTAAGGACAGAATGGATGGGCTAAGGAAAAGGGATGTTAAATTTGTTACCAGCCCCTAGCAAAGCTAAGGATCAAGACATGAAAAGTTCCATCTCAGTTTCTCCATCTTGATCTCACTAGTGTGATGAAGGACATACACACATACACATTCCAAGCCCACTTAGACTCAGGGACCGATTATATGCATCAGAAGACATGAGGTTGTTACAACAATCTAAATTTCCCCAATGGTATTATTTCCCCACACACCTCAGCTCAAAGAAGACAAAAGAAGCAACAAAGATCTATTATCTAGGAGAAGACACAGTGTTTTCCCTCTGGAGGAATTTCTTAGAACTATTCCTACTGCCATGTTGAACAGCAGATACAGACAGATACTGGTTTCCCAAAGGATTTGCATCTGTAATTTAAAACAGTTGGAGAATGCAACCCACTTTGTACTGCAATGTTCTTTGTATGATGTCACAAGGGAAAAATGCTTGAGAAATATATTTTTTTCTAGTTACCAACCTATTCTGACCAAGAAATTATCTGTTTGTCTTAAAATATGTTTATTCATAGACTGGTTGTTCACATCCTTCTGTCTTAAGAGACAATGGAGTGCGCCTCCAGAGGTGGACAAAGTAACTCCAAGCAGAAGTGAACTAGTGCAAAGTAGGAAGTTTTAAGAGTGTGCTCAGTTTAATTTTACTTTAAATTGGGTTTTACTCCATGGTATTACACGCGGGTGGCGCTGTGGGTAAAACCTCAGCACCTAGGGCTTGCCGATCGCATGGTCAGCGGTTCGAATCCCCGCGGCGGGGTGAGCTCCTGTCTTTCGGTCCCAGCTCCTGCCCACCTAGCAGTTCGAAAGCACCCTTAAGTGCAAGTAGATAAATAGGTACCACTTTACAGCGGGAAGGTAAACGGCGTTTCCGTGTGCTGCGCTGGTGCCGGCTCGCCAGAGCAGCTTCGTCACGCTGGCCATGTGACCCGGAAGTGTCTCCAGACAGCGCTGGCCCTCAGCCTCTTAAGTGAGATGGGCGCACAACCCTAGAGTCGGACACGACTGGCCTGTACGGGCAGGGGTACCTTTACCTTTACCTATTACATGTTTCATATAATCATCTTATTGTTTATTCTTTAATGTATTGTACTGTTTACTTCTATTGTCTTCTCTATATATTAGTAATTTTCAGATTGTGTACTAAAGGTACCACGGTCAATGGCTAGTACAAGAAAAATGATGATGATGATGATGAATAGAGAATGTGCAAAAATACCAGCCATCCTGTACATTCACTGGGAAATGCAGGGAATGTGCACAAATTAACAGCATCAATGGAGGGTTTTGCATTTTGCCAGTCAGGATGCATAGTCCCCATGTAATGTTTAGGAAAGATACACAATCTGACAGATGAATAAGGTTATTCTTGCATTGCACGGTCACTATGCATATTGTCTGTCAGGACATTTTGCACATGTGCTGGTCAGTGCATATATCCTACAGCCATAGCTGTCAACTTACAGATTTGAAAATAAGGGACCTGCAGCCTCACCTGTTCCAGGCACTCCAGTCTTCCTGTCCTCCTGCAGTCTGGTCAAACTCATGCTGGGCATCTTCAAGAACACTGTCCAAGCAACTTTGTAACCAGAGGTTTAACTGAATAGAATCTGAATCACATGCACCACAAGGCCTATGCAGCCTCAACGTAAGGCTGCCCGGCCTGGCTTTGCACTGCAAAGTTTGCAGCAGCACGTGCAACAAAATGGCGTCCAGCATTCAAAAACCTCCTCAGCTTGCATTAACTAGCCACACACAATGCATGCAAGCTCCACCCCCCAGTCGTTCTTAGACTCCTTATTGGGTGAGCAACGCAGCCAAGCAACACAGTTGGAGCCTCCCTCCTCCCTGGCCGGCAGGGAGGGAGGGAGAGGAGCTGCTTCCTTTGAAATTTAAGGGACATCATTTAAGGCACATTTAAGGGACATCCATCAATAAGGGACAGCAGTGGGACATGGTGCTGGAATAAGGGACTGTCCCTTCAAATAAGGGACACTTGACAGCTATGCCTGCAGCATTGCTTGGAGATTATTCACACTGACAAGGCAATGTGCAAAATCATGTCTTTGCTCTAAACTTGCGCACACTCAAATGTTGTCTCAAATGTAGTCAACAACCAGTTTTTTATGCACAAGCTCTTTTCAACTCACATTAAAGCCAACATGTACTTATATTATATTGAGCGTGGCCCAGTCAAATTGTTCAAAGGGAGAGTTAAGCACCTGCCTTTTTAATTTAAATGATCTGCCACCCCTGTGTTATTGTGTTTTTCTCCATTTTAAATTGATCTGCTTCCATCTGTTATTATTTTGGCATCATAATACTTTTAGAATGCACATAGGTTATTTTGTTGTTATAGTTCTCAGTATAAAAGTGATCAGTCTGACAGTCTTCAGGGATCTATGCTTTTTCCCAGGATTCCTGAACCACTGATCTGATTTGCCAATTTTATGCTGATGTTTTTAGCTGGTTGTCCTCAGATTTATTGGCGGTCTGCAACTGTAACTGGTCAAGACAGCATTTGAGCATTCATAAAGAATTGAGGAATAAGGAAATTTAGTATCACCACCATGAGGCCTGATAAATTATATGTCACAATGTTGCTGGAGGTGACCCCCATCCATTTCATGGAGAGATGCTCATAATATCAGACAGTTGTGGAAAATAATGTTGCACACCCCTCTGTGCGGTTCTGTTTAGCATTTGGCAGACAGAAGGTTACAGTGTTTGTGAAACACCAAAATGCCTTAAATAATGCTGAGTATCAATATCATACTTTAGACAAGCTGTTTATGAGTCAGAGGGCTTGTCACATTGGATAAAAGCAGCATTTCTACAGGGGAAATAAAAACATGCAGGAAGAAGAGGTGATACTCTTGTTGTTTATGAGCCAATTTGGTTTTTTTCCCTCCCTCAGCCTCTTTTGCGAGCTTTGAGGAACTGAAAACCTCAACCAAGGATAGGCAGAACTTCTAATGTATGCACAGTTCAGGCAATGGAAGAGCAACTATCCAGTTTCGGCAACTGAGCCAACCACTGCCAAATATCCCATCAGTCCCTGCCCCCCAAATACCATTACTGCATTATGTGCTTCTGCTTTCTGCTCAAGATTTTGAGACAGGTGGTCTAGAAATGCAAAACAAGTAACTTTAGACAAAAAAAAACAAAAAAAAAACTACTCAGTTACCATACATTATAATATAGCCCATTCACTGCTGCCAGTAAAAGGATTGGCTCACATCTGCAAGGCATCTCTATTCAATCTGCTTAAGAGCTTAGGTTGTTGTTGTTTTTTTGTATATATCTTAAATAGCTGTTGCAGCAAAATCAACGGTTTCAAGTGGAACCCTTAAATTAATCTTTAAGGGGCCTCAAGAAAATGTTTTGTTTTGTTTGAGAGTCTTTAGGGCACCACTATCCTCTATAAGCTTATCCCCTTTCCTCAGTCCTATGGAGCAGTTTTTATTCTTTCCTTTTTATTCTTTTTTATTATTCTTTTAGCATGGCTTGATGGAAATTGAGTTCTTGAAGCTAAGGTTTTTGTCAGCACTGAATAAAATAGGTTCCTAGCTATATTGACTACCTCCCCCTTCCCAACCCCTCCGGATTTGCCAGCAGGCTACACCCAGAATCATAGAAGCATGGAATAGTAGAGTTTGAACGGGCTCAGAGGGCCAGCTAGTCCAACCCACTACAATGCAGGAATCTCAACTAAAGCATCCATGACAGACAACCATCCAACGTCTGCTTAAAACTACCAAAAACTACCACTTTCTGAGGGAGTTTGTCCACTGTCAAAGTTTCCCCCCGATGTTTAGTTAGAATCTCCCTTCTTGTAACTTGAACCCATTGTTTCAGGTCCTTGCCTGTGGAACAGGAGAAAACAAGTTTGCTCCATCTTACATGTGACAACTCTTAAGATTTTTGGGAACCTAACTTCCTCAAATGCTGAGGAAGAGTTGAGGGAGTTGGGTATGTTTAGCCTGCAAAAGAGGCTTATGAGGATAAGACTTGGTTTCCAGACCCTTGGTCATTTTGGTCACCCTCATCTTAGTGTGCTTGTGATGGCCTGGGATTCCGATTCGGAGGATGAAACAGAGGAATCCCGGCCTGCACAGGAGTCCCCGCCTCCAGGGCCGGCTGAACTGGGGCCAGGCCTAGATGCTGAAGAGCCTGCACCTGTGGCAGTGCATCAGGAGCTGGCCCCAGGTGAAGCCCTTCTGGCCCCAGGGGGGCTTGACGACTCAGTGGACACAGGTGAGCCTCCTCCAGGGCCCAGTAACCCTTCGGCCTCTCCTGATCTGCAGAGGTTTAGAGCAGAGAGGCGAAGGGAACTGGTTGCCCCCAGGAGGAGTGCTCGCCTTAAGGCCAGAGGAGGCGGGGCTCCTGGGGGCCGGGACCGCCCCTGGCCTTAGAAGAGGATAAAAGCCCAGTCAGCCCGGCCCCAGGTTGCGGGAGCAACGTCGTTGTTGGCTTCGGACCTTCCTGCGTTCTTGATCCCTGCTCGGCCTCCTGTTCCTGACTATCCGGTACTCCTGTTCCCTGCTCGGCCTCCTGTTCCCGACCATCCGGTGTACCTGTTCCCTGCACAGCCTCCTGTTCCAGCGTTCCTGTTCACCGCCCGGCACTCTGCCTCGGACCTTGCCCCTCTTCGTGTGAACTTTGCTACACCCAAGGTACCTTACCCCCGGGACCAGCACAGTTTGCTCCCGCCACCTCCCGCACTCCCCCTTCGTCGGGGTGCGTTCGGGAAGAGCCAGAGGCCATGGCTGAACAGGCGGCTGCACTGGTGGCTTTGGCCCAGGAGAACCAGGCCTTGTCTCACACCGTGCAGCAGCTCAGTGACGCGGTTGAGGCACTTCAGCAACGCTTGGAAGCCCTACCGGCTTCTGGGGCCGACGCCCCGGCTCCGGGCAAGTACCCAGTGGCTTTGCCTGAGAAATTTGATGGAGCCCCGGCCAGCTTTCCCATGTTCCTGGCCCAGGCCAAACTGTATATTCAGGGGCGAGCCCGGAACTTTCCTGACGACCGTACCAAGGTGCACTTTTTGATTAGCTTGTTAAAGGACCAGGCGGCCAAGTGGGCGTTGCCGCTACTCAGGCAAGACTCCCCCTTGCTGGCAGACTATACGGGGTTTTGCAATCGTTTGGAGGCCGCGTTCGGCAACCCCCAGAAAGAGAGTCAAGCCAACCGGGCGATTCGGCATTTGAAACAGGGCAAGTCCACGGTGGCCACATATACCACGGAGTTCCGGCTGTTGGCACAGGACTTGACCTGGAATGACTCGGCACTGCGGGACCAGTATCTCGAAGGGCTTTCGGACGAGGTACTGGACCAGTTGGCCACAATGGAACGCCCCACCACGCTGGACACTCTCATTCAACGGAGTCTACAAATAGGCGACCGGTTGGAGGATCGTCGTCAGGCCCGGGGTCGCCGACACTTCCAGTTCACGGCACCAGCTTTTTCCGGCAGCCCCACGGTCACAACTGATTTAACGGAGGAGCCTATGCAGCTCGGGGCAGTGCGGCCACGCCTTTCCCCCGCAGAGAAGGCGCGGCGTCGGGATGGAAATCTCTGTCTTTACTGTGGCGGAAGTGGACACTTCGCTCGGTCCTGCCCTGAGAAACGCCAGCCGCAGGGAAACCGCCAACCCCAGTAGCTGATGGCCCTAGCTACCGGGGGTCCCAAACCGTACAGAATGGGCCCGCACCAATGGACTTGCAACATCTTATGGTTTCGGTACGTTTATACCCTCCAGGTGGGCCCTGGATCCTCACCCATGCTTTGGTAGATTCAGGGGCAACCCGCTCCTATATGGACGCTGCTTTTGCCGCCCATCATCAGGTGCCACTTCGGAACAAGCCAGTACCGGTCCAGGTGGAAGCGATTGACGGACGACTTCTGCGTTCAGGTGCCGTTACTCAGGAGACCCAGCCTCTGGTCCTGTGTCTCCAGCAGCACCGGGAGTTGCGAACTTTGGACATTGCCTCTATGCCCCGCTTCCCCCTGGTGCTCGGGATGGACTGGCTGGAGGCCCACAACGTTCAGATTGACTGGGTCAAACGGACCGTGCACTTCCCAGACCCATGTTCCCATGCTCAATCCGGAACGCTGGCGGCCGCGCCCTCAGAGGAGGCAGCACCCACGCTCCCAGCCGTGTACCAGGACTACCAGGACGTGTTCGAGGAACGGGGGGCAGACCAGCTGCCGCCGCATCGGCCTTTTGACTGCGGCATAGACCTCCAACCCGGAGCGCCTTTACCAGTGAGTCGCTTATATTCCCTAACGGAGCCAGAGCGCGAGGCTTTGCAGGACTTCTTGCGCAAGAACCTGGAGCGTGGGTTCATTAGGCCTTCCACCTCGCCCACCGCGGCGCCGGTGCTTTTTGTTAAGAAGAAATGTGGGGAACTCCGCCCTTGC
The DNA here is from genome assembly GCF_965153285.1 of Podarcis tiliguerta. Classification (NCBI taxonomy): domain Eukaryota; kingdom Metazoa; phylum Chordata; class Lepidosauria; order Squamata; family Lacertidae; genus Podarcis; species Podarcis tiliguerta. The sequence continues at coordinate 68,880,405 of NC_139540.1, forward strand.
CATGATTACCGAGCCCTGAACAAAATTACCGTCCCAGACCGGTACCCCTTGCCCCTTATCTCGGAGCTGCTGGAGCGGGTGCAAGGGGCACAGGTGTTCACCAAGCTGGACCTCCGGGGGGCCTACAACTTGATTCGGATCCGAGCCGGGGATGAGTGGAAGACAGCGTTTGGGACCCGGTACGGGCAGTTCGAATATTTGGTTATGCCCTTCGGTTTGTGCAACGCGCCTGCTGTGTTTCAACGCTACATCAACCACGTGTTTCAGGACCTGTTAGACAAGTACGTGGTGGTGTATTTGGATGACATACTGATTTACTCCCGTGACCCGGCTCGCCATGAGGGGCATGTCCGGACCGTGCTGCAGCGCTTGCGTGAGCACCGTTTGTACGCAAAGCTCAGCAAGTGCGAGTTCCATCAGCGGACTGTGGACTTCCTTGGTCACCGGCTCTCTCCAGATGGGGTGCAAATGGACCCGGGGAAGGTGACAGCGGTTCAAGAATGGGCGGCACCCCGGAACCGCAAGGACCTACAGCGTTTCCTGGGGTTCGCCAATTACTACCGGACCTTCATCGCTGATTATGCTCATCGCACCACCCCGTTGACCCGGCTACTGCGCCCAAAGACGCCGTTTTCCTGGGACAAGGAGGCAGAGGAGGCGTTTCAGGGGTTGAAGGCCTGTTTCCAGAGGGCACCAATCTTACAACATCCTGACCCCTCTCGACCCTTTGTGGTGGAGACCGACGCTTCCAGTACGGCTCTCGGTGCCGTCTTGTCTCAACAGATTGGTCCTGAAGCGCCACTCTTACCCTGTGCCTTCTATTCCCGCCAGCTCCTACCAGCGGAGCGTAACTATACTGTGTGGGAGCGGGAACTACTGGCCATCAAGGTAGCCTTTGAGGTCTGGCGCCACCATCTTGAGGGGGCACGACATCCGGTGGAGGTGAGAACCGACCACCGGAACCTGGAGTACCTCCAGACCACCCGCAAGCTGAACCAAAGACAGATCCGGTGGGCGTTGTTCTTTTCCCGGTTCCAGTTCCGGATCCGCTACATCCCTAGCTCTCAGAATCAGAAGGCGGATGCCCTGTCCCGGAAACCTGACGACAACGCAGACACGGTACAGCAAGCAGAACCCACCACGATCCTACCTCCGGCTGCATTCCTGGCCACCCAGGAGGCGCAGCCACTGCAGGTTCGGGTGCGGGAACAGCAGCGGGTCGACGCTTGGGCCCAGGAACGACTCCGGGAGCTGGCTGAAGGGTCCAGCCCACAGTATCCGGGGCTGGTCCTGCATCAGGGCCTTCTGCTGCACCACGGTCGTTTGTACATCCCGCCAGGGCCACTACGGCTGGAGGTTCTCCGGATGGCCCATGATGCCCCAGCAGCGGGGCACTTTGGACGGTATCGGACCACCCATCTGGTCAGTCGAGAGTTTTGGTGGCCCCGCCTGAAGGCTGACGTGGCTCGCTACGTTGCTGGTTGTGATGTCTGCCGGCGCGCCAAGGGACCTACCGGGCGACCCCCCGGCCTACTTCAGCCATTGCCAGTTCCACCGCACCCTTGGCACACGGTTTCGTTGGACTTTGTAGTGGACTTACCCTCGTCTCGTGGCTGTACCTGCCTTCTGGTTTTCTCCGACCATTTCACCAAGATGGTGCACTGCGCTCCCTGTCCATCTGTACCCACAGCCAAGGAAACTGCTCAGCTGTACCTTCAGCATGTCTTCCGCCTGCATGGCCTACCTGAGCGCGTGGTGTCCGACCGGGGCGTTCAGTTCACATCCCGGTTCTGGCAAGCACTACACCGGACCCTCGGGACGGAGGTCTGCCTCTCGTCAGCCTACCACCCACAGACCGATGGCCAGACGGAACGGGCGAACGCGGTGCTGGAGCAGTACCTCCGGTGTTACTGCAGCTACCAGCAGGATGACTGGGTCGACCACCTGGCATTGGCGGAGTTCGCCTACAATAACGCGGTGAATGCGTCCACCCAGCAGACCCCGTTCCAGGCCAGTTATGGTTATCATCCACGGCTGTTTCCAGAGGTGCTGCCGACATCCGCAGTCCCGGCGGTGACGGAGTGGCTTCAAGAGCTCCAGTCCCAGCAACAGCTTTTGGTGGAGCAACTGCACCAGGCCAAGGAAGCGTACAAGGCCCAGGCCGACCGCCACCGCCAGGTGGGGCCGGAACTTCGCGTCGGTGACCTGGTTTGGCTCTCCACTCGCCACCTCCACCCCTCTCGACCTTCGCGGAAGTTGGACGCCCGCTTCACCGGCCCGTTCCCTATCGTAGACCAAGTCTCTCCTGTGGCATTTCGTCTCCGGTTACCCGCAACCCTGAAGGTTCACCCGGTCTTCCACAGGTCCCTTTTGAGGCCGGTGGCCCCACCCGACGAGTTCCACCCGAACCGTCCCCGACCGCAGCCAGTGTTGGTTCGGGGAGAGCCTGAGTACGAGGTGGAACGCATCCTGGACTCCCGATACCGCAGGGGGAAGCTGCAGTATCTCATTGACTGGAAGGGGTACGGACCGGAGGACCGTTCCTGGGAACCAGCGGCCAACGTCCACGCACCTGCCTGCCTCCGAGAGTTCCATGCGACGTACCCCGGCAAGCCGGGTCCGGACCCTCGGTTGAGGGGGGGGCCTGGGAGGGGGGATGGTGTGATGGCCTGGGATTCCGATTCGGAGGATGAAACAGAGGAATCCCGGCCTGCACAGGAGTCCCCGCCTCCAGGGCCGGCTGAACTGGGGCCAGGCCTAGATGCTGAAGAGCCTGCACCTGTGGCAGTGCATCAGGAGCTGGCCCCAGGTGAAGCCCTTCTGGCCCCAGGGGGGCTTGACGACTCAGTGGACACAGGTGAGCCTCCTCCAGGGCCCAGTAACCCTTCGGCCTCTCCTGATCTGCAGAGGTTTAGAGCAGAGAGGCGAAGGGAACTGGTTGCCCCCAGGAGGAGTGCTCGCCTTAAGGCCAGAGGAGGCGGGGCTCCTGGGGGCCGGGACCGCCCCTGGCCTTAGAAGAGGATAAAAGCCCAGTCAGCCCGGCCCCAGGTTGCGGGAGCAACGTCGTTGTTGGCTTCGGACCTTCCTGCGTTCTTGATCCCTGCTCGGCCTCCTGTTCCTGACTATCCGGTACTCCTGTTCCCTGCTCGGCCTCCTGTTCCCGACCATCCGGTGTACCTGTTCCCTGCACAGCCTCCTGTTCCAGCGTTCCTGTTCACCGCCCGGCACTCTGCCTCGGACCTTGCCCCTCTTCGTGTGAACTTTGCTACACCCAAGGTACCTTACCCCCGGGACCAGCACAGTGCTCATCTTGGTCAGCTTCTTCTTAAATTCTGGTGCTCAGATCTGGACATAGTACTCCAACCAAGGCAGAATAGAGAAGTACTATTACTTCCCTTGATTGGGACACCAGACTTCTGTTGATGCAGCCTAGAATAGCATTAGCCCCCCCTTTTTTTCTGTTGCTGCATCACACTGTTGATTCATGTTAAACTTGTGCTCTGCTAAGATACCCAGATCTTTCTCACTTGTATTACTGGTAAACCAGGTGTCCCCCATCTTATGTTTGTGCAGCTGGTCATTCCTGTCTAAGTGACTAACCCACAATGACAAATTCCCTTTCTCTACCTTAGAAGGCAGCAAGTGGGTTATCAGCAGGGCTTTTTTTCAGCCAGAACTCACCAGAACTCAGTTCTGGCACCTCTCAGGTGGGCCACATTGTCATTATAAGAGCACAAAAAAGTAAAGGTAAAGGACCCCTGACAGTTAAGTCCAGTCGCACATGACTATGGGGTTGCGGCACTCATCTCACTTTACTGGCCGAGGGAGCTGATGTTTGTCCGCAGACAGTTTTTCCGAGTCATGTGGCTAGCAATGACTAAGCCGCTTCTGGCGAAACCAGAGCAGCGCACGGAAACGCCGTTTACCTTCCCGCTGGAGCAGTATCTATTTTTCTACTTGCACTTTGATGTGCTTTCGAACTGCTAGGTTGGCAGGAGCTGGGACCAAGCAACGGGAGCTCACCCCATCGTGGGGATTCGAACCTCCGACCTTCTGATCGGCAAGCCCTAGGCTCAGTGGTTTAGACCACACCACCACCTGTGTCTATAAGAGAACAAGGAAGGTGTTAATGGCAATTCTGGCACCTCTTTTTCTAGAAAAATTGCACTGGTTATCAGCATCCTCATTCACTATCAGTAGCCTTGGCTCTGAAGGGATTAGGGATTAGGATGGAAAACCACTCCTCCAAGTCCATCTCCTGAAGAGTCATATTGGAGTAAAGGCAGGTCAGTTCCAATCTTGATATGTGTCATTTAATTGTTTAGTTACTGAATTTAATAGAAAATTAGCAAGCTCTTGAGAAAGAACATTCTGGCATTGAAGCCTAGTTCCAGAGGTGGTTTTAGGGCATTGTCACCTGTGCAACCACTACACACTGGGCATTGCCCTGCAGGGGACACCAAAACAATGGAGTGCAAGAGGCTGAGGGGGCAGGGACATGACTGAATTTCAGCATCACACAGGGCACCACTGAAATTTGAGAGCCCCAAGTTTGCCGCTACTAGTTCTCACTAAAGAGGTATTGCCTGGGTATAATTCATGCCCAGATAGATGGAGAAAGAGTCTTTTAAAAAACCCCAGATGTTTCAATGTCAGATATAACATTGCAAGGCACATGTACCTAACACAACCTACTGGGTGATCTTGAATATCAACATCCCTCAGTCCACTTTCCTTCAGAGGAATGCTTATGGCATAACAGCATTTTACAACGTGCAGTGAGCCCCCCAAATGAAATGATAGAAACATCCAAATTAATAAATGGTATTTTTGTGGGAGATTTTGCTGTCTTCTAATAAAGTGTGGGCTGAGTTTTATTTTTTGCCAGCCTCATTAGAAAAGCAAGAGAACAGTTCAGCAAAATATAGGGAAACAGCTCAGTGGCTTCCCACAGTGACAACATGCTGAGCTCTAAAGCATACTGCAGAGTTAAACAACAGGAAGTAGAATGTGGTTCGTTTTCATTGTCAGCTGACTGTGAGGGCGACAAGGGGATTGTGCATGCTCTGTTTTAAAGTTGCTAGAGGTTAGAGTGAACTCTGTATCATGCTTGTGTATGACTCTGCATAACAAATTAAACACATTACCATGGTGATTGCTATAGTAACATTTAAACTGGCATAATTGCTAACAAATCCCCACCACTGATCTCAGCGGGGCTTGCTACATCTTGGTGTACCTCCAGAATCTGAAGAGAACCTTTTGCACTAAAATACCTTTGAAAGATGTAGCACAACAAATATATACATATGCCTGACCCTAAGCAATCTTACTTGGCTGAAATCCACTCTTCCCTACTCAGAAAATAAATGTTGAACTTATTCATTGTTAACATAATTACCCAATTTAAATCATCACTCCAGAATGACTGACACGTTTGGCTGATCTCCCAAAATTAAAGCAAAGCTTTACTCCTGCTATGACCCCTGGCAGTTGCCATCTTAGTTTCCTAAAAATTCCATGACCTGGAAGTTTCATCATTCCATGATTGTGAGTTAAAATTTAAAATCCTTTCAAATGAGTCTTGCCAGTAACACTTCTTCAAATAATATCAATGACTAAACTGGGATTTAAGGCTTCAGGTGGCCCCAAAGGTACTATGAACCTAAATTGTTCAGGCTTTTGTAAATTAAAACAAGGACATTGAAACTGGCTCAGTAGTACATGGGCAGCCAGTGCAATATGCTGTTGGCCTTGTTCCCCCATCAGCAGTGTAGCTGCTACATTGTGTGTCGAGGTCCCCAATCCACCCCCCAAATAACTCACAACAGACACGTAATTTTTGTTTAAGATTTTTGGCATGATTTTGGCCACAACTTTATTCAAATACAAACCGTGAGTGGTTGTTTAGGCATTGGTTAAGACTATCTGTCCCCCCGCCTGGGGACAGAACTGACTTCCGGGCACCACCGAAAGACAGTGCGGGGGAAAGCAAGTCGGGGAGGAATTGGAGCTGAGACACAGACCCTCAACTCTCACCCGCCTGCTCCCCGAAGGCTTGCCGGCCCTAGTCCCATTCCAGGGATTGGACGAAAAGATGGCAAGCCCCAGGATTCCTTTAACGGAATTCCCTTTCCGCAGCAACCATGGAGGGGCAGGCACAGCCTATCCTAACCCCTCCTCCACCAATTTATAACCAATGCCTAACCACAACCTTACAAGTTGTGACGATTTGCTACGCAGTAAGCAAAAACCACCCAGCCAGCCAATTTGCCAGGTGGAAAAATTCCTACCAGGCCCCTGCTCAAAGGCAGACGACCCCATGACAGGCAATAGCAAGGTCAACGCAACAACCCTTACTCTAGGGCGGGTGGGCGGGTGATCCGTTGCACGCAGCAAAAGAGAAAGTACAAGGCTGCGTGCAGAGTATTAAAACCTTTTACCCCTCCCACCAAAATTGCAACATAACTTTTACCCCAGCAACCCAGTGAACCAATCACTGCCCCAGGCCATGTTTAGAGACCCTGCCTGGTAACAGAGGGGTGGCTCAGTAGACCCCACCGCAACACGTGCTCTCCCTGAAGGAGAACACGCTTTCTGCACCAGTGGAATAGCATGGACTGCCAATGCCTGGGGCCGTGCAGAGGGGGCGGGTTGGAGGGAGGGAAATGGACAGAGTACACATGAGCATCCAACTGTCTAATGACATCCATGTCACCCAGGAGATTGCAGCCACAGAAATAAGAAAATAAGAGTCATTCCGTTCTCTGGAGAGGTCACTTTCTGGTTTGCATGGAGAATCTGTTTTCAATATTGCCCAGCGGCAGAAGCATGCAGCTGTATTGAGGCAGCACCGAGTGTTGAAATTTTGCGCCCCCTAACAATTTGGTGCCCAGGGCAACTGCCCCTGTGCCCCCCATGCTATGCCACTGTTCTGCACCATCTGGAGCTTCTGAGCTAGGCCAAAATACAGCCCCATATAGAGTGCATCGCAGTAATCCAGCCTCAAGGTCTATTATGGTCAGACTGTCCCTGTTTAGGAATGACTGAAGCTTTTGGACCAGGCAAAGCTTGTAAAAGGCACTCCTAGCCAAAGAGAAAACATGGGTTTCTTGTGAGAAACATGAACTACACAATTACTTCTTCAAAGGGAACACAACCCCATCCAGAGCAGGTGACTTGCTTATTTCCTGGACATGAGAAATACCCACCGAAAGAGCCCCTGTCTTTCCAGATTGATTAAGCACGAGTTGGCCCTCCTTCAGTTCCCCATGCATTCTTCATCCTCATTCTCAGGTGACATTAACAGTGCATGTAACCATTACACACAAACATCATTTCTCTGATTAAAATAGGGATGTCCTATTCCATTCTTCTTCTTCTTCTTCTTCTTCTTCTTCTTCTTCTTCTTCTTCTTCTTCTTCTTCTTCTTCATACCCCACCCAACTGACTGGATTGTCCCAGCTTCCAACATATATAAAAACACAATAAAGCATTGACATTAAAAAAAAAAAAAAAAACTTCTCTATACAGGGCTGCCTTCAGATGTCTTCTAAAGGTTGTATGCTTACTCATCTCCTTGGCTCAGGGGTCACATAAGTCCATACCCTCCAACATTCCTCCGATGAAAACAGCAACATCCTAAGAAAAAGCAGGATATTCCAGGATCAAATCAGAAACCAGGACGGCTTCTGTAAATCCAGGACTGTCCCTGGAACAGAGGGACACTTGGAGTGTCTGGAAACCTGTCCAACTACAGTGTTTAAGAAACCAAAGTTTACAATGGCTTGCTTGAGTGGATGCATTCAGAACATTTTTCTTTTTTTCAAATTGTGTGCATTAAAATGCCTGTTCATGCTTGATATGAACTGAATGCACTATTGATAAACAGCGAAGAGGTAAAAAATATTTGCCGTTGTAATGCTAAAACTTACAGATGGAATAGAGAGATAAGAAAGCAAGCATGATGGCTTGACTATATCCTGCAGGATGGAATTTGATCCAGAGATTAAGAAAGAAAAACACAAGACATCCACTATAAAAGTCTATTCCTTTTTAAGATTCACTAGGCCCAAGTTAAGTTGCATTAAGGATAAGTTGCTAGTCTAATGCAGGCAACCTACATGCGGTGGAGTGAGGATGGAGTCTGAAAACTAGGATTAACTCCAGATGCAATGGCTTCTAAAACATAATAATAATACAGGGCTCTCTTTAGATGTCTTCTAAATGTCTGGTAGTTGCTTATCTCTTTGACATCTGATGGGAGGGGGTTCTGAGAAGGCCCTCTGCCTGGTTCCCTGTAGCTTTGCTTCTCACAGTGAGGGAACTGCCAGAAGGCCCTCGACACTGGACCTTAGTGTCTGGGCTGAACAGTGGGGGTAGAGACACTCCTTCAGGTATACTGGGCCGAGGCCATTTAGGGCTTTAAAGGTCAGCACCAACACTTTGAACTGTGCTCGGAAACAAGGCTTAAACGGTCACTGAAACCCACTTCCCACTGCAGAATTTCTCCACATGATCATATTTAGAGCCCTATTGGATGAGACCAAGACTCCATCCAGTTCAGCGTCCAGCATCCTGCATCCTACACTGACCATTCAGATGGCGCCTCCAAGAAATCCACTGGCAGGGCATGCAGGTGGCAGCCTACCCTACTGTTGCCGACAAGCAACTTGTAATCGGTGGCATGATATCTATTGTGAGTTGGAGAAAACACCAATCAGGTATTGCAGATTGACATTTGTTCCTATTCAGTGGTAAACAGAGGGTTTTCCTAGGGAAAGCAGCAGCGCAAAACCTATTAGAACCTACCAGATGAAATAGTTGAGCCTAGAAGTCACAGACCAAATGGAAGACATTGTGGGACAGAGAGAAGCATAGGTGAGCCCTTAGTGTCTCTGACATTAGCCTCATCCAGGCATTCTTAAACTGCACCCATTGAAGGGCCTGCAGGGTTCCTTACAGCTCTTTGGTAGACCTAAAGAAAATATGGAAAAACTAGTCAGGAGGAAGAAACTGAATGGGATTGAAGAGCTTTATGGGGCTGAATATGGGTGGCTGTTTGTTGTTTTCCTAAGAGCTGGAAGCGATATGATAGAGGTATTCTTTACTCTTCTTGAGCTCACTCATTCTGTTGTCTTCTTTTAAGTAAAACAGTTTTTTCAAGGCTGGGTAGTACTTTGATCAGGAACGACAGTGGGAGAAATTCTCCTGCTAATTTGAGTTCTTTGTTTATAGCTTTTTATATAATACAATAAGGTGCTGTCTGAAATTGCTATTTTATAGCCATAGATCTTTGTCTGTCATATATGTTCTTTTGGCCATGAAAAAGAAACTATCATCCCTCAAATACTGCCGTCATGTAGAGGCACCGGTTGACGTACATTGCACTTCCTTTTAAAAAATAAATTAAAATAAAGCTGCAGCATGAACCGCCTTCACCTTACTGGCAGTTTCATACACTCTCAAGACACCAGCAAGCACCAGCTGGCTCCTTGACCACTACCACTGTTACTCCAGCAGTGACATAGAATGGTCACAGTCATCTATGGAAACGAACAAAACAAAGGACTTAGTATCATTTGCTTCTGAAATGAAAGTTCCCTGAGTGAACTGTGCTCCCAACAAGTAAATAAAGAAAAAGGTCAGGAGATGGGTTGAGACTAGACTGTACACTGTGCCAGAGTTAGCAATTTCACACCTTCAATGCTGCATTTGTGATTGGTGTAAATCACACGCCTTTCTGAGAAGAGTGTGGAAACAGAAGACAGACTTATCTCTTCCACTGTATGTACTTTGTACAGTGGTACCTCGGGTTAAGTACTTAATTTGTTCTGGAGGTCCGTTCTTAACCTGAAATTGTTCTTAACCTGAAGCACCACTTTAGCTAATGGGGCCTCCTGTTGCTGCCGCAGCACCGGAACACAATTTCTGTTCTCATCCTGAAGCAAAGTTCTTAACCCGAGGTACTATTTCTGGGTTAGCGGAGTCTGTAACCTGAAGCGTATGTAACCTGAAGCGCCTGTAACCCGAGGTACCACTGTAATGTACTTGTGCCCGTTGTTCTCTCGGAGCTGGAGAGAATGGACACCATTATGCTTTGGTCTGTATGTAGCGTGTAAATAAATAGTAGATTAGCTCTATGATGTTTCACGCTTCTTGCTGTGTTCTGCCAGAAGCTTAATGTGCATATATCATTATGATGTATGTTGCTAGAAGCACACTGGAAAAGAAGGGAGATGCTTTTTCCAGAGCTGCGCATACCGGAGGACGCTCAGAGTTCCAGAGGCTTGCAGGCACCCCCAGGGCGTTTTCCAACAGCCAGTTCCTAAGCTATTTACACCAAGGTGGCTCAACCGAAAAGACTTGGATTGGGCTCATTGCAATCATGTGCTGGCTTGACCCAACCATACTTTCCAAACAACCCATTTTGGCAGTTTCTGTTGGCACCATTTGCAGAGGTGTATTGAGGTGTTCCTCTGTCGACAACTGAGGTCCCTAAATGATAGACGCCAGCAGAGCTGTCACCCCAGGCAAACCCCTTCCAGCATGGCAGGTCAGAGGTCTGGCTTACTCTGCATCAATCCATCCCCGAGAATTATTCATTGTTCAACATTTAAGTCTCTTCCTCCATCTTTACCAAACCCTCATCACACACAATGTGTTTTCATCTGCTGGCATTGCTCATGTCAGACAAAGCCACTTCCGAGCTTGGGAGGAGGTGGGGTTGCGGGCTTCACGCCCACCCCACGTGCGTGGGGCTGTCCTCAGCCCCTGCGAGAGCTGGGGAATCCTCGGCCGCATCATCCACCCAGCCAGCCGATTGGCTGGCTGGCTGGGAGGGGAGGTGTGGCCTGCCCTATTTAGGGCTGGTGCGGTCGAGCCCCCCCCCCCTTCTTTTTGCCGAGCCACCCAGCTGATTAGTTTCCCACCCTCCCTCCCATTAGGTTGGCTCCTTGACTTTTCTATGAACTCCGGTTGGTTGCTGCAAGGGGCCTGGTAGGAATTTTTCCCAGTTGGTAAATTTCTAGCCAATGGGTTTTTTGCCTACCTCGTAGTAACTCATTACAACTCCTTGGTATTGGCGGTTAGGCATTGGTAAGGGAGGGTTAAGTGTGTACATGAGGGGGGAGGAAGCGCCATCGCCTCCCCCCACAGGAAAGGGTAGTCCGATAAAGGACTCTGGGGGGCGTTGCCCTGTCCGAAGCCTATGGAGGTGTGGGCCTAAGGAACGCCCCCGTGCGGTGACCCCGGGGGAGCTCCTAGTTGACGTGCCTCAGGAGGACTCCCCTGACTAGTGGTTAACCCTTGCCGGTCTTCATGCAATCGGGCTGAAGCCGACTAGTCGATAGGACCAATGCCTAAGCCAATACCGCTCATTCCTGTAATCAATAAAGTTGTGGCCTATTTCGCCCATTTAACCTTAATACTTGTTGTCCTGTGTCTTTATTTCTTCCTGGGGGGAGGTGGGAACTCACCACGCAAAAGCACATTAATTTACACCTGCAATCAGATGCACTGCTATCCAATATAATCTTTGCCTGTTGTACAGATTCTTTAGGGAGGAGTTTGAGCCACACATGGTCAAAATGTTGGAGACGGATACCTAGCAACCATCAAAGGAGGGATTTCCGCCCCCCCAATCTAAGTCATTTTGATTTAGCCCTGCATGGAAGACTTTTCTAGCTGTCACTCCTTCAGGAGATAACACCCACTTTTAGGAAAAATAACTGCCTAACAGTTCAAGCCGGATAAGCAAACACAATCAGCATATGTTACGCTGTGTGGATTGTATAATACTGTAAAGTATGCAAACATGACTAAATTAATACTCTTCAGTGATCTCTAATTAAAGTCTTTGTGGTATTTTTCTTTAACTCTGTGTATACATCCACATTCTTGTTTGCTATTGTCCCAACCTGCATTTTTTTAGACAAAACATAACAGGATGCACAGATTTTGACACTTTCAGCAAACCATAAAATTCAACACGCAGAGAACCTTATTATAAGTGTTGTTGTTTTTTACCTCTCCATAGCACATTGTACTTTGATTTCTAAATAGAAATGCTAGTAGTAACATCATTTACAGTGTAGCTTCTTATGTGCAAGAATCAATATGCATATTTATTTTTAAATAGTCCCCACGAGATTGTGGATTCATCGAGAACATGAACCGTTAGACTACACAATCTTCTTTTAATAACAAGAGGATTTACAGGTTTAAGCTAACAACAGAAGGGCTCCCCGGTTGAAATAGTAATTCTCTGAAGCAGGAAACACAACAGCTACTGGTTATTTAGTATAAAGCATCTAATATCTATGATTGCTAGGGTTTCCTAAAGTTGGGTCTCCAGCTGTTTTTGGACCACAACTCCCATCATCCCTAGCTAGCAGAACCAATGGTCAGGGATGATGGGAAGTAGTCCAAAAACAACTGGAGACCCACCATTGCTGTCCAAACCTGTGAGAGAAGACTGTGTTTAAGCTGGGAAACAGTCCACTGAGGTAGCATTATTATAGAATATCTCTGTGCATGTTAATTCTCAAAAGAATATACTTCTCAAAATAATTAACCATGTGCTCACGCTACAGTAATCAAACACAGCTTCTCTCTGTGTTACAGTTTTGAAGACACGTGTAGGCAGTGCTTTTTTCCTGGGGGGATGCAGGGGTACACCTACCCCTAAACATTTTGTGAATCTAAGTTTGACCTCATTGAGGGGCAGTATTTCAATATGAGTAGGAAAGCGAGAGTACCCCTAAACATTTTTTTTAGAAAAAGGCACAGCATGTAGGTATCTTTTCCTTCAAACAAGCCAGGAAATCACAATGCACACATTGACAACGTATTCACATCAGGTAATTAAATCAAAAATCAGCTTCCAGCAGAATATAAAAACATAATAAAACATCAAACGTTAAAAACTTTCCAACACAGGGCTACCTTCTGATGTCCTCTAAAAATTGTGTAGTTCTTTATCTCCTTGACATCTGATAGGAGATGTCAGATGTCTCCACCCTACAGAGAGGATGCTACAGCTGAGAAGGCCCTCTGCCTGGTTCCCTGTAACTTCACTTCTCACAGTGAGGGAATCGCCAGAAGATCCTTGGAAGTGGACCTCAGTGTCCGGGCTGCATGATGGGGTGGAGATACTCCTTTAGATATACTGGGCCTGGATGTTTAGGGCTTTAAAGGTCAGCACCAACACTTTGAATTTCCATGAGGACCCTAGTTGATAGTGGTGGAAAGACACTATCCTTCCCTCCCCACCTGTGATCCTGATGAGAAGGGTTAAATCTTCCTCATACTACACTCCCAATGGAAAATGGGGTGGGGGTGGGGGTGGGGCAGACAGATTTTTTAAAAATCCCCTGACATGGATGCCATCCATGCTAGGTACGGCTAACCTGTGGGCCTCTATATGCTATTGTTCTACAACATCCATCAAAACCTGCCAGCATGGCCAATGGTCAAGGGTGATAGAAGTTGCCATCCAGCATAATCTGTAGGTTAGCTACCCGTGCCCTCAGCAACTGTATTACAAAGAGTTGTCATGCACAGCCATCTTTATTTTGATTAGACTATATTTGTAAGACAGTGTTTTCCAAGCACTGATCTGTGAAACACAGGGATTTGGTGGCAACTTATTAGGAGCTTCTGTGTGAGAGAATCATTAACTGGTCCAGAAAGAACAAACTTGCCCTGCAAACTGAGCCGCAGGAAAATGTTGCATTTTCATTCACTTTGTTCAATGTTGAGGCCTACATTTTGTATAAGAAGTTGCAGCCTTGAAGATGAATCAGAATCCTCAGCAGCTCATTACATTTCTGGGGCAGATGCACTTTGGCCCATAAATCAATTTAGGAATGGTTCCCCGAAGACAGACAAGTCTGAAAACAACTTAGGTTGTACATTTGGACTATTTCTTTTAAAAGTTGTTCTTAAATTCACCCAAACTTTTTATCTATTTCACAGATCGTTTGAAAAAGGAATACAACATTATTTGCTCGGGGTTTTTCTGGCAAAAGCAAGAGACGTATTGAGCCTAGCGGACTCTTTGCAGAAGGAGCAAACGATGAGAACTAGCTACTGCTTGTCATTTCTAATCTGGACTTGTATGATTCACGAAGTCCACACTTCACCATCGCCGAAAAGGACTAACATGTATTTGCAAACTGAACGGATAATGGGCTTGTCTAAGGACCACGGAAAAGCACTTCATCGAACCAAGCGAGGATGGATGTGGAATCAGTTTTTTTTACTGGAAGAATACACCGGTCCAGATACTCAGTATGTAGGCAAGGTAAGCGCTGTGATCAAAAAACGATTTGATGAGATGACAGAATTCTAGAATAAATGTAATAGATTTTTTGTTTCTCAGCAGCAGCATTGAAGCAAGGCAGATTGAATGTAGCTTTCTAGCGGAGGGAGAAAAGGAATTTACATCTCTGATTAAGGAATGTTGCTTGATTTTTGGAAGAAGACAGGTAACTTAGAGGCATTCCCCACAGAGGAGGGGGAAATGCTCCTCTGCTAAAGGTAAAGGTCCAGTCGTGACCGACTCTAGGGTTGCAGCACTCATCTTGCTTTATTAGCTGAGGGAGCCGGCGTTCAGCTTCCAAGTCATGTGGCCAGCATGACTAAGCCGTTTCTGGCAAACCAGAGCAGCGCACAGAAACACCGTTTACCTTGCCACCAGAGCGGTACCTATTTATCTACTTGCACTTTGGCATGCTTTCAAACTGCTAGGTTGGCAGGAGCAGGGACTGAGCAATGGGAGCTCACCCCGTCACAGGGATTTGAACTGCCGACCTTCTGATCGGCAAGTCCTAGGCTCTGTGGTTTAACCCACAGCAACATATTTGTAGGAGAGGACTATAACAGTCACATAACATTTCCATGATTATAAAGAACAATCACACCAATTAGATTCTGAGCAAGCAAGCGGTTGCTTAATTGAAGCACAGTATAGAATAAATGCTTCTCCATGCAAAAAAAATTACAAAAAAACAGGAAAAGCTTAATCATGTTTTGAGAAAAGGAAAAGGATAGGTAGAAAATTTAATTGTGTATGGAATGATAATTGAGTATCCATGAGATAAGTGACAAATAGTAATTAACAACAGTATAATTTGAACACAATTATGAACAAGATGATAAACAATGTAACAAGATATAAAATAATGCCAAGATATAAATTGTTCTCCGTTAGGAGGATGGCTCACATGATCTTCCTGAGTTGGTGCTACATGTAGCATGGGGTGGGGGTGGGGGTGGGGGTGGAATGGATTTCCTATAGTTCTCATAAGAAATCCCTGTCCCCCCTTGTAACTCAGCAAAGCTCACATGTTGGTGCAATTTTTTGCAAAGAGCCTAACTGCATAAAACCCCATGCAGCCCCAAACCAAACAATCAACATTCAACATTAAACCTGAGAAGCAATAGCTGTGTTTGCAGACCTTCCAAGTGCCCCTGTTTTCCAGGGACAGTCCCAGATTTACAGAAGCTATCCCAGTTTTTGGTTTGATCCTGGAATGCCCTGCTTTTCCTTAGGGCATCCCTATTTTCATTGGGGAAATGTTGTATGGCATGTCCCTATTTTCATGAGGAAATGAGCCAAGAAGATAAGTACTGTACTTATCCAACCTTTAGAAGACATCTGAAGGCAGCCCTGTATAGGGAAGGTTTAATGTTTAATGTTTTATTATGTTTTTATATATGTTGGAAGCCACCTAGAGTGGCTGGGGCAACCCAGTCAGATGGGTGGGGTATAAATAATAAAATCATTGTTATTTTTAAAGAATAGAATGTCCCTATTTTCATCGGAGAAATATTGGAGGGTATGTGTTTGGTCCTATATGAAGTGAAATTTACATTTGTGGACATCCAGTAGCCTCAGGGATGTGATACATATATGTGGTGGGTGGGGCAGGAAAATATGATCTTGCCTTCACTCCAAGTAGTAGCCTCTACCAGTGGCATCTGCTGCCCACTGGGAATGGTAGGGAGTGACAGAACCAATGACAGGGAGAGCCAACTACTTCTACTTTTGTCCCCATCCTCGCTGAGTTCTACAAGGGCAATATTGAGGCTAAGGAGGAGAAGGGTTGCCATATGTCCTCTTTTTCCAGGACATGTCCTCTTTTTCATAGATAGATTCGTCATAGTTATCCATAGTCAAAAGCAGAAGCTTTTTGCTCTTCAAAATATGGCAAGCCTAAGAAAGAAGGCAGGGCAGGTTGTGAAATATGAGCTTCCAAAATGCTAAGTAAAAGGGTAATACACACAGGGGCTGCATCATTCTAAGAAATAATATTTTGAGGTAACATAACTTGAGCCTGAAGCAGTTGAGTTGTGTAAGTTGGCACAGTTAATAACAGTCTTTTTGTACTTTAGTCGGTTTGGAGTAAGCTCAGCAGTTATAGTTTATAACAAGAAGTATTTGAATTTTTAAATAGTTAGAAAAAATAGAATGTGCAGCAGGAATGGGAAACTTTAGGGAACCATGGAAGGATGGAATAGAATTATAGATTGATTTTTAATTTTGTTTCTTCCTTTTCTTTCACTTTCTTCTTTTATTTTTCAGTTCTGTATATTGTACGCTTATAAATTTATAAATATATATTTTTAAAAGAGTCTTTTTGTGTTGTCAGAGGAGCTGAGCGTAGGTCTGTTCAGTTCTGCTGCTGCCTGCCTCATAGTTACTCAGAGTCTGTAAGAGTTTTAGTCTTAATGATAAATTTATGTAATACATTAGTAAGCTAAGTAATACCTGCCTGCCTTGTACATATATATTTAATCGAACAAGTGCAAGGGCGCTGTGAGTTAAAGTTATTGTTATTTAAACTTTAAAATGGTTTTTATAGGAGGGGAAAGGGATCAAATAGAAGGGTTAAACAACCCAGCCTCAAGCTCTGTTAATGGGAATTCATAGAATCATAGAATCATAGAGTTGGAAGAGACCACAAGGGCCATTGAGACCAACCCCCTGCCAAGCAGGAAACACCATCAGAGCACTCCTGACATATGGTTGTCAAGCCTCTGCTTAAAGACCTCCAAAGAAGGAGACTCCACCACACTCCTTGGCAGCAAATTCCACTGTCGAACAGCTCTTACTGTCAGGAAGTTCTTCCTCATGTTTAGGTGGAATCTTCTTTCTTGTAGTTTGGATCCATTGCTCCGTGTCCGCTTCTCTGGAGCAGCAGAAAACAACCTTTCTCCCTCCTCTATGTGACATCCTTTTATATATTTGAACATGGCTATCATATCACCCCTTAACCTCCTCTTCTCCAGGCTAAACATGCCCAGCTCCCTTAGCCGTTCCTCATAAGGCATCATTTCCAGGCCTTTGACCATTTTGGTTGCAATTAAATATAATTGCTAAATTGCTAAATAAACTAATATATATTAAGCTTTGCAAGTGTGAAACAGGAAAGATAATATTAAGCTAATTTATTTTCCCTAATTAAAACCTATGTCCCACACAGGTAAGGGCTGACTAAGGGCAGAGTGAGGTTGGTGGGGCACAGTGGCGTAGCGTGGGTTGTCAGCACCCGGGGCAAGGCAAGTAATTTGTGCCCCCTAACCCAGGGCAAGGCAAGTAATTTGCGCCCCCCCCCCCGCTGCACTGTCCCTCCCCCAGATAGTCCCTTGCTCTCTCTCCGCACCGCACCGCACGCCTGGCACCCTCCCCTCCACAGTGGCCAGTGACCCGGCGGCTCGGATTCGCACAGCCAGCACTGCAGTGAGAGAGAGTGAGTGAGCCAGGTAGGGGCAGAGAGCTGCGAGTGCGAGCGCCCCCCCCGATGTTGCGCCCGGTGCGGCCGGCCCCCCCTGCACCCCCACGCTACGCCACTGGTGGGGCAGAGTCTGGATTCTTCTCAGTGAGAAAATATTACAAACCAGTTGCATATGAACAAACTGGGGCAAATGACAGTATCGTCATACAGAAACTATGCTCATCATACAGTGTAGCCTTTTGCACAGACTAAGAGTCAGGTTTCGTTCTAAAGCAAATGGTTGTTTTTTTGCCACTCTTGGTAAATGTATGGAGGAACATGGGCAGGGACAGCAACAAAGGTATTTTCCATTAAGGAAGGACAACACTGGGGTGGGGGGAATTACTGAAACAAGAATATTGAGGGGTCCCTTCAAAGGTTTCAGCTTTTTAAGGAAGACTGGACCTTTGGAGCGAGCGTCCCTTTTAAGGCTCAAACTGATCAGGAAATGAACAGAGACCATATAAAAGCAAAGCGGCTATAAGTCTGATCTTTATTAACTGTTGCAACAGGGTGCTCACTGCCACACGCAGGAGGCAGGAGGGACCCAGGACAAAGGTGTGCAAGCCCTTATATAGACTTTTGAAATGCCCACCCTGGAGCCCAAGACCAGCCTTCCATACATCATATGTACATTAGAGAAGGGGCGGACTACAACAGAAATCTGAGTGCATTGTCTTTATCCTGTCTGCCAGGTTACCTGATTGGATTACCTGGGCATCCTGGCCACTCTTTTGTTATGATAACTACTCAGTTCCTGAATCCAGGTCACAGGCTCACCCTATTCATATCTTAACTGTGCCCTTGAGACAGGATTTGTGAGCAAAGAGACAATAGAGAAGCTCCCCATTTCCTTCGACCTTGCAAAGAAATATTTGAGGTCAATTTGGAAGAGACAAATGGTCTCAGGACTTTTTCTGTGAGTCTCAGACATGTGGTCTATACATATATGTATGTGCTTGCTTGGTACATTTATGAACATTTAATATATATATATGAGACCTTAATATTCTTATAACATTACTATACCATTAGCCCAGTTCATGTCTCATTCAGATGTTGCCCACCATACTGAGGAACCATGTAGGAATCAGACCTTGGGGGCATGTAAGAAGTATGCCAACCCCAAAGCCTTTAAGCAAAACAAGATATTTAAAAAAATAATAATTTGAAAACCAAGTCCAGGCATTGTAATTTATAGTTGTTCACCTTTCCGTTAATCAGCCTGGGGAGACAGAAAATGGGTTTTCCATTTTCCACCTAAAAAATGTTGCATGCATTACATTTTTGCTTCTGCCGTTGTTGTTGTTGTTTGCTTTTCATTCTCCAAAGCATACATTTCCTTCTAGACCTCAGTGCTTGGTCCCTTTGATTAAGCTGTAGTTCAAGTTAGGGATGTTTTCAAAATTCCTCATTGTTAAGTTGTGGGTTGACATAGCAGACGACACAGCGATTTCTCCAAAGCAGCTCTTTATTTTGTAAGCTGGAACAAAACTGGCTGAGGAGCTCAGTCAGCCTGCTTATATAGAGCTACAGAACAATTGAAACTGTTGCAACATTCTAAAACTATCCAATCGCTGAACGTCACTTTTCGATCCTTCATTTGCATAACTATCTACAGTATCCCCCTGCTGGCCCAGGTTGAGAACTTCAATACATAACACTCATTGACCTTGGAATTCCAAATCACATGGTCTTGTTTTCAAGTGTGAACGATGCCTCAGGAATCCCCCTTTCACGCACCTTTTGTTTACACATTATCTACAAAGTGCTGTGTGCAGACAAACTTTCGCACGGCTTTCAGTTCATTAGCATCTTCCCCCTACAAAACACACACATTGCCAAAGTGATATTGATGAGATTGCATTATTAGTTGCATCAATGCACTTTTTTATTGGTGTTTTACTAACGTGCAGGAGTGCATGGGTACACTAGTGAAACATCACACACACACACACACGGACTGTGCGATAAATTGCCATATTGTTGAATACCGGTAGTACAGTGGTGCCTCGCAAGATGAAAAGAATCCGTTCCGTGAGTCTCTTCGTCTAGCGGTTTTTTCGTCTTGCGAAGCAAGCCCATTAGCGGATTAGCGGATTAGCGCTATTAGCAGTTTAGCGGCTATTAGCGGCTATTAAAGGCTTAAGGGGTTAGCGGATTAGCTGCTAAAAGGCTATTAGCAGCTTAGTGCCTTAGGAAAAGGGGGTGGGGAGCGGAAAAAAAACCCCAGGAATCGCAAGACATTTTCGTTTTGCGAAGCAAGCCCATAGAGAAATTCGTCCTGCGAAGCACCTCCAAAACGGAAAACCCTTTCGTCTAGCGGGTTTTCCATCTTGCGAGGCATTCGTCTTGCGGGGCACCACTGTATTGAAATAACATTGTGATAAGTGTTTCAACAATTGTACAAACTCCAGTTCTGAGATTAAATTTTCATTTTAGAAAATTTGTTAATTAACCCAGAATTCAGGGACTGTGGAATGCAGAGTGACCCACAGAACAATGGAGAAATGGATTGGGCTTTTCTAAATGGCAGGCACTGATGATGCCTGTCCCTCACATCAGAGGACAACGAATGATCAACTGACCTCTATTTTTCAAGCTGGTTCTAACAGATGTTCCCAAATGCCAATCTTTTATTAAATGGGAAGTACCAAATAGTCATTTATTGAGTTGCTTTGGTTTAGCTAGTACTAGAGCAAAGGCTGTTCAGAAACCTCTTCTGTAGTTTTAGCTTGTGGACCATTTTTGTTTTAATGATATTTTACTTTTGCTCTCTGGAAGGAGAAAGCTGTTTTCTAGGTGTCTTGCTATTGAAGAACTGTTTCATATGTGCCCATTTTATTTGGGTTTCCCCCCCAGTTTCAAATGTGTGATATTTTGCTAATTTAACTTTCTGCAATGGTATGTGGCTAATAGCAATAAAAGTGAACTGCATTTACTTTCCTGGAAGGAAATTTTGAAGAGACAGTGAGAGTTATACACCTGAGGGCAATTGTCAGGGCTGATGGGCATTGCAATCCGACAACATTGAAAGGGAACCAGGTCATCCATCCCTATGCTAGATCAAAACTCCTCAAATATCCACAAGTATTTCTTAATTCCATGCAGGGAAGCAAGGAACACAGAAATGCATTGCTTATCCCCACTCCCAGGATTATACAATGCCTTTTTGCTCTTCCACTTCATTGCAACGAATGGTATTTTCCTTGTCGAGGAAATAAAGGAAGCCCAACAACTTTTATGTACTATAATACTGTTGAAAGTTGGGTTGGCTTCATCCGTGTAAATAAGTGGTGATAGAAGAATGGCAATGTTCCTTAATGACTGCTGATGATTCACCCAAATCGGCAATTTAGCAGCAGGGTTTTTCTCTCAGACCAATGGTGAACATCACATGCGGTAATGTAAGAGAGGAAAACATCAGCTTGAATGGAGAGAAATGATAGTGTGTGTTGTGTTGTGTTGTGTTGTGTTGTGTGTGCACACACAATGTCTCTAGCAATATACGTGCGGAATAGGTGAGAGTGACTGCACACGTTCTCTTGTGGGATCTGCTGAAGGAGTGATTACTTGCTTTCAGTTCATTCTGCTTTTATATTTGTAAATACAGTGGTACCTCAGGTTGCATACGCTTCAGGTTACATACGCTTCAGGTTACAGACTCCGCTAACCCAGAAATAGTACCTTGGGTTAAGAACTTTGCTTCAGGATGAGAACAGAAATCGTGCTCCGGCGGCACAGCAGCAGCGGGAGGCCCCATTACCTAAAGAGGTGCTTCAGGTTAAGAACAGTTCTAGGTTAAGAACGGACCTCGGAAACAAATTAAGTACTTAACCTGAGGTACCACTGTAGAGCAAACATTGCAAAGATGCCATATGATTCCCGTCAGGGGAGCCAGCCATGGGGGGCGGAAGGTGCTTCAGCCCCCTAAATATTGGTGGGCAGAAGGCTTAGCCCCCCCCCCAATATTGAGGGGGCCAAAATCCCCTGACACTGGTTGCCTTCACATGCCCCTGCCCAGCAGCCTGGGAGCCCAGGAGCAGGACAGTGTTCGGACGAGTGAGGGCAAAGATGGCCCTCCAGGTGTCCTGTCCCTACCCAGCACATGCTGATTGCACACTGAGCGACGTCACATGATGTGTCACGCTACGTGGCTGGGCCCCCTCAATGTGGGATGCAAGTTGGTGCCCCTGACTCCAGTGTTGTCTAATCCAAAAGGAATCTAAAAACGATGGTCATGACCCTGGATCTTCTTGCTATGAGGCAGCATATAACAGTATATACCGTACTTTCCCGTGTATAAGACTAGATGTCTTTTACTCAAAAATAAGGTTTAAAAACTGGGGGTGCCTTATACATGGGTAGTGGGCAGGGTGACAGGTGATTGGTTGCAGCCACATTGTCATTGGCGATAGGTAGTGTGATTGGTGGCTGCAGGAAGGGTTTCTTTATATTGGCTGTGGGAAATGGGTGTGTTCTTGGTTGCTGAGTCAATAGCTGCTGCGGATTGGCTACCGCTGTGGCAGTTGTGCTTGCTGTTTACTTCTGCTGTTGGCAATCGGGCAGACATTTGTAGCAGACGTGAGTGATTGCAACTGTCGGGTTAGTGATTAACTGCATTGGGCCATTTTCTGAAATAGGAGTCCCCCATAACATGGGGCATCTTATTCAAGGGGGCGTGTTATACACAAAAAAGTATGGTACTTCTTCCTCCTGTATGCTTTTGCTGCATCAGCAGTCATGAAATGACTACTCCAGGGCACAAGCCTGGGCAGTTTGTATCAAAATCCTAGACAAGACCCCACTCTTGGTCTCTCTGATTTGGAAAACAAAACAATATATCTGGCACCAACTTGGCTGCAGGAGTTGCTGGAAGGAGGCATACAAGATGCAATCCAACTCTGGATTTGTGTAGGGCTTACTCTTTGGCTTCTTCTACTCCTGTAGATGTCCTGCAAGGCAACGGATAGATATTTTCCCTCAGGTTTTACTCCTGAAGCCTTTCCCATGAATGAGTATAGCTGCAAAGCAGTGGAGGTTTAAGGTCAGAGATTTGCTTCTCTTTGATGGGCTGCCTTCCCAGGTTAACAAGCCCCATCTGCCTCTCATTTCCCTCCACAGCATGTGTAGAAACTGCCTTCTTGGCTGTTGGGCCCACTATTGGTCTCGTCTGCTCAGGGTACTGGACCCTGTCTTTGTGAGCAAGTATGCAACAAATCCCTAACTCACTGAAGATTTAAGGCTCATCAGTTACCTTCACCTGGTTTAGCCCACCAGTCAAAGCCATTTCCTGCAGTGCCGACATGGTTGCATGATGTCAGGGACCATGCTGAGGAGGGCTGCACTGAGGAAGAATGGTGGGAGCCACACACACCCCCCCCCCCCGATCCTGATCCTGAATCTTCTCAGGAACAGGAAGACAGTATAGATTTGGAAGAGTGGTTTGCAGAGGGGCATAGTTCAGAAAGGAAAAGCTGGGAAATACTGGATGGGGAACAGCTAGGAGAAGAAATAATGGAAGAGAGAGGGTTTACAGATTCACTGTCTCTGGAAAGCATTAATCCGCTCTCCCCAAGGTCAAGAAGAGCTGAGAAAGTGGCAGAACAGAAAGCACAATGGGTACAAGCTCAGGTTACAAGACGTAGGAATGACATAGATTTAATAGGGAGGGAGGGAGTTAACCTTCAATGGGAGCACCACCATTTTTAGGTAGACATGTTCTTTTCTCTCTCACTGATTATTAAAGAATCTAACTGGTAAGACATTCCTTTCATTTGATCTTCTTATTTACTGCCACGGGGGAGGAAGCTACTTCCCCAAAGCCTGACACATGGTGACAGATTCTAGGAGACACAGGTAAGAGCTGAGTGCAGAGCAAGGACCAAAGGGGGATGAGCTACCCCAGAAGGAACATGGCGCGTTCCCCTACCAGATGTTCTGACCATCCCCTAACACCCCTAACACCCCATATATAGTGTTATTTTTATGGTGAGATGCCGGAACTCACCATGAATGTATCTTTCATGGTGCCCACCTGAGAGGTGCTGGAACTTAGTTTTGGCTGAAAAAAAGCCCTGCCCATATATACCCTGTGGATCAAACTTGATACGTAGCTGTCTGAAAATGCATGTCACACAAAATGCATAGCTATTAAACATGGCATGTTATGCACCGTCCTTGCCCCATGTAACAACTTACAACATGGGCCATCATCATGGTGCCATGGCATCCCAAACTTTCTCACCACCATCAGCCCAGAGCTCAGGGACAGAGCTCAGGGACAGAGCAATGTCTGGAGAAATACAAGTTCTGCAGCAGCCACACATGCTTAGAAGAACACCTGGTTTCACTCTCAGTGAGCCTCCCTGACTATATTGCAATATCAGCAAAAGTACTGCAGCTATTATGGTGGCATATTATTTGCCAGTCCAATGCAAATCAGCTAATGGGAAGCTTGCAAGAGCAAATACATAACTGCCTTTGCAGAACCTTCTTCAGATGGTGCTTATTTTTCCCCAGTGACTTGCTTGTCTAAGTAAGGCCTTCTCTTCCATCACCTTGAAGAGGAAAAAGAAACACTGTCAACAAGCAATTGTTACAAACATCTTTACAAATGCCTGGCACTTCTGATGTTGCTCTTTTACTGAGGACGGTTTTCATAAGAAATGCTATGGCAAAACTGAAAGACAAGTGCAGTTCATTCTCAATAGTAAAGAGCAAAATGCTATTATGTGTTTATCCATCTGTGTGTGTTGATCTGTGTCACTTTCACATACAATAGGTCCCTAAGCCTATTCCACTCTACACTCCTTTTCTATAGTTCTCTCTCTCTCTGCCTTTCTCTCTCTGTCTCTCTCTCTGTCCCTCTCTCATGAACATGCATACATATATACAGACAAACTCCAAAATGTGCATTTAAATACCTATTTCAACACATGCTTTAAATAGATTCTCTCTTAAAACATGCATTTCCTCTTAAAATGCACATTTTTAAATGTTTTTGATGCACTGAAATGTTTGGGAACTGCAGACCCTCCAAGTGTCCCTATTTTCCAGGGACAGTCCCGTATTTACAGAAGTTGTCCCGGTTTCTGATTTGATCCTGGAATGTCCCACTTTTGTCACTATTTTCTTCAGATAAATGTTGGAGGGTATGGAGTTATCTGACCCCTGAGTCATATGAAGGCACTCCTGTATAGGGAAGTTTTTTTTTAATGTTTAATGATGCTTTTGTGTATGCTGGAAGCAGCCAGAGTGGCTGGGACAACCCAATCAGATGGACAGGTAATAATAATAATAATAATAATAATAATAATAATAATAATAATAGACTAGGACGTCCCTAATTGACTAGGATCGCTGAAGAGTTGATGCTTTTGAATTATGGTGCTGGAGGAGACTCTTGAGAGTCTCATGGATTGCAAGAAGATCAAACCTATCCATTCATAAGGAAACTAGCCCTGAGTGCTCACTGGAAGGACAGATCCTGAAGCTACGGCTCCAATACTTTGGCCACCTCATGAGAAGAGAAGACTCCCTGGAAAAGACCCTGATGTTGGGAAAGATTGAGGGCACAAGGAGAAGGGGACAACAGAGGACGAGATGGTTGGACAGTGTTCTCGAAGATACTAACATGAGTTTGACCAAACTGGGAGGCAGTGGAAGACAGGAGTGCCTGGCATGCTCTGGTCCATGGGGTCACGAAGAGTCGGACATGACAAAGCGATTAAACAACAACAAAGGACATCCCTATTTTCATCAGAAAAATGATGGAGGGTATGAAACTGCAAAAGATCATGGATTAGTTCCAACCGGCACATTAGTCCAGGAAGGATCAGGTCAGCTCATCTCAGGATTCACAAAGATTAAATTCCTCAGTCATTCCAACTATGTTCATGAGCACATGCATGTGCCTGTTTTTAAGACTAAAAAAGAAATTCTATTAAACACCTCATTGCAACAAATGTATCTTACAATGTATTGTACCAGAATTATTGCAACGATTGCATTGACCACCTTAAGTATTTTGTCATGCAGTTAAGCAGAGGGCCAAATCCTGACTTCAGTTGCACTTTTTAGACCAAAGATCTTGGCAATGGAGCCAGAACAAAAGTGTTTCAAACATTTCAGAACTTTTATTTCCAAACATTTCCTTGGGCAGGGTGGGATGAAGCAAAATCTACATGAAAAATTGGACTTAATTGGAGGGGAAATAAATTTATGTGTCATTTTGAGGAGGGAGCTTGCTGCTTACCTTGCCAGATGGCCAAAGGTTTTGCATTTCTTCTTGAACTTCAGAAAAGCCCTATGCTTGGGATGGCTCCACAGCTTCTTCCAGCTGTATTTCCTTACGAGAGTAAGTAAGCCAAGTGCCAATATTAGCACCCTGCTCCAAATAGGGGACTAAGATAGAATAGAGGTGCCCAAACTTATTTGGCCTACCGCCCCCTTTTTAGGAGGGGGAATTAATCAGCATGCCCTGAAAATCTACCTTTTTAAAGCAAAGAAACAGAAAAATGCAGTGACAAATTTGCTTTATGTATCTATATTTCTATATATGTCCTGGTAAAGAAAGATTTTGGAAATAAGACAGCTTGAAGCTTGAAATTATAGAAAATTTATTAAAATAATTTCGTACATATTGCCTCTTTATAATATTGTATGGTAAGCATGAATTTTCCTTCTGATGCGTGCCAGCCTTCCCCACAATGCATGACATACTCGCCTGCCAACACTTGCTTGTTAAAACCTGTCAGCGGACTTGACCACTGATCAGTTAAAACTTGGGAAATAAGCACTATGACTTTAACTCTATGTTACATTGGCAAGCGTCATTACACAGCAGATGAAACATGTACGAATGGTTCCTATTCAAAAATTTTCTTCTTTATGCTTCCACTACCACCACTGGATCGTTCCAGTGCCCCCCAGGGAAATTCTGAGAGCGATAGTGGCTGCCCCAAGGCCACCCAGTGACTTTTTGATAGTGGCAAGTCTGGAAATCCTTTCTCCCTGGCTCACAGTTCCAAGACCAGCTCCAAATTTGAGATACCCTTGGTGTCAGGATGCTGTCAGTGGCTCCCAGCTGGTTGCCCAGGAAAGAATAAAGACAAGGAAAAGCTTCTTACCATCCTTTTTTACTTCAATCTTTACAGAGAGAGGCTATAGAACCCAGCCTCTTGGATAATGATGTTGTCTCCACCCCGCTTCTCTCCCACTTCTTCATTCGTCATTCTCATCATCTCCTCTACAGGTGCCCTCTGTCTTTGAGCTCTTTGCTCTCCTACTTTTAAGGCTCACCGGCTTCTGAGAGATGGAGGGCCTGGAATGCTTTCTAATGGCAATGTGTCAGCCAGATGTTGTTCTGACTCTCCCATGATTTCCCAACTTTCCCCCTCATCTGCCTCTGAGCTGCTACCTCCCTCAAACCCCTGTTGTAAATCTATACTGTCTTCCTGTTCCTCCTCAGGATGGGGAGGAGGTATCCACCATTCCTCCTCTGCCCAGGCCCTGACAATTAGTTTTCTTTAATAGTGGAAGCAGGTTTTCAGATTATACTCAGCTCTTCTTCAGGCTTTGATTATGAGAGCAAAAAATAAACATCCAATAGTCTAGATAGAAACAACTGGGTAGTCAGGCTGATGGTTACTTGGTTGCAGAAGTTTACTGGCCATTGCTGTTGGCATGGAGGTAGTCTAGGTTGAATGCAAATATGCCATTCTGATGTCATGTGTGATGTCACAAAGGGGATATGCTTTAAGTCTTGGTAAAGTCCAAAAGCAGTTAACAGTCAGACTGCATCTCAGCCCTGTCAAGATGGATCTCCATAACAGCTGATGAATAGATTTATTTGGGGGATATATTAACTTTTACTATTGGGGAAAAGTTTTAGATTGCCAGTTTGTAACCCATCAAGTTGAGGCTAATAAATATACATTCACAACCCTGTACCCATCAAATTATTGACTTTATGTGTGACTTTGGGATGGATTCATACAACCACATTTCCTTTCTTCACTCTATAGAATCTTTTTCTCTGTATTTGAAAAAACAACCAAGAAGTAGAAGATAAGGAACCAGGAATATGTGCCCTCTGTCTTTGAGCTCTTTGCTCTCCTATTTTTAAGGCTCTCTGGGTTCTGGCAGATGGAGGGTCTGGAATGCTTTCTAATGACAACGTGTCAGCCAGGTGTTGTTCTGACTCTCCCATGATTTCCCAGCTTTCCACCTCATCTGTCTCTGAGCTGTCACCTCCCACAAACCACTGGTGAAAATCTATACTGTCTTCTTCTTCCACCCTGGAAGGGTCAGGATGGGAAGATGGTCTCCACCATTCATCCTCTGCCCAGTCCCTGACACTTGGCAAAGGATCCTCTCATGGGACTCTTCCTCTTTTGGTGGGCCCCAGCCTGTCTCCCTTGAGAAGCAA
Source organism: Podarcis tiliguerta (assembly GCF_965153285.1). NCBI lineage: Eukaryota > Metazoa > Chordata > Lepidosauria > Squamata > Lacertidae > Podarcis > Podarcis tiliguerta. Next base: position 68,908,617 of record NC_139540.1, read on the forward strand.
CAGCACTGCAGTCAAGGTGGCACAGAACTGTATTATTATTATTATTACTTCTCAGAATGATGCTACATCAGAGGCAGTGTAGAAAATTAAAATGGTATCTCTTAACCACCCAGAATGGAGGCTGGCAGGGCTGGCAGCTGTGCAACAGTGGGGTCCCAGCTGAGGAACTAGGGTCACAGGTCATGGTGTTAACAACTATGCTGCAACAGCTTTACAAAAGGAAGTCAGCCTATGAATAAGGCCAAAGGCAATTCTTGTGTGGAGCAGTCAAATTAAGATATCTCGGGATCTTTATGGTTTTATATGTTGAACTTGGTGAGCATGAAAGCTGAATGCAGGACCTTTTCAAATATGTTATGTGGAAGAAAATGGAGTGGCTTTTTTTTTTATTAATGCTGTAGCTTTCTACATTTTTATTTACTGACCTCAGCAAGCAATCCCGTTTGAAACAGCTTCCAACTATGTTGTGCCTGGAAGACTTTATCAGTTAAAAGAATTATCTTTCAGAACTTCATCAGTGCAACTTGATTAGTATTGGAACCATCCTACGGAGCTATTTAAAATGTTTCATACACAGGAGTAAGTCATAAAAATGATGCCTTACTGATAACAGCTATTTGATTCCTTTGACAGTTTACAAATGAATGTGGATTTTCTCCTGTTTCAAATTAGCATTTGTGATGGATAAACACTATAGAGCACCGGGTGGTAAAATGCCTTTAAAAGCTCTCATTTTCCCTGGGAGGGAACCTGTGATCATATGACCACATTAGAAACCGAAAGAGAGAAGAAATGTACATGAATTTACCAGGAAGGATTTTTATCACATCTTTCATGAAAATTAAAATGCTGGCACATATCAATAGAAGCCACAAGGCACAGAAAATAGACCAAGAGGTGATGCCCATACTTCTAAACATTCTCCAAAACCATGTGAGCATCTCCTATGCAGCTGGAAGAACATTTAAATGACCCAAGCACATGGGCATTTGTTTTATGGGGTTATTTCCCACTAATGAACTCCTCCTTCATTTCCTAACAATGCAACAGTACCTCTGGATTGGGGTGTTTAGCATGGCCCCCTCTATTGTGTGCTTCAAGCACTGCGTCCTACACATGGCAGCTCTGTTTACACTGCAAAACTGAATGTGGCTGAGCAGTGATGCACAAAATCCTTGTTTCCAGAGCAGTCCCACTGACTTGGAAGGAGATTGAGAAGTTAATGGAAACTTTAGCCTTTAAGGACCAGGGAATTTAATGTGCCCTTGAAAAAGTTGTTTGGACATTTAGAATTTAACTTTCTGAAAGGAGAGAAAGGAGAGGCAAAGGTCCGTTAGCTTTAAATCAATGTCAAATAATATGATAGAAACAGACAAAGTAGCGACTCTCTTAAACCTTCTGCCCTTGCACTCCAAATCTGCTCCCAGAAGCTATAATTTTACCAGATGGGCCAACAGCAGATACTAACAGCTTCAAGGCCTAACTTGAAAGGATTGGACTTTTAAATATTTGGACTAGTTCAGCTCCAGGTTCATTGTCATGCTTGACACCGTTGCCCTTTACCTCAGATTTCATGAAAACAGTCAAAGGCTATTTTATTTCAGCTTGTTTTATCCCCACAACAACAAACTATTGAGTGGTACAAATGCTACTGGTTACTCTTTCAGAAAAATATACTTCTTGCTGTAGGTACTCCATTTGCCAAGAAAGTAAAAAGGAGAGAGAGAGAGAGAGAGAGAGAGAGAGAGAGATTTCCATATGCCCTGTTCTAGGTTCCACTCACATGGCAGCTTTCACCACTTCCTGATCCTTATTTTCATGTAAATATTTATCACATTTCATATCCTAAACCTTCTCCAAGGAGCCTCAGGTGGGTATGAATAAGGTTATTTCCATTTTCTCCTTGTAATAGCCCTGCAAGGTTGGTTAGGCTGAGCCAGGTTATCAGCACTGTGTGGTGCTCTCTGAAAGGGAAAAGGACCTAGATTTCCCTCAGCACTGGGACAACTTCACAGTTTCTTGACCTGGGGAAATTTAGAATTGGAAAACATGAGAAGCTGGGCCATAAACAAAAGGTAATATCTGATAGCACGAGTCTGTGCAGATATCTCCCCCGTGACTGGACTGCGCAATCTGCATGTCCCTCAGCAACCCCAAAATTCTGTGAGGAGAGCAGGGGATTGGCATAGGTTGTGTGAAAGTAGCTTGCAAGACCTAAAGTACTGAATCAGAGAATGCTTCCCATTCCAAAGAGTGTGGGCACACCTTTTGCTGTTTATGCGGCTAAAAGACCTGTAAGGAGAATGACGCATGAAACAGCATGCCCTCATAAAGGCAACATCCGTTACAAACCCAGATAAACTACTTACTAACTCCTGATTGGAAATTTAATCCTAATCGACCGTTATGCTTTTCTTTAGAGAAATCCTCCCCACCCCCCCGGCCCCTGACAGAATGAAATGCCAATATTCTATGCCTCTGGTGTTATTTCACAGTCAATGTAAGCTTACCCATCCATTAATAACTTTATACTTGGATAGATCTGAAAGCAAGAGTGGAATGTAAGACGGTCCAATTGCTGTTATCAGGGATGGTTCCTGCTGTTCTTGCCTTCAATCTCTGCTGGAGTTTTATATATATATTAGAAGCATCTTTCAGGTGGGCCACAAGGATTCAATCCATAGAGTGGATGTCTAGAGCAATTCCTACTCTTACGGCTCCTCCACTTCATGAAATCTGTCAGACTCCCCAAAGTGTGCACATGCGCAGTATATTACACATTATTTATTTTATTTTCATTGTTTTCATTTAACATGTTATCCTGCTTAATAACATGTCCCTGTTTACTAAGGACAGTCTTTCTTTGCCCCCCCCATTTTTTTGCCTCCTGAGGATGCATTTCTAAAATGATTTCGGTCAACATGTGCTAGAGATGGTTGAGCTTTAAATCCTTCCCTGGGTCTCTGTAACAATAAAAATATCTGAAAGGGGTTGGAGGGCTAGATACATCTTGGCACCTGGCTATTAAATGCCAGTGGGACGTGGGTGGTGCTGTGGTCTAAACCAGTGAGCCTCTTGGGCTTGCTGATCGGAAGGTCAGTGGTTCGAATCCGCCTGACGGGGTGAGCTCTCATTGCTTCTGCCAACCCAGCAGTTCAAGAGCACGCCAGTGCAAGTAGATAAATAGGTACCACTGCGGCTGGAAGGTAAACGGCGTTTATGTGCGCTCTGGTTTCCCTCATGGTGTTCCATTGTGCCAGAAGTGGTTTAGTCATGCTGGCCACATGACCCAGAAATCTGTCTGCTGACAAACGTCGGCTCCCTCAGCCTGAAAACGAGAAGGTTCTGTCTGTAGCAGCCACAGTGATGGGAGGAGAGCTCAGCTCTGGTTGTTATTTCTCTCCATGATGGTCTTATCCTGGTTTTCCATCTGTGGAACGAAACTCACTTCACGCTACAGATGGCATTTTCGATAACAAAAAGGAGGAGATCTGTTACTGCCACCCCAAGCCAACACCAATTTTGAATCCAAGAGGAAAAGGAAAATTTGCTGCCATTCAGCCAACTATACTTGCCTATTAACATGCAATGTGGTTCACAACGGAAACTTCCCAATAAGTACTCTGAAAAGTGAATGGCAGTATAAAGTCAAATGCATCCCCTTACCAAGAACTTCTAAACACACACACACACACACACACACAGAGAGAGAGAGAGAGAGAGAGAGAGAGAGAGAGAGAGAGAGAGAGAGTCATATGTATTTGGTTATATTAAGCGGAAGAGAACTGCAGCCTTCACTGAGAAATTGGGAAGTATCCATAGCAAAATCATCTAAGGGTGTATTCCCCTTCCAAGTGATTTCCCTCCCTCAGTGTGCCTCTCAAATTCCTCCCATGTAAGTCATCATGGCTATTTATTCACATGAGGGGGATATAAGCACAACACTTTGAGGCAATGGTAAGCTGCACAAAGTCTAGGGCTTTGCTGCAATATACAAATTCTTCCCAACATACATTTCCTCATTTCCTCAATACAGTGGTACCTCGGGTTAAAAACTTAATTCGTTCTGGAGGTCCGTTCTTAACCTGAAACTGTTCTTAACCCGAGGTACCACTTTAGCTAAAGGGGTCTCCCATTGCTGCCGCACCGCCGCTGTGCGATTTCTGTTCTCATCCTTAAGCAAAGTTCTTAACCTGAGGTATTATTTCTGGGTTAGTGGAGTCTGTAACCTGAAGTGTCTGTAACCCAAGGTACCACTGTATTATATAAAACACAAAGTCTACTGCACAGAAATAATGCAGGCTGAGAAGTTTGCCTTTAGGAGTGCCAACTTGACCCTGTGACCATGGATACCCGGGGCCATGGGTGCCATGCAGTGGGTTCCTGGCCCCTTCTTGGGGAATTTGGTAGGTGCTCAGACACCCAGGGCCCCATGGAGTTGGCACCTATGCCTCAGAACTATTCAGTCCAGCAAGGGAGACGCACACATTGAAGCAGATTTCTATGAGCAGAACAGCTAAGGATATTTATCTAAATATGGACAGCCATGTGCTTCATGGATGAGTTCAGACATTGAGATGAACCCTTCCAAGACCAAAATTATTACTTTATTGCTAATATCTATAAACACAGATATATTCAAGTTAAATCAGCTGATAACTATTTTGCAATATATTTAGATATAAATCACTTCTATCACCCTGACTGGTAAGAATCCTTAGCTCCACAATCTTTTAGAAATTTATGAAAATCATGAATGTTGCTATCTGCATAAGAATCCCCAGGTGCATAATTGTTTAGAAACTTATGGAAATAATGAATGTGATCAGTTTAATAAGGGGGAATCCAATGGCAAGGTCCACTGGGATGAGAAGATTAGGATGCAGCAGATCTCTGGCATAGTTGTCTAATTCCTGGGTCAGTCAAAGCTATATTTGCTAAGCCCAGTTTAGCTGGGTCAAGGACAGCACAAGTCCAAAGAAGGAGCATTATGGAGGTGAGACCAGAGAAGAGGGATTTAAGATGGGTCATAAACTCATCTAGCTCAGTCATGTGACCTGGCAATAAAACATAGAACGTTATTGTAAACACTATTGCCATGTTCAGACAGAGCAGCAGCAGCCCTAAAGCTGAACAGGGTTTAGATCTGCCGTAACTTTATGTTGGGTTAATTTACACCCGCTTGCTTTACACCAGCTCCTCGTGCAGGGGATTGCTCCCTAAGCAGACGTGTAACCTGGTAATGGGAAAATGAATGGTGCCATAACTCCAAATGTCACCACCGTATGACCACTTTGCCCACTGTTAAGGACTCTTGCCTGTTGTGGGTCCTTCGTTGCTTCCTTAATAACATTCACCTCATTTGCCAGAAAATGTTCACCTAGAGTCAATTTAAAGTGAACTCTCTCTCTGTGTTAATCTCTCCTCAGGTAAACATCAGAGGAATTTTGAGGAGAGTCAAGAGTTTTGATAAAATTGATCACTTTTCTTAGAGGGTTTCCCCAGCTCTCGAAACATGAGAGCCTTTTGTCCTTCCTTCATCCTTTAAGGTAGAATTATGTGCATTAAGATGGCTCTGGAAATGGCAATTTCATTTCATTTGCTGCAGTTGTAGAAATATGGCCCTGTACAAAACATTACGCGGGGCTGGCCTTGAGAGAAGTAAAATGCTATTCTCTGGGACTTGTTTTAGTTTAATGTAGTTTGCCATTTTACTCTCTCCTAAAGTTCATATGAAATAAAATATGGCCATCCTTTCCGGAGCCTGAAATCCGAGCTTCTTTTTTTCAGATTTGGTTAACAAACTTGAATGGCCCTAGTTATTTTATTTTTATTGTGTGTAGTGGGGTCTGATTAGGGCTAGAAAAACTGTTCCTTGTTATATTATGGGTATTGTAAAGAACAACAAGATAGACTCATAGAGTCATAGAACTATAGAGTTGGAAGGAACATGCATATAACTTAAGGAGAGTGAGGAAATCACCAAGCAGTCTCTGATGGTGCTCTTTATATAGTTTACTAAGGCTTAAATTATGAAACCACTTACCAACACATGGCTCCCTTGGAGCCAGCCAACTAAAAAAAGAAAGTAGTTAATTTGCAGCCTGCTTTCCATTCAGTTCTGCTTCATCAAACCCTGACAAATACAGATCTGCAGCAGTATCACTAAAACTCCTTATTTGCCATGCAGAATGCAAGTTATTGCTTGGTGTGCAACAAAATAATTCATTGGGTTCAGCTTTTGGCTCCAGCAGTCTCTGAATTGCTGAATATAAAGTCTGAAAGCTTCATAACCAAAGTTGGACGGGAAGGTAACAACAAGGAGTTTTGCCAGCTTGACTTCACACAGAGTGTTTGTTTCCTACATTGGCTTCTCACATACCACGGAACACCGCTTCAGAGCCCAGGTTGTAGTAATGGGCTGAGGTGGGATTTCAGGGTGGGATTAAACAGGGGATAAGGTTTCATGCATGGGCACATGCACATATGTTGTCACCAAATGGGTTCATGACCATAAGGTTATTTAAGCTAGCATCTCCCACCTACTGACCACTTTGTGTTTCTGACAACAAAATAAAGGCAATGCATTTTGAGTCACACAGAGGGACAGATTTGTGTGTAGCCTGGATACGCAATAGCACTGTCAAGTTATTATGGGTCACAGTGTACATTAGGACAGTTCTTGTGGGAATCAGAATCAGAAAAGAAGAAGAATGGAGGACACGTCTTCATTGAAAGTTTTGATAAACCATCTCCATGAGGGACCTTTGTACCCCCTTGTGCATTATGGGAATGGATTCATTCATGAAAAAGTGCCAGTTGGAAGCAGCCTTCTGGCAACATGTTACTGGTCATAGAATAGGTAAAGGTAAGGGACCCCTGGATGGTTAAGTCCAGTCAAAGGAGACTATGGGGTTGCAGCGCTCATCTCACTTTCAGGCCGAGGGAGCCAGTGTTTGTCCACAGACAGCTTTCTGGGTCATGTGGCCAGCATGACTAAACTGCTTCTGGCACAACGAAACACCGTGACAGAAACCAGAGTGCACAGAAACGCTGTTTACATTCCCACTGGAGCGGTACCTATTTATCTACTTGCACTGGCATGCTTTCGAACTGCTAGGCTGGCAGGAGCTGCAACAGAGCAACAGGAGCTCACCACGTCACAGGGATTCAAACCGCTGACCTTCTGATCAGCAAGCCCAAGAGGCTCAGTGGTTGAGACCACAGCGCCACCCACATCCTGGTTATAGCATACACAGGGATTCCTCCACAGCCAGGCTGATAAATAAGCTTCCCAATTTCCCTACTGTCCTCTTGTGGACTGGTGTACGAACCACTGTGGAAGTATCCATCAGGACAGCAATAGCAGAACACAAATAAAAGAAGGCATTGCACAATAATTGTATGTATTCTGCAGGAAGGGGGAGAAATCAATTTGTATTAATATGCCATCGTCTCGTCCGTGGTGTGAAGCCTCATTAAACAAGAGTGCCACAAGTAGAACTAGTGACACCCTAGAGCCTGTTACAGTATATATGCAACTCCCCATGCCTTGTGGTAATTTTGCCTTGGAAAGCAATAGCACAGCAAAGGGAAATATATGCCTGACTCTGAAACTAACTAGGCTGTGTCTCCTCCAAGTTTCCCCCAGGAAACCTGTGGCATTTGCATCACATTGTATGCTGGTCGTCCAGTCTGATTCATTTCACTTTTAATTTGAATGCTACCTTTCTATATAACTATACACAAGCTGAAGAAACAACAAAATAGACCACACACGTAATAACAATCTGATCCAATACCAAAAAAAAAAGTCACAAGTTGTCAAGGCTTCAGGGGATCCTATCCCTCCCACGGTGGGATGCCAAGAAGCAGAAACACATGAAGTTCTTACCAAGTGTCAAGCTTGGAGATTCCTCCCCTCCCTTCGGTAACTTCAGAGATAATAATTAACGAGCAGTTGATAGATTGATAGTCCTGTTATTACAGCTTCATGTTGCGATCACAAATACACAGCTCTCCGCAAGGAGGGCAGTTGGCCAGTCTAATCCTCCTTCCGACTTCTGCAGCAAGAAAGGAGCCAACGGAGAGTTCCTCCCTCCCTCTGCCTCCTTTGTTCTCTGATACGTTCAGACCTCCGGGTCCAGGGAGAGGGGGGGTTCCCCATACTCTCAATTGATGTCTCTTCTAGCTGTCCCCTCCTTTGTGGTTCCCCCATCATTATCTTGTAGCTGGGTAACTCCCCTCTAAGCTGTTCAGTTTCTGTGTCTGCTTCCCTATCTGCTTCTGAAAAGGCTGGAGGCGCGGGGGGGGGGGGCGTATTCTGAGAGAGGCTGATCTGCCTGCAACTGCACTCCCCAATCTTCCAATCCAGACCATTCCCTGACACCAAGTAGTTTATTCAATATTCACAGAGAGAGACACAAAGAAATGCGGTCTCTCTTGGATAATGGCATTGCTCCAAGTAAAGTCCCACCCCCTCAGTCCCTCCTATTCTATGTTGCCGCTGCTGATCTGTTCTTTCTGCCTCTGAGCTTTCTGTTCTACTACTCTCAAGGCGTGCCTGGTTCTGGAAGTGGGTGGGGAATGCTTTCAAGAGACACTGAGTCTGTTAGCTGTCTCTCCTCTATGCTGCTTCTTCCTGCTGCTCTCCCAATATTCCCCAGCTGCTCCCCTCTGCTGCCTCTGAACTATGACCTTCTACAAACCACTGTTCTAAATCTATACTGTCTTCCTCTTCTCAGGAAGGTGCAGGAAGAGGGGTGTGGGTTCCCACTATTCCTCCTCAGTCCAGCCCCTGACACAAGAACTTTAAAACAAACAACTTATATATAATAATTAAACAGTTTACACTCCTAGGGCTTGCCAATCAGAGGGTTGGCGGTTCAAATCCCCATGACGGGGTGAGTTCCCATTGCTCGGTCCCTGCTCCTGCCAGCTAGCAGTTCGAAAGCACCAAGTGCAAGTAGATAAATAGGTACCACTCCAGCGGGATGGTAAACGGCATTTCCGTGTGCTGTTCTAGTTCACCAGAAGTGGCTTAGTTATGCTGGCCACATGACCCAGAAGCTGTACTCCGGCTCCCTCGGCCAATAAAGCGAGATGAGCACCACAGCCCCAGGGTCATCCATGACTGGACCTAATGGTCAGGGGTCCCTTTACCTTTACTTAATCAATAAAAATCACAACTCATAAAATGTCACAAAACATACAAAACCATGTAAAAGTATCAAATTGAGAAACAAGGACACCCAACTTATAAAATTATTATTTTTAAATATCCCTTAACTCTTCCTCCCTCTTCCCAGCTCCTTCCGCTGTTCTCAAAGTCATGGTCTGGCAAAGTCTCCTTGGGCTGGAGGGTGGGGCAAGGCAGGTGCAAAAAGTCATTGCCAGATGGACAGCAGAAAGTCTGTCTCCCTTATTCTCTTTGACTATTTCAAAAGTACAGCGTTTAGAACATATATGAGCTTGACCTAGAGAGCAAAACTAAACTGTGAAATACTGTATGGGTGACTTCGAGGCTCACTAATTTGTTTGAGTGACTCGGGTGGACACTGGAAATTAAGGTTTGCACAATTAAAATGGATTAAAAGGACTCTGTCAACCTAGCACAACAAATCCACTTTCTCAGCTTAGAAAAGTGATGAGGAAACACATGGACAAGTGTGAAATGAAGGACTGACTAGTGGGAAGGTCTATAAATACTGCACAAGCAAATCAAGATGAATGCCAATTGTCATGTAATTGCCGCACAAACAGATAAGAACAAATTCTCAATAAAGACCGAATACACTCTAACCTTCACATGAACTTTGTGCAAATCAGGATGAATGCTGAATAAATAGGTCATCTGGAGAAGTCTTAAATCTGTTATCGCATAATCAATGCAGCTGTAAATATGGCTATAACAGTGTTACACAGAACTAGTTGTGAGCCAAAGTGTCGTGTATGTGTGTCATTAAGTCATTAAGCCTACATAAGAATTGGAAGAAGACCGCTGTCCCCCGTATGATTTGGGGGGTGGGGATCACTGCAAAATGGCTGAGATACAGCCCACATCATCAGTACTGAAAGAATTTCTATCACTCTTAACAACTTTAAAATGTCCTCAGGATTGAGGCCAATACATTATCCCTGATTGGCTGGGAACATTAGAAAAAGTAATGAATTAGATCAAGCATCCCCAAACTCGGCCCTCCAGATGTTTTGGGACTACCATTCCCATCATCCCTGACCACTGGTCCTGTTAGCTAGGGTTGATGGGAGTTGTAGTCCCAAAACATCTGGAGGGCTGAGTTTGGGGATGCCTGAATTAGAGGGACAAAGTGATAAAAGCAACCATACATGTGGGAGCAGGAGCACACAGGATAGGATTGAGGGAATTTTCCTCAAGGACCGCCTCTTTCCATATGAACTTACTCATATCCTGAAATTATCTTCTGAGGCCCTTCTTCGTGTGCCTTCTTCGTGAGGTCTGGAGGGTGGCAACACAGGAATGGGCCTTTCTGTAGTGGCTCCCTGTCTATGGAATGCTTTCTCCAAGGAAGTTCAGCTGGCGCCTTCATTATACACCTTTAGGCACCAGGCAAAAACGTTCCTATTTAACCGGGCCTCTGGCTGATTAACATTAAATGCCCTTTTAAAAATGTGATGAGTGGTTATTGGGTTGTTCTTGTTTTTATTTTGTGTTTTCATATTAAGAGTTTATCCAGTGAACTGCCCTGAGGCCAGCGGGTATAGAGTGCTGTACAAATTTAATAAATAATAATAATGATAAATAATATCCAGGAGTGTTTTCCTTTCCCAGAAATGAATACTTTTGAGGCAAAAATCAAAGCAGCTCAGCACAACTGCTGTAAATGCAGACAATTCAGTATTTATTTCATTAACACCAGTCCATCTACCTGAACAAAAATAGCACTGGTGATGTTTTTAAAAATCAGTGTTTTATTTCAAGTAAAGCTGGCAAGATAAATGTATAAATTAAAGAAAAGGTTCCTGGATGACTGCTCAAACAAAACCAGGGTAGTGATACTTCCACCTGAAAAACAAAGCTCAGTAAAATATGCTGAATGCTTGGCAGTACAATCACATACTTTAATTCAGGTATCTGCATTTCTAAAGTGAAAGCAGGGAGGGGGGAGAAATCTCACATCTGGTAGAAAGCAAAGGTATTGTCATATTACTATGATCGATTTTATGTTGAATGATTTTACTGCTACTGGAGGATAGAGATGGCTTGCATGACTAGGATCTCAGTGAAAATGAATGTTCAGATCATGGCATATTTAGAAATCCATACCTTGGATAGCAGGTGGCGCATGCTCTGTGCACTGACAATGCCACTGTTCTCCTTGATAGATGGGCACTGCTAAACCCGAAGCATCACAACTGCAATCCATCTTTTATCTTTGGGTGGAGTTTGAAAAGTGAGCTTAGAGATCACACATGCTCATTGAAGGAAGAACAGATGATAGATAGATAGATAGATAGATGATAGATACCGTATTTTTTTGCTCTATAAGACTCACTTTTTCCCTCCTAAGAAGTAAGGGGAAATGTGTGCGCATCTTATGGAGCGAATGCAGGCTGTGCAGCTATCCCAGAAGCCAGAACAACAAGAGGGATTGCTGCTTTCACTGCACAGTGATCCCTCTTGCTGTTCTGGCTTCTGAGATTCAAAATATTTTTTTTCTTGTTTTCCTCCCCCCAAAACTAGGTGCGTCTTATGGTCTGGTGCATCTTATAGAGCGAAAAATACAGTAATTTTTGATGATATGCAATGTCCAGGCTCTTTGTATTGAAAAGAACTTTACGTTCATAAACATAACTGGGAAGAACATACCTACAATCTCACACTGATTCACTTTGTTCCTTATAGACAGCACAGGTTTCTCCATATTAACTTTTAGGGATCTTCCTCTGTCTGCTTCACCCCAGACAGACCCAACCGACACTGTTCTCAGCAGCATCCAGAGAAACAGAAAAACGGTTAATAACGACAGTTACTTGACTAACAGTCACAACAGAATGGAAAGCCTCTCTCATGTGACTCACAGTCAGCCAATCACATGAGAGAGCTGCTGCAAAACATACACAGCAATTCAGCATAAGCAAATATCCCCATTTCAGGAAATCAAACCATTATCCTTAACGCAGGGCCATCAGAGACACTGCATACTTTTAACGAGTGGAACAGATCCTTACAACAATCTTGTAAAGTGTATATCTACCCAGTTGAAACACACAGTCAAAATGCAGATGGTGGGGTCATTATGTTTGAATGTTCCTCCACATGGGGTGGGAGGACTGCTTGCACCCAAAATATAAGTTTTATGGAGCGAGAGCTAGGCTAAAGCTGATCTGGCTGTTGTTGTTTTTCCCACCTAGCCCTTCATGGGGTTTTTGATGTAAGTAGCAGTGGTCTGTGTGGTGAGATGGCGTTACGGAGCCACATTCTGAACACCAGCATTCCTGCAACCTACCTGGATGGGGCTGGGATGGGACAGGGTGGTGGCAAGGTCAGGACTGCACAGGCACAACAACAAAATTAATCCAGTGTTCCCGTCAATGCATCCACGCAGCTGCAGTCAGGCTGCTGCCCTCCCTCATGCCAGCCGCACAGCTAAGCTGCAGCGAGGCCAGTCTTGGGAGGGCAACTCCATGACTCCTGCCTACCACATGGGCTGCTACTGGATGTAAACATTAAAGCTAAAATGATTTTAAATACACAATCCCCACTTGCATTCTGAATTTGAGCAGTCCAGGAGGAGCTAAACCAATTGGCAATGCTATTGGTTTTAATGAGTGTATCTTGTGTTACGTGCCGCTTGGCATTCTTTCTGACTCTCTCTTAAAAAGCCATATTGAATTTTCTGTAAAGGGCCCTCCAGTCTGGCCCTCCTGTCAAAAGCGGTCCATGGAAAGTGGGCCAGTTCTCGATGGCAAACAGAGCAAGCAGTTGGGATAGGAAAAATGTTGGCTGATGGTGAAACCATGGAGACTGTGTGTGGTCACAGTCCTGATATGGAATTTGGAAAGAGGGAGTAGATGTTCAAATAAGACTCTGTTGTGTGGACAGGTGGAGTCCCCCAAACCCTGGGCAGCCCCTGTGTGGAATAACGGCTCAAGACAATGTGCTATGGGATTAAAATTGGCCACAACTTTATTATGTTTCAGATGTGGGTAGACCTTGGCTCAGGCATTGGGCGTTTATCCCTTCCAGTTCCCCACCAGGGATCTAGGGAACATCAGGGTTATCCAGAGTGTGGAGGGGGGGATGGGCTGACTCTGGAGAACATATGTTAAAGCAGAGAGAGCCCACCCCCAGTGCGCTGCCGTCACAGTGGAGAGCAATGACAACCTCTAGACGTACGGCCAAAGTCTCCCCTTAGAACAACCCCTTTAACGGGTAACCCTGGGATCGCCACAGCAAAGAGAAAGGGGGCGTGGGTCACTGCTACACGCCCACCCCCGTTTAGGGAAGATAGACTAAAGGATTCTGCCCAAGGCCTGATACCGCCAAAGTTGTGACATTTTGCTACGGGAAAGGCAAACTTGCCAATGCAGGAGAATTCCTTTCCGGCCCTTCAACAGCAACCTTGACGTACCAGTGCCCACATACCTGTGGAGAAAAGGTTAACCTGCAAAAGAAATCTTAACTGAGGATGGGGAGGGTGGGAGAAGCTCTGGAGCCAACTGGCGATTTCTAGGTGAGATCCTCTCCCTATTGTGTGGGCAGGGTGGTCCCTCCCCCTTACCTGGCCTGGTCACCTCAGCAACACCTCCCCAGGTGGGATTGGGCAACTGGCTGAGGTAGGCGGAGACCTCCAGGTATCCCACCTGGGGAAGGCGAAGCCAGGCCTGTGCTAATGGTGCTGCATAGTGTCTAGGGGGCTGCACACAACCACGCAAAGGCGTCCCCCATTTAATGTGGGGAGCGGTCATTGTGTGCTCTGCTGGTTTTGGGTGGCACCTTGCACAAGGGTTGTCACTTACTGCAGAAATAAGGAACGCTTTTCAGCCTGAAGGTCACTGAGGAGGACATTCAAATTGTGGACAGGGACAGACCGGAAAGTGGGTGGAGACTGAGTTTACTATCTGAGAACGGGTGTTTAATGCTCACATGGAGGTGACACCTGCACTGCAGGGAGTTAGACTAGATGATCCTCAGGGTCTTTTCCAGCACTACAATTCTATTATTATAAAGCAGTTTACTTTTCAACCACACCAATGTCAGGGGTTCTAGGCATGCAGTGCGTTATCCAGGCAAGCAGGAGTTGGGTGGTTGAAGAACATACACCGGCCAGGCAAAAGGAGTCGAGGAGGGTGCTGAACAAAGTCAACGAGGTCTGGGAAAAGGGGAGGCCCGGGAAGGGTACTTGAAGAGGGTTGGATAAAGTGGCTTGGATGGCTGAAATTGAATCCCCAACCCCCAGCCGGATCGGCTCACCGCAATTTTTACTGTGAACATTCCAATCCGTAAATCGCACCCGCTCATTACAATTCTACAGAAATGGGTCTCGGATTGAAAGCAAAACATTTGACTAATTCTGCCTGCCCAAGGGGGCTTTGAATTTGTGGCGCTCAAACAGCAGCTTCCACTGTCAGATGACAAAGCCACTTTCCAAATTGAGGGGGAGTTTCGAAAACCCTCAGGTACACCTGAAGTAGCTCTTTGGATCCTGACCTATATTTCATTTTAGGTTTTTAACTTAGCAAAAGCAAGTTGATAGCTTCCCACTTCCCAGAAGGCAATAGGTTTCAGAAACACTGTTGTGGGGCGGGAGCGTTATATTACAATTGCCATCATATTGTTTAAATGCTGCTGCCTTATCTTCTATATCCTTTTGTGTCCTTTATCAATTTGTTCGAGCTGCTTTGCATGTGTGACCAAAATCTTACTTTTTTGTAATTTTCCCCTGCAACAGTGAGGCAAAAAGATAACTACTGCTGACCTCAATTGCAGACAAGATTTGTAGAGACTTATTCATATGTGCTGAAAGATTTGGTCTGTAATAACAATGCATATATTTATAGAGTGTTTCTTTCTTTTCCCCATTTCTTTTTTTTAAAAAAACATCCCTGAAGCTACACACTGATCAAGATATGGGAGATGGAAATTTAAAATACATATTAACAGGAGAAGGGGCTGGCAGTCTATTCGTTATAGATGAAAATACAGGAGATATTCATGCAGCAAAAAAGCTGGACAGAGAAGAAAAGTCCCTGTATGTGCTACGTGCCAAGGCTATAGACCGAAAGACTGGAAGACAAGTGGAGCCTGAATCGGAATTTATCATTAAAATCCACGATATCAATGACAATGAACCTAAATTTACCAAGGACATTTACACGGCCAGTGTTCCTGAGAAGTCCAGCGTTGGTAAGTATAATTTATTATCATATTAAAAATATTTTTTTTGAAAAAGAAATAAAAAGATAGAAGGTTAAGCCACTTCACAACAATACTCTAGAGCTTATTTGTGGTTTTTAAGTAGTCATAAAAGCATCTGTAAATATCAGTTCACCAGCTCCTGTCTGCCATCAATATCTGTCTTTTTCCACCCCATAGGTTACCATATGGCTTCCATGAAGCTAGCAGCAGTCAAATGGAAACTTCTAATATGCTGTGTGATCGTAACTATTATTGCCATCCAGTAATGAACCACTGAAAACAATGCTTAACAGGCTCATCTGTGTGCATGATCAGCAATGGCAATTTGTTTGACACCTTTGTACTTTTGTATTCAAAGTTGTGGAATGACAAATTGTTGATTTCTCCCCTCCTTCTAGGAAAAAGAATTGGAAATATTCTAACCTCATGCATAATCTAGACTCATGTAGAAGGATTTGTTGTCCTTCTTGAGGACAGTGCGTGAGATGTGTGTCTCAAATGGTGGTAACAATATAAGACTGTGCACTCATTCTGAGTGGAAACATAAACAACCTGGGCTTGTAGAATTCATTACGTCCAAGAAACAGTGTGCACCAAGAGGCTCATGCACTCCCCTCCATATGCTTTTCAGTGATATCGCACAAATTCCCTTCTCTCTTCCATGGTTTGCTCTAACCATGGTGTAGTGTTACGTCCACATTAGTATTAAGTATTGATAACGGTAGGCAGCTGCATTGCCTTTCTAACAGTACTTTATAACTATGGTTCTAAGTGAGTTGGCAAACGATGGTTAGAAAGGTGATCTTCATTACAGTTAACCGTGGCTACCAACCAACACATGTGCAAGAGCATACAATGGTTAAAGGCAGACTATGGAAGGGAAGGGACGCAGGTGGCGCTGTGGGTTAAACCACAGAGCCTAGGACTTGCAGATCAGAAGGTCGGCGGTTCGAATCCCCGCAACAGGGTGAGCTCCCGTTGCTCGGTCCCTGCTCCTGCCAACCTAGCAGTTCGAAAGCACGTCAAAGTGCAAGTAGATAAATAGGTACCGCTATCAAATGGCTTGTGTGCACTGCATCGTGTGATTGATTATGTGAGGCAGGGCTTACCTGCCCCTCCCCCCATGTTTTATTCAGGTTGCACCCCTGACTCTCTCCCAACATCTACCTGCTTCTTGTAGCATGATCTCAGCTCGCAAACACTCTGTCTTTCTCCCCACCTGCCAGGTAAGCGACGAGGTCCACCCATTTATCCTTTGGCACAAAACAACCCACTTTGTTATATTAACAACCATACTTAGGGTCATTAACTCACCAAGAAACTTGCTTGAATAGATCAAAAGTAGAATCCTCCACTAGATTTTAACCCATCAATTCTTCCCATCAATTAACAGATTATCATTTGCATTTTATTTCCCATAATTTTAACATCAAAACTAAGAGAGTTGCCACAGCTGACTAGTTTAAGCCGAGAGTGACCTTTAAATCAACACTAAAAAGTGTTTTTATCATACTTGTGCCCTGCAATTATTTGACAGATCCATTTTCCTACTGATTTTTATTGGAGTATTCCCCCCATCAACTATAATTCTCTAATCTCTGGACAAAAAGAAGAAGAAGAAACATTACGGGCTCAAAGTCCACAGCTCAGCACTTTTCACTCATACCTAATGCTGACGCTGCAGTACAGTACTAAGGGATGTGTTCTGCACAGTTAGAGATGTCGTCCTTCAGATAAGACATTAAGTCAAGGTCCCTTCCCTTCAGCTCTGATATGGCTGCACAGGACAAAATGAAAAATCCCAGTGGCATTCTGTGAAATATGTCAAGAATTGGAGAAAGAAGAATTCCCTTTCTGAATGTAACAGTTTCTAATGTTAAAGTCTTTATGCATCTAGTGAGAATTAAATGATGCAGTTCCCCAGCTAATCAATGGACAAATATGTGCAAATGTTTTCATAAGGACACTCGTCAGTCTCAAGAGACAATGGAGGGCACCTCTGGGAGTGAAGTCCAACTGCTGGAGAATCACAGTACCTGCGGCAGCTGCAGAGACCAGTAACTCATAACTGCTGCATCCTGCATCATTTTTGCTGCTTGGCAGGACTGAAGTGACCTCTCAAGGGGGAAAGCCTGGGCAATGCGTATGGAGGTCCTGAGCTGCCCGAATTACAAGACCTGCCTCTTGGTCTCACTGATGTGCAAGCTTGGCTGCAGGAGTTGCTGAAAGGAGGCTCACAAGACACCATCCAATTGTCTTGGGGACTTTACTCCAGAGTTGTGTAGTGTTTGCTCTTTAGCCTTTCTTATCCTGAAGATGTCCTCAGGGGCATAGGAAGGGGGGCGGTCTGCCCCTGGTGCCACTCTGTTTTTGTTTTGTTTTTAATAGAAATTTATTAGATATTTTATACTTATAAAAGAAAAACAGTAAAGGCAAAACAATAAACACATTCAACAAACAATACATCAATAACAAAAAAAAGAAAAAAAATGCAATAATACAACATAAGAAAAAAAAAACCCACAAAAACATAAATCCAAATTTTTGTATCCAGATCTTTCATTAGCTTATTTCCTTGACTCCCTCACACCTCCCTTTTTTTGTATTCTGGTTCAAATTATCTGGTTCAACAAATCCTTTCCCTCTTCTTCAATTTAGTCTGTAGTTTATCATAACATAATTTGACTTTCAATTTCCCAATTTAACACATTAGCACTTAATGTTCATATAATTCTTAATAACACTTCTGCTAAAACCTTATAATTTCATTCCAATATTCATCTAACATTCATTAATTTTGCAATATTTCTGTAAATATGCTTTAATTTTTTTCCAATCTTCATCCGTCGACTCTTCTCCCTGGTCTCGGATTCTGCCAGTCATTTCCGCCATTTCCATATAGTCCATCAGTTTCATCTGCCACCCGGGTGCCACTCTGGGAGGGGTGACAAGATGGCCCTTGCCTCCCCCCAGCTGTAGAGCGGCCAAGGGCATGCACAGTTCGTATCGGCGCCGCTCGTGTGGCATCCGTACAGGCTTCTGCTCTCACGCGCCGTTTGTATGGGCTGCCTCTCTCACGGCGACTGTATGGGCTGCTGCGCATGCGCAGCCCAGACGGGATGCCGCTTGTGCAGCAGTCCATACGACCACTGCGCATGAGCGGCAGCCTGTACAGACTACACATGTACGGCATTCTGTACAGTCGACGCACATGTGCGGTCCGTACGGGATGCTGCTCACGCGGCAGCCTGTATAGTCGCCATGCAAGTGGCAGCCCATACGGCCGCCGCACATGAGCGGCAGCATGTACGGACTGCGCATGTGCAGCATCACGTATGGTCACTGCACATGTGCACTCCGTATGGGATGCTGCTTGTGCAGTAGCCCATACAGTAACCGTGCATGCGGCAGCCCATAGGGAGTGCGTATGTGTGGCATTCCGTACGGAGTGTGCACGTGCGGTATGCCACACATGCGTAGTCCTTCCAGGCTGTGCTGCCCCGGGTGCCAGGGAGGGTTCTTCCACCACTGGATGTCCTACAAAGTAGAAGGTATGGGTTTTGGGGGTTTATTCCCAACACCATTCTCACAAATGAGTATAGCTCAAGGCAACAGAGGTTTATGATCAGAGTATTCCTTTTCCAACATGGGCTTCCTTCCCTGGTTGACGAGCTCTATCTGCCCTCATGGTAGGACAATAATGTTATATCACAGCAATTCTCAGATGCTGGGAAATTCTTTCTACTGTACTTTGGTTTGTCTGCTAAGGAGCCTGCACACATTGCTATGAAGATTCTGGATGATATTTTTGGAGTACAAACTCAGATCATGCAAGTGACTGGCTCAATATTTGTTGTTGTGTGAGAGCACAACCTATAGTACATACAATGGTTTCCTTCTGCTGAACACAACAGGGGAATATGAATAATGGCAAGTGGATGAAATTATGAGAAAGCATATTTTCCTTCTCTTTGTGACTGAATAGCATAGTAAAAAGTCAGGGAATGAAGAAAGTAATCAATCAAGACTGGATACATTTTCCTTTTCTTTGCTGGCATTCCTATTTCCCGCTAGCAGTTTAAATTGTAACACTTCATTGCAAGATTCTTCAGATTTCTAATTAAAAGCTAAAGGCTGCATTTCATCTGGTTGAGTATATTTCATAAGAGCTCAGCATTTTATAACTTGAATTTATTCTATAAACACCTGTTCTGTTAGCTGAATTTTGTGATGCACCAAAACAATGTTTACCAAAAAAAGCATATATTAGGGGAAAGTGTGCACAAAGACTTATATATTAGTGAAAACAATACATAGAAATGCATTATGTTAGCAAGAAAATTCTTGCAAAAAATGTGCATGTCAAAACTGAACACAACAATGTCTTTTTTAGGAGAAATCCACACCAAAATTGCTGGTTAGTTTTTAGGAGGGTTTGTTTTTTTCCTAATGTAGATTGCTTCAGAAATCCAGAAAACTGAATTTAACATTAGACAAATGAGAAATCAAAACTGGCAGATCCTTCCTGCATGAGACCATTGAGACTAAGGAGGAAGGGGTTACAGTGACACCTCTTTGGACTGGTTTTAAGAAGGCAGGGATGTGGGGACTTCTTACTGAGGTTAGTGGTGCTACGTCACATTCACCCAAATGGACCAGCCTCCCCTGCCATAATGACTAGTAGTTGTGGGTAGCTCAACCCATATACAGTGAATATTGGGACCTAGAACCTTTGTCAAAAGTATCATGAGCAGAAAATGTAGTCATTTGGGGCTTCAGAAGAAGGCAGAGAGCATGGTCTTCATCTCTAACTATTATTTGGCCTTCAGCTACATCATTTTAATAGGCTTTCATGGAAATGTTGTACCTTTCAATTTTTGTTGGGGCAAGGGGGAAATATAGAAAACAAAGAAATATATGCTATTACTAGGGAATGAGTCGCTGTTCGCTTCACTCATCAAACTCACCCACCCCATTCCTTACACCTTGACAAAACCTTCTCTCCCCTTAGACGTTGTCAAAACTCTCTTTTGTGGATTGGGCCACCTGACCACTTGCTTACTTCTTTGGCAGCCACACAAACTGCAGCTTGATGACATCTTAAGGAAAGTACATATTAGGACAGGCTTTCTCAACCTCGGCCCTCCAGATGTTTTGAGGTTACAATTCCCATCATCCCTGACCACTGGTCCTGCTAGCTAGGGATCATGGGAGTTGTAGGCCAAAACATCTGGAGGGGCTGAGGCTGAGGAAGCATGTATTAGAAGATACACATAAATGACATTAAGGTAAAGGTGAAGGGACCCCTGACCATTAGGTCCAGTCTTGGAAGACTCTGGGGTTGCGGCGCTCATCTTGCTCTATTGGCCGATGGAGCCAGCGTACAGCTTCCGGGTCATGTGGCCAGCATGACCAATTCGCTACTGGTGAACCAGAGCAGCACACGGAAATGCTGTTTATGTTCCCGCCGGAGCGGTACCTATTTACCTAAGCACTTTGACGTGCTTTCAAACTGCTAGGTTGGCAGGCGCAGGGACCGAGCAATGGGAGCTCACCCCATCATGAGGATTCGAACCGCCGGCCTTCTGATTGGCAAGTCCTAGGCTCTGTGGTTTAACCCACAGCGCCACCCGCATCCCTATTGAAACGACATTACTTACGTTTAAAAAGGAGCATTATATATGTCCTTCATGAAGTCTGTAAATCAGGACAAAGCAGCATGGAAAGTTTCTAGGAGTTTCCTTCCATCCCTTACCTGGTAGCTAACTTTATGCGTTCAACATCAGAAATAGTCTCTAACTTGTGAAAAAAATATAGGCATATCAAATGGGAGCTGTTTTGAAAGTAGAATGCAAAGACAATCTGTATTATGCAGACCCACTTCAGAAGCACAAAATATTTACAAAGTATGCAAATAGGGCTTCAGCATAGTCAGACAATGTGCTTCAGCATTTTTTCTAAGGCGACATAAATTATTGTGAAGTCTCTTTCACACACGTAGAACGCGCAGGCAAAGAGTCTTTGAAAGTGGCTTCCAAAACTTCAAGGAGATAAAGGACACCAGAAATAAAGTAATCAGGGCTTGGGAATGAAGGACCACATTCTGACACTCAAAGAAAAGGACAATATCATCTGCACACGATGGAGCATCTCATTCTTCAATGTTGGGGCAATCTATATTTGTCCAGTACACATAAAATGAGTTGAGTTAGCACATGAGATCAATTTGTCAGCTGCTCAACAATTTGGAAAGCAGGGAGCAGTAATCTCTCATTGACAAAAGTCTTACTGCTACACATGTATTTTGCTGCAACTGTATGGTTTGAGCTGCACCCAAATGTTTATACAGTCATACCTCGGGTTACAGATGCTTCAGGTTGTGTTTTTTCAGGTTATGGACCTGCCGAAACCCAGAAGTATCAGAACAGGTTACTTCCAGGTTTCGAAGGTCATGCATGCACAGAAGCGCTAAAACATGCTTTGCACATGCGCAGAAGTGCCGAATCGCAACCCACATGTGCGCAGACCCACTGCTGCGGGTTGCAAACGCTGCGGGTTGCAAACCTGCATCCCACACGGATCACGTTCGCAACCCAAGCGTCCACTGTAATGTCATGAACCAAGTGTGACATGTGGACTGGGGAGACCTGAATTTGATGCACCACACATCTAGCTCACTGCATGGCCAAGGACACAACAGGCTCTCAGTCGCACCTACTTCATAGGTTGAATGTTATGAGGACAAGATAGCATAAATCCATTCTGTACATCACCCCAAGCTCTTCATGGGAAAGGCAGCATGCATATCTAAGGTATTAATTGCATAGGAAGAGCCCTGGTGGGTCAGCTTAAAGACCCATCAAGTCCTGCATCCTACAGTGGCCGCCCATATGCTGATGAGAAGCCCACAAGCTGGACTTGAGGGAAACACCCCTTTCCTACTCTTCTTTCTCAGCAACTGGCATTCAGAGGCATGGCCCCAGTGATTATCTTGGCATTATAAAGTCTTATAGTGCCTGCACTATAAGGAAACAAGAGCACACCCTACCCAAAAAGCCCACAATCTCAATTGCAGCCACTAGTGCTTATTACCCCAGCAGGAAATGGCATCTGAGACTGGACTAATGCTACTCAGAAAAGCAAAGGAGTTGCAAGCCCTCCAGGATTTTGCAAGTGTAAGTAGACAAAGATGCACTTGTGTGCTTATAACCCATTTAGTCTCACAACAAGGACTGCTGCCTTTACAGTTTGCTCTCCCATTTTGCATCACATAATGCTCCTCCAACCTGCTTTATGCTACATTCGTTTAGACTTCAACAGCTTGTCCTTGAGCAAAGCAGGGTCTGTTAGTAAACTGGCACTTTTGTAGAAAAAAGAGGTTTAATAAAGTGTTTAACATTCACATGGATATGGTTATATTGTTACAGAATAGCTGCAATGCACACAAATGTAGTAACTTACTTCCTGGACAAATGGTTATGAGCTGCAGGAAACAGTGCACTTGAATATGCAGTGTACATGTAGGGATGCGGGTGGTGCTGTGGTCTAAACCACTGAGCCTCTTGGGCTTGCTGATCGGAAGCTCAGCAGTTCAAATCCACTCGATGGGGTGAGCTCCCGTTGCTCTGTCCCAGCTTCTGCCAACCTAGCAGTTCAAAAGCATACCAGTGCAAGTAGATAAACACGTACTGCTGTTGTGGGAAGTTAAATGGCATTTCTGTGTGCTCTGGCTTCCGCCAATGTGTCCTATTGAGCTAGAAGTGGTTTAGTCCTGCTGGCCACATAACCAGGAAAGCTGTCTGTGGACAAACACTGGCTCCCTCGGCCTGAAACGAGGGAGCACCACACCCCACAGTCACCTTCGACTAGACTTAACCACCCAGGCATTCTTTATCTTTTTTCAAAAATACATGAATGCGCATTTACAACATGGGTGTGGAACTTCTGGCCCTCCATATATTGTTGGACTACAACTCCCATCATCCATGACCATTGGGTCATGTTGGCTGGTGTTGGAGTGTAGTTGGCATACAATAACACCTGGACCACCCACACCTGATTTATATGCTGGTAGAGAATTGGAGGGCATTGGACTGAAATCTAAAGAATTGAATCCTGTTGGTTTGGAATAAATGGGGTTAAATCCTAAATGAGTCTGGATACAATCTATGCAGCCATACAAATCAAACTTGCCTTCAAACACATAGAAAAGTTACTTAACATGGTTAATCCCATAAAATCTGAACTGTTTCTAAATCCCTGCCTGGTAAACAGGGACAATTGGAACAGGCAAGATTTTTTTTTTTTGTTGGGTATGAATAATATAGCTACTGGGAACATAGGAACTTACTAAATGCATTAAGATATGTAAGTAAACATGTGGGAAAATAGTTAAAAGCAACACAATTTCTTCTATGCATAGAATAGCAGTTTGAGAGGCTTTGTTACGATGCTAAATTGTTCATAGTTGGCAATTTCTGAACAAACAAATAATAAAAATTCTCCAAAGTTTATTTGAAAACTGCAACAAGCTTTCACTGGATGAATCCACACAGCAACAAAAAGGTGGCAGAAGACTTGCATTTCTGGGAACATGATGACTGGGGGGAAGCAAATGGCCACATTTCAAGGTTATGGCTCCTCATTTCTGGAAAACCTTGAACATGGGTGTCGAGCCAGAATTGATAGTTATAGTGTGAATATGTATTCAGGAAATAAATAGGAACAGCCTTGCCCTGGCTTTCAAACTACAGATAGAAAAATAATTACCTCATCCTCCTCAGTCAGATTTTCAAAATGGTAGCATGAATCTCCTTTCCTTGTCCCCTTGTCCCCTCAAAATGGTGATGAGATGCTCTTGTCCAGCTTCATACCACCACACTTCCTTATAATAAAACACACACAAAAAACTTCCTCACATACACATATTAGCCATAGTCACAAATATCCAATGCAGGTCAGCCCACTGAACTGAACACCATATTCTCAAGAGCAACTGTACGGATGGGATGGGGAGGCAGTGAGCATTAAACAGAAAATATAAATTCTCAAAATGTACAAGAATAAGCCTCAAATTGGTTATGCTTCAGACTTCGGGTTTTCTGTTGAACCTACAGTCCTTTATTCTGCTGTCCAGAAACTGAGAGCCATAAAATATCTTAAGCATGAAAGCAGCCAGATGTTTCCGCCATGACTTCCTTGATAAATTACTGGGAGAAAAATCTTCCCCATTTGGAAATAATATCTTAATTTGACTGCAGTCACGACTATTTGCAACACTCATAGTAATGCTTTATCAACGAGCAAGCAGGAGTCCCCTTCACTGACTAAACACACCTCTAAATCAAATGCAATCCACAGCAAGGGCATTTCAGAGTAATAATAGCCCCATGTTGTACTCACGTCACCATGTCAGATCCAATTTTATACAGAGAGCACAAAGCACTGGAAGACTGAAAATATCTGCGCCTCTGTTGTGCTGTCTTTGTTACAGGCGCAGATTGAGCAATAATGAGCAACGGCTCTTCACGAACGAAACAGGCAAAAGTGAGAGGGGCCTCAGAGGAGATGGCATCCTCAAAACCGACAGGTTAAGAAGGAAGATGCCGAACTCAGAACTCACTCTCTTTTTGAGGGGGGGGGGGAGAGTGTGTGTCATACTCTAAATTGTGTTCATGAAAGTTCAGACACCCACATATCCAGCTGAAGAAAATGCAGACCCAAAGCAATTAAAATAAGAATACTGCTGGAAACTTTGCAAGTCTGAGGACTAGATGTGCATAGGATTTTCCTGTAACTGCTTGCGGCATTTTGTTTTGGAAGCAGAAGGGTGACTGGAACCGCCATTGTAGAGGTTATTAACATTACTGTGTGGAAAGAATGAAGTGTTTATCTCGCATGACAGCCCGTGGAAGCTGCAGTTGCTCTTCATTTAGACAGCACACCATACATTTTAAAGCATTTTCTTCCACTTTCACAGTTACCACCCGCCCCATCCCCTGAATCATGGGGCAATTCCTAGCACCCTTAACAAACTACAGTTCCCAGCATTCTTTAGGGGAAGCCATGACTGCTGAAGTTGTATAATAGTGCTTTAAGTGTATGGTGTGAGCCAGGGGTGCCAACTACCCCCTCCCCATTGAAGGGGTCTGGTGTCACGTGACAAGTCTGGCCCCTGCCCAGGGCATGAGCACTCTCAAATCAGCAATGGGAAGAGGGGGCCCTCCTTGTGTCCCACCCAGCTTTGGCCCCCTCCATATTTTGGGACAGGGGGCTGAGCCCCCCCCCCCCAATATTGAGAGGGTCACCATCTCCTGCGACCAGGGGAAGGGGGCACACAGAGTAATCTTCACCCTCCCTGTATTGCCCCTGCCTGGCACATGACCGTCTCAATATTGGGGCACTCAGCCCCCTGCCCACAAAGGAGGCCCAAGCCCCTCCTGCCCCCTATAATTGCTGCCCCTGGTGTGAGCAGAGACCTTTCACTTCATTTTGAGGTGAAAGTAGAGATGAAGAAGAAGAAGAAGAAGAGCTTGGATTTGATAATCCTTTCACTCCCTTTGAGGAGTCTCAAAGCGGCTAACATTCTCCTTTCCCTTCCTCCCCCACAACAAACACTCTGTCAGGTGAGTGGGGCTGAGAGACTTCAAGGAAGTGTGACTGGCCCAAGGTCACCCAGCAGCTGCAGGTGGAGGAGCGGAGACGCGAACCTGGTTCCCCAGATTACGAGACTACCGCTCTTAACCACTACACCACACTGGCTCCTATACAAGGAAGTAATAAGAGCAACCCATCTCATGGTCTTGGAACGAGAGCTGCCCATGTAAACCAATGATGACATCCAGGATTTTAGCATAGCAGTGATCTGGAAGCAATGTATCTTCCAACAGCCACACCCACACCCCAATCCACAAAAAGCAACCCCAAAGACTTCATTGCCTTTCTAACTTGCCTTAATTTTGTGGATTTTTATTTTTAAAAGCTATTTAAACATAGTTAAAATGGCCCCATCAATATCAACACTGATGTCATCTTCCTTTGCCCCCTATTTTGAGGAAGGGAGATTTGTGGCTGTGAGCGAATAACTGACATCAGAAATCTGCAGTGAATTACTCTGCTACTATGGCAGGCTAGAAGTGGGGCAGAGGTTGGTTTCTGCAAGAAAATACGTCTTGTTATGGTAAATATTATTCTGAAACCTCCCTCACACCCTTTCTCAGTTCAAATCCGGGGCTCCTTCATATGCAGAAGGCTTGCATTCCATTTACTTGCGTGTAGATGCCGTGCACATTTATATCTTTTCAAAGCAACCCCTCCCTGCAAAAACCCACACTCTTTTATCCATTTGAAATAAGACCCAATTTAAGAAACAGTATGAATTCATGTCTTTACTGCTAACTTTGGTTTTGAAGGAGAGGTGTGCTACACAGCCCTATCAGAACTCAGCTAAAATCCTGGATTTCTTCATTAACTTCTATAGGCACTCCTGCCTCAGGGAAGGAAAAAAAAACCCTCAGCAGCTCAGTGGGTGAAGTTGAGCCTTGTGGGTGAGTCTCTATTAAGTCTATGGGTGGGACTGTGGAACTTTATTTCCCTGCTCAGTCAAGCCTTCCTACACAGTGCCACTTAGTAATTACAATCAATATTACTGCTCTTGAGAAATGACATACACTCCAACATTTCTCTGAGGAAAATAGGGACGTCCAGTGCTATTTTTCTAGAAAAAAGAAGTGCCGGAACTCACCACGAACACCTCCGTCATTCTCTTAGAATGGCAATGGCGCCCACCTAAGAGGTGAGTACTGGCTGAAAAAAAGCCATGGGGAAGTCTTATTCCACACCCTCCAACATTTCTCCAATGAAAGTAGGGACGACCTAAGGAAAAGCGGGACCTTCCAGGATTAAATCAGAAACCGGGACGGCTTCTGTAAATCCAGGCCTGCCCCTGGAAATTAGGGACAATTGGAGGATCTGATATTACTGTGATTTAATTATTCTGTCGATACTATTAGTCACCTTGCGTTTCCTTTGCGAAGGAAAGGTGGGGGTATATAACTTGATTGAATAATATTAGAACAAAGTTCATTGGCGTGATTGCCAAGCTGAGGCCCAGCTCAAAGATAGGCTGACACTTTCGTTGGCTTCTGTCACTTTTCTCCCCCTTTCCCTTCTCCTCTCCTAGACCTCTTATTATTCTATATTCTCTTTTTCTCTCACACCTGATTTCTTAATATTTCCTCAGTGGCCTGCTGTGCTGAGTGTGTGTGATCTCTTGTCATACCAGTTTTTCTATTCAGTGATGTTTTAATGATTTGTTTAAATCCCTCTCCTAGTACTTCAGGGCGAGATCAGTGTTTCCTTTCCAACTGACTTTACTGACTAAATTCCAGCCTCTTGATTGTTTCCTTGGTAATTTTTTGAATCTGCAGCATTGACTAGCATCCTTTTGGCTGCTTCTAGGCAGGACAAGGTAGGGCCTACAGGCCTCTGGTGTCACAAAGGTGTCCTTAGAAGACCTGAAACAACACGATTCTGGTTTATTTCGGTTAGCTCAGACTGATGTCCAGCAGGAGCCAAGAACTAAATTCTAGCTAATTATCTCACTTCTGATGAGTAAAATAGTACCTTTTAAATTGTGTTTTTATGTATCCTACCTCTGCTCCGAGGTGCTCAAAGCAGCTGGCACGGGGTTTCACCCTATTTCATCCCCACAGGTAGGTTATTGGACTAAAGCACTCAGTGGATTTTGCAACGGAGCAGGAATTTGTACCTGGGTCTTCCCAGTCTAGTGCTATGCCCAATATACATAACCTCATTTCATATTGTGGATTTTCACCACCCCATTGTTGCTCTTTTGCTCCTTATTTCAGGTACTTCTGTTATCCAAGTGACCGCTACAGATGCTGATGATGCTAACTATGGCAACAGTGCCAAAGTTGTTTACAGCATCCTCCAGGGCCAGCCATACTTCGCAGTGGATCCAGAAACAGGTGAGAATGTCTCTTGACTTGGCTTCTTTTTATTTACGCCAGCTCTGCTTTATTCTAATTATCTGGAGTTGTTGTCAGTCCTTTTAGTATTTCTTTCTTATATTGTCACCCATTTTTCTTTTGTTTTTTTCAAAGGTTTTTCATCGATATATTCATATACTGTACTATTCATGCTCATCTGTTATTTGGTTGGAGCAGTTACTTCTGACTCCACCTTTTTTTTGGGGGGGGGAGAGGGGTCCTTGGACAAGGTATGCTCTGTGGCCCCTAGTAACCTAGAAGAGGCAGGTTGACCAAAAAGAGTACCGGCCCAAATTTAAGCCCTGGGAGTGCACCAGAGTGGAAACCTCAGCAGCGAGGGCCTATCCCTGGCCTCACCTCTCCCCCCAAGCCACCGTGGATTGGCACAATTCAAACCAGGGCTTGGTGGGAACTCTGCAAGCATCGTGGAGGTCAGGGGAAAGGGCCAACAGCCCAAACAAACATAATGTGGCTCCGAGGGAAGGCAGGAGCCATCATGCCAGGTTGCAGGTGCTGCCCACCATTGGACCAGGTAAATGGGCATTCTTTGGTTGAAGAAGTTACTGCTGACTCCACCTTTGCAGTGGCACAGGGGTCCTTGGACAAGACATGGAAGAGACAGGCTGAACAAACAGCAAATTTCCTCATAATGTCTCTTCTTGTGTGTGTCGCACAAAATAGCAACAACAATGCTTTTTAGTTGGAGGGGCATTTGCTGATTTCAAGCCCCCATCAAATGCCCAGTTTGCAACCTCTTCTTTAGCTGGCTCTGTGACAAAGCCATACTGCAGCCACACTGTGAACTATAGAAGGACAGCTGATTCGTAAACCTGGTTGTCTGGCTTCATTTGCATATCATTTACATGAGCGTGGCAAATGCCAAGCCACAGCTGCTGGATGCCGCATCGGCTGTGTGATATTTTGGAATAGCTGATGCAAAATGAGAGCAAGAGGCAGGGAATGGAACCTTCTGAGCCAGCTCAATAAAAAATCATGACCCACTTTCAGAAACCATACTATTTGGAAGAGGGGAAAAAAGAGGAAGGAGGGAAAATGCCCTGTGATTTCTAAATTGCACAAAGCCCAATCAGAGCACAAATGATGAAATTGATAGTGGGTGGAAAGAGTGCATTGAAATGAAGGAAGCTGCATGCTGTTTTCCTACCATCCCAAACCTCACCTTCTCATTCCATCCTGGCTGTTCCAAAAACCATCAAGGTTAGGCAGCCATCTTTTGGGGGCGGGGAATATTTCCCCTGGTTAGGTATTCCCATACGTACTGAAAAATGACAAAGTACAGCAAAATGGCTGTAAGAGTGGAAGAGTGAACTGTATTGCTTCAGACTGTAATTGGTGGGTACTGGTTTGGATTGCTGCCCCTCCCCTGGTGTAACAATATGGCATGGCTGTGACCCTAATTTGTGTGTAGGAAAGTGGCACAGCAAACAAACAAACAAAAGCTTAGCACATCCTTTTCCTTGATATGTGCATTTCCTATTTACATGCATGTGTGTGTGTGTGTGTATATATATATATATATATATATATATATATATATATATAAATGTGGTCCCACCTTAGCTATAGTCTGAACTGTTGTTGTTGTTGTTAGTGCTTTAAAAAAAAAGTTTAGGGGGAACTCTCATTTTCCTGCTCATATTGAAATACTGCCCTAAGTGAGGCCAAACTTAGATTCACAAAATGTTTAGGGGTATGTGTACCCCTGCGTCCCCCCAGAAAAAAGCACTGATTATTATTATTCCTCCACCATATTCAGCTGCATGTATAGTTTCAGTCCCTGCCATGATTTTGGAGAGGGCTGCAAACTCCTGTTCATTGCAGCCTTTCATCCTAAATGGAAAAATAACCACCAGTCAAAGTTGTTGTTGTTTTCAGAAAGCTTTCATTATGACAGATGTAACCATTTTTGTTTTTTCCCCCCAGAAGGATAATTACATTGATTTAGTGCCAATTTAAAAACACTGAGTAATGGGAGCTTCTTGCTTCCCTCTTTTCTTGCTGTGACATTAAACTAGTCATGGACTGAAAGCCTTATTTCAGTGCATACACCTTCAATTTTGTTTATTTACTGTGGATTAACTGGCACAGCATATCTGACACAAATCCATTTTAATACTCTCCTTCGACCTACTCCCACCTTCAATCTCATATTTCCTCCCCCTCTTCTCTTCCCTATAAGGCATCATCAAGACTGCTTTGCCCGATATGAGCCGAGAAAACCGAGAGCAGTACCAAGTGGTCATCCAGGCAAAAGACATGGGCGGCCAGATGGGCGGATTATCAGGAACCACAACGGTGAACATCACGCTGACCGACGTCAATGACAATCCACCTCGATTCCCCCAGAGTATGAACCATTTAATACTTCAGATGTGTTCAAAAAGCCTCTTTAAACTCTGTAGTTCAAGCTTCACCATCTGGGGACGTAAATGCCGATGCACTTCTGATGTTGCAGCTATTTAAGGTCACACAGGAACATACATACATACATACATACATACATACATACATATATAATATTTCCAAAGGAAATAAACAATGTTAACTCCCATAATAGTGTTAGGTCTACAAGCAAAAACAAACAAACCAACAAAAACTAGAGGTGCACAAAGCTTTACTGCTTGTAGAATTATAATCATCATCATTTTATTATTTATATGCCGCCCATCTGACTGGGTTGCCCCAGCCACTCTGAGCGGCTTCCAACAAAATATTAAAAACACAATAGAACGTCAACCATTAAAAACTTCCCTGAACAGGGCTGCCCTCAGATGTCTTCTAAAAGTCAAATAGTTGTTTAGCTGTTTGACATCTGGTGGGAGGGCGTTCCACAGGGCGGGTGCCACTACGAAGAAGGCCCTCTGCCTGGTTCCCTGTAACCTTGCTTCTCTCAGTGAGGGAACCACCAGAAGGCCCTCGGAGTGTCCGGGCTCAATGATGGGGGTGGAGACGCTCCTTCAGGTATACTGGGCCAAGGCCATTTAGGGCTTTAAAGGTCACCACCAACACTTTGAACCACTACCAAGAAGGCCCTTTGCCTGGCTCCCTGTAGCTTCACTTCTCACAGTGAGGGAACTTCTAGGAAGCCCTTGGAGCTGGACCTCAGTGTCCGGGCTGGACAATGTAGGTGGAGACACTCCTTCAGGTACACAGTGGCTCCCGCTGCTTGCGGAGAGTTGCCTGCATACTGAAGCCTGTGCACGCTGAGCTCAGCGCATCCAGGCTTCGCGGACCGTTCCGCAAGCAGCGGGAGCCAGCGCTGGGCTCCCATGGCTTGCAGAGAGCTGCCTGTTTGGGGGCTGGGGTCGGGGGAAGCTCGGGCTTCCCCCGCCCCAGCCCCGCGCCTGGGGGGAAAAAATCCCCCCCTTTATTTCCCCCCAAAAAACCTAGGTGTGCCTTATGGGACGGTGCGTCCTATAGGGCGAAAAATACGGTAGATAAATAGGTACCGCTGTGGTGGGAAGGTAAACAGAGTTTCTGTGCACTCTGGTTTCCATCACGGTGTTTAGTTCTGTTGGCCACATGACTGGGAAAGCTGTCTGTGGACAAATGCCAGCTCCCTCGGCCTGAAAGCAAGATGAGTGCCGCAACCCCATGGTCGCCTTTGGCTGGACTTAACAGTCCAGGGGTCCTTTACCTTTTGTACCCCACCCCTGTGCTCTTCAAAAGCCACAAAACCCAACTAGATTAAAACTTTGTAACCTATTGGCCGCTCTCTGCTTTCTACTATTTATCGGTTTTGTTCACTTTTTTTTATCATGCTTGTGAAATATATGTATTCACTTCTCCTCATGACTTAGCTCAGAGGTCTGCTTAAAATGCAAGTGTGTGATAGAGTAATTAATCACATTGAAGTTGGTGAACCCAAAGTAGGCTAGTATCACATATTTTGCTGTACTGTATGTCACTCAGTGACAGTCTCATAAAGACTACATATTGGAAGGTACCCGTAAAGAAGCTTTAATATCAAGGCTGCTGTTGTTGGGGGTTTTTTTTTAGCTCTTAGTCTTCCCTGTGGCTTTTTCGTGAGCACAGAAGAAATAAGAGCCTATGGAGATTGGTGTGCCTTCTTTTTAAGGTCTTAGATTATTTTAGTTACAGCCTCAAATAACAAGTAAGTGTGCCCTTTATTCACTGGCATATCAAATCACTAAGAGTCAACAAACTTACTGTGGCATAAGCTTCTGTGCACCCGACAAAGAGGGGTTTGACTCACGAAGGCTCATGTCATCATACAGTTGTTCCACTATATGAAAACTCAGTTTTCATATCCTGACAGCTGCTTTGTTTGTGGGAAAACGGCCTTGGAAAGAGCTAATTTAGAGTGGAGATTGAAAATAAGTGTTTTCAATTTTTTCTTGCCCAGCGTTACTATTGCAAGGCACATACCCCTCCCTGCAAATTGCTGTCCCTACCAAGAGGTTCCAGGTTCTCGTGCATATTCAGATACATAAGTTAGGAACCCTGCACAAAGAGAAGTGACTCAAGGGAAGGATTTGTAGCAGAAATACTGTGGGTGGAGAAAGGGAAGCATACCCTTCTGCTGCTACTTATTTGTCTAAATCACCACATACTAAATTTTATTTTCTGAAAGGAGGGTGGCTGTCTGGATTTTTCCAGCTCAGGCTTTATCTGCACTCCACTTGTGAGGGCAGGGCCAGTGTCAGACATAGACAGCGTTGGGCACTACCAATGGCCAGTGGCGTAGCGTGGGGGGTGCAGGGGGTGCCGGCCGCACTGGGCGCAACATCTGGGGGGGGGGGCGCTCGCACTCGCAGCTCTCTGCCCCTACCTGGCTCACTAACTCTCTCTCACTGCAGTGCTGGCTGTGCGAATCCGATCCGAGCCGCCAGGTCGCCGCCCACTGTGGAGGGGAGGGTGCCATGCGTGCGGTGCGGTGCGGAGAGAGAGCGAGGGACTATCTGGGGGAGGGACAGTGCAGCGGGGGGGGGGGCGCAAATTACTTGCCTTGCCCCGGGTTAGGGGGCGCAAATTACTTGCCTTGCCCCGGATGCTGACAACCCACGCTATGCCCCTGCCAATGGCCTCCATCACAGCAGATGGGCAGGGATCACAGCAAGATAGGAAGGTGCCTTAAACCAAGGTCACACACACACCATATCTTTAAAGCACTGTTCAATCACAATCTAACAGTCATGGCTTTTTGCAAAGAATCCTGGGAAGCGTTTGTTAAGGGTGCCAAGAGTTGTCAGGAGACCACTTGCAGGGCTCCTGCACCCTTAACAAACTACCCTTCCCAGGATTTTTTGGGAGAATGTGTGTCAGTTAAAGTGACATAAGGTTGCTTTAACGTGATGGTGTGCTCTTGGTATAAGTCAGCTTCCTATGTTGCAGTGTATGGTGTGGCCATGACCCAAGGCAATTTTTTTGGTCCCTCCGAATGACTATTGTCAACACTGATTGGCAATGGCTCTCCACGGTTTCAGACAGGGCACATTCCCAGTGAAAACTGGAGCTGCCAGAGATTGGACCTGAAATCTTCTGCATGCAAAGCACATGCAATACCAGTGAGCCCTTGAGCCCCTTCACTTTCTCCTCCTTCCTATCGTTGCTTGTTCACCTGTCCTCTTTGAGCATGCCAGCAATGGCAAGACATAAGAGAAAGAGCATCATCTTCCACTTGACTTGAACTCTGTCAGTTATACGGATTGGGCAAAGTGCATGTATTGCACTGGCGGCAGGTGGGCCCATTCAGAGGAGACACCTAGCCAACCCCCCTTCCCCCCGAATGACTACACATTTGCACATATCTAACAGATCCAAGGGATCATTTATCAAGCACATCTTCAAAGACCTCAGCTCTAATCTTGACTGACCATCGAACAATCAATCTTAAGGGTTATATGTGGACTGCCCATCTTCCTCAGAGACCTATATCCAGGTGTGTTAATTATTTTTGTTGCTGAGTAGGCTAGCTGTGCTTCTTCCCATTCTACTCCACCTGAGAAAAGAGAGGAGTAAGGATTATTTTAGAGTCAAGAAATTGGCTATTAATAGTCAGGTAGGAGTTACTGAACTGGAATAACAATCAGAGTGTTAGTGGCAGATAATAGGCTCTCAGGAAGGACAGCTTTCTTACACATTCTGGAAAATGTGTTTGTACCCATCCCAGAAACTCATCCCCCTATCATCATTACATATATCCAGGAGAAGAGTCAATTCCACCATTACTCTTCTTCCCCCACATTATAAAGTAGGTGAAAATTGTGGGAGTCAAAGGAATTTGTAACATCCAGCTATTCTGATACTGGTCCAATATTAGGGATTTGCGAACCAGCTTTTTGGAGCTAAAGTTACAGTTCCAATGCCTTCTTCCATTCTTATTCTTATTTACCCACTTTGTTACTCACAAAGTTAAGATGGATGTACATAAGAGCAAAGGAAGCTGACTTATACTGAATTAGATCATTGGTCCAGATAGTCTATAATGACTGGCAGAGATTCTTTCAGAATTCCAGACAGTGTCTCCTCCCTGGAGATGATGAGAACTTAATATGGGACCCCATGCATGCAAAACAGATGCTCTACCACATGACAGGTCCTAAATGAAAATGCACTCTGCATTCACATAGATTTCCTTCTTCAAATTTCCCTCTGTTTGCCTAAGAATTTAATTTTCTGAAATAAAGTTTCCTTGTGGGTTTATTTTAGTGATTTTGGAACAAATGTCTATGTGCTAAAAAATGCAAAATCAGCACAGAGGATTGCCAGAGCATCTCTCATCATCTCAGATCAATAATGAACCACATCTGCTTCTAGCAATAATTTCTCCCATTCTGTCTGAGCAAAGCAGCACCCAGGTATAATATATGTGTGTGAGAGAGAGGGACAGGCAGACAGACAAAGATGGAAATGCATTGTGATCAGAGAGTGGATTCACAGAGAACAGATATTTGGAGCCACCAAGTAGATGCAAGAACTACAGCTGCCTTAAAAACTGGAGAGGCTCGGCTGCTACTTGTTTTTTCTCTAGAAAAGGTTATTATGCTCATAGTTGTCTTACCTTTCAAAAGAGTGCACTGCTGACTTTAGACCAAAGTCTTCTTCCTGATTTTTTGTATGCTGAAGGCAGCTAATGGGCACCTAGTATGCTGACTTAATTGTAGGTACAGCTCCACATCTCCCCCTAAAGGGCCCTTTCCCCTTTTACTAAATCTTGGTTGGATGCTTTTACAGGACTGGTATAGTGCACTCAAGTTGCTTCCTTTAATTTTAAGAAAAAGCAGTTATTTTAACATTCAAAATGTGTCCCTTCTTACACCGACATTTTATCAGATTTCTTTTGTGCTGCTATGTATTTGCCTTCACTGATTTAGAGCTGTTTCAGCTTTGTCTCTTGCCAATTGAAATTCAAGCTCTTAACACCAAGTTGTGATTACATGGTATTGCTTCTGTTTATTGACTGTGTGAGCATGAGTTTAATTAGGTTCTTGGTGCAAATGCAGGTAGAAAAATACACCTTTCAAATCCCACTGTTTTTCAGTCATCATGAAATTCTTTTGCTGCACCTGACATGATAAAAAAGGGCTGCTGCTGGACCCTCCCAGATGGTCATAAAACCGGATTAGATTTCTGTGTCGATCGCATTTGCTGCCATGCCCAAGCTGAGGTAATCAGCAAACAGCATCATCTCAAAAATAGTACTGCCATCATAGTTAAAAAAGCTGACAAAGAAGCAGCAGTCATCATTGTGAACATTTCAGACATGAGGCTGAGAGGCAACTCCACCATGACATTTTACAGGCCCCAGTTATCAGATCCCACTGAGGAATACCAGAAAGATCTACACAATCTGATGAAGGAATTTCCTACCAAAGTGCAAATCAAAAGCCATACATCTCAGGAGCCTCAACTAGACATTTTCTATTTGCCACCCAAACTACAGAAACCACAACACTTTAGGTGCCCCATAAGTTTAGGCTTCCAGTACCATCACAGATGGGGCGTTTGGATATACGGACTCTGTTTGCAGGCCATATGCCACCAGTACTCACGCTTGGTTCTGAATATAGCCAACTTTCTGAGGAAATGGCAGTCCGGTGACAAGCTTCCAGAACACAATACCCTAGACTACACCAATATTTCCATAAGAATGGGATATAAGCCATCAGTAATATCATCCTAGATGGAGTTCTGGCCACCAGACTTTGCCACTTGATACTCACATTCATTTCAGATTTAGGGAGAACATTTACCTTCAGATCAATGGCTCTGCCACGGGCACTCTTGGATGGACCCAAAGTATGCCAGCATCTCATGGCTGATTTAGAATACACCATTCACATCACCTGTCTCCTAAAGCCTCTCTTCTCCTTGAAACACACTATACCTATGTCTATGCCTATGTCTATGTCTATGTCTATGTCTATGTCTATGTCTATGTCTATCTCTATCTCTATCTCTATCTCTATCTCTATCTCTATCATCTCTATCATCTCCATCATCTCTATCTATCTCTATCTCTATCTCTATCTATCTATCTATCCCGCTAATAACATATATAAAAACATAGCACAACAAAACATCAAACATTTTTTAAAAAACAAAATATCATTTACAAGCAACAAACAAACAAATAAATCAATAGAAATCAACAGCAACATCAGACAGTTTACAGTTATGCCCAAATTAAAATAACCACCAACTCCAACTAAACATTTAACCAACACCAAACTGACAAAAAAAAAAAAAAAAAATTGAACCATTTAAAACATTTTAGCCAGTTTTCAGTTGCCACATTTATGACATCTTTATCATCTGGACTTATCAACAAAGACAGTTTGAGCAGTTCTACCCTGTTCTAACCTTCAACCTGCCATCAACTTGAGCCTTGACCTATTCAGACAGCAGGTTCACTTTCTTGAAACTACTGTAAAATTATACAATGGACGTACAGCATAAGCATCACTATACATAGGAAACCAAATGTCTGCTACACCTACTTACATGATTCCAAAGTGCATCCAGAACATGCACTACAAAATCTATCGTTTACACCCAATCTCTATGTTATAATTGCATCAGCTCAGATTCATCACACTCACAAGATAGAAAAAAGTTACATCAGGCATTCATCAAACCACAGCACCTCCCTCATCCATTGATGTGGGACATCAACCAAGCCAGAATGGTACTACTACAGGACAAACCTTGAAGAGAAAATGACAGAAATCCACTTGTCATTATTTATAGTTCCCAGCTGAAACCACTCAAACATAATCAGTGATCTATAGGCTATCATCAGTCAAT
The DNA here is from genome assembly GCF_965153285.1 of Podarcis tiliguerta. Classification (NCBI taxonomy): domain Eukaryota; kingdom Metazoa; phylum Chordata; class Lepidosauria; order Squamata; family Lacertidae; genus Podarcis; species Podarcis tiliguerta. Next base: position 68,946,318 of record NC_139540.1, read on the forward strand.
AGATACCTCAATTTCACAGGCCTTGGGTGGTAGGTCTGTACTTACAGAAAGCCCCAGACAGCTACCCCAAAGCAACCACTCATCAGCAACTACAGGCCACGTAACAGAGATCTGGGGCCAGACCCTGCAGTAAACCCAGATGCCAAATCTGTCCCTCTTTCTACTCTGGCAACACTATTACACTATCTAATTGTGTATTGTGCCAGTCACACCATCAGTTGTTCATTCACCTGTTCATCTTCCAGAGTGATATATTTTATCTCCCAGCAGTGGCTTTCAGCATTCTGCATAGGACAAATAGCCCAGTCTCTACACAAAAGAACCAATTAATGTGTTCCAGGAAAGCTTATGAAAAAATAAATATACTGTAATAAATATAGTGCCACAACACGCTTTCTTGTATCTGCTGCAACATGCTACCATGACTACCACTCTGTAAACCTCATAACTTCAGACTGCACATGGACACAGTATATTTTAAAATATGTATTTTAATATAAAAAGAACCTTATAAATATTCCCAGTTATAAACACACAAACCCAAAGAAAACTAGAACATCATCAGGAGTTAGTCAAGCCCTCTCCTTCATGTTCTCCTTTTGCACATAGAGGGAAGTTTGGGGTTTTATATGATGGAGCACTAAGAAATAGACACTCTGACAGGCACAATGAACTAGCATGTTCCACATCGTTTGGTCTCTCACTTTGATCCGCACAAAGTGATCTTGACTTCATCAACATAGTTTGTTCCGAAAAGAAAAGAACAACCAATGCTTTGTTGGTGACATTCCAATGTCTTCCTTCATAGCCTTTCTCTCAGGACTGTGGCCCACAGACAGGTCACAGAGTACTTCAGACCTCAAGTACTCATGTAAACAGTGCCAGATTTACGTATAAGCTAAACAAGTTATAGCCTAGGGCCCCACTCTCTTGGGGGGGCCCCAAAAAAATTAAAGGGAAAAAAACTGGATGTACATTTCCAAAATATAAGATAAAAAACAAATAAAATAAAACCTACAAAGAGCAACAGTGTTTTGTGTTGTGTAGGCCCCTATGATGTAAGTAACGGCCCCCGCCTGCCAGCCTGCTCCCTAAAATACCATTGGTTTGCTCATTTCTATATATAGGGTGCCTACATTCTGCATGGACTGGTTGCATACTTCTTCTTAATTGTATTTCAGTTCAACAATTACTTTGATAAAATACATATTTTGTTATGTGCTTTAGATACCTATTAGGTCCATAAATTACCATATAGCATATATTCAACACAAAAAACAGTCAGTGTGGTTGACAAAGGACAGCTGGACATATAAAGGGCCCCATTACCTTCAGTAGTTTAGGGCCTCATCAAACCTAAACCCGGCCGTGCATTTATTTCCATGGCTCTGCCCTGTATGACAGTGTTCAGGAACATCTCTGCAGTCAGAGCTAGTATGAAGCAGGAGCCTAGCACTCTGAGATGGGCTGCAAACAGCAAATCCCACTTTCAGTAGCTTCTCTGAAACAGGTGATTGTGTTGGTTGTGATCAACAGGGACGTCTTTACCATTGGGTGTAGTGGTGTGGCTAACCAGGGCGCCAAGTAGTAGAGAGCACCAGGCGGAGAGTCCGGGAAGGGGACAGCGGGGAGGTAATTGAGGCAGAGCGGGAGCTTGGTGCCTGCGTGCCTCCAGCACCCATCGGAGGTGGGAAGGCTCCGGATGCTTTCCTGCAGTCCAGAGCTTTCTCAACTGGCTCTGAGACACACCACCCCCTCGGTTGTGTGGTGTGTGCTTGCATCCCAAGCTCTGCATATAATAAACATGACTCTACCACCGCTCCCCCCATCCACTCTACCTTGAAAGATCCCTGCGCTCAAGGCTACACACTGCAACTGCTGCTCCCAACGCCCCTCCCACCTTCCCCTGCTTCTCCACCGCCTTGCGCAGAGCTTCCCCCACCACCTCTGCACTCCTTCACACGAACCGCATTTCCTTCCCCTGCTCGATCACCTCCCAGTCGCACTCTCTCTCCCCCCTTCCTCCCCAAGCAAGGACGGAGAGACTGGCTGAGTGAGTGCACCTCTCTGCTGCGGCAACGTCCCTGCCTGGATGAGACCCCGGCAGCCTTTCCTAGAACAGGTCAACAACTTGGGGGTTCCCCCCCTTAAAAAAGGTCAACAACTCTGGGAAACGGGGAGGGGGCGCCGGAGGGATCTTTGCACCACAGCACTGGATATGCTTAAGACGGCCCTGGTGATCAACAAAGCATCTGCTGTAACACTGAGCTACAAACTTCAATGTCCACATGTGTAGAAGCTTCTCACTTTCTTCTATGAAGGGGAATGCTTATTTGTCTGCATTGTAGGCCTTCTATATTACAGTGATACCTCTAGATGCGAACGGGATCCGTTCCGGAGCCCTGTTCACATCTTGAAGCAAACGTAACCAGCGATGGCATGTCTGCGCACATGCGTGTCGCCGCTTCTGCGCATGCGCATGATGTCATTTTGAGCGTCTACGCATGCGCAAGCAGCGAAACCCGGAAGTAACGTGCTCCGTTACTGCCTGGTTGCCACAGAGCACAACTCGAACGCGCTCATCCCGAAGCACATTCAACCCGAGGTATGACTGTATATGCTAAAACAATCTCCTGAACATGAAAGAAAATGAGGAAAACCCTGGCCTTATAGACCCCTGTGCATGCATCTGAACTCCTGCATAACCGGCTGATTGCTATGTAGCATCCAGGACTGATTTATTCCCAGTGTCAGAAACATGACGCATCTCCTCAGTTCTGAGATTGGATTGAAAAAGAGAACTCAAAATAGAAAGAGAAATTGCCCCTTTGTTTCCATGCCTTTTGATCAAAGTAGACATGATATATTCATTCGCTTAATTTTTAGCTCACCTTTCAGTTCAAAGAACATCTCCAGCATAGTTCCTAGAAAATAAAATTAGGCTTTCTAAACCATTCAATTATTAAAACAGCTAAAATATCCAATTACCATATGCAATTCAAATCACCAATCAACTACAGCAAAAATAAACAGGAGCACAAAAATATTCATTGTCAACTAACTCGAGACTTTAAGAAACAGAAATCTTCCCACCCTGGTTCAGCTTCTTAATGCAGAGATAAGTTACATTGGTAGATTTCCTTAGGCAGGGAGTTCCACGGGAAAGAGACAAATACTGAAAATACTGATTCTTTTAAGTGCCTTATGGGCACAAAAATCTGTAGAACCCAAAGCAGGGCCAAATCTAATGACCTAATCATACAAGGAAGTTCATACAGGAACAAACATTCCCTTAACAGTGAAGCCTATGCATGCTTATTCAGGAGCATGTCCAATAGTATCCAATGGAACGTGGTCCCATATATGTGGGCACAGAATGTCAGCCTGGCAGAGCAATGCCAGGCTTGGGCTGTGTGGCTTGGACAGAGGTGCTGTCAGGGCCGTCTTACCCATAGATGCCAGCGGTGTGGGGCACCCAGGTGCCGGGCTCTCAGGGGCACCGGGCTGCAAATCCGGGGTCTGAGAGTCTGGGGAAGAGCCCGCCCTTCGGTCGGTCGGAGCACCTTGGTGGGCTCTTCTGCTGCGGGAGGCTTTGTGCTGAGGGTTGGGGGCTGACTGAGCCAGGAAGACACTGAGGTGACCGGCCTATTCTGCCCCCCTGCACGCCTGGGAATGGGCAACTGGGGGGGGGGGGCAGATCTTTGCACCCTGGCACCACATATGCTTAAGACAGCCCTGGGTGCTGTCTCCCCCCTCCCAGCTAAACCAGCCATCTGCTAGCCACTACCAACAGAGTGACACAAGCCTCAGTACAGCATTCCCCTACTGCCTATCAAACAGGTAGGTGGCAATGTGTTCAGTGGGAGTCCCACTCCAGAAAACAGCAGGAGGCCTTGAAATCAGGCCTTCTGGAGGCAGGGCGAGGCTGAGCTGGCCTGGGATCCATTGGATCCCAAGCTGAGCACACCGATGTCATGTGATGGCAGAGAGCCCAATCGCTGTGCCAGCTTGCAAACAATTGTTCTATCATGAGTTGTAAAGATGCATTAGCAGTGGCAAAACCCCACCCACTGGGGACAGAAGGTTTGGATTGCGCTATAAGAAATGTGGGGCTGCTGCGATGTTGTGCATCCTTCACTTTGTATGTGAGCACTCAGCTTTTCTCAGAAGTACTGAGTGACAACGTGGACCTTTACAAAGGATTATTTGATCTAGGCAAGTTTTCCAGATGTACTCAGATTTCCCCTACAACTCTGAAGGCAACAAACGTTAAAAGTGAGCAAACTGGTATGCTCAGGTTTCTAATTAGAGCCCGCACACTGAATTTCCCACTGCTTGCTTGGAAAGCTGATCTTACTTTGAACTGTGTAATATCCACACAGATCAGCTGAATGTTACCTGACTTTACCCGATCCTTGAGCAGAAAGGTGACAAACCTTACTGAGAAATTTGGGCTTATTTACATTAGAAAGAGAGGACTTCTCTTTCTAATGTGTTGCCTGAACAGAGCCATCCAAAACCACCTCAGATTTTGCTTCAGGCAAAATCCAGTGGCAGTTCCATTTCAGTTTCTGAGGCTATATAAACTTAAGAAGCCACTCTTGCTTTTAGATTTAATTTTCAAAATAGGGGGTGGAGATCATTAATGGCACTAGACAGTTAATGCTGTAACCACTGCAGGGTTCCTATTTGCATTTGAATTTCTAAACATTTGCAAGAAAAGTAGCAGTAAGAGGCTTTTGAAGCAGTACAATATTTTCCCTCCACAAGAAAAAAACCACCCTTGTCTCTGACAGGTACTCCTTTCCACTGTGTTCAGATTAACTCTTGCCTTGTGGTGCTTTCCTCAACTCACCAGGCCACTGAGGAGCCTTCTCTGTTTCTTCTCATGGCATTTTAAAATTATGTATGCAGATGAAACACCTATGAATGTGCGCACACTCTCTCTCACAAGTTTCTTGCGTTGTTGTTTTATTTCCCAGGCACATATCAGTTCAGCTCCCTGGAGTCTGCACCACTCGGAACTTCACTTGGCAGGATAAAAGCCAATGACCCCGATATGGGTGAAAACGCTGAGATTGAGTACAGCATAGCTCCCGGCGATGGATCGGACGTCTTTGATATCATCACTGACAAGGACACACAGGAAGGGATTATAACTGTCAAAAAGGTTTATTTTTCCTCCTTCTCTTTTATTGGACTTAGCACTCCAGGTCTTAGGGTGTGTGTTTTCTCCCAGACAGGAGGGAGGAGAAGGTTCCCTGTGAGGTCAGCTGCAGAGAAGCTAGCATATTATGTCTGTTCTTCTTCTTTTCATTGCCAGGTAACCGTTAAACTTCAGAACTTGTGGTGTGGGGGTTTTTTTGTTTTGTTTTGAGTATGTCAGTTCACCTATAGAGATATCCTTGGGAGCTCAGGCCTGTCAGATGCATTCAGACATCCCTGCATGACAACTTCTGAAGGATGGATATGTCAGGGTAAGGGAGGGTGGTTAGCTTCACAAAGCAGCCCACCAGGTGAACTCTTGCCGTTTGGTTTGCAGTGAATGGAGACAGCCAAACTATGAAATCTGGTCCTGAAGATAGAGGTCTGAGGAATTCCAGCCTCTAATGAGCACATTCCATGGGCAGCCTTTGGTCTGCTAATGAGGCCTTCCCTGCTGCCTGGACTCTGTCAAACAGCTATATATATATATATAAAATGTGAACACACATAAATTTAATGTGGCCTTATAGCTACTGCTTTCCTTTAAAGGAGATGGGCACAAATTGAAATTGTGTCAGCAATAATTGGGTTCTAAGGCTTCCTCTCACCTTATTAATAAATATTTTGATGGGATCTTAACCGTCTCAAGCTTTTGGGGGGATGCCTCATACCTGTGCCTTTCCTGCATGCCTGTTGGCTGTTTTCTCCACTCAAACACCTGTAGGTCAAGAAATTCTGTGGGCAAATTCCTGTAAGGAACTGCTGGCCCAGGGCATCTGCTTTCAGGCCTCTTTTGACCTCCCATTGGCTAGTGTACAGATGCCTTCTACTCACAGGTTATCTTAAAAGAGTGAGAGAAAATAATAATAATTTGTGTGCCAGAGCAAATCTATACCCTGTCTCCCCAAAGTGCAAGAAGGTTGTGGGATAGACATATTATTTATTTTCAACAGTGTGGTATGTGCCTCTAAACTACAGTATGTGTTATAGCTCGCAGCTAGGCAGGAGTTAAAGTGCATGCAAGTTAGAATATTTGGACAGCTTTCTGCTGTAGTGGGGACCACATGCCCTACCATGGGCGTAGCCCAGATTTATTGGGGGGGGGCAGCATAACTTTTGTTGGGAAAACAATGGGATATGTGTGTCCAATCAAGTTATCCCATTAGCACAAGGAATCCCACATGTGCAATGAGACTTCCTCTCTCACCTCCCCCTGTGCACACCTGCACCCCCCCCCCAAGATTGTTCTAGGATTTCCACACACCCCCACCCTCCAGAGCTGATTGGGGGTTGGGCGGGTGGAGAGAAGAGGGAGATGAAGTCCTATTTCACAGGCAGAAGTCCTTACCCTAATGGGAAAGCTTCATCAAATTCAACCCTATGAGATTACAAGAGAGTAATAACCCCAAAACACAGGTTACCCATAGACTACTATAACTCTTCACTGGTTCATATATTGATCCAGAGCAGCACTGCAGTAACTTGGTGGATCAATTCTCTCTACTATACAGATGGACCCTGCTTGAACTGTGCCCTTCACACAAGCCAAATCCATCAAACTGGAAAGCCTAGAGGAGCTCATGTGAGATGGAGCATGGTCTGCCTAATCCAAGTGCTCACAGGGCAGGCCCAGTTCACATTGGAGGTTGTGTGGAGAGTAGCTTGCACTGCTCCTTCACCTCTGCCAATTCACCATCATCTCCCAAGGAATGTAAGAGCCATAGTAACAGTCACCCAATTAAATTCACAAGTCTAAGTGACAGCAAAGCAGGAACAGTTTTACTAAAATTCCAGTTGCCTTTCTGGGTTTAGGTTTACTTTGTCAGTACAACATCACATAGTTTTACACTGTAATTCCAAGGCCCAAACTAAATGTCAATGAATGCGCCATTCAAAACTCCATATTCCCTTTGTAATATTATTATGGGGGATTGTCAGTGGCATTTTCTGGGTTAAGTGGGTGAATAGGAGGAGATCTGGGCAAAGCTAAACATCCTCTTTTCTTTCCTGATCTTCCCCTGATGAACGTTTTTTCTCTCTTTGCTGAGTTCAGCTTTAGTTAAAAATGAGCATCCTGAAGGTGCCAAGATTTATCCTAAATGAGAACAATTTCTGGCTCATATATATATATAGTCTACTGATTGTTACAGGACTATGTTTAGAATGGGTGTAATTTTGAGTCAACAGCAATTAGTCATTGATTTTGTGGATTGCAGCTAATGGTGCATGCAACATGCAGTGTGTTTTGGCAGATCTCAGAGAGATGAAACAGTGATTTGTATTGATGGATATATAAGAACCAACACACCCACCCCAAACAAAACTTAAAAAATGCCACAGTAGGCAAAATTAAGTTGACGAGGGGCCTTTATCAGAGCCATTATTATTTCAGAGATCATTATTGCAGCAATTAAGGCTGCAATCCCTAAGCCCATTCACTTGGGTAAGTAAGTTTCATTGATTTCAATGGAATGTACTCTGAAATAAATACCGGAATTTTGTATGAGTCTGGTGCATAGGTTTTGAAGATTGGTATAACAAATACATAATGATACTTCGCTCTCACAAATTCATGCTGAATGGATGAATAAAAAATTGTGAGTGTACTTCCCCAAGATGACATTGAAAACTTGGTTCATGCATTGTCTAACATGTTCGGGTTATAAGAAAAGTCTGAAAACGGGATATTATTCACCTCTCTGCTTCAAAAGCTGGGACAAGGTGCAGCCAGCAACTGCAACGCAGGCCAAGAGGAGATGGAAAGTTGCCTGGTGAGAGTTCCCTTTCACAAAATTTAAACTATGGAAGTATCTTCACAGTGGTAAATGGTGTATCTGTTATTGTGGAAAGCAGGAACTAAAACTAAATGAGTCAAACATACTAGTACAGTAGTACCTTTGTTGTCAAACTTAATCCATTCCGGGAGTCCATTCGACTCCCAGAACCGTTCGAAAACCAAGGCGCTGCTTCCTATTGGCTTCAGGAGCTTCCTGCATTCAATCGGAAGCCATGGAAGCTGTGTCAGATGTTCGGCTTCCAAAAAACGTTCACAAACCAGAACACTCACTTCAAGGTTTGTGGTGTTTGGGAGCCGATTTGTTTGGGAGCCAAGCCGTATGACAACCAAGGTATCACTGTACCAGGAAATGGGATGTCTCACGTAGGTCTTACAAGCTCACTGGGTGACCTTAGGCCAATCCAAATCTGTCAGCCTAACTTGTCTCACAAATTCATTGTGAGGATATAATTAGAGGAGGCAGGAGTAGGTGCACCATTTTGAAAAGTGGGACATTGTATTAGTAGCTAGCTCTATGCTTTTCCCCCACTGCCTTTAAAAATTATCTAAGCACGTTAACTCCTGCCAACCTAGCAGTTCGAAAGCACGTCAAAGTGCAAGTAGATAAATAGGTACCGCTCCGGCGGGAAGGTAAATGGCATTTCCGTGTGCTGCTCTGGTTTGCCAGAAGTGGCTTAATCATGCTGGCCACATTGCCCGGAAGCTGTACACCGGCTCCCTTGGCCAATAAAGCAAGATGAGCGCCACAACCCCAGAGTTGGCCATGACTGGACCTAAAGGCCAGGGGTCCCTTTACCCTTTACCTAAGCACATTAAAGTAATATAATAAAATTTACTAAGAGTAAAAATGTGGCAAGATACTGCCTCGTTTATCGTCTTTCCCCCACAAAACACTGTCAGAAATTGAGCAAAGACCACTAAGAACATATTACCATGTCGTCGACCCCCATCATTTTGTTGTGATGGAATAGAACAGTTGGGAAACTGTCTTGGTGGATGATAGATAAGAACATAGTAATCTGCCTTATAGCAAGTCAGACCATTGAGCCCATGTAGATCTGTATTATCTGCCCTGATTGGCAGCGACTCTTCACATTTCCAGTCTAACCTGAAGATGCAAGGTCTTGAACCTGGGACCTTGTGCATGCAAAACAGGTGCTCTACCACTTAGTAGTATGACTGGGCATAGGACAGATAGAAATTTCGGAGTTAGCAAAAATATTTATATCAAGTGGTTTCCAACAGTACTAATTCTACTTCATTATCCTTCTGAAATGTAGTTGTTTTTCTATGTGACATTCTTTTCCATTTCTTCTCCCCCACCCCATCTTTGACTGCAAGCAATTAGATTTCGAAAAGAAGAATCTATATGCCCTGAAAGTGGAGGCAACCAACGTTCATCCTGACCCGCGATTTTTCTACCTGGGACCATTTAAGGACTCAGCCTTGGTCAAAATTTATGTGGAAGATATCGACGAACCGCCAGTGTTTAGCATACCTTCTAATTTACTAGAAGTAGATGAAGATGCCAGGGAAGGTAGTATCATTGGGCAAGTGATAGCTCAGGATCCGGATGCAGCAAGGAACATAATAAAGTAAGTCAACTTCCACAAGCAGTGCAAATAGGCATCAAGTGTGCAATAACCTTGCATTTCTCTAACAAAAGAAAAAGAAAAAAGGGAGGCATAAAACCTTAAATCTTGCTTAACAGCCATTGTTGAAATCTGGTGATTTGAAGATATTATTGAAGTGCTTACTAATTTCAAGAAATATAGGTCCACATTACTATAATTATTGCTATTAATGTCATTAGCATTTTATTATTATGTGTTACACTAAGGAGGTCAGAATGGATTATGTATGGTTCTTGCGGGCCGCTTTGAGCATTATTTGGAAAAGTAGCATATAAATAAATTGGATGAAGGTAGCTCAAAAGTAGTCTCTTATCGAGGCAACTTATAAGGCCAAAATCTTCCGCAGTAAAACATGTGACTTCCTACCATTTTTCTAGACTGGTCCATATATCACTTCTTTTTGAATAGTTATGTTTACTTCAGTGGAAATTCACATAGCTGTTTTGTTGTTACAGAGTTGTGAATTTCATTATTTGATGCATAACTTAGTAAGAATCTTGGTTCTTCACATTGTGTTTATATTTTAAATGATATGTTCAGTTCATAGATTCATCTATTTCAGTTATAATATTACAGGGCTTTTACATCTGACATTCAGTTGTTTGGATGTTTGGATTCTGGTTTCTTCCCATCTTTTACTGTAAGGTTCAACTCCATTTTGATGTAAAAATATTTAGTAACGTATTTTGGGTAGCACAGCAGTTAGATTTTGTGTGTGTGTGTGTGTGTGTGTGTACTTATATACTGGTTATAAAGTGCACTATTTTAAACCTCTGTTAAATGTTCAAAAAAATAATTAAAATCACAGTATGACTAGAAGACCAAGAGGCAGCCTGTGTTGTAATTTGACAGATATACTTTGGATCGGCACACTGATTTGGACAGAATATTCAACATCCACTCAGGAAATGGGTCCATATTTGTCTCAAAGACACTTGACCGGGAAGCGGCCCCATGGCACAATCTCACTGTCATAGCAACTGAAATCAGTAAGTGGCAGGTGCATCCTGTTGCATGGTTTTAAGTGTTTCCATATATATTTATCTGCACAATATCACACCCAGTGCTGCAACAATATATTCTGGGCAGTATCCAACTAAATAGCTATGATAGTGCAATGACTTTTAGCTGCACAATGTAACTTCCACACCACCCTAAATCTGCTCTGGGTTTCCCTCCAAACCTCTGGAGAAGATTTAGTTGACATGTGAGGAGGTGTGGGGAGAGTAGCAGGTGGGGCAATTACTTCATATAGCTAAAAGTTTTGGGGGTAGTGTAAATGTTTTGTTAGACAATCCCCACGTGTCACATATAGTACTGTAACAATATATGTCGTTTAAAATTTTTACAGAGCCATTCGAAACGTATTGTTACAGTTTAACACTTAGACTGCAATTCTATGTACACGTCTCTGGGTGTAAGCCCTACTGAACCCAGTGGGACTTATTTCTGAGTAGACATGCATAGGGTTACATTGTAAATCGTAAATGAGAATGTGCTGTTTATAGAACCACCCAGGGGTTGAAATGGTCTCTTGTGTATTACTGTAGTTTTTATCAGGGGGTTCAATAACAACAACTAATATAGCCTCTTATGAGATGGTTCCCCAGTCAATATTTAGAGGCCCTTTTGGGTATCTTTCTTGAGGGGACTAATAGATCTATTGCCAAACTGGTAGCAAAATATGTGTATGTTGTCATGTCTCTTAGATCTGCTCAACACTCTCTCTCACTCTCACTCTCTCGGTTCTATTCTGGCTGTGGGAGGTAGAGAAAGAGTAATGAGGTTCGTGTGGTGCTAATACATTGACAGAGCCAATTTGGTATTCTCACAAATGTGTTTGCACTGCATCGACCTCCTTTCTGCCTTACCCACCCCCTCTGATTCTCAGTATGCAGCAGTCACATGAATGACCAGAGGTCATATGAACAGTGACTCCCCACCAAGCCACCCACAACTGGTAACAGCCCAAGAGTTTCAGCAATGAACTTTTTTCCTTCTGAAAAATAAAGTCTCTGGAAGATACAGGGGAAGGTTGGAACCCCAAACACCAGCTTTGCTCTGTTTTCAGATATAATGCGCAAAACCTTGGTGACTTCATATATCTCCTTTCTTGGGAATGGGGACTTCCCCAAGTGGGAAAGTCTTCTGATCTGTGAAGGTACACCTTGGGCCTCCAGGCAGGAGACTACCCAGTCCCTGAGAAGGCAGAGCTTTGAACGTAGTAGTAGTGCAGTGAAAGTAAAGGGGGCAGGTTAGGAAAGCTCTGGTGGGCTGGCAGCTCAACAACTTGCTGGAGAGAGAGTAGGGATGGGCTGTGCTTGTGTCCTCATCTCTAGCTGAGATTCAGGTAACAACCTTAATAAATAACAAGATGAAAGATAAAACAACAACAAGGTAACAGCCTTGTTGGACTTCAATTCCATTCCCCTGCTCTGCATATGAATGTACACATACACCCTTTGTTCCTTGACCCGCCCCTCCAGGATTTTGGGAAAACTTGGGATGGCTTTTTAAAAATATAAATTATGTACTTCTGCAAACCTTGGGGTTCTGCCAGATATGCTGTTTCCTCCCTCTGGCAAGGTGGGTAGTTTTTGCTACATAAGGATCAGCACTCACACTGCAACATCAGAAATAGTGGGAATTATGATATAAGATTGTGGCTATTGTTTCTGTTACAGGCAACCCCAAGCAAAGTACCCAGGCTCCCATTTTCATCCGGATTTTAGATATAAATGACCACGCACCAGAATTTGCCAAGTATTATGAAACTTTTGTTTGTGAAAATGCAAAAGCGGGACAGGTAAATGCATATTTACTGTTACCAACAAACTTGTAGATGAAATCTCAACACTTTCTGCACTTCGATCAATCCATAGTGGCAGTCTGACCCATGCTTGATTGGTAGAGATGGGGGAAAGGGTCATATTTTTGAATCCCCCTAATTCACACATTTGTTTGTCTAAGCATTTTGATTTCATCTCTTTTATAGCTGGCCACACTGACTATTTGATAAAAGGCAGTATGTAAAATTACGATAATAATTGAATACGTGTGCTCCTTTGAGAGGAAGAGTGGGATATAATTACTACTACTGCTACTACTACTACTACTACTAATAATAATAATAATAATAATAATAGACATAACAACATCTTACGACTGTGGGAAAAAAGTTACTGAATCAATTGTTCCATTCTATAAACCAGTGGTTCCCAATTAGCTAAGCACTGCAGACTGCCTGTTTTTCAAGGGCCAAACCATGGATCCCCTACTTTTCAAAATTTTGATATCTCTATGGTCGTTTTTGTTATGTATTATAAGAAATAATAATTATAATGTGAATGGTGCCATGGACTCCCTGGGGTCCGCAGACCACCAATTGGGAACTACTGCTCTAAACTGATATGTGTCTAAGGCAGGGGTAGTCAACCTTTTTATACCTACCGCCCACTAATGCATCTTTCTGGATTGTAAAATTTCCTTACCGCCCACCAGTGCTCAATGGAAGGAGGATTCAGCTTGTGCCATAGAACCCCCTACCACCCAACTAGAATCCTGAAACGCCCACTAGTGGGCAGTAGGGACCAGGCTGACAACCCCTGGTCTAAGGACTATACAGTCGTACTTTAGATTCTAAACACCTCGGTACTCGGATATTTTGACTCCCAAACTCTGCAAACCCAGAAGTGAGTGTTCCAGTTTGTGAATGTTCTTTGGAACCTGAACATCCGACGGGACTTCTGTGGCTTCTGATTGGCTGCAGAAGCTTCCTGCAGTCAATCGGAAGCCGTGCTTTGGCTTCTGAATGTTTTGGAAGTCAAATGGACTTCCAGAACAGATTCCTTTCGACTTCCAAGGCACAACTGTATAGATTTTGACTATCATCTAACTAATGCAGACTTCTGTGGGGTTTTTTTGTCAGAAGCAAAAGCAAGAAGGCAATACTTCTTCTTTTTTAGAAGGAGTTCTACTTTCTTGATTTTTCAATGTTACTGCATATGACACAAATCTGTATTCAAGACCCAAGCATTAGTATCTGGGTCCATTTTGCCTACCCAAGATGCATCCACACCAAGACCGCTGAAGGGAAAATATTGCAGCTTGAAAGAGACCTAGGCTTGATGAGGGGTTTCAGGGGGTGTATCCAACGCCAGGCAGGTAATCAATATCTGCCTCAGGGTGAACAGGTAGAATTACATGCTTTGGCTAAAATTACTTTGATACTTCGTGTATATTTTTCAGGGTAAAGACTACCAAAGGGTTAGTTAACGATAAGCATGGGGGAGGCTTTTGATTCAGTTTACATTTAAAGATGAACCAGCCTAACTCTCTGAAACAAAGCACAAACCAAAACACAGCCACCCTTCAAAATTTGCACTTTTCCTAATTCTTGGATAACAAAACTGCATAGACAGTGTCTCCATCCTAATAAAGACACATGCACAATATCACTATTTAAACTTAGTTCCAAAAATGCACACCACCATAAATAAATGCCAATTTGCTGTGCATCAATGGTGCCCCGAATCCAACACCTTAGCTTGCCAAGTTACTTACTGTGTTGTTAAAAAAAAAAAGGTAAAATGTGTGGTATGAACAGTCCACATCCTTCTTTTTGCATCACATGATACAGTAGTCAAATAAGATTCCTAGGCTTTGCCTTTATTGTGGACATTCATTGTGTACTAACCAAATGCATCATCTTCACTTAATTATTAGTGGAAAGATTATGGTTTCCAAGTCTTGGAAAAACTGAAAGGCAGGATATTGGACTTCACAGCTTCACAATAGCCCATGGTTATACTTGCTCAATTGCAGTGTTAGGCAACACAGAATATCAGACATTAAATAGACAGATGTTTAATGATACAACATCTCCAAGTGACTCCAGCTCAATTCTTATTTAACATGAGAGGTAGAGTTGCTGATATCCCTTGCTTCTATTTCGTGCTGCTCTGGGAATGCACAGAAGTGTAAAAACAACATGGAGTCCAAGGCTGGATGCAGGAGGTATGATTTGAGTGGTTTCCCCTATGGTTTATGTAATTGCAATGAAGGCAGGAAGCAGTAAACACACTGGCCCCATAAGCCTCAGACCTTTAACAGTGCAACAAATGTACAGGCCTGATGCACACCAAAGTTTTTTGAAGTGTTGACTACAATAGATGCACCTCGCTAGTAGAGCTTTGTTTTTCCGTTATGCATAAATTTACACTGCCGCTGCTTCAGCGAGAAACCAACTTTCTTATTCTTAAATACTGAAGACGTAGATAATGAGACACCACACTAGAAAAACATCTTTGCAAGTAAAACAGATAAATTAGACAGTCCCCTCCACTATATACAACCACACTATACAGCCACACAATGACATAGGAACTGCAAACTTCCATTAACATTCCCTACATTTTCAGAGTGAAGGTGGAAATACTTGTAGCTCACTTACTTAAAGGTACAGTGGTACCTCGGGTTAAGTACTTAATTCGTTCTGGAGATCTGTTCTTAACCTGAAACTGTTCTTAACCTGAAGCACCACTTTAGCTAATGGGGCCTCCTGCTGCTGCTGTCACGCCGCCGGAGCACAATTTCTGTTCTCATCCAGAAGCAAAGTTCTTAACCTGAGGTAATATTTCTGGGTTAGCGGAGTCTGTAACCTTAAGCGTATGTAACCTGAGGTACCACTGTACATGAAATAACATTTGGGGCCTCATGATCAATCATAGTTTATCACGGTGGAAATGAACTGCTGTGAACCTTGGCTGTTCCTCCTCTTCCTATGCTCCTGTGAGTCAGATGGCTCTCATATCTGCTATGCCACACTGACTTACACATTTTAATATACATCTGCTCCTCATGTGACATAAAATCCTCCCTACCACTGGGATGATGTAGATAACTAAAGTATCACATTATGAAGCTCACCTAAGGGTAGTTTGGGAATCTTCAGTGGCTAAGTCAAAAGGCTCATCCACACTCCCATTAGCCTTGTTGCTTTCCCCTGGGGAAACCCGCTGTTTAGTGCTGAATCCAAACAAACACCCATCAGGTTTTCTGCACATTGCTTTTTATTCCAATTTAGTGCTCAAGGTTTTCCAGGAGGAAGCAATGGGGCAAAGGGAAAGGTGCTCAGAGCTGTGCCTAGAAACCATGTCACAAGTGGAAAACCCATGCTTTCTGGGCATGGAACAAGTGGAAATGTGGACGAGCAGAAAGTATGGAAAGATGTGTGACTCAGACCTCTTCCGCATATATAGTGGTGCCTCGCAAGACAAAATTAATTCGTTCCGCGAGTTTTTTCGTAGAGCGAGTTTTTTCGTCTTGCGAAGCACCACAGCGGGGAGGGATGGGGAGAAGCAGGGCAGCTGCCGCAGCCGGTCCTTGAACTCACCTGCGCCTTGTGGACACCGCGCGACGCGGCTGCTGGAGGGCGGCGGGGCTCAGGAGCACGACTCCGGCTGCAGCGCTGGCTGCTGGCGGCAACAGCTCCTGAGGGGAGCGTGCGAGGCAGCTGGAAGGTGGGAAGGTCGGCCGGAAGGTGGGAGGGAGCCGGAGGAGCCATCAGCAGGAAGGTGGGAGGGAGCCGGAGGAGCGGGGAAGCGAGCGTGCGTGCATGCAGTGACCGTCGCCATGACAGGAGAGGCAGGGCTGTTTCGTATAGCGAAGCAAGCCCTTTGGAAAATCCGTCTTGCGAAGCACCTCAGAAAATGAAAAACCCTTTCGTCTAGCGGGTTTTTCGTCTTCCGAGGCATTCTACTTGCGGGGTACCACTGTATCATAAATAGTGGTATCATATATATCATATACAGTGGCATACATCATATATAGTGGTATGGCTACTGGGGTGTTTTTTTTTTTTGGGGGGGGGGTTGGAGTCTGACAAATAACATCATCATTCATTAGCTAGTATTCCAGAATATTGTACCAGCTCCACCCGTTGCTTTTTTTATACTGAGGGGGAAAAACCTGACTTTTGTGAAAGAGCCAGCCTCGATCCTCAATATTTACATTTTTGTGGCACCTGTACAAGCATTGTCCCAGATTGTGTGTGGAGGCAGTGGCGTCGCAATGGGGAGCGGTGTGCCCCAAGTGCCATGTCTGGGGGAATGACAAGAAGGCAGCCTGCGGGTGCTCGCCCCGCTGCGGTGGCACGAGCAGCCATCGCGCCGCCACAGTCACATGTGGAGGATCCTCTGTTTGTGGATGAAGCCACAAGCAGAGGATCCTGGCACCGGCAGCAAACCGCTATGTACAGCACATGTGTGGTGTTGCACGCATGCACTGTACATAATGATGCTGCACATGCGCTATACATAGCAGTTTGCTGCCAGCGCCGCTTGAGTGCCATACGGACGGCGGTGGGATCCCTCCATCGCCGCTACAGCCGCACGTAGAGGATCCTCCATTCACAGCTGAAGGCGGGAGCAGAGGATCCCAGCACTGTCCGTAATGCGCTGGAGTGCCAGCGGCTGCAAACTGCTATGTACAGCGCATGTGCGGCATTGCTACGTACGGCGTATGAGTCATACGTGGCGACGCTGCACATGCGCCCTACATAGCAATGCCCCACCCTGGGTATCACAACGCCTTCGTTGTGTGGAGGGGTTGGAATGTGGTTCAGCTTTCATTCAAAGTTGATCTTACTTAATTCACACTTTCCAGAACCAGGGCTTTTTTTCAGCTGGAACTTTCCAGAACTCCGTTCCTAATGGCTATTGCCATTCTAAGAGAATGAGGGAGGTGTTAATTGTGAGTTCTGACACCTCTTTTCCCAGAAAAATAGCATTGTCCAAAACTATATGCGCAGTGAAACACAGGAATCCTTCAAAATCCCCACGTCACCAAATTTGACAATGCAGTTCCCCAGCCATGTGTACAAAAATGCATATAATGGGGTAAAGAGTTTACAAAAAATGCACATATTCATGAAAATAACACAAAACATATCATGTTAGGAGAAAATACTTTGTGGAAATGTGTACATTAGGCCACATTGCTTACTATTGTCTGTATTGGGAGAAAATCACACAAAAACGCAGATGAATTTCCACGAGGACCTTTAAATGATGATTTCAAACTGATGTGGAAATGTGGAGAAGTGAATTTAATATTGGGAACATGAGAAACTGAGAGAAACCATAACCAACAGATTCACCCATCCCACACTGGGGGGGCCTAAGAGCCTTATGATAAATTGTTAGAATTTGTCTTCTAGTTAGACATTTTCTCCTTGCATTCCTCAAGGCAGTAATTGCAGGGATCTAATTACATCCCTTTTTAATTAACTTGCTTATCTTAGTTTTGTTGTTTTGCAGGCCTCTACAAAGGGGAAGTTTTCTCTTGCTGTTTTGATGCTTATATGAGAAGACTTTTCCTGTATACTTCAAGAAAAATTGCAGGGCTTGATCATGACACAGAGGTCGAAAATGCTGACAGCTATTTGACCCCCCCCCCACCCCCTCATCTAGACCGTTGTACTTGCCATTTTTGCTGCAGGGGGAATTAAACAGGTAGCAGCGACTCTGGGAAAAAACAAAATCAACAATTCAAATAAAGGATCAGCTTTGACAATAAGGTTGTTTTATGAAGCATGGAAGATTGTGGAAACATATTCAAAACGTGTGTTGCCAAGTGCAATATATTTCTTCATGGTCCTGCCACAACTACATTATGTGGGTGGATGACTCACAGAGGAGTTTTTTTCACCCTTCTTCTTTCTCTCAATTGCAACAGGAAAGCCTTATCTACAAAAATAGAGTTATGCAGTGAGCAGGGAATGACACTTTCTGGTGATCTTCTATTAAGATTTATGAGAGAATTTTTGTTTTTTTAAAACTCACTAACTTGCCTAAAAATAGCCTGTTTATGAGAGATAGATAATTTCACCCAGAAACAATTTTTCATGCTTGCCTTGTGGACACCGTCCTAAGTTTTGGGTCATTTCTTGGCAAGAGGTGTCAGTGAAAATGCATTAACATCCCATTTCACCTGTTCTGCGGCTTACTCATAGAATACACAATTGCTGCAGCTAAACCCAGGTGACCGCTGACTCCAAAATGAAGATCTGTGTATTTATATCCAGAGCTGTTTATAATCCATGCTGTTGTTACTGTTGGCTGTTGTTATTTTTTTAATGTGAAATGATGTGTAAAGTAATCCTAATTCAGCACCAAGGAAAGCTCAATTCTTCAATTTCCACATCAAATGAATTTGCATCTTTTATTCCACATAATTGCTTCTGCTTTTTGTTTTATTTTACTGTCTTGCATAATTGGCTCTGGGTTTGCTAGTCAGGCAGAGGAAGTGACAGGGAGCTATGCAGGGGACAGAAGCACCCCCCTCCTTCCCCTAGAAACCTTTCTGAATATGCAAACCCTCTGATTCCCAAGATTTTAGCAAGCCTTGCCTTCCATGAGCAGCAGACAGCATGGCAGGTCTGTGCCACTCATCTGGTCTTCCTCTGTTTTCATCACTGCTGTATGCTGGGAGCAGAAAGGTTGGTACAGTGAAAATGCACTGGCAGGTATGCTGGATTGGCGTTCCTCTCCATCACAGTATGCAACAATGACAGAACCAGAGGGAGTTCAGGTGAGCAGCGCAGCCCCATCAAGCCATCAACTACTGCCCTGACATTCCACATAGATTGTCACAGCCATGAAGACTGGAAACTTGCTCCTGTGTTTTTAAATGGAAACTGATGCTCAGCAAATGAAATTCTAGACCCAATAAACACTCTTCAGGTGTCCTTCTCTGAATTGCAGCATACACCCCGTACTAAAGTGACTCTTATTTTTCCCCTTAGTTGGTTCTTCACCAGTTAAGAAGCTCTGTCTTTTGAACATCATTTAGTGCATGAGTGTCTCTGTATTGAATGAAGTCTTAAAGACTACAAGGGTCCCTACACAGAGATAATGGTTCTTACGCTTGTAGGATCATTGTTATTGTAAGCATTTATGCCCCATCCTTCCTAATGCCTGTCAACTGCTTCCTCCTCCTTCGTCTCAGTATTGCCCTTGTAAAACAGCAGGGAGGAACCAACTAGAATTACTTGGCTCCAACTGTCATTGCCTCAGTCTCCACCAACTGTTTGGGCTACCTGCATTGCATCCCACTAGACTTGAGGAGAACCAGCCACCACTGAAAAGACCAATTTCATAGGCAGGAACATGAAAGGAGGACTATTTATTTATTTATTTATGGGGGTGAATGCTTGCTAAAGGGGTTCTTGTACTGTGGTGGGTGTAGACTCTAGCTATTAAGAATCAAATCTGCTCCCATCTTGGGATCTTGGGGCCGATGAATATGCAACATTCTTAACCACACTGCTTTTATTTGGGAGAAGTGGCTGTGGGGTTCCAATCTGGAACATGTTCCTGATCCAAAGCTGAGCCCTGGTTTTCTCATTTTCCCAAAGTGTTTCCCAAAGTGGGCAAGACCCCCGGGGGGGGGGTGCTGGAATGATCCAGGGGGCAGTAGTAGCTTCAAGTGCAATTGGGGGGGCATTGAATAAAAATAAGTGGGCAGAGGAAGCATAAAAAAAGAAGAGAATTTTGAACAACTGTTTGTACAATTGTATGCTGTGTACTGATGCGTACTGCCAGGTCAGGCACCATTGCAGGATGGCAACAACACCTCCCCCAGATTCAACAGTTGTGCTAGTGGCGAGGAGTTTTCCTGGGCTTGGGTGAACCATTTTTGGCTTCAGCCAGGCCCAGAAAGTGGATTGCAACTTTACTATGTTGTAGGACATAGGTAGAAATATAGAAAAATACAAAAACCACAAATTTGTCACTGTATCTTTCTGTTTGTTCGCTGAGATAAGTTGGATTTCCAGGGGCACTGAGTTGTTGCTGTTGTTGTTTTGGAAAGGGGGCAGTAGGCCAAATGAGTTTGGTAACCTCTGCTCTAAAGCATGGCAGAATATTGGGAACTCGTTCATATATGCACGTATGTATGCATAGACATACAGAACACCAAGACATTTCAGTGCATGTTTGGCTTGTAGGATTTCCCCTGCCACTTCCCCATGCTCGCTCTCAGCGGTTCATGTCAGCTCTTTTGTCTTTTCAGATAAAGATGAAGTGGACTAGCTTGTCTTTTTGAGTCTGCCAGTATCGCCCTTCAGCTAGCATTACATAGGGCTTACTCCCCCCCCCTCTTTCCGTCCCCTCGCAGCTCCAGCTGAGCATTCTGCTTCATCCCTGTGACTTGAACAGAGACTTGAAATCTACTTGACAGTGGGTAGTGCATGTGGAGTAGCTGTAATTGTAATGTGAGGCATTAGAAGTGGCTGGAGATTCCAGAAGGTCGCTGTTGAGCTTGCCAATCAGGACTTTTGAGTATTATACAGAGCACCAAGGGCTGCCTGCTGAAGCTAAGAGCAAGCCATTGTTTGTGTGCTCTGAGGAGAATGCAAAGTCGAACAACCTGAATTGACATATGGGTGCCACAAATAAATGCATGGGTGGAGGTGGTTTTGCACCTACTGCAGTGGAAAGTGGAAGGCGGTGATTTCCAAGTGTGCAAAGACAGAGATCCTAAGCATCAGGAATACCATTTTGACATAGGAAGGAATTTACTGATCCGCTTATTGAGAGACTCCTTATAAACTTCCAACAAACCCCATGGTTTTCTGCAACACGGTTTGAAAAGAACTGTGCTAGGGCAATAGATAGCAAGCATTGAGCAACATTCCCACATAGGTGAGTTGTGCCTTATCCGTAAACCAATCTCCAGTATGAACTCCACACAACAGTAGCAAAATGCCATTGATCTGGTTCTTCTGAAGTCATTTCAGGTATTTCAGAATTAGAGCTTGAAAAGGTGGTTTTAATTTTCTCACAACATGTTCCTATGTTTCCTGGCAGCTCATACAAACCATTAGTGCTGTGGACAAGGATGAGCCACCACGTGGACACAAATTTTTTTTTGAGCTGGTGCCAGAATACACAGTCCATCCAAACTTCTCCATCGTGGACAACAAAGGTAGGCTCTAATTATTAGCTCTAGGTGCCCTGTTTTCATCCCTGCACATAAAGATTCCTAATGTGAGTTTCCATTTCTCTTGGTCTTCTGGTTCAGATAACACAGCAGGCGTCATAACAAGAAGGAATGGATACAGCCGGAATAAAATGAGCACCTATGTCCTGCCAGTGGTAATATTTGACAATGACTACCCCATCCAAAGTAGCACTGGCACACTGACTATCCGGGTGTGCACCTGTGACAGCCGAGGGAACATGCAGTCTTGCAATGCTGAAGCTTTGCTCCTTCCAGCGGGTCTTAGCACAGGAGCCCTCGTTGCCATTCTGCTCTGCATCGTGATTCTCCTGGGTAGGTGATTCAGTCCCTTTCTCTTGCTTTACATCTGAAAAATGATTAAAATGTCCAGACAAGGGGAAGAGGATATTTGACCTAGGGGCCAACTTCTAGTCATTCCTTTTTCCAGACCTGAACAAATCAAGTTAAGAGGTGCTTTAATATGGGAATAGGTTGGCTCAGTTCTGTAAGGTAAAGGACCCCTGGACATTGAAGTCCAGTCGAATTTGACTATGGGGTGCAGCACTCATTTATGCTTTCAGGCCAAGGGAGCTAGTGTTTGTCTGCAGACAGCTTTTCTGGGTCATGTGGCCAGCAGGACTAAACTGCTTCTGGTGTAACAGAACACCGTGATGAAAGCCAGAGCACGTGGAAACATTGTTTTACCTTCCCACCGCAGCAGTACCTATCTATTTACTCACGGTGGCATGATTTTGAACTGCTAGGTTGACAGGAGCTGGGATAGAGAAATGGAAGCTCACCCCATCTAGAGGATTCGAACTGCTGACCTTATGATCGGCAAGCCCAAGAGGCTCGGTGGTTTAGACCACAGCGCCAGCTGCGTCCCAATGCTCAGTTGTGTAGGTCAGCTGTAACCAGCTGATAGTTTAGAGATGTTTTGATACTAGTGAGGGAACATGCAAAACAACATGTTGTACTTGCTGAGACTCAAAATTACTGTTTTGGAAAAGTTACATAGCTTAGACATCCGAAACATACTTTGCACATGCTCATTCTTTAAATTGGCATTTTTGCAAAATGAAAATAGTTCATACATGGGTTCAACAGTACCTCTGTATAACCCACCAGGTGGTTGTGTGCCATCCTATGTCTCTGATAAACAGCCCCAAAGCTCATTGCAAAGAGATCAGGGGAATTCTGCCAGATTCCCATTGTTCAAATATCAACTGAGATATAAGGATAGTTATATTTAATAATATTGCATAATATCTAACATGCTGAGGTGGTGAAAGTCATGATGTATGAGCATTTCTGCCAACACTGACATACCAATGAAGTGGGAATGGCCTATGTCAGGAATGATCTTTACTTTCTGAGGAACGGCCATGTCTCTGCTTTGCTTGTAGCTACTGTGGACAATGCTGCCTCTTGGCCATGTGTCAGCCTGAAGAACTGCATCCCATCATCCATTGTGATGTCACAAAGTTAGACCACAATTCTTTGCTTGTGTGCAACTTATCAACACTAAGATCAAAAGGAAGAAAGTTTCACCTAGTGGGGTCAAAAGTTGAAAAAAAAGAAGTGCCAGAGGCATCTTAGTTTGATGTAGTTCTGTGCAGCATACAAATTAATCCAAGGTCCAATTCAGGTGGCCTTCTCCCAATTAGTGGTTAATTAACAAAGCTAGAAAAATGAAGATCCTTGCCGTGTCTGAGATCTGTAGTATCAGATTAAGAATTGACACATCAGTCTATTTCTGGTCCACATCACTTTCTCGTGTCTTCACCCATAAGTCTACTTCATCCAGTTTCCGAATACATGCAGAATTCAAAAGAAAAACCGTAATGAAATGTGCATATAATACATATGGCCCCCCCAAGGGAGCCATTTTGCAGGACGCAGGTGGCGCTGTGGGTAAAAGCCTCAGCGCCTAGGGCTTGCCGATTGAAAGGTTGGCGGTTCGAATCCCTGCGGCGGTATGCGCTCCCGTTGCTCGGTCCCAGCGCCTGCCAACCTAGCAGTTCGAAAGCACCCCTAGGTGCAAGTAGATAAATAGGGACCGCTTACTTGCGGGAAGGTAAACGGCGTTTCCGTGTGCTGCGCTGGCTCGCCAGATGCGGCTTTGTCACGCTGGCGACGTGAACCGGAAGTGTCTCCGGACAGCGCTGGCCCCCGGCCTCTTAAGTGAGATGGGCGCACAACCCTAGAGTCTGTCAAGACTGGCCCGTACGGACAGGGGTACCTTTACCTTTACCTTTTTATAATACATATTTAAATACATATTTTCAAACCTAATGGGCGGCACCCAATGAACTGGTTCCATTAGCACAAGGATGTATATTTGCACAATGGAACCTTCCCTCTTCTCTTCTCCCCATGACCCCTTGTGCCCTCCTCAGATCTGCTCTGGAGACTTAGGGAAACTCCAAAAGATATTTAGCAGGCACATGGGGAGAGAAGATGGAGGGGAAACATTTGTGTGGTGAGGCCCTGGGCCCCACAGTTCTCTCAGAAATAAGCACACAGACATGAATATGTTAGGTTAATGGGATAAATTAGCCCACAACTTTATTGGTTACAGATGTGAGCGGTTTGGCTTAGGGAATTGGATGAAACAAGACTATATCCTGACTCCTGCCAGTCTGCAGGGGTCCGGTAAGGGTCAGCCACTGATAGCGGGAGCCCTATGATATATATCAATTGAGCACCCCCAGGGTCACCAATGGGGTCGTGGCACGGCCCTAGCCCTTGCCCAGGCTTTGGGCAGGAACCACACACCCGGATCCCTTTAACGGGATACCCTTAACATGGAGGGTCAGGCCAGAGGCAACAACTGCCCCTCCCACGACAAGGCTTACCTAATACCTAACCTTACAAAGTTGTGAGGATTGCTACTAGGTAGGCGAAAACCAAATGGCTGGTGCCAATTTGCCAAGTGGAAAAATTCATACCTGGCCCCAACAACCAGGCAACCAACATTAGTCATAGCAAAGCCATAGTCAAGCAATGCAAGAAAAGAGGGTGGGTGGGCTGGGAGATCCGAGAGAGGAGACAAATGGAGGCTGCCCTCCCCAGCCGCACTGTGGTTTAAATGCCACATGGCCATGCCCCCCGGCTAACCTGATTGGTCAGCCAGGGGACGTGACAAGGCGGCTGGGAGTCCTAGGGATGTGGGCAGCATCCCTCTGCCCACAGCCAGGTCACTGGGAGGTCTCGGGTTGCCGCCCGCAACACAGCCCCCCCAAAAAAACAACAACAACAGAGCCATTTTCTAAATACATTTTCTTTACAAATTTGCATTTTTAGACATACATTATATTTATTTGGGGGTGAGTACTGCTTCAGAACATCGAGGAATGATCTCTTCAGGGAAGCATGTCTGGTGCCACGACAACTTTCAGACACTAATAAACTCTTTCTTACCCATGCTTCTCCTCCCCAGCCTTCTGCACTGTTCTGGGGCTTTTCCCAACTTCCCAGAATCAATTTAGGGGCAGGCATGGTGGGAAAGGAGAGGAAGCAAAGCCTTGTTGTGTTAGTGGGACTTGGCACTAGCACAACTGTGGCACTAACTTAGTCATGTTCATCAACGTCAATGGATCTCCCCTTCAGTAAAAGTTCACTGACTACCACCCAATAATTAACATTATAGTTTGTTTCGAAGGGCAGAAAGCAACCCATCACCAAAGGAATGTAAGTGCAGCTGAAGATGAACTAAAAGCACCCTGGCATGTTGCGTCGTTTCCTGCTGTTTAATGCAGCAATTAAATTTATGATGAGCTTTTACAAGTTCATAAAAAGTCCCAAATACAAATGCAGAAGAAGCCACTTCTCTAATAAGAGGGCACCTCCTCCAAGGATCATGCTTTTAACTGTTGAAGTATGAAACTTGATGTGTTGCCCATAACAACAACAAAGAAGAGTGCTAAAGGGGGATAACTGAATAGACTGAAGAGCCAGGGAGAGTATTATTTGTAGTGAAGGCAAAAGGGAAGTGCCAAGGTTCTCGAAAACTTGTTTGTGAAAACAGCACGAGTAGAATAGACCATGCACATTTATTAGTCGACTTGCTTCAGCAACATCCTCACTACAATATAACCTTGGTTGAGTCATTTGGTACCGACGGGCACCAAATGCATGCAGTGGGTTCTGAGAGCGGACCAGCTAGCTTTCCCTCCTAAATGCCAGCAGAGGTGCCACCCCACCTGATGATGCTCATAGGTGCATAGGAAGCTGCCTGATATTGAGTCAGACCATTGGTCCGTCTTGTTCAGTGCAGTTTACACCGAGGACCAGAAGTTTCTCGTCCATGAGGCTAATTAGACCCTTGAGGCCTCCCCACTTGGCCCACAAGGCCATTTTGCCCGGACACTGAGGTCCAGCACCGAGGGCCTTCTGGCGGTTCCCTCGCTACGAGAAGTCAAGTTACAGGGAACCAGGCAGAGGGCCTTCTTGGTAGTGGCACCCGCCCTGTGGAACGCCCTCCCACCAGATGTCAAAGAGAAAAATAACTACCAAACTTTTAGAAGACATCTGAAGGCAGCCCTGTTTAGGGAAGCTTTAATGTTTAATAGGTTATTGTATTTTAGTGTTTGTTGGAAGCCGCCCAGAGTGGCTGAGGAAACCCAGCCAGATGGGCAGGGTATAAATAAATTATTATTATTATTATTATTATTATTATTATTATTATTATGACCAAGCCATGCCTACCTGACCTACAAAGGGGCTGCTCTCCCTGCTCATTCCACTTGCCACTGAAGGCAAATGACCATAATGGTCACGAATCCAGGATTGGCACAGTCCATAAGAAATCCAGTTGCAGCAGGCTTATCTTAAACTTGGCAATAACTTATAATAAGACTAGACCTTAACACTATAGCATACAGAACAGAACACCACACCAGAACAAAGAGATATAAAGAGAAAGTGTGAAACCCAGGCTCCTCCTGGCCTGACTATTATAGTCAGCATGACCTTGACGGAAAGGATAACAGAACCAGTTTAAACCAGCTGTACTCAGCTTCCCAGAAGGAATAACCCAAACATCAGAAACCTTCTGCCTGTGTCTTTCTCATTGAAAGAAACCTTCCAGAACACTCTTGAACTACGTAGAATAGGAAAGACACATCAGGCCAATACTTTCTGTACCAAGAAATACAAACTGACAGTACTCACCATACCCTGTTCCATTTACACTTGACTAAACCCTTTACACATTACCCACCCCCTCACCTATCCCCGCACAGCTTGCCACAAACCCTTTAAAAGGAGGGGCAGGCACTCTGGAAAATGGTTTTCTGAATCATCTCCCTCCTCCATTAAACCTTGCCATATCAATGTTTAATAGAGGGAGAGAAGCACCTCACAGAGCACTCTGCCAAACCATTCTTTGAAGTGCCTTCCCCCTCCATTGAACCTTGATGCAGCTACATTTAACAAAGGGTGGGAGTAGCTTTACAGAGCAGTTTGCCAAAGTGCACTCTGCTTCCATGAAACCTCACTGCACACATGTGCAGCCAACCCTCCTCCATTAAACAGTTCCAACATGCTAGAGTTGGTGTGGCCACCAACTGGCAAACTACAGCATGATGACAGCCTTACATTTTAATGTATAGAGGGAAATATAGGATGTTGAGTGTGATGCAGGTAAAACAAACAAACTGGCTAAGTTCAAATAGCAATTGAAATTTTCCAAAGACCTACAATCTGCTGATTGTCAGATGGCACAAACAATATTAGCCTGAAGAGGGCACTGTGCATATGTAGATGTGCACCTATATGGCTCCTTCAGGCGGAAGGGGGACCTTTTTCAGTGTTATTGTCCCACGGAGGGAGTCTGTGCACACAAATTGACACCGATTGCACATCAATATCTAGTGAGACTGTCAGGACTCACTTCAGGACTTCAACAGATAAATCCTATGGTTGCATACTCATAAGTCTGATTGAATTCGGTGAGCTTTACTCTTGATAAGCATATACAGGCATACCTTGGAAGTCAAGCAGAATCCGTCCAACTTCTGAAATGTTAGGAAACCAAGGCGCGGCTTCCACTTGGTTTCTGATTGCGCAGACGCGCCAGAAACAACAGTGGAAGCCATGTCAGGTGATTGGCTTCCCACCAAAAAAGCGTTCGAAAACCGAAACACTCACTTCTGGTTTTTGATTGTTCGGGAGCCAGAATGTTCAACTCCCAAGGCGTTCAGGAGCTGAGGTACGACTGTATATGATTGAAGACCTAGCTCCTATTAATTTTAATGGGAGAGTCAAGCGCACACCTATTGTGATCAATGAGGCTTTTGAACTGCTTTGTCTAGGTGATGCCCTTTTAATTTGCTTTTCAGTATCCACCTGCTTATTTAGCCTGTTATGTTTGTTTGTTTGTTTGTTTCAAATTCTAGACTGCTTTTTATTTTTAATAAATATCTCAAAGCTGTTTGACTGTTCCTTACTTGTCTTTGTTTGCTCCCAGTTTTAGTCGTGCTGTTTGCCGCAATGAAGCGGCAGAGGAAGAAAGAGCCCTTGATCATTTCCAAGGATGATGTCCGAGACAATATTGTGACCTATAATGATGAAGGAGGTGGCGAAGAAGATACTCAAGCCTTTGACATTGGCACGCTAAGAAATCCCGAAGCCAGAGAAGAAAGCAAAATGAGAAGAGATGTGATGCCAGAAACTATCTTCCAGATAAGGAGAACTGTGCCACTGTGGGAGAACATTGATGTCCAAGATTTTATCCATCGAAGGCTAAAGGAAAATGATTTGGATCCAACGGCACCTCCTTACGATTCTTTAGCAACATATGCGTATGAAGGGAACGATTCAATAGCAAATTCGCTTAGCTCTTTGGAATCACTCACTACAGATGGTGGCAACCAAGATTACGATTATCTCAGTGACTGGGGACCTCGGTTTAAAAAGTTGGCAGATATGTATGGCGGAGATGAGAGTGACCAAGACTGACATCCCGATCCAGGGATCCCAAGCGCAGATGAAAGGTTCCATGTGGTGAGCCAGATCTGCCCCATCCTTCTCAGTGACAATGGCTCTGTGCGTCCAGCCCCACTAAATATCTGCAGAGCATTCCTCAAGGTTGTAGAGAATGGGAGCAGTCCTACATAAGGAAGGGGCTTGCGTGCTTACACTGGAGACCGGGCAGCCTTGGATCATGGCCTAATAATAGCATTTTGTGACTTGGTCAGTGTTGATGGGATTAATGCCTCTGTATCTAGATAAAAGTGGCCTACATTCTCTTACTTGGAAAAATACAAAAATAGGTGTTTGTCTTAGTAAGGGTTTGCTTAACAAGTCTACGTGAATGAAACTGGTTAGATTTTATAATTGCTATTTTAAGACAAAACTATATTTCACCCTCTCTGCCTAAGATGTTGGAAAGAAGATACTCAGCACTTATGAAAAGATACCTAAAAAGGCTTTTTGTGCCTTTAATAAACAAGTTGGAAAGTATAACTTTTTTTTCTAAAGGAACACTTTGCTTCACTTTTCCTATGGCTGTCTGGGACAATATGTACCCATCTTATAATCTGATTACACCTTAAAAATAAGAATGAATATTACTGCCATATTTATTGAGTAAAAGAATGTCTGTGTGTTGATTCATGATATTTTTATATATGTATATTTATATTTTTGTATTTTTATTAAATAAATTAGTATTGATAAACAGATGGCTGGTTTCATTTGCTCAACATGTGGGATGCTTGAGTCAATGATAGGAAATGCATATTTTAGCCTTTCCCAACCCAACCTGGTGCTCTTCACATGTATTGGACTATGACTCCCACAGCCCTAGCCGGCATGACAAATGGTCAGGGATGTTAATCAACCAATTCCAAAATATCCAAAGGGCACTAAACTAGGCCAGTGTGTTGTAACCATTTGTGGGAGGCATGTTGCTTTGATTTTCAGAGGTGTGAATTAGACGTAAATAGTTCCTGTTCTCAGGACACCCCAAGAATAATTGGACTGTGTTGTGGAACTAGTCTCCACTTTGAGGTTTGTTGTCTAGCAAAGACCAATAACAGGTAGCAAAGCAGAAAGGATTTATTCTTGCATTTATTCTTCCATCTACCTGGCTGTGCAGACAATTGAGCCTATCTGCAGGTCACATTTTTTTAAATACAGTGGTACCTGTATTTACATACAGCTTCAGGTTATATACGCTTCAGGTTACAGACTCTGCTAATCCATAAATAGTGCTTCAGGTTAAGAACTTTGCTTCAGGATAAGAACAGAAATCGTGCTCCGGCAGCACGGCGGCATCAGGAGACCCCATTAGCTAAAGTGGTGCTTCTGGTTAAGAACAGTTTCAGGTTAAGAACAGACCTCTGGAATGAATTAAGTACTTAACCCGAGGTACCACTGTAGTTCCCCCCAGTGCTTTTTTTCTGGGGCGGCTCATTACTGGCACTTTTTTTTTCCTAGAAGAAAAGCACTGGTTTTCCCACAGTGTGATACACACATATTTGATTCCAACAGACCCCTGTGTGTCACCCAATCACAATTGTCCCCAATCCAGCTTGCCCCACTTTTATGCAGTTTTTATAGCCAACCTTAACTATGTGTTTTGTCATCTATATCTCCCTGTCGCCCACTAAGTCCTCCATAACTTCCTTTGTTCTTCCATCAGTTAGCACAATCTACTTAACACATAGCTCAGCCACAAGCTTCATCCATTCATTACCTTGCATTTAAGAGAGTTTCCTGTTGTTGCCCGGAACAAGGTGTTCAGAGAAGCAACTTTTAGCTGCTTACAAGCAGCGGTTGCATTTCTCAGGAACAGGCCCTAGATTCAGCCTGGGGCATTTTCATCTCTAGCTTAACTATTATTTCCTCTTTAGTTCATTTCTTTCTTTCCTCCTCTCTCTTTGATATTAATATTTTATTTGGTTTCAAGATTCAAAATTACATTTTGACACTCAGTAATTATAATTCTATTCTGCAACACTGACGACTTCCCTCTCACCCATCTTCGATGTTTAGCTAATTTCTCTTGACCAGAGTGCCTCTATTTTCCAACACAATTCCAACCCCCCCTGTGAGGACAGAAAATCAGGTGACAATATTTTATCCTGCCTTTTCACTATGTAGTTCAGGACCATACATGATTCTCCCTTTTCACTCCCCACATGCTTTTATTCTCACAACCAGAACCTCTTTACGATTGAAGGCCCCAGAAATTGAGAGTTGTATCCAATGTTGCTTCTACCCACAGTAGACAAATTGATATTAATGGACTTGACTGACTTAGGTCCATTAATTTTAGTGGATGTACTCTGAGTAGACTTTAGGGATACAACCCTTAACGTTCATTTGAGGCACATATTTCTCCCTCTTTTTCAGCTTCGGCAATGTTGATCATAGCCTCTTCCAAGTGTGATATGTGAGACAATTGCCCATTTCCTTAAAAAAAGCTGTCATCCCTGTGAGGCAAATTGGACTGTGAGAATGTGATTAATCCAAGGTCAAAAACTGGGCTTCAGTGTTTGAAAGTCACATGCTCTGAGACACATTCAGTTACTCGGTAGGAGCAGTCTACATACCGTATTTTTTGCTCTATAAGACTCACTTTTTCCCTCCTAAAAAGTAAGGGGAAATGTGTGTGCGTCTTATGGGGCGAATGCAGGCTGCGCAGCTATCCCAGAAGCCAGAACAGCAAGAGGGATTGCTGCTTTCACTGCGCAGAGATCCCTCTTGCTGTTCTGGCTTCTGAGATTCAGAATATTTTTTTTCTTGTTTTCCTCCTCCAAAAACTAGGTGCGTCTTGTGGTCTGGTGCGTCTTATAGAGCGAAAAATACGGTAATTGCTCTATTTAATGAAGAGGATAAAATCCTCTGGCTCCACCTTCAGAGCAGGTGGAACACTGTATGTTATCTCATATAAACAACACACAGGCAGAATCAGAAGGCAGCAATGACCCTGCAGTAATCTTGCCATAAACATCTGGGGCACCGGTTGTCACGAGTGAAAATATTGGCCTAATAAAATACAGAAAACCCAACAGAAGCTTGAGAAAACATTACTGGTGGGCCAAAAAGAGGTGGGAGGGCCTCAAAGTGTTAGAAATTAAATTTATTCCAGGCCTGGCACATTTTGGAAACAAGTCTTTCTTGGGGGAACATTTCCAGCAGCCATTCTCATAAATACATCTAATTTCTAGGACTAGGGAGTTTTTCCGTTCCCCCCCTAATAAATTCTAGACCAGCCTTCCACAGCTTAAACATGTGAAGAGGAAGAGGAAGAGGAAGAGGAAGAGGAAGAAGAAGAAGAAGAAGAAGAAGAAGAAGAAGAAGAACCACCCGTGTAGGGAGTCAGTGGTGTTGCAAGGTGGAGGCAGGGGGGCAGTGCGCCCCAGGTTCCATGTCGTGCCAGCACATGTAGAGCCAGCGCATGTAGAGGATCCTCCATGGCTGCAGCCATGAGCAGAGGATCCCGCCACCATCCGTACAGCGTTCGAGCGGTGCTGGTGGCAAACCACTACGTACAACGCATGTGCAGTGTCGCACACATGCGCTGTACGTAGCAACGCTGCACATGCGTTGTACAAAGTGGTATGCCGCCGGTGCTGCCCAAGCGCCATACGGACAGCGGTGGGATGCCTCTGTTGCTGCTACAGCCACAAGCGGAGGATCCCACCACCACCACTGCAGCCGTGAGCAGAGGATCCCACCATCGTCCATATGGCTCTTGGGTGGTGCTAGCGGCAAACCGCCACGTACAATGCAGGAACCACTTACGGTGAGCCAGGGGGCCCCCTCTCAGCCTCCCTCCCTCCCTGGCTCGCTGTAAGCGGCTCCCGCTTTGCCGCTTTACAGAGAGCCGGGGGGGGGGGGAGAAGGACAGATGGGAGCCATGGCTCCAGAGAGGATGAGCTGTGCAGCTTTTGCCAGGGCCCCAGCAAAGCGGCATAGCTTCCCCCAACGGCTCGGGGTACTTGGGAATCGTGGGGGTGGGGGCACAGAGGCATAGGAAGGGGGGCAGACATTCGGTGCCCACCTGTGACTCCCAAGCCTTGCTTGGGAGCCCCTTTTAGACCTTTGCACTAAACATGCAAAAGTCAGGGATGGAGTTGATGGCATGTATTGGGAGGTTGGGGTCAGGAGTATGGATGCCAGAAAATTCCAACAGAATTTTACTTATGGTCTTTACTTATTTGTCCTTCATCCATAACAAAAATCAATTCGGTGAGTACAACGGATGTCTGTCGATGCATACATGACTATGCTTCTCCCACCCATTTGCACCGTGTTTCCTTTCCATTGAAATGCATAGGTTGTCATAAAGTAATGACAACGTAACTTACAAACCTGAGTTATGGAAGTTATGCAATTTATCCACAGTGGACAGAAAGACAAGTAACATAGTTTTTGGCAGAAGAACTGCAGCAGAATGGAAACAGCGCAGCGGGTGATGAATACAAGGCAGAACAAAATAATAATAATTGATGTCTTCTGATATCCCTAGTCAGGACACAACCTTTTGTCCCTGTCTGTTCTGGCTCAATGCCGTAATAGGACTAATATCCACTACGTAGACTGTGACACAGTTTATAGGTTGTGCATATGAAACATTCCTTTCTCCCATACTTATGCGTTCAGCCAGTGGCATAGCGTGGGTTGTCAGCACCCGGGGCAAGGCAAGTAATTTGCGCCCCCTAACTCGTGGATTTTAGCAGGGGGCAGAGAGCTGCGAGTGCGAGCGTGCGCGCCCCCCCAATGTTGCGCCTGGTGCGGCCGGCCCCCCCTGCACCCCCCACGCTACGCCACTGCCTTCAGCATGGGTTGTGAGAATGCTGATGTTCAGACAAGTGTAATTTTTCTTCTCCTTTGCCTCCATATATACTACCCAGATCTCTTCATTCCTTCTCTCTGGAAGATCTGGAACCACACCCTGTAGAAAAATCAGCTGGAAATTGGAAAGCATGAGGTGACTTTATAACAAATTAGACTATTTGTCCATCTAATCCTTCAGGTTGTTGTTCAGCAGGTGAAGCTAACTCCTGGCCCATGAAAGGAATGCTATGGGAAAATGTTCAAAATGGAATGTCTCTTTTTGTGGAGTCAAGTTGAGGCGAAATGGCATGATTTTTGTATGCCTGCCCATTGGGAAAAAGTTGGCCACGCTACCCATAATTGAAATAAATATAGCTAATGGAAGCCATTGTCTTTTCTGTACTGGGCTGTATGTCAAACTTCCCACCCCCTTCATTTCCATTCTGAAGCAATAAGCAAATGTCAGCAATCCAAGAACGTCTGCAGCAATCCAATCTAATACACTTTTAAAGACTATTAAGCAATTAAAGATTTGTCACTAATGGCTTTTAAAACGAAGGGGAAGCAAAACAGGGAAACAAAAGAAGCTTGATACTCTAAAAATAGGTTACATGGTGTATTCCTTCAAATAAAACATCTTGTTAACTTGCACAGAAACATTTTGCTTTCATGCTTTCAATGATTTGGTGCTAATGAGGGAAGCATTTCCTTAAAAAAAGAGAGAGATGATAATGTATATATTAAAATATGCACTGGGTTTATGAGATTATTAACCGTTCACTAACTTAGCAAGAATAGGATTTCACACATAATGGAATTAGTGATGCTATCCTCTTCATTCGGTATATTTGCTTGGTGGTGGCAAATGGATTAAAGCTGACCACCTACAATTTATTTTTATTATTATTATTATTATTATTATTATTATTATTATTATTATTATTACATTTATATCTGACTTTTCTTCCAAGGAGCTCAAGGTGGTGTTGATGGTTCTTCTCCTCACTGCATCCTTACAACACTGTGTGGTGAGTTAGGCTATGAGAATGACTGACTCAGCCACCCAGTGACCTTCATGGCTAAGGCTGGATTTGAACTCTGGTCTCCCAACTCCATTCATTCAGTTGAACTTAGCTCTAGTAGCGGTGGTTCTTGATCCATCTCTGACCACACAGAATGACTAGAGCAGCATTTTCAAACTGCTGATAACATCTGAACCACACTTCTAACCGGATTTAAATAATCACCCTCACCCTCTCTCCTTTGGCTTGTTTTGGAACACCCCCAGGCAGGATCCCACAGGGTGAGGGCATGTTTGGGTACATCTCTGCTTAAGGCAGCAGTACCCAGGTTCACGCAAGAGTAAGCCAGCTGCTCCCATTGGGTCAAAGATGGGCTGCTGGCGGCAAAGGGTGTCACTGCTACTCTCTGGAGGCCTAGCCGGGTTCAGGGGATTCCTCCAAGCTGAAGCCACTTTCTCTCCATCCACTCTGAAGTGAGGTCTTCCCTCTGCCAGCAGATCCTTCACTGGCACGTGTAAGAATCCCACCATTCTGCACAGAGGTCGCATAGATGCTTATGCCACCTTGTTTGTTCACAGGCGCTTTGGACTCATTTATTTATTTGAATTGCTGATTACAGGTAAGATCAATTTAGTGGGCAGGAATGGGGAACGTCTAGACCAGCGGTTCTCAACCTGTGGGTCCCCACATGTAGTTGGACTACAACTCCCATCATCCCTGAGCTCTGGCCTTGCTAGCTAGGGATGATGGGTGTTGTAGTCCAACAACATCTGGGGACGCACAGGTTGAGAACCGCTGGTCTAGATGCTGTAGGATAACTACTGCCATCACCGGTCAGGCTGCCGGAAAAGCCCCTCCGTCTGTTGTCTGTAAGCAGAACCAGGCACAGAGCTTGCAGCAATAAACTTTATTGCTCAGTAATCAGCACATGGCACATCAGATGAGCATTGCAGAAGCTAAGGTTCCCTCCTCTCTCATAGACCTCCCTCCTTGCATTTTTTCATCATGACTGAGCTTTTCCTAATTGTTCTAGCCTTTTCTCGACCCTTCGTTCCTGTGCTGAGAGTGGGGGAGGAGAAGGAGCTGAATCGGGACTGTATTAGAGAGCAGGAGGCACAGCTCCTTCTCCTTCTCTGTCAGCATCTGTGGCTACCTCAAGCTTCTCCCCTTCACTCTCTCTCTCTGCTGATAATTCCTCCCTGTCCCACCAGTCTAAACCTGGTTCAAAGTCCCCTTCCCCCCTCAGGTGCCTCCTGGACTGCTAGCAGCCACCACTCTTCCTCATCCAGCCAGTCCCTGATATCACCCCCTCACCATTGGCCATGCTGCCTGGGATGGATTGCACTTGGAGTTCAACGACTTCTGGAGCAACAAGGTTATCTATCCCTAACATTGGAGGAAGGACCATAGCTCAGAAACAGAGAACATGTTTTGTATGCAAAAGACCTCAGCTCCATTCCTCGGCATCTTCACATGAGGCTTGGAAAGAATTCTTTCGATGAGTGACCTGAGCTGGTATAAGGAAATCTCCTGTGCTTTATTATATGGAATCCAGCCTCGTTGGTTATTAAAATGCACAACACTGTTCCAAGCATGTTTCTCCTTGTCCCCATCTCTTAATTGGGATCATCGGGTAGTGGCAGAAGCTTGGGGTGCAGGATGTTTCACCAAATCCATTAGGTTGCTTTCCCCTCCCTCTTCTGTTTGATGTTGACATGAAAAAAAGAAAATCACTATTCCTTGCCTTTGTAACTCAAGACCTGGCTGTAATTCATTCTGAGTAGTACAACCTTTGAAGACAGTTCAGAGGCTGCAGCTGCTGTAGAATGCAATGGCTCACCTGGAATATTTGTGATGGGATAAAGACCCTATAGCTCTGGGCTCCTTTTGGAGGAAGAATGCAATATTATAGATTGATTGATTGATTGATTGATCAATAGCAATAGTGTACCTAAATGCAAAGGGCAGGGCTGCTTGCTTTAAATAACATGTTGATGTAAATATATGCTGCACTCCCTAGCTGTGATTCCTGTGATTGCTGAAGGTTCTTTGGGTCCCTTTCAACTCTACACTTCCATGATTATATTATTCCCCCTTTAAAAAAAGGCATTAGCTGGTATAAAACCTGAGTGTGGACTTCATTCAGCGATGACCTATATTCAGGTCAATACAATAACTGCATAGAATACACACACACACACATCTTTTGCACAGCTATGAAAAGCATAGGTGTGTTTTCTTTCCTGTATTATCTGCTCATCCAAGCATCCGATAATGCTTGGGTCTTATTTAAATATAAAACACTATGAATGCTTCTGTAGAGATCAAATGGAACTGCTAGTTGTCCAATCAGTTCAATGGGTGTCAGGGCTCTACAGGGGAGAGGCATCAAGGAATCATGTGCATTCAAGTTGGGTAGGAGAACAAATCCCCACAGCAGCAATAAAGGATGAGAAGAGCCAGAGGGAAGCACCAAAATCCAAGGTAAGGGAGTAAGGGCTAAACTGCCGCAAAGCCAAAATGATGGGGAAACAGATATTAGAACTTCTGGTAGCCTGAGTTGCTCAGATTAAGAAGAACCACCTGAAACACTAGAGCTTCATAGGGTCCGTTCGACAGGGATTGGCTCATGAAACTCAGCTGCTATGTAACCAGGTGGCATATGCCTAAACTACAGCTTTGAAGCACAGAGTTGAATCTCTCGAGTTCGAAGTTGGTGCAAGTTGTAAGGAACGGGAGCCAAGCCACTGGAAAGACTTGTTGTTGTTGTTTAGTCGTTGAGTCGTGTCCGACTCTTCATGACCCTATGGACCAGAGCACGCCAGGCACTTCTGTCTTCCACTGCCTCCCGCAGTTTGGTCAAACTCATGCTGGTAGCTTTGAGAACACTGTACAACCATCTCGTCCTCTGCCGTCCCCTTCTCCTTGTGCCCTCCATCTTTCCCAACATCAGGGTCTTTTCCAGGGAGTATTCTCTTCTCATGAGGTGACTAGAAAGACTAGCATGAGATAAAACAAACACACCAATACCTTACACTGAGTTATGTATAGTATGCACCTTTGAGGTTCTCTGAACGGCAAGCTTCCATAGGTTCCCTTTCCAGTTGAGTTTCAGGAGAAATGGCCCCTCTTTGGGCCACTTGACACACTATGCAGGAGCAAATATGGGTTGGGCAAGGTGTAAATTGTCGGGATTCACAGAATGCTGTGTGAGATAGTAAGTCTGCAGGCTTGAGTTTGCTAGCTGATGCAAGTGGCTGATGCAATCAGCCTGCAATACTTTCTATGGAAGTGCTGGGTCAGAAAGACTCAGCAGTAATGCGCTGTCAGTTGATTGGCTGTCATCGGTTTAAAGGGGAAACCTGTCCAGCAGTAAAAAATTCATGACATGCTATGATCATAGAATCATAGAGTTGGAAGAGACCACAAGGGCCATCGAGTCCAACCCCCTGCCAAGCAGGAAATACCATCAGAGCACTCCTGACATATGGTTGTCAAGCCTCTGCTTAAAGACCTCCAAAGAAGGAGACTCCACCACGCTCCTTGGCAGCAAATTCCACTGTCGAATAGCTCTTACTGTCAGGAAGTTCTTCCTCATGTTTAGGTGGAATCTTCTTTCTTGTAGTTTGGATCCATTGCTCCGTGTCCGCTTCTCTGGAGCAGCAGAAAACAACCTTTCTCCCTCCTCTTTGTGACATCCTTTTATATATTTGAACATGGCTATCATATCACCCCTTAACCTCCTCTTCTCCAGGCTAAACATGCCCAGCTCCCTTAGCCATTCCTCATAAGGCATCGTTTCCAGGCCTTTGACCATTTTGGTTGCCCTCCCCTGGACACGTTCCAGTTTGTCAGTGTCCTTCTTGAACTGTGGTGCCCAGAACTGGACACAGTACTCCAGGTGAGGTAAGTGGGTGGTGTAAAAGAGTGTGGTCAGAGAGAGAAAGATAGAAAGGTCTTCCTATTTGCCTTAAGGTGCAGGCAGGTACTCTGTTTGACTGTATGAACTGGTCGTGTACTATAGCCTGTAGATTATTGTATATATTTGTGTATATATAGCTCACAATAAATATACTGCACTGACCTGCACTGAAGAACCTGGAAGTCTGAGCATTTCTGCTAAAGCGCCGCAGAGAATTCGCGACACAAATATGGGTTTGGCAAGCAGCATGCACTCAACAGAGAGTTACGATGTTATCATCCAGTTATGATGTTCTCAGCACCGCTGTGACCAGGAGGATTACCCTGCCTCCACCCACCCACATTCTGAGCCACTATTGTTTTCTGAAGGTGTCAAATACACCTATGCAGTGGTACCTCGGGTTGCAAACTTAATTCGTTCTGGAAGTCCGTTCTTAACCCGAAGTGTTCTTAACCTGAGGTGCACATTTCCTACATAGGCCTCCCGTGGCCCTGGAAGCGGATTACGTTCGTATCCCGGGGCAAAGTTTGCAACCCGGAGACCTACTTCCGGGTTTGCGGAGTTCATAACCCAAAGCGTTCATAACCTGAAGTGTTCGTAACCTGAGGTACCACTGTATCACATTGTTTTTTAAGTATACAATTAGAATATCTTAGGCATGTGCCCCTAAAAATTAGATGCCTGGCATCAGTGGACAGGCAGGTTGGGCACTAGTCAAGTTCTCTAACAGCTCAGAAGGGCCCCTCACTGGCTTGATTGAGCTGTGCCAACTTATCCCTTTGCCCTTTGTTAGACCCCTTAGCAACCATTTTAAGATTTGGCAGTTAGCAGTACAGCTTTTGAACAGGAGCTGGCTCCTATCCACACTTTTCATACCCATTGTTTTAATTTACCCACAATGCAATGCCCCAGCCCATAGACATTGAGTAGAGAAGTGCGTCCAGAAGAAGGAATTTGTATCAGTATTTGTTTCTTATTAGTTCGTATCAATGCTTTTCTGGTGTATTTTGTAGCATTTGTTGCTGTTTTACGAGGGAGCTGGCGTACAGCTTCCAGGCCATGTGGCCAGCATGACTAAGCCGCTTCTGGTGAACCAGAGCAGTGCATGGAAACGCCGTTTACCTTCCCGCTGCAGTGGTACCTATTTATTTACTTGCACTTTGACGTGCTTTCGAACTGCTAGGTTGGCAGGAGCAGGGACCGAGCAATGGGAGCTCACCCCGTCACGGGGATTCGAACCGCCGACCTTCTGATCAACAAGTCCTAGGCTCTGTGGTTTAACCCCCAGCGCCACCCGCGTCCCATTAAGTAGTATAGAAATGTCCTAAATAATATAAATACATTTCTTGATGCTTTAAGCATGTTTTGAGTTGCATATTTTTTTAAAAAAAATATTGTTGAACGACTGGTGATGCCTTTTGGATAAGCCATGATGCTTCATGGCTAGGTGGGGATTAGAATTTGGGCATCCCCAATCCTAGTTCAGCACTCTAACCACACACTGGAACACAGGAAGCTGTCTTATATCGAATCAGACCATTGGTCCATCTGTCTGAGTGTTGTCAACCCTGATTGGCA
Organism: Podarcis tiliguerta; assembly: GCF_965153285.1. Lineage (NCBI taxonomy): Eukaryota > Metazoa > Chordata > Lepidosauria > Squamata > Lacertidae > Podarcis > Podarcis tiliguerta. The sequence goes on from NC_139540.1 coordinate 68,986,272, forward strand.
ACAGCTTTCCAAGATTTCAAGCAGGGATTCTTAATTCCCAGCTCTGCCCAGGATTGAATCCGGGTCCTTCTGCATATATGCAGAAGGTGAGCTCCACCACTGAGCGAGGGCCCTTCTCCTTCCTGCCTCTCTGAATGTGCTTTTTCACATTTAGCATGCTGCTTTTCCAAGCAAGAGGGAGCTCCAGTCCCATACAGAAAAAGCAGCAATGTGCTTTCCACAGCAAGCTACCGCTGCCTGCTGCCCTGTGTTGCCAGTCTATTTCGTGTCACTGATGTACAGCCAGCTCCGCAAGGCTTTACAGCCAATCGCAATATTGGAGGCAGAATTTCACCTACCGTATTTCACTTCCAAGTACACTGATTCATTGCCAGAGCCTCCAGTGCCAGCGGAGAGCATTAGCTGTGATTTTGTCATAATACTCTGCCATGTAATTTGCTGGAAGAAACAATGACCCCATGCTGACACAGTCCTTTTTCACAGCTTGTGTATCCCAGCTTCGGAGGGAGCTTTCAGATTAGCTGTAAATATTAGCTCAGGCCTGGAAACCTGTTGGTCTGAAATTCTTTCCCTCCCTCCTTCCCCTTCTCATTGCAATAGTACACATATCTGAGTTTGGCCGTGAAAACTTTCAGTCTTGCAGAGAATCCTATACATTCTGTGCAAATTTTGAGGGTTTTTAAAACAGACTTCCACTCTCCATGAGCTGATATCATTCAATAGAAAGTGGCAGAATTCTCTTTAACTAGTTCTTCAGATATTAAATGGACTACTTCAGCTACAGAATGGTTGAAGATACCTTTCTCTATCAAGGTCCTCCTGTTCAAATATGAAAAGAGTTGATCCCTTTACAATACAGTGGTGCCCCGCAAGACGAATGCCTCGCAAGACGGAAAACCCGCAAGACGAAAGGGTTTTCCGTCTGCAGAGGCGCTTCGCAAGACGAATTTCCCTATGGGCTTGCTTCGCAAGACGAAAAATGACGAAAAAGTTTGAATTTTTTTTCCGCTCCAAACCCCCTTATTTTGAATCGCTAAGCTGCTAAAAGCATTTTAGCAGCAAAACCGCTAATCTCCCAAGTGTTAAAAAGCCGTTTTTAGCCCTTTTTTAGCCAATAGCGCTAACAGCGCTACTCCGTCAATGGGCTTGCTTCACAAGACGAAAAAACCGCAAGACGAAAAGACCCGCGGAACGGATTCTTTTCGTCTTGCAAGGCACCACTGTAATGAAACAGCCTGGCACAGACCCTGCAAGGGTACCTATTTTCCCAGGACAGTCCTGGATTTACAGAAGCTGTCCTGGTTTCTTATTTGACCCCAGAATGTCCCACTTTTCCTTAGGATATCCCTGATCTCATCAGAGAAATGCCTGAAGATATGGTAGGACGTCCCTATTTCCATCAGAGAAATGTTGGAGTGCATGGAGTTACGGGACCCCCAAGCCAACTATACAACCTTTAGAAGAAATCTGAAGGCAGCCCTGTATAGGGAAATTTTTTAATGTTTAATGTTTTATTATGTTTTTATATATGTATCTGGAAGTCGGCCAGAGTGGCTGGGGCAACCTCTTCAGATGGGTGGGTTATAAGTAAACATTATTATTATTATTACTACTACTACTATTGTTGAATAGGACATCACATCCCTATTTTTATCGGGGAAATGTTGGAGGATATACTCTCATACACAGCTCAAAAGGATATATGGGAAAAAGGGTACTCAACTGATAGGATGAGAACTTGTATTTAAGCCACCTTGAACCTTGACGAAAGGCTAAGTGTAAATATTTTAAATAACCAAACAAATATTATTCATTTATCTCAGTGATGGCGAACTTTTTAGAGATCAAGTGCCCAAACTGCAACCCCAAACCCACTTATTTATCACAAAGTGCCAACACGGGAATTTAACCTGTATATCTCTTTTTTTTCATGTGTTTCACACTTCATCTTTATGACTGCTGTTGTAATAAATAACCCTTCATAAAAGTTATTGCATTACATTCTTCATTAAATTATATCTTTCCATTGAGATGTAATTTTATGGTATAACTCAGTCCTTTTTTTCCCTAAAAAAATGTTTAGGGGTACTCTCATTTTGACTCAAGAAAGTCACCACTGGGGGGGGGGAGAGGAATAAATACAGTTCAAATTGGGAAACATAAATGCAGTGGTACCTCAGTTTTTGAACAGCTTAGTTCTCGAACTACTTGCAGTGGCGAAGCTGCATGCTCCACTGCCGGGGGCAGAGAGCAGGCAGGGGCATGGCTGGTGCCCCCCGGGGGGGCGTGATGCGTGCCCTGGAGGTGTGGTGCGCATCCTTTGGGCGTGGTATGCCGCCCACAAGGGCATGGCATGCCACCCACAGGGGCGTGGCGTGCATTCTGGGAGCGTGACACGCCACCTATGGGGGTGTGGTACCCAGTGCACAGGGGTGTGTGCAGTGCATGTAAGGGGGTGCCGTGATGGCACCCTACTGGAGTAGTGTGCCAGGGGTGGTCCGCTCCCTCCGCACCCCCATTCCTCTGCCAGAGACTACTTGGAACCGGAACGCTTCAAACCCAGAAATGAGTGTTCCGGTTGTGGAACTTTTTCCAGAAGCTGAATGTGCTCTGTTCTGAGTATAACTTCCATTTTGAGTGCCACACTTCCATTTTCCTAGTGAGGGAAGGCGGGCAGTGTGGCAACTGAGCAGGCACCTGCCGCTCTCCAGCACTGGGTCCCTCCACTGCTGCCACAACAGCAACCATCCCCTGCTCCAGCTCTGGCAGCCCCAGCGCTGAGTGAGGGAAGGCTGGGCCAGGGCAGCAAGCGAGCAGGCAAGGGATGTTGCCGCCACACAACCACACCCCAGCCTGCTCCTGCTTGCAGGCAAATAGGAGTGGGATCGGGCCACTCCGGTAGGCAGTGTTGCTGCTTGCATGGGAACAGGAGCTGGATTGGGGCTGCTCAGCTGCGGAGGTGCAGTCTCCATCACACTTTCCATAGAGGGGTTCCCGGCTGCACTCCCCTCAAGGGAGAAGTTTAAAGGAGCCCCCACCTCCACGTCAGATCCCTTGCAACCTCGTGAAGGCAGCCAGGCTGAATAGTTGCGGGAGTTGGGGAAGGTGGAGGCAGCCCAGAAGCTGCATCTGAGAGCCCCTGCACCACCTGAAGACAGCTGAGCTGCCCGATCCTTCTCCTACTTGCATGCAAGCAGGAGTGGAGGCTTCCCGCTGAGAGATCCCCACCTCCACTCCTGCTTGCATGCAAGCCCTCCTCTCTTCCCTTCCCCACCCACAGCACAGAAGCTACGGCCCTGCTGGGGCGTCGGCGTGCGTGCCCACAGAGAGGGCTTTATTTGCCCTGTCTGGCATGCATGCCATAGGTTCGCCACCACTGATTTATCTGGCCATTTAATAAAGAATTTGATTTGAAATATTATTCAATTCTTCTCTTGTTGGATTCATTACTTAATTAATCCATTTATCTGAGCTCCCATTTCACACCATTGCGGAAATTCAGTTAGAATAACATTGCCTTTTAAAAACGAAGGGAATCGGAATGTTATTGAGTTCATTAATTAAATGTTTATAAAACGTTCATAAAGTGAAATCTCCAGACGTAAGCCCAAATTGACTTCAGTGTGTGCAATCTTTCAACTCAATAATCAGCTTCAGTGTTAATCTCTACCTGTTTGACAAAGATTTCGCAAATCCTAAAAATTGTTCCTTTCTCACTCTGACTTAACAGGGCTTAGGCTGTAGTGGGGTGCAAAATCAGTTTCCCCACTAAAATGCAATGCAAATGACATTCCGCACCCTTTACCTAAGCAGAGGGAAATTCAGAGCACACATGTGGATTAAAGGTAAAGGTACCCCTGCCCGTACGGGCCAGTCTTGACAGACTCTAGGGTTGTGTGCCCATCTCACTCAAGAGGCCGGGGGCCAGCGCTGTCCGGAGACACTTCCGGGTCATGTGGCCAGCGTGACATCGCTGCTCTGGCGAGCCAGAGCCGCACACGGAAACGCCGTTTACCTTCCCGCTAGTAAGCGGTCCCTATTTATCTACTTGCACCCGGGAGTGCTTTCGAACTGCTAGGTTGGCAGGCGCTGGGACTGAACGACGGGAGCGCACCCCGCCGCAGGGATTCGAACCGCCAACCTTTCGATCGGCAAGCCCTATGCGCTGAGGCTTTTACCCACAGCGCGGGAGGAGCAAACCAAGGGAGAATTGAGAGTACATCTATTTATTATTTACAAATGTACAGATCCAGTTATTATTGTGCTGGGTTCATAAGAGAACATGCAATGAAACAATGCTCACTTGACAGTGACTTCAGTTACAAAGCAACAAGAGAATCCCTGAATCAGAGCTTTCCTACACAAATTTCATTAGACCTCTGCACTGCTCAAAGCTGAAAGCAGCATGCAGACTGGCCAAGCCAGTTTCACAGTTTTCTGAGCAGGTCCATCCACCACAGAAACGAGGGAAGTTACTTTATGTGCTGGTTATTTTAGGACACCTGCACATATTTTTTACATGTACAATATTGCATATAATATGTAAGGGTTGTTCATATTTATATATTTAAGGATTCTTGTTGAGTTCAAAAACAAGAGAGAAATTAAAACAAAAATCTCTGCAGATAAGCCTGGCACTGGGATTTTCAGAAATCCTTACTTCAATGTGATATACTATATCGTTTCCCCAATGACTGGCACCTACAGTTAATAGCCACCCATTGTTAAACTTCCAATAATGCAACAGCTTGAATCGTAACAATCGACTTCAGGATTAATGTCGCTAAAATCAGAATAGCCATTTGATGTGAAGGCAATTAACTGAGAATCCATGACACATAGTTATTGGGTCTACTCTTCTGTAGGGCTATCTCTACTCAGTAGTGGCAGAAATTCATATCTGGATTTCCAAATATATCTTGAGCTGAAGCAGACCATAAAATTATTCATTTTCTATTCCAACTCTACTTTCTCCCCTTTTCCTTGCATTGCTCCTTTTCTGTCTCATGTCTGGTTTCAGTTCCAAAAGATCTTCTTACTCTGACATTGTAGTCTTATTTGTTTCCCAGGCAGCCAGAATCATAGTATCGGAACAAGAAGTCATACTAACAGTGCTGATGCGGATGGGACATCTGCATTTGTGTGTCGTGTTAATTCTAGTTTCTTCATTGAGGATGCATTAGTATCTGCGTCATAAACAAAAAAGCCATAGCCTTTCTGCATCTGGCTTTGAAACATCTGACACTGATCTCCCTAATAAAGAACAGAGGGGAAGGCTGAAGAAGGCACAATGTTTTGGCTACTTTCATGCACCAATATTGGTTCCCCCTGCTACAAACTTTAAGTGGCTTCAGAGCACCAAAAGATCATTACACCTACAGTTGTGACATGCTCCTCTTTAGCACTTTCCAGCAATCTAAGTTCCTAGGGTTGTGTATAATGTAGAACTAAGATGAATATTCCATTAGTGCAAGGATTTATCCATGCACAACAGAACACCTCTTCTCTTCTCCCCTACACGCCTACTAATTATGTTCTGTCATGGATGGACCTGCTCATATATTTGTGGATAACACAGGACATGCATGGAGGATGGTGAGTGGGGGAACTCAATTGCACTAGAGCCAATCCTTATCCTAGCACAACTATTTAGTTGTATTTCACCCCAAGAATTTTAACAGCATAAAGTCAGTCTGGGAAAGATATCTCTTCTGGAAACCCTGCACTGGAAAATTTGAAGACATTAGTTATGCTATGTCAGGTTTCCCCATTTCTTGTCATTTCTCCAGTTCTTGTCAAATCCAACCCTCATCGGCCCCAACAAGTGTAGCCAATGACAGGCAGGGATGCGGGTGGTGCTGTGGTCTAAGCCACTGAGCCTCTTGGGCTTGCCAATCAGTAGGTCAGCAGTTCAAATCCCAATGATGGGGTGAGCTCCTATTGCTCAGTCCCAGCTCCTGCCAACCTAGCAGTTCAAAAGCACACCAGTGCAAGTAAATAAATAGGTACTGCTGTGGCGGAAAGGTAAACAGTGTTTCCCTGCGCTCCGGTTTCCGCCACAGTGTTCTGTTGCACCAGAAGCGGTTTAGTCATGCTGGCCACATGACTTGGAAAGCTGTCTGTGGACAAACGATGGCTCCCTTGTCCTGGAAAGCAAGATGAGCTCTGTACCCCATAGTCACCTTTGACTGGACTTAACCATCCAGGGGTCCTTTACCTTTCACCTTACTTAGCCCATTCCAGGGATGATGGGAGTGGTAATCCCCCCCCCCCCAAAAAAAATCTGCTAGGCAGTGTTTTATTCTTTTCTGGGGGGATGCAGGGGTACACATACCCCTAAACATTTTGTGAATCTAAGTTTGGCCTCAGTGAGGAGCAGTACTTCAATTTGAGTAGGAAAATGAGAGTACCCCTAAACAGTTTTTTGAGGGGGGAAAGCACTGCTGGTAGGCATCAGGTTGGGGAAGGCAGCTTTACATCCTCAATCCTTCTAAATAGCCTCGGAGCGTCTCCACCCCCATCGTTCTACCCGGACACTGAGGTCCAGCACCAAGGGCCTTCTGGCAGTTCCCTCACTGAGAGAAGCCAAGTTACAGAGAACCAGGCAGAGGGCCTTCTTGGTAGTGGCACCCGCCCTGTGGAACGCCCTCCCACTAGATGTCAAAGACAACAACAACTACCAGACTTTTAGATGACATCTGAAGGCAGCCCTGTTTAGGGAAGCTTTTAATGTTTGATGCATTACTTTATTTTGATATTGTGTTGGAAGCCGCCCAGAGTGGCTGGGGAAACCCAGCCAGATGGGCGGGGTATAAATAATAAATTATTATGATTATTATTCTGTGCCTCTCGGGCTTCCAGCACTTTCTACAGAGCATTGTAGTCGCCAGTCTTATAATTTAAGAGGCTGTTCTCCTGCACACCTGCCATGATAGGGAGCAGGCAGTACAATTAACCACAAAAGCCCACATGCTTGATTTCCAGCTGCCTTTTCTTGAAGTCACACGGGCAATGTAGTGCCGTAGGATTGTGGCGTGTGGTGAGACTCTGCTAGTACTCGAATGGGTAGGAGTGAAGTTCACAAAATGCTAAATGAAAAGACAGTACTATCAGAAGGGGGTCTTTGTATCGAAACTTGCTGCTTCCAAGTTTCCTGCATATTCAAGAGATGCTTAGTCTGTGCTTCAAAGCCTCCTGCGGTTTCTTTTAAGCTCCTCCTGCAAGCCTTGTGAAGCCAGAGGGCTTCATTGTAGAAAAACAGACAGCTGGTGATACCATACTAAATGATAATCCGGGTGAAAGCTGCCTATCAGAAACTTTGCTGGATTTCCAGACTTTTCCCACAAGTAGATAAGGGAGGGCGAATGTCACCCTCATAAAGGTACATACACTTAGCCTGAAAAGGGACACAGACAAAGCTGCAGGCAGAAGGTGCCTCATCCATAGTTTTCGATTTCAGTAGTATATTGGCCACCTCATGATAATAATAAAAATAATTCTATCTTTTGTACTCCTCCCATCTGGCTGGGTTGCCCCAGCCACTCTGGGCAGCTTCCAACACATAAAAACATAAACACCAAACATTAAAAGCATCTCATTGCAGGTGTACCTTCAAATGCCTTCTAAAAGTTGTATAGCTATATATCTCCTTGACATCTGATGGGAGGGCATTCCACAGCTCACACTGAGTTTTGAAGGAAGCTTTCTGGTAAGACTACTGACACTTCTCAATGGAATTCAGTGCATGCATATGTGTGATACCACAAAAGGGGGAGGGACAAAAAAACATTAATGACATTTTTTCAATACTGTGGGTGTGACATCTGCTTCATGCCAACACTGGCAGTTTTGATGGGATTTGAGGGAAGAAATCCTCCACTTAGCAGGCAAAGCTGGTAGGATCTGATGCTCAAAAGCGAATGGAAATTCACCCAAAAGGGACAATAAAAGAAAGCCAAACAAACATGAGGTCAGAATACTCCTTAGAACAGAATTTGAGGGGTGCAGGGGAGAAAAGAAGAAGCCATTTCCATTAACACGAGCAGAAGTCAATCACATGTGATGTGTTTTAAAAAGATAAATTTACAAGAATTTTCATGCCAATTTCTCCCCCAACTAACGCTCCGGAGATGGAGGGGGTCGCAAGGACACACAAGGAGAGAACAGGGTGGGGAAGTTACACTGTGCAACTAAAAGTCATTGTGCTAGCATAGCTATTTAATTGGATACAACCCTTCTTATTTCCTGTTACAACAATAAACATTGACCAGATGATGATGATGATGATGATGATGATGATGATGATGATTATATTTATTGGCATTTTCATTTTCAAAAAACACCATGAGATTTTACATATCTTTACATTTCCTATATTCTGACTCTCTCAAGTAGCGACTTCCCCCTATCCCTACCAATTGACTTTCTAACTTACAATTATAATTTCATCTGCATTTCTCATTCCCCCCCCCCATCTACCTTTCCTTTTACTTTGAGATTCCTTATCATTGTAAACAAGTTTCTAATTTTAACTGACAAACCTTTAAGCCAGTCCTGTTAGTGTTGTTAAGTGTTTACAATGTTCTTTCAAATAACTAATAAATTTACTACAGTCTTTTTCAAACTGTTGGTCTCGCTGGTCTTGGATTTTCCCGGACAGTCTTGCCAGCTCTATATATTCAATCATCTTGTTCTGCCATTCTTCTGCTGTCGGAATTTCTTGCTGTTTCCACATCTGGACTAAAAGAATCCTTGTCACTGTTGTTGCGCATAAGAGTATAGTATGGTCTTTCTTAGGAATCTCTTCTCCTAAAATAACTAACCTTTCTCCTAAAATACCTTTCTTAGGAATCTCTTCTCCTAAAAAACTTTGACCAGTTTAACAACCATAGGAATATTGGCCTTCTTGCCACATTGTCCATCTTCCTCTGAATTTATACTTCTGTTAGAAGGCATTAAAGGGTTAATGAATCCACAACCACAAATCACTCTCCATAGTTTCCCATATGCCACAGCACAACACACACACACACGGCATCAATGTCAGGTACGTTAAGTTGCACGTCTCTATGTATAGCCTCCTGGATATGCTTTTTGTTTTATTTATTTAAAAACAGAGAGAAACATCTATGTGAACTCATGCCATTGTTTCAGCTCCAAATAATAGGAGTTATTTTGGAGGAGAAATTAAGTGTGTAGTGTCACTACAGCAGCAGCAGCTACAGAGTCAGTACATTAGCAAAAGTCTTTCTTTCCTCGCTAATTCTTCTCAAAACCAGCATGGGGTCAGTCGCTCCTAAGACTCAGCATGGGAAGAAACACCATGCTGGGTAGCGTAATTTTTGGGGGGCTTGTGAATCACCAAAATCATCTCTGCCATTACGGTTTATGTTCTAATGCTATTACACTTTAAAGTGTTAAACATTTCTAACGTCCTTTGAATGTGTGTAATTGACAGGAATGTATTGCTTTATTATAGCACCATTCAGTTTTCTAAGAGGTTTCTATGAAGCCACTCAAAGGGAGTGGGATGATTTAAAAAGCAGAACTAAATTTACCTAACCTTCACAGGGAAAAAAAACCCCACACACATCTGATTCACCTTAATCACCAATTTGTGTCCTCTTCTGAGGAGGTTTTGTGTCCTCTTTGGAAGGTTTAAGTAGCGTTGGACAGAATCTGATTCATAGCGGCAAACATTTCAAAGGGATTTCATTAATCCTCAATCAATAGCAAAACACGTCATTAGCTGGAAAGCAGTAACTTCCTAATTATTGGTGGCACAAAGAATTTCCTTCTTCCCAAAATAGGCTGCACAGGCCTCTTTGACCGTCAACAATCCCTCAGAAAACTTGTTCCAGCTAGGAGCTAATGTCTGTCAAAGCAACAAATTGGCTGTGTATTTGAACTTCTTAGGCAGTGTATATCCACCAGAGAGCTTCAGTTTAAGGTGCTCCTAATGTGCGGACTCCAGTCTCTTCTTAGTTTACAGATGGGAGAATCTGTCAGTTTTGGTTTTTCTCAGTTTTTTTGCCCTTCCCCATTCTTAAATTCACTTCTCCACATCACTTTGCATTTTTTTAATCCTCTTAAAAATTCATCAACATCCTAATGCAAATTTCTCCTAATATACACATATTTGTATACACATTTCCCCAGTATAACACATTTTTGTATGTTATACACAACTGCATATACTGGAGTAACATGCACATTATAAACACATATATCAGTGGAAATATGTGATTTTAATGTGCGTGTTACTCTGGTCTGTGCCTTTGTCTACCCATTTGTGCAAAAAATGTAAAGGTAAAGGAGCCTTGGACAGTTAAGTCCAATCAAAAGTGACTATGGGGTTGAGGCACTTGTCTCACTTTCAGGCCAAGGGAGCAAGCATTTGTATGCAGACAGCTTTCCAGGTCATGTGGCCAGGATGGCTAACCCGCTTCTGGTGCAACAGAACACCGTGATGGAAAGCAGGGTGCACGTAAACACCATTTACCTTCCTGCCACAGCGGTATCTACTTATCTACTTGCACTGGTATGCTTTCAAACTGCTAGGTTGGCAGGAACTGGGACAGAGCAACGGGAGCTCACCCTGTTGCGAGGATTCGAACCACCAACCTTCCAATCAGCAAGCCCAAGAGGCTCAGTGGTTTGGACCACAGTGCCACCCACGTTCCATCCATTTGTGTACTGATTACTTGCAAAATTTGGAAGGGAAAATTAAATTGGTTCCCCTTTTAATGTGAACAAAGCTGAAGTTAGCACCCATCCCTACATATGAGAAAAAGACATTATAGTGTCCTCCCATTAAGGTGTTTTAAGGTCTTCAGAAAAGGACCTGATTCAGGTGCCCCTCCATTGCAGTTTAGGTGAACGGCAGCTAGAAGCCTCTCAGATACATGCCCTCCAACAATTCTCCAATGAACATAGGGACATCCTATAAGTTAAAGAACTTGCAGTCCCTTCTTGACATTCCTAATCAGCTTCCTGAGGCAGCCTCTCACTCTTTCTCATGGTAGAGTTGGCCCAGCCCCAGTCATACAGCTGTCCTTTCATATACCTGAAGGTAGGTAGATTATTGTAGAATGATGGCAGGAGCAAAGTTAGGCAAACAAACTGCCAAGACAAATAAGTGAAATGTTCCTTTTTGGATGCAAACCTTAAAAAAACAGAAAGCACAGACACACACACACACACACACACACACACACACACACAACTATAAAAGACAAACCCTCAAGTTTCTAAAATAGTTACTTGTACGCATGCAGAATTAACATACATATAATCTTCATTTTGATGTGGTCCACTGTAACCCCATGTTCTTTAGAGTGTTGTACCCTCAATTTACCAAATATATATTGCCCTTGAAATAATAATAATTTCTCTTCCCTTTGGCACTGCAACGCCAAATTTACAAGCCTGCTGTGCTTCTTATGCATTTATTTTCAAAGGGAACTCTTTATGCTAATGTAGGGAAATGCTCGAATTGGCCCAGTATGTGGCATTTATGTGTTCTGCTGCATTTCCAAGAAACATCAAAATATGGTGTTTTGTAGACCTTAATTTCAGTATTATACAGGGAACACTGCAAGAAAATACGAAACAATTTGATTATCTCAGGATATTATTAAACATGGCATTCAATGAATCTTCTCTTAACAGTGTACATTTAATGTGCCATTCCTCAGGATATAATCAAAGTACAACAAATCAGTTATGTGTCAGATATGGAAATTTTTAAATCTCAACAGTGTACACACACACTTTGCATTACTTATAGACACACACATATATAAATATTAGCACTTTCCCAGTAGACTTTTCCCCTTTTATTCTTTCTGAATATATTAGTATAATGTGCGTCTGATGCATATTTGATGTATTGCTACTATTGTGCTATGAAGTTTAGAGACTAAAATAAACAGTGTAAAATAATAACACTTCTTCAAGAGAAAGGGAATAGCTAAGGCCTGCACGCTTTTGCTGTTTCACCTCTATAATAACGCTAGCCTCCTTGAGATTGGTTAAAAACAAACAAACCCCAAACTCACCCACATTGTCCCGAGTCATACCCTCTAATTTACTCATATTAACTCTCCTATTTTGAATCTCAAGGTCTGGCAAAATTAAGCATTTTAACTAGACTTATAATGCTTCCAGTGAGATCCTTCCCCACATGAAATCTTAGCTGAACAAGGATGGGGGATTGCTGCACACTACAACTTTCATGGGCATCCATCTGTCTTAATAGACAATGGGAAAATGTTCCATTGCAAATAAAGTCAAACCATTGGAAGTTACATGACCTGTTGTGGCTGTAGAGACCAATATGGGAAAGACATATTTTATTGTAGCTGGGGCAGATGAAGGCAACTTGTTTCACTGTTACAGATGCACCATGGTGTTTTCTCTTTGTGTTCCTCCCAGCAGTCATTTCTCCTCTGGTCACTGTTTCGGATACCTAACATGACTGTCTGTCAAATCTAAGTTACACTGTATAGGAAGGTTGTTCTGCTAAGCAAGGCTTGTTGCAGAACAAGTCTTATGCTGAGTGGGATAAAACCAAATTAAGGGACATGGGCAGTGCCAGATTTACATATAAGCTAAACAAGCTATAGCTTAAGGCCCCACTCTCTTGGGGGCCTCAAAAAAAAATATTAAAGAGGAAAAAACTGGATGTACTTTTCCAAAATATAAGATAAAAAAACAAAATAAAACCTACATACAGCAACAGTGTTTTGTGTTGTGTAGGCTCCTATGATGTAAGTAATGGGCCCCGCCTGCTAGCCTGCTCCCTAAAATATCACTGGTTTGCTCATTTCTATTTATAGGGAATATTGGGAAAGATTGATGGCACAAGGAGAAGGGGACAACAGAGGACAAGATGGTTGAACAGTGTTCTCGAAGCTACTAACATGGATTTGACCAAACTTCGGGAGGCAGTGGAAGACAGGAGTGCCTGCTGTGCTCTGGTCCATTGGGTCATGAAGAGTCGGACATGACTAATTGACTAAACAACAACATATATATGGTACCTACATTCTGCATGTGCAAATGGCTTTAGATACCTATTAGGTCCATAAATTACCATATAGCATATATTCAACACAAAAAATAGTGACAATTTGTTGTTGACAAAGGACAGCTGGACATATAAAGGGCCTCATTACCTTCAGTAGCTTAGGGCCTCATCAAACCTAAATCCGGCCCTGGGCATGGGGGAAGAGGAATGGGGGAGGGGTTAGGGTAGCTGGGATTCTATGCTCCACCAGGGATCAGTTAGGTACTCACAATGGTAGTCATTACTACGTCATGTCTAGGGCTGGGTGATACATTGTTATATTATCCAAAACCGGTTTTGGTTTCATAATTTTTGACCTGGCAATATACTGCGAATCATGGTATGTGCATACGCTATGCAAAAATCACAATGTGGGAAAAATTGTGAAGCCAGCCGATGCCTCTACATAACTCAGTCCTTATTTCACTCCCCTATCAACTGTTCTACAGGCTCTTCCACCCACCCCCAAGTCAATTTGGGGGACACAGAGGAGAGAGTGGGAAAACTCTCCTTGCACAAGGCTTCTGCTACCATGGCTAGTTAGGTGAATCCTGCCCCTATGGAGGGTCTCAAATGTTTCTCTGAACAAATACCACTACTGCTTATTTGTAGTGTTTTGAAGCTCCTAATTTTTTTCCCCTAAGCTTAAGTTTTTGAAGGATTATATCCTACCAATGGATTTTATTCCAAAGTTGGCTGGCACAATCAAGTTCTCCAATACTATAAAATATGACCAAATCAAAAGGACAGGGCTTCAGCTGAATAATAATAATAATAGTAAAAACAATTGACTTAGAGTTGTTAATATCGCAGAAATATCTATAAATTTTGAGAAATGAATATTAATGGGGGGGGGGAATATATTTGACCAGAAAAAGTAGTAGAAGAAAGGAACTTTGTAGGGGTCCAGAACAGATGGATGTGAGTTGAAAAGAAGCTGCCAGATCTGAAGACTGGAAAGTCATTGTTAGGAGAAACACAGATATAGAGATGATTCAGTAGAATTGAGTGAGCAGTGCAGTGAGACACTGGACTGAGGTCAACATGTCTTCATTAAAAGAAAGAAGATGGCCACAATGACACTGTGAACAATGGTTGCCATGGTAGCCAGAGCAAAATCCAAACCAAAATGGGTCAAAAGTGCTTTAGTGATACAGGTAAGAGGACAAGTGGCTACCAGCTCTCTCAGTGATGAAGGAAAGGACAACAATGTTTGCCATCAAAAGCTGACATTTAATGACATGACGGTTACCTTTATGAAGTTCAGGCAAATTACAGAAGCCAAGCACTCATGGGAAATGGCGCCACTGAAAGAGCTAATAATTGGGACCCTGGACAGTATTTGTTGTCTGTGACGGCAAAAGAGTTGTAGATGCTGACTATTAGCATTAAAAAAAGAAAAAAGTTGCTAGCAATAATCATCCAAGAAAGGGATATTGGGGTCATGGCAGAACCACTGTGCAATGGAAATCAAACAGCAGCACCATCTATGGATGTGATATGGCTGCATACCTTCCATGTTTCCCAATGAACATTGGCTTCAAGGTTTGATGAGACACTGCTGCATATCCACACATATTCCATATTTGCCTTCCTTCTGCCATGTTCCTCCTGCAGTCAAGGGACAAACTACTCAAGGCCAGCCAAGTTATTTTAGCACCTGAGGTAATTCTAGAAATGTTCCTCCTTTCCTCTGACTGGAAAAATACCATAAGAATAAATTAACAAGTTGTTTCCCTTTGATACCCCAAATCAGCCACCTCATACAACCTAAAGGTAGAGCCCAACCCTGAGTGCCTCTCAGAATATCCACTCACCTGGGGCTCTGGGGGAACAATGTTTGTCCCACTGCATAGCCACGGCCAGTTTTGGGAGGCCGCCATAGTCATGTGCAGCCAGGAGAGGGCTGGCCACTTGGTGACAATTTCCTCCAGCCATGCCAGACCTACCAAGCTGCCGCATGGCCAATCAGGACTGGTTGTTAAACCACACTAGAAACTGTGACTCTGAGGGGAATAGGGGTCTCCTTAATAAATTTCAGCCCCCAGGATACTTTGTGAGGTGCCATGCCTGTTTAAAGTAGCATGCTTATCTTTTGAATATATAGTGAGGCTGGGGTATGTGGCTTCCTTGATTGGGAAAAGCATCTGTAAAATAATGCATAAATTGGGATCTTCTGTACACATGCTGGTTGCTTTAGAAATCAAAATGGGAAACACAGGAAGAGTGAAGCGCTATTCTGATTTGCTAGCTGACCACAGAACCGAAATGTATAACAAAATGTAGAGATCCCTTTCACTGTAGTTGAAAGGACAAGGGTCTCAAGCAACTGTGGTAATTTTATTATTATATTCAAATGAAATCTCATCTCATCATAAAACTGCCTGAGCTATCCAGCAATATGACTTGTAGGTGTCTTCATGCAGAGAAGGCTTCAAATAAACATTAAAATATTTATCAAAATTGCAGAGCAAAATAAATGAAGTATAATGCTGGGTTTGTAGTCTATATTTAGGTTTGTTTGCGTCTTTGTATTGAAAAGACATCAAAGTATTCAAAGGAGAAAAACATTAGAATATTCATCAAATTTGACTGGAAAATAAACAATAACAATGCTGTATGTTATTCTCTCTTAGCTTTCTCAATTCATTATAATTTCTACAATGGGGTTTATATTTTATCGGACCACTCCCACCTATTATGATTGAATTGTTCCGATCCATGGCTGCAAAAAAGAAATGGTGCCGTGTCAATTTTCACATCTGACCAGAAGAGTACATTGAACAATTCTAGCCCAAAATTACCGTAGTCTACTATTTCAAGCATGCCTAAGGCAGCAGCCAAGGGATGGATGTCTGTCGGCTGATGCTGGAGGAGAAGTTAGCAGCCAGCAGCAGTTCTATTTAGCTGACTGCAACCTCTGCAAGCTGGTGACCAGGACTTGTAAATGGAGGCATTTGTGAGGGTGTTTTGAGGGGGAAGCCCCAAGTATCTTCTCATGGTGTACATAGGACCAAGAGACATGGACAGGGATGGACCTGCTGCAGTGACCTGCAACATCTGTCCCATGTTTGTCTTCCTCCCTAAGAATGTGCAAAATCAGACCTGCAGATGAGCAGGTTGCCTTGCTGGAAGAGAAGGTACAGCAACTTGAGGCCCAACTATTCACACTTTGAGATACTGGGCAAGATGAGGAATTTCTCAATAGAGCAGAGTGAACTGTCCTGGAACAGAGGTGCAGGTGGGAGGAGGAGGAGGAAGGAGAAGGAGGAAGATCTCCCATTGCAGGAGTGAACCTCCAGAGGAACGTGGCACACAGAAGCAGAACTTTCAGGATCCATGCTGTGTTACTGGAGCTGCAAAATCAATTCCATGTCCTTACCTCACACACCGATTCTGGGTTAGAGGAGCAAGGACAGTAGTTGCAAACCTCAGAATACACCAGGGTGCCTGTGGAAGGTACAGTGTGCAGAACAATTTCAGCAGAGAAAGAAGTGGTGGTAGGTGACTCCTTACTGAAGTGGAAAGAGGCAATAGTGGTTGGAAGTAACAGGATGTCTCAAGAAGTTGTCAAGTCCTAAAAGTCCACTGACCATAATCCCATCCTTCTGATTCATGTGCATACAATGCTGCCAGACACAGTTTTTGACATATAGCAAAAGACTCAGCAGGAAGAAGAAGGGGGGGGGGGAGGAGGAGTTTGGATTTGATATCCTGCTTTCTCACTACCCTAAGGAGTATCAAAGCGGCTCACAATCTCCTTTCCCTTCCTCCCCCACAACAAACACTCTGTGAGGTGAGTGGGGTTGAGAGACTTCAAAGAAGTGTGACTGGCCCAAGGTCACCCAGCAGCTGCATGTGGAGGAGAGGAGACGCGAACCCGGTTCACCAGATTACGAGTCCACCGCTCTTAACCACTACACCACACTGGAAATTTTTGGCCAAGAAAGAGAGAAGGAAATGCTGGAAGTAAAGCACTGGCTGTGTAGATGGTGGTGTCAGGAAAGATTTGGCTTCTTGGACCATGGTCTTCCCTTTTTTTTTTTTCTTTTTGAGGAAAAACTTGTAGCAAGAGATGGGTTGTACCTCACAGCGGTTGGCAATAATGTGTTAGCTAAGAGTCTTGCCAACATGATCAGGAGAGCTTTAAACTAAATCCTAACTGGGAGGGAGACAATATTACAGATGGAAGGGGAACACCTCACACTGGGCATAAAAGCTTCATTGATGTACAAGAAACAGAGGTGGTACTACAGAAACCTGCTAAAGGGCAGGAAGCTACAAGAAGAAAGCTGCTGGGGGGATTGGCTTGTGGCTTCATTTGTATCTATACTGATGCACATAGTATGGGAAACCAGCAAGACAATACAAGAGGACAAATATGACCTAATAAGCATTACTGAAACATGGTGAGATGACACTCATGACTGGAATGTAGAAATTGAAGGGTATAAGCTGTTTAACAGAAAGGGAGGAGAAATAGCATTATATATAAAGGCTGTGTACACTTGTAAAGAGATCTATGACCTGGAGCATGGAAAGCAGATTGAGAGTATACGGATTAAAATTGTAGCAGAGAGAAACAACATTGACCTTACTGTGGGTGTCTGCTATAGACCTCCAAGCCAGACTGAAAAATTGGATCATGCATTCCTACAACAGATAAACATTCAGAAAGACACACACACACACACACACAGAGAGAGAGAGAGAGAGAGAGAGAGAGAGAGAGAGAGAATAGTAATGGGAGATTTCAACTAAGCCAATATCTGCTGGAACTCAAACCTTGCCAAGAATGTAAGGTCCAACAAATTTCTCCATTGCCTCACTGGCAATTTCATTTTCCAGAAGGTGGAAGAAGCAACAAGGGGGTCATCTACCTTGGACCTGGTCCTCACCAACAGGGAGAAATGGATTGACAGTGTGGAAGTACTGGAAATTCTGGGAGGAAGTGATCACGTACTTGAGTTTCATGATACAGAGGCAGGGGAAAGCTTGAGTGTAGTCGGACATGCACTCCGGAATTTAAGAAGGCTGTTTTCAAAAAGGGTGCGATGTTCAGAAATACTCAAAGAGAAGGGAGTCCCAGATGGATGGGAGTTTCTCAAAGGTGAATAATGAGGACACAAATGCAGACAATTCCAACATGAATGAAAAGTGGGAGGCATCTAAAGAAACCAGGGTGGCTGCATAAGGAGCTTGCAGATGATCTGAAATTTAAGAAGGCCATATATAAGAAATGGAAAAAGGGGGGATTCATGAAGGAAGAGTATATACAAGTAGCCAACACTTGCAAGGAGAAGATCAGGTGGGCCAAAGCTTAGTATGAGCTCAGACTTGCAAGAGACGTTATAAATAATAACAGTGGTTATCAAAAGTTTTTAAATATTTTCCTAGGGGTTCCTTTTGGTGCATGCTGGGTGCATACTTGAGCACTTTTCATACTTGAGCACTTTTCATTCAGAATCCTCACTAGGAAATCTGTGTTTCTCCATTCACTCTTCACCTGTTCACATTCCCTGGTTGTATCTATCCACCTTTGTTTGATGGGGCTGAACATGCCAGAATAAGGGAAATCAATGATAACACCCACCAAAATTCAACCCCACCCCCAGGTTGTGGAATAGCAGTGTGTTTTCCCTAAAATAGTGGTTTCCAAATGTTCTTCTTCATAAAGTGTGTTCTTCATAAAATGAGAGCACGGGTTGTGGTGTGGGCCGCCGGGCCAGCCCCCTGTTGCCAGGCAGGGTAATGTTTATTGCCTGGCGCAACGATTGGCTGACCGGTTTGCTGGGGCAAATTGCATGTAGCAAATTGGTGGGTGGGACCATAGTCTTTAAATATTGGGGCACTCTGCATTTCGCTTTCTCTTTTGCAGAGTGCATCGGATCACCCGCTCGCCCGCCCTGCTTTCCGGTTGACCTTGCTTTGCCTGTCATGGGGTTGTCTGCCATTGGGGCAGGGGCCTAGTAGGAATTTTGCCATTTGGCTGATTGGCTGATTGGCTGGTGCCACTTGGTTTTTGCCTACTACTTAGCAATTCGTCACAACTTGTAAGGTTGCGGTTAGGCATTGGTTATAAAGACTGGTGTTGGAGGGGTGAGGATAGGCTGTGCCTGCCCCTCCAATGGTGCTGGAAGGGAATTCCATTAAAGGAATCCTGGGGCTTACCACAATTTCATCCAATCCCTGAAATGGGACCAGGGCCGGCAAGCCTTGGGGAGCTGGTTGGGTGAGCGGTGAGGGACTGATGCTCAGCTCAACTGATCCCCAACATTGTTTTCCCTTCCCTGACTTCCGATGGAGTTCGGAATGTCAGTTCTGTCCCAGGCGGGGGGACAGATAGTCATAACCAATGTCTAAGCAACCACTCACAGATTTTGTATTTTAATAAAGTTGTGGCCAAAATAGTGCCCAAAAACCTTAAACGTAAATTATGTGTGATTTGTGAATTATTTTGAGGGGTGGCTTGGGGACCTGCACACGCAACAGGGTACTTTTGTAAAAAAAGGGGGAGGGGATCATTGCTTTCATTCTGGTAAGAGCTAGAAGTATCTTTTTCAGCAATGAGAAGTCCCAAAGAGAAACTGGACATTAGCAGGGGTTGTGGAAAGGCAGGGAGACGGTGGGAGGAGACCGCCCTGTTTGCAGATTTGTGGATACTCTGAAGAGACCTTTTCATGAGCGGTTCCAAAATCTGTTCATGAAGTGGGGCAAAGTTATATTCGGATGTTCCCTCCACCAAGCGAGATTGCATTTTCACAAGGAAAAGTATGCAACAGCAGTGGGACACCGTGAAAAGCTCCCACACATGGGGAAATTACTGGGCATGAAAACTGGGTATAATCCATATTGAAAGAAAGGTATGGACAGGCCCTAACTGGTGAAGTCTTCAGTGACAATTTGCATGTGACTCTCCTTTGGAAACCTTTGGGCAATTAACCTGGACAATTTGGGCAATTAACTAGCCTGAACACAGTTGAAACTTTTGACTGTCACACTCTATCAAGTGTCTGTTAAAGGTACCCATCAACACCTTGCGATTGTATAATTCCACTCTGCTAAGCTTTCAGCACTCCCACCCACGGTATGCTAATTACAGGCATCTGAGCATCAGAATTGACACCTCTCCATTCCACATGATATAAAGGTTTGTTTAGACACTTCTTTTCCTCTTCCACCTATCATTGCTTGAGACATAAATGTGGGGATGTCATCTCACCTCTCATCCCTTTTCCCTTCTGCAGGGCTCCGTTCCTCCAACCTCAAATTTCTACTCCTACCCCCATTGCACCTTCCCTCCCTGCAATGTGCTGTTTCTCCAGTGAACTTTCCACACATACTTCTTATTTTGTTTTTGTTCAATCTATTTTTATAACACCTTTTAAAGTTTTTTTTATATATATAGTGATTTTAAAGCCTTTTACGGTTTAGCAAACTTGGGAGTTTTATATCTAAACAAGGGTCAGCACCTCCCATCTATCTTCAAGAAAGCTGAGAAAATGACCCTTCCCTGAGAGGAATTCCAGCAGGTGGAAAATATCTATCTCCACTGCTACCAGCCACAATACTTTGATTCTTTAAAAAAAAACACCAAAAAACACCTTCCTTTGTTCATCAAAGACTATTGGCTATTCATAACAGCCTTGATTCTGATCACCTTTGATGGTATTTGTGCAGTTTTTGTACAACCGAGTTGTCTTTTTCCAAAACCAACGGCAGCTTTGCTTTCTAAGCATATATATGTACAAACGAATTTGTATATGGAGATGCAATCTGTGCCCAATTATGAACATTTAAGGGCAATTTATTTTTAAAGTGATAATTGCAGTTTAATACCTCACTTGAAAACATATTTACTTAGATGTAAGCCTATTTTATTATGGTAGAATGTCTTTCTGTGCAAGACCTGACTCAGAAGTGAGCAGAGTAATGTGGGAGTTAACTTCTTCAAAGTTCACCCCATGATATTCTAGTAACATCTGAAGAAAGGAGCAGAGATTGCTACACAGGCTTCCCATGCTAGTGTTAACACTCCACGTGATCAGAACAGAAATGTAACCTTGCTAGACCCAACCAAAGTCCAATGAGTCCTGCATTATATTTCCAACATGGAGGAACCAGAGACAGTAGCAGAGTTCTGTACATGCTCCACATACAGAAGGCACCAGGTTCAATCAGTGGCATATGCTGTTAATATGTGCCAGTAGCAAATTATGAGATGAAGTTCTGCTTGAAACTCTGTAGAGCTTCTGCCTGTCACAATAGGGGAGTGCCTGGTACTGTGGTCTCAACCACTGAGCCTCTTGGGCTTGCTGATTGGGAAGGTCAATGGTTAGCAACTGCATGACGGGGTGAGCTCCTATTGCTCTGTCCCAGCTCCTGCCAACCTAGTAGTTTGAAAGCACACCAGCACTTGTAGATAAATAGGTACTGCTGTGGCGGGAAGGTAAACGGCGTTTCCATGCGCTCTGGCATTCGTCACAGTTTGCCATTGTGCCTGAAGCGATTTAGTCATGCTGGCCACATGGCCCAGAAAGCTGTCTGTGGAAAAACGCCAGCTCCCTTGGCCTGAAAAGTGAGATGAGCGCTACAACCCTATTATTTATTTATTTGCCAACCACCCTATACCAGTCGCCTTTCACTCAACTTAACCGAGGTCCTTTACCTTTACCTTTTTTACAATACGGGTGGGTTAGGTGAACAACCAGATACCATCAGAAGCACACACACATTGACAATTATGGGCTGGCAACTCTGGTGTGAGGAGGAAGCATGGCATTGAGTGAATTCACACAGTTCTTCTCTCCATATGTTACCAGAGTAATGTGAGACTGGACCAAAGTCTTCCTGTGTTGCTCTTAGAGCATGTTAATCAGATCCCAGTCAATCATTGATGGTCCACTGTTGAAAAGTCTAGTACTAGACCCTCCCCCCCATGGTACCATCAGTTGGAAAGTTGTGTGGTAGCCATCTAAACTTATAGCCTTAACTCGTGCATGCGGATAAACAAAGCACACTTGTGTGAATAAATATCTGTTTGCCTTCATGCTCACTATGAGAGAATGTTGATTTTTCCAATCCCTGGAGGGGGAATTTGGCAAGAACCCCAATTTCAGTGTAATTGATGGCAATGGAATGTTCTAATGCAGAAAAACAGTGTCACATTAATTTCCACATGAATCAGTCAGTCTCCGGCTGCCATGATGTCTTGCATTTCTGCTTGCTAATGAACCAGATATTTGTTCATTGTAGGTGTGTAGAGCTAAAATAATGGTCTTCATGCAAATCAGCAAACATGATTGGTGATCTTGGCATCACAAAGCAATAGAGGAAAGCAAGTTGAAGTGACCAAAAACAAAATGGGAGAATCAATGGAGAAAACAATGTGTCATAGCAAATAAGGAGGTTGAGTCAAGGAGGACAGACCTAGCTACAGACATTAGCAGGAGTGGATGAATGGAATTACTGCTTCAAAGGCAATATAATTTAAGTGCCAGATTCAAGGGAATAATATTGCATTTGTTTTATTGCATTTGAGCTTTCAAAAGCATGTGACTGGATTCTCCTAGTACTATGAGATTGGGAATGTCTTGCCTGAAACCCCAGAGAGTCACTAGATGGAGCAGTGCTCTCATTCATTATAAGGCAGAATGAAGATTTTGGAACTCCATCTCGATGCCCTGTGGACTGTGACACCAGCTATAATAATAATAATAATAATAATAATAATAATAATAATAATAATTTATTTATACCCCGACCATCTGGCTGGGTTTCCCCAGCCACTCTGGGCAGCTCCCAATAGAATATTAAAAACATGATAAATCATCGAATGTAAAAAATCTTCCCTAAACAGGGTTGCCTTCAGATGTCTGATATCAGATATCTCCTTGATGTCTGATATCAGATATCTCCTTGATATCTGATGGGAGGGCG
Organism: Podarcis tiliguerta; assembly: GCF_965153285.1. Lineage (NCBI taxonomy): Eukaryota > Metazoa > Chordata > Lepidosauria > Squamata > Lacertidae > Podarcis > Podarcis tiliguerta. The sequence continues at coordinate 69,009,280 of NC_139540.1, forward strand.
TTCCACAGGGTGGGTGCCATGAGCAAGAAGGCCCTCTGCCTGATTCCCTGTAGCGTCACTTCTCGCAGTGAGGGGACTGCCAGAAGGCCCTCAGAGCTGGACCTCAGTGTCCAGGCTGAACGATGGAGGTGGAGATGCCCCTTCAGGTATACTGGGCCAAGGCCATTTAGGACTTTAAAGGTCAGCACCAACACTTTGAATTGTGCTTGGAAATCTACTGGGAGCCAATGTAGGTCTTTCAGGACCGGTGTTATATGGTCATAGTGGCCACTCCCAGTCACCAGTCTAGCAGCCACATTCTGGATTAGTTGTAGCTTCTGGGTCACCTTCAAAGATAGCCCCACGTAGAGCACATTGCAGTAGTCCAAGCTGTTTGGAAAGTATCTGGGGTAAGTGATATTTCTTCTATATTCTGCAGTTTCCCTGAAACATGTCATTAAGGGAGCAATCTAGTGCAGAAGAAGTTGGCACAAAGCAAGCCAGTGTAAATTAAGCTGGTGTAAAGTTACACCAAACCCAAACACCCTTTAGCAGTTGGGCTGCTGCTGATCTGCCTAAGCCTGGCAGAGAGAAAACAAGCCTTTAAAACAATGTTCTATGCTTGGCTGCCAAGACATGTGACTGAACTGAACAGGCTTAGGATCCAAACTAATTCCCCCTCTGGTCTTGCCACACTGCCAGAACGCCATTTTGGGGGGTTTACTTGGGCCTCAGCTCAGCCAGCTTTGGCTCAGCAGAAATGAGCAAATTATGCCGGCTGAGATGGAGTTGAGGACTTAATGCCAACTGAGTCACTAATCCGCAAGCTGAGCCAGAGTGCACCTTAAGCTGTTCATCTGGGTCAATATTGCCATAAGATTGCCCCTTAAGTAACAGAGATGGTAGCATCTGTGATAGGATTGCTGTATTTCAAACAGTGAAAATCCAGACAGAAAAATTGTTGAGCTTTTTTTGTCAAAGTTGTTGAGCTATGGAATATTGACAAAAATGGCACTGCTGACATGGGTTGCCATATGTCTGGATTTTCCCAAACATTTTGGCCAATTTCTGCCCAGACACTGCTACTGACTGCAGTATTCCAAATATGTCCAGAAAATTCCAGATGTATGGCAACCCTGATCTCTGATAAACTTCTAGATAATTCAATGAAAATGAGACCGGCTGGAATCTAAATCTCTAGAGGCCCTCATAGCAGAACAAAAGCAAAATTTATTATTTTAATGATGACTGATATAATTATCTTGTTTGAATTGTTCACTTGCATCTTTTATTTCACTTTTAACAAAAGATACCTAGCAAGGGCCCTTTTGCCCTTTTAATGTAGCTTATAAATTTCTCAAACAAACAGAGTCAGGGAAAGAAGAAACACTTAGTAAGATTACACAGAAAGAGTGACAGAATTCGTTTGATGAGCCACAAAGGAACAGTTTATACCCTGAAAATGCATTGGGCCACATTATTTATTGTTGGTTTGCTTCAAGAAAAGCATCCATTCACTCATGAGAAAAACAGGAGGAAATTTCACAGAAGACAAAAATTAAAGCTATTTAAATAAAATGCAGTGTTGCAATTCAAAATGGGGTGAATCCAAAGCTAAATGTTAGTTAATTTGAGGCTCATATTTGTGGGAGCTATTATTATTTTACAACAGAAAACAATTCCCTGTGTCTTGCCTTTCTATTTATAGTTGTTCAAAGTAGGCTTCTAAAGATGCCTCAAAGGATTAGGTGGTTTATATGCCCTTGTGATCACAACAGAGCCGGCTGCCAACGGGAGATGGACTGCTTCCATGTTTTGGCTGCTCCTGTGCACACATTGCACTCTATAGATAGAGACCATTTTCTAGAGACATAGTTCCCCGAGGACCTATATATGTTTGGTTGGTGCATCGACTATTCTGGAAGACAACACACCAGGCTAGATAAATCACTGTTCTGTCGCAGTCAGGCAATTCCTGTGTTGCTTAAAGAGGCATTTATTGCGCAAATGCTTGACTGGTGACAAGCTTAGTTTTCTTCATTGCAAATTATATATGTGGATCTTGGGAAATTAAATTTGCTGGAAGGAGAGCTGAACCTTAGGTGATGTGGTGATGGAAAAATATCTAGTGGGTCTCGTGAATCGAGAAAAGCAGACTTCACTATCCCAAAGCCTTCCTCCAGGGCTGCCAGGACACCATTGAGAAACTGGAGTAAAGTACTATTTCAGCTATGTACTCAATTGACATTGAAGACTGTGGTATGGAAATACGACCTTCCAGGCCTCTCAGACTGGCTTCAGGACTCTCCTCCGAAGGCCAAGTCACCCAACTGACCCTGCTCCGTACCTGCTTTTATCTGGCTGGGATATATCCTTGAGCTCTTATAATGCTCCTTGATTACTGGACGGAGGTGTGTGCAAAGTAACCAACTGATATTTCCATGCCCAACATGTAGACGATTGTAAAAAGAATTGCATCCATTGAGTCCCCTGCTTTTGGCTCTGGCCCTGCCCACCACTGGCATGTGGTCCCCAGAAGGGACCACAAGGGCATGTGGCACTTAGGATGAAAAAGGTTCCTCACCCCTGCTATAGATGGAAGACAGATGAAACATGAAATATCAAGACATACACTCCAAGTGTCCCGATTTTGCCTGGATGGTCACAAAATTCCAAAACCATCATAGACTTCTGACTTGATCACATAGTGTCCTGATTTTCCCCACCAGTGGATAGGGACTATGGAAGCAGCACCTGGGACAGCAGCAGCATTGGGAAGGAGCTGTTGGGCTCCTTCCCAAAACCTAGTTAGCCCCATTCTGGTGACAATTCCATTGACATGTACCAGCTGAATTTGTTATTTGAAGGACAGATGTTATAGGGATATAAATAGGCAGAGATTTCTGCCCGGGGTTCATTACCTATCGGTGCTGCTTCTGTTCCACTGCAGTTCAGTTTCCACTAAAACCTGCCTTATTCATCTCACTTTCTGCTGTGGCTGAAACATATGCAATTAAATGTGTGATTAATTTCAATGGAAGAAAATAATGTAATTATTTGCATAACATATGCAGACTAAAGAAACATTGATAGTGAATATGTCTTCATTTGGGCAATTTCCATTTCTGAGTTCAGGTGGACATAGAAATGGTGGGAATTGCTGTTCCCATTTCCAACAAAATTCTCCAACATCCCTAAGGGAGCATACCGTTAACCGATATAAGATGTATCCCCCCCTCAAACATTGTTTTGTTTTAAAAATTCAGTTTGATCTGAAATTGTTTCTATCCATCACTGCAACATTTAAATACTTTCCTACAACTAGAGAGCTGGGATGAATCTTTTGCTCCATTGTCTAAAAAACCTCAGATGACAGTCCCAATAGAAAAAACAGAGGAGCTTATCAAACTTGGCAGCCTGACCTGTGTATATGGGGAACTTCCATTACAAAGACTTCTTTTAGAATGAGAAAACAGCCAACATCTGTCATTAGTAACAGAAACGAAGGTTGTCTCTTTGTTGAGAAACATAGAATGGTATATATTTGTTACCTTCGTAAGTGCAGTACTCCCACTAAAATCAATAAGCCTTAGGTGGAGACCAACAGTCAATTTAAGACCAGAATTCATTTTTTGTTGTTGATGATTCTGTGCAAGAGAAAGGAAAAGGAAAACAACAACACCCACATGTCTCTGTATTGAAGCTAGCGTCCCTCCCCACTCCCTTTGAAAAGATCCTGAGCAAATCATGAGCCAATTGTTAACGCTCATCTTGGCATGGGAGAAATCACCATGTGAAGCCATCATTTGACATTTCCCTTTTTTTGCTAAGAATACTGCTGAAAGCCTTGCTAAATATAAAGTGGAAAGGCTTTCCTCTTTACAGTGTGTTAAGAGTTGACAGTATCCGGCATAAAAAAGGCACAATCCATCTGTGATTGTGCGTGCATCGCTACGCACGCATGGCTGCACATGTCTTCCTCACAAGATTCCAGATGACCTTAACAGATTGGGAAAATGGGCCAAAGCTAACAAAGCAAATTCTGATAGGTATAAATACACTTAGGCAGAGATACACAGATCTAGGATGTGGGACACCTGGCTTGACAGCAGTACATGTGTAAATGTAGCCCTCTGACAGGGCCGGCATGAAACATCAGTGGTTCTTTGATATTATGCCGCAGATGGGCAGCCACCTGATACCAACTTGGGACCTTGTCCAGTGGAGTAAGAGCTGAACCACTGCTGGGCTCCAATTCATGGTGGCTGCTCTCCATGTGAGATTATACAAAATGTCTGACCTGCTGTTGGGTGGCCACCACAGACTGGTGTAAAGCACCAGCTCGGTTTACATTAAAAATGTCAGTCACTGCTAAAACACGTCTGGAGGTGTGGGGGATTGGACTGCAGAGGAATGGTGGAGGCCACCACCCCTCCTCCTGAACCTTCCAGAGTAGAGGAGGACAGTATAGATTTACAACGGTGGTTTGAAGAAGGTCATGACTCTGAGACTGAAGAAGGTCAAAGCTGGGAGAAAATGGAAGGAGAGGAAGAGCGACCAGAAGAGTCAGGACAGCTGGTTGACACATTATCATTAGAAAACATTCCCGATCCCCCTTCTCCTAGAACTAGGAAGGCTGTGAAAGTGGAAGAACAGAAATATTCTCTGTGAATATTGAGTAAAATACCTTGGTAAGAGCTTCTGGCATTTTCATTATTGGCAGCCTGCCATGAGGGAGGGGGATCAGACTCACTGAAGCCCGACAGTGTGTGTTCATGTGTGTGTGTGTAGTGTCAATAGGAAAGTGACTGACAACTGGAGCAGGGGTGAGCCGGTCAGTGAGCTTTGGGGCCATCAGCAGATGCATGATTATGCTGAAGCCTGATGCCAGGATTATCTATTACCATCAGTTGTGGTGGAGAATGTTGTCCCATTGCAGCATTGAGGTAGGATTCAGCTGCAAGTCAAGATGACATCTGTGTGCGGAACGGGCTGGGTTGGTGGGTGGTGACTCCGGCAACAAAATGCCCTGCCTATGTCTTTCTCTGTTTCAGAAAGCAGACATGTGGAGAGGGAAGGGGAATTGGATCAGGATCATGATGTCTGGAGGCAGCTCTAATCCCTTGCTCCTGCAAGGATTCCCTGACTGAAATCACCTCTATTAAACATGCAGGGAAATACAGGGACATAAATTGTTTTCTCCTCCAGATTGGTGTGTGTGAAATTTGAAACTGGGCCTCAGCAAGTGTTGGACATGGACACATTCTTGAAAACAAGTAGATTTCACTAAGACATGGCTGCAAAAATTCCCTCGCACTGGGGAGAAAGCACTCCCCGTTGGATCCGGGAGCATAACGTAATGCAGATTTGATTCTCATAAAGACCTAAGTACCATACACATCCCAGGAGCCTTTGCATTTTTCATGATACATTACTGTAAGACAAGGAGACAAGGTAAACCTTTAAAGCAGGAGGAGAACTCATACCTAAAGCAACAACTTTAAGTTCAAAAATAAGCTGCTGGGGAACATTTTACTGTAAACACGGCATTTAATTCAGGTAACTACTGGGATCACTTTAGAGGAAGGAGAAAACATTCTGGTTATTTCTGCAGCCTGTCTAAAAGGCTCAAGAGAGGTTCAGTGGGCTGTTCTGTGACAGTGCACTCTAGAAATATAGTGGCAGAGCGAAATGAATGAAGGGCAGATAATGCCACTGGCCATCTTAAAGGTGTTAGCTAGTACTACACTTGCAGTGAATGTCAGCCTGACTTTACTGCAGGCAGGTTATGGCATTTCTATTTATGATCATATTTCACCGGGAAGGGATAATATAGAGTGGAGGGGCAAACACTCTGTCACATGAGTCAAGAGGACTGACTCATTATAAACAGAAGCATGGTTGGACAGAACAAGTGCACCGCGAGTATACTGAGCAAGAGAACCTGGGGCAAAGGACTTCTTTTTTCCTTGCACACTTCATTCCTTACCCTCCCGTTCTCTCGCCTCCATCATTTTTTAATGTGGAGTGCATGTTATGCTTGTCAACCCTCCGCAATGCCACCAGAAAACAAAGCAGATATTTTGAAGATATTTCCATGAATCTTTCATTGGGCCACAGAAAGCACCCCAAGATCCAATAAATATTGACTCGTCTATATACCTATATCCAATTAAACATCAAATTAGCATATACAGTGTTTTTATACATGGATTCTATCAGCAAAATTAATGCAATGTAAACTCTCATTTTGCATAACCTGCCCCTAAAACCCAATAAAGAAGAGAAGGCGAGGGGGGCTGTTAATAGAAAATCAAGAAAGAAAAAAGATGGGATGGAAAAGAAATAATAATGCACAATTACAGTAGCTTCCTCTCATATTATTTTGTTTAATGGAAAGAATTCGCATAAAAATTAAGAGTTACAGCTAGGCACAATAAAATATTATGTAGGCTTGGTCTTCTAAATTTTATGCCTGATGTCAACAGGCAAGGAGTTCTAAAGTGTAGGTGTTGCTACAATAAACAATCAATTTCTAGCAACTGAAAAAAGTACAACTGTAACAGTTATGTTATTACAACATAACTTATAGCACAAGCTAAGCGTGTCTGCTTAGATGTACGTCCCACTGTGCTCAGTGGAACTGACCCTCAGGTAAGTATGCATAGTATTTGCAGTCTAACAATGCCATCATATCTGTGTCGGTTCAGGGCTAAGTCCTATTGAGTTCAAAGGGGTTTTTCTCTCCAGTGAATGTGGATTGCAGCCTTAATTGGCCACTGAAAGGAGGAAAGTGGTGGTTCATTTTTAGTAACCAGAGAAGGAAGAAGGGTTGCTATTCTGTCTTTGCTTTTTCCTTCTCCTCCTTCCCCACCATATGGGTGTAAACTGCAAGACAGGATAAGCCAAGCATTAGACCTTTGATAACAGTCAGATAGCATGCAATAGTCTTCCCAGAGGCACATGTCAAAACAAGAAGAGATGAAATAAGCATTTCTCTGACAGAAACACACTCTCACTCTGACGTTTTCCCTTTCCTCCCCGATACTAACTGTGTCAAAACAATAAACAGCACGATTTGCAAGGGACTTTTAAATGTTTTGTAGGTGAAGAAATTTGACAATTCCAAGATTAAGAACATCCTGCATTCCCCTTTGAGCCAAGCAAGCTTCATCTATATATCCTGTGACATGAAAACAAGACAACAGCATAGGATTGTTCACAGGGTCCCCAAGTGACAGGATTGGTTGCTGGGAGCTCTTTTATAACCTTCTATCCTCTTTCACCCTCAGCCAATGAAATTGTATCCAGTTTCCACAAATCTTAGGAGCTGGTGTTAGCAAACTTCGGACTCGTTAAGGATCTTGTCTTGGTTTTCCTCTGAGGCAATTTGGTTGATAATAATTAGACAGGAGTGCCATGTAGGGTTGCCATATTTCAAAAAGTTGTTGAACTTTTGTTTTGCCCCAAATTGTTGAGCTTGTTTTGGGAGATCACCAACCCACATGGGCTGCCAGATTTTCTGCAGACATTTCAGTGATTTCTGCCAGGATGCTGTTTACGAGGGCTGAATACTGGCTATGTCTGAGAAATTCTGGACGTGTGGCAACCCTACTGCTGTAGGACTATGGCTCCAATGAGCCTGACCATGTGGGTTGGAATTTCTGGGAACTGACAAAATCAGGAGACCCACATGTTCCCCAGCCCTCTATTGGACACAGATATTTCCACTTTTCCAAGCAGGAAGAAGCATCTAATGTTAGCGCTAGAGGACTGCATTTCCTTTGGATGAGACAGGATTGTAGACTTAGATGCCTTGAAGACGATCTAGTTAAAAAGCATTCATCCTGATTTGTTTTGCAACAAAATTGTGGGGAGGTTAGACAATGACAGCTACTTATTACGATTGACTATCAGGTCAAACAATTTTCTAATACATTTTCTAATACATTTTTCTCATCACTTATCCCAAAAAATGTCTGGGTTTTTTAGGAGGAGAAGCAAGTTCGTTGGACAAGAGCAGCAAATCAATATGCCCATTGCCTAATTTCACTTTTCTGGTATGTGAATGAATCCCTACCCCAAACAGTGACAGTCTCTAACCAGCCTTAGAGTATCAGCCTAGTAGGTGTTTCATTTACTAACATATAAGCAGAAAACAAGGGACGCGGGTGGCGCTGTGGGTTAAAGCCTCAGCGCCTAGGGCTTGCTGATCGAAAGGTCGGCGGTTCGAATCCCCGCGGCGGGGTGCGCTCCCGTTGTTCGGTCCCAGCGCCTGCCAACCTAGCAGTTCGAAAGCACTCTCGGGTGCAAGTAGATAAATAGGGACCGCTTACTAGCGGGAAGGTAAACAGCATCTCCGTGTGCGGCTCTGGCTCGCCAGAGCAGTGATGTCACACTGGCCACGTGACCCGGAAGTGTCTTCGGACAGCGCTGGCCCCCGGCCTCTTTGAGTGAGATGGGCGCACAACCCTAGAGTCTGTCAAGACTGGCCCGTACGGGCAGGGGTACCTTTACCTTTACCTTTAAGCAGAAAACAGTTGTAGCACACAAACTTCTACAAGCAGGCAGAGATGCCACTGTTTCCATATTCTTCCTCTCTCTCTCTCTTTATATTAAGTTGGGAGTGGAATTGTTTGAAGGGGAATCCAATTTTGTACCAGGCCTTTGGATTATGCAACAGGATGGGGTGGGGAGAAGCTGATGGGAGCTAACTGGGTTGGACTTGATGACCCTTGGGGTCATAGAATCATATAATTGCAGATTTAGAAGGCACCTTGAGTATCATTTAGTCCAACTCCCTGCAATGCAGGAATATGCAGCTGTCTCATATAGGGATTGAATCTGCAACCTTAGCATTATCAGCATCACGTTTTAACCAACTTTCTACAATTCTGTGATTCTATCAGTTTTCCCCAAGAGCATTTGCAACCTAAAATACTTCATATTTATCCAACATCTCCCAACTGAACCTATATCTCTACCCTCTCTGCCTTAGGTCTAGGGTGTCTTCTTCCAAGGTGGGGAGTAAGAGTGGAGATTCACCATCCATCAATAGACACTTGCATTCTTTTGCCTAGTTATTTTTTCTAGAATGTATGGTCATTCTTTGCTTAATATAAACTGGGTTGTACATCACAAAGCCAATTGTGCTTGTAGCTGTTGTTAAATGTGCAGCCATATCCACTGGGGTGCTGCCAGGTCCACCGTGTTTTCACACTAACCTTTCTTGTGATGGCAGAGGAGGATTGGAGCAACTCCTTAGGATTGGTACACAGCACAGAACACAGAAACAGTAGCTGGCTTCTCCCTCCCTCCCTCCCTCTCTCTTTCTTTCTTGGTACCTGCCAGTATTCAAAGCATCACATTATTGTAAATCTGCCAATTATGTGCTGTCACCAAAAAGGGAGTACAAAGTGTGTTTTACACAAGGATAAAAATGCAGTGGTAATAAAGCCATAAGCAAGAAGACGCACTGCGTACACATAAAGAAGAATACCTTGCAAAACACACTTGACATTCATTCAACATTCCTTGCTGTATTGAGTTGTTGTATGTACTTCTCAATGAACAGTAGAATCCTATGTGCAATTATGCCAAAGCAAGACCCAGTAGGTTGAATTGGGCTTTCTCCCATTTAAATGTGGGGCATACGGTTGCTGAGAGATTTTATTTATTTTATTTTTAATGGAAACTAAACCTTGCTGGGCAGCATAAGTGGGTTTGGCTTTGACTTCTTTGTGCTGTCAGTTCTTTGAAGACTCCCTGAGAGTTTAAAGTGTTTGTCATTAATTTAAAAGGACTTAGAGTAGCGACATGGGTTAATGGTTTTACCAGGAAATAATGTAGTGTCATTACAATACATCATCACAATTCCCAGTGTTCCTGTTCTGCTTCTTCATTGCGGTCGCTGGTGGCATTGATGTAATCTTTCATGATCCACACAGTTTTTTTACAGCATGGATGTGAATTCTAAATCAGAACTAAATGGTCATAGACAAAATGCTGGCAGATTTTCAAACAGGCATACAGTGACCATATACTTCCAATTGCTTGTCATTTTCTATTCTAAAATGAAGGCGGAGGAGAACAGCAGAAATGTTAGTGTCTCTCATGAGGAGACAACAAAACAAAGGGAGAAAAAAAAATCAGTATTTGTATCTGTCACACCACTGAAAATGGTAATAATTCACTATGAACACACACACACACATTTTTGAATAATTCATACTAGGCGTGGAGAAAAACTCCCCTGGGTGCTTTTGCTGGGCTTATCTAAACTATTTTGCCTTCCCTCAGAATTCTTCAGTTATCTTACTTTCAAATTCACCTGAGGAAACTGCACACTCTCCCCTTTGAGAAATTTCCCCAGTTGTAATGAAAGTTCTGTGGCTTCTTTGAAATTCTCATGTTTTGCCCAAGGAAAAGGTTCCGAGTTCACCCTGTTAGGTAAACTACCATTCTATTCCCACTTTACAGAAGATGGAGGGATGTGACTGACAGCAATGAATGCAAGAATGAACACACATTCTTTTGTTTTAGGTTCTTTATTTATTTAAAATAGTTGTAGGTTACCTTTTCGGGACAAACCCTCTCAAGGTGACTTTCAATGTAGATAATCAGTCTGTAATATCAAATGGAATTGTGGCAATGTTTGCGGCCCAACAAAGCCTTGATAGACTTTGCCAGATCCTTGTATTGGTCTCACCACAAAATCCTCATTTTGAATGAAGCATAGGATCAGGTATAAGTGAGTTTGCCGAGCCAACACTGTGGCTCAGTATGCTTAGCCATGGTCATTCCTAATGTTCATTTGTCAAGTGAACCTTGGTTAACATCCCAAACATGTGATCCCACTATGGTTTGCTCAGTTCAGATTCACATCTGAATGTTCAATACTGCAGATGGAAGCAGTGTCCAGGCGGAAATCACTATAATATCTGGGTAAATCTGGACATATGGCAACCAATGTCAGCAGTGTCGTTTTTGGAGATTTACCTTTAAAATAGCTGATTTTATTTATTTATTTATTGCAATTTTGCCAAAGCGAAACACTTTCGTTTCTGGATTTTCACTTTTTCAAATATGGCAACCCTTATGTTTAATGAACACCATGGTTTTTACAAAAGCATCTCAGTCATTAAATATGGTTTATGTCTTCAGATGCAACATTCAGCAGTTGTTGAAAAAGCAACCATAGCTTTGTCTCATGCCTGCTCCAGGCCATTGTCAGGAAGTCCAAACCTTGAATGAAGCCTAGCCTATTCAGCTGGCATAAGCTGTGTATGCTTTGGAGCTACTGGGGCAGGAGGAGAAAGAGACAAGAACAAGGACACATTCACAATAGTGTTGTCTTACGACTGGAGGACTTTCCTTCTGTTTTTCTTCCTCCACTGTTTTAGAAGGCAACAACTTCTGAGCATCTGATGGAACGCCAGCTGCACTTTTATTACAGGGTTCCTATCCCTTTCAAACTAGATCAGTGGGATTCAGGGCTCAAAGATCTTTGTGTTCCAGCTGGAACCAATTTACAAGCCATCATATTCTATTTGTTTCAACTTCTTTTGATTAAAGCAATTACTTTCACATAATTCAAAGACAGAGGCTTTGTCTGTTGAGGCTACAACAGCATTGTGAGGACCTGCTCTTTCGTTCCTATTTTATTTGCCCAATCTGTTATAGAAATCAACCACACATCTAACCTTGCTGTTGTGCCAAATTAATAGCAAGCAGCCGGGTTTTTTTACCTAGCACTGTGGGGTGGTGGAAAGAAGTCATTCGCATCTTTGAATCTTAAAAAGAAGAAAAGTGACAATAAACTACAGAAGACACCTCCTGATGTGATACCTTTATAACTGCTGACTTGTTGCCAGGGAAACTGAGCTCAATTTACTTTTTGCTTAATTAGTACTTAAATCATAATTAAACTTCACATCAATCGTAAATGGCCTGCAAATTGCATATGAGTTCTTTGAAATGGTTAGAAAGCACAATGGAATAGAAATCCAAAGGGTCCTTTTACTCCTAGATCTATATGTTCTGTGTTTTCCAGTGGTACCTCAGTGCATCCTGACACCCTGGGAGGGGTGGCTAACACCCCAGAGGACAGGATCACACTTCAAAACGACCTTGACAGATTAGAGAACTGGGCAAAAACAAACAAGATGAATTTTAACAGGGAGAAATGTAAAGTATTGCACTTGGGCAAAAAAAAATGAGAGGCACAAATACAAGATGGGTGACACGTGGCTTGAGAGCAGTACATGTGAAAAGGATCTAGGAGTCTTGGTTGACCACAAACTTGACATGAGCCAACAGTGTGACGCGACAGTTAAAAAGCCAATGCAATTCTGGGCTGCATCAATAGGAGTATAGCATCTAGATCAAGGGAAGTAATAGTGCCACTGTATTCTGCTCTGGTCAGACCTCACCTGGAGTACTGTGTCCAGTTCTGGGCACCACAGTTCAAGAAGGACACTGACAAACTGGAATGTGTCCAGAGGAGGGCAACCAAAATGGTCAAAGACCTGGAAACGATGCCTTATGAGGAATGGCTAAGGGAGCTGGGCATGTTTAGCCTGGAGAAGAGGAGGTTAAGGGGGGATATGATAGCCATGTTCAAATATATAAAAGGATGTCACATAGAGGAGGGAGAAAGGTTGTTTTCTGCTGCTCCAGAGAAGCGGACATGGAGCAATGGATGCAAACTACAAGAAAGAAGATTCCACCTGAACATTAGGAAGAACTTCCTGACAGTAAGAGCTGTTCGACAGTGGAATTTGCTGCCAAGGAGTGTGGTGGAGTCTCCTTCTTTGGAGGTCTTTAAGCAGAGGCTTGACAACCATATGTCAGGAGTGCTCTGATGGTGTTTCCTGCTTGGCAGGGGGTTGGACTCGATGGCCCTTGTGGGCTCTTCCAACTCTATGATTCTATGATTCTATGATTCTAACAGTCCCATGGAGCAGGATAGAGTAAGGAGGTGAAGATGTATATATTTAATGGCAACACTCTATCTACCACACCATATCCAAACCTATTCTATTCTTTTGTCTCTCAGCGAAAGGCACCTGCATCAATCACCACCATGTTCATGGACAGACTTAGCTGAGTGTAAATACCACGCTTTCTCCTACCAAAAAACCAACAATGTAAGTCTCATTTAATTTTTAACGGTGTTTTTGGTTTCTCTAATGATATGCTGCTTCTATTCTTCAGGGGATGAGGCTCTAGTATGACTTATCAGAGTAGCATCCAGACTCACAAGTTGTGCATTGACCTTCCTGTGTCTTCAGTTCTTTAGAGGAGACATTTCTCCATGTTTTATTCCAGGAAAAGCACATTAGGTTTATGTGTGTGTTGTGTTGTGTTTTGTGTTGTGTTGTGTTGTGTTGTGTTGTGTTGTGTTGTGTTGTGTTGTGTTTCACTGTTTTAATTGTACATCATCTTGAGATGTGTATGTGGAAGGTGATAAATAAGAACAACATTTACTGAGCTATGTTTGACAGCAGAGGTGCCATCTTTCAAAGAACATTGAGGGGGCCTGACACAATGTCCTGATGTTGCTCCACATCTGGCTCTGTGTTCAGCCACAACAATTGTGGGGAGGGGGCAGCTACTTCAAGAAAAAGCTTGAGGGAGCCCAAAGAGCCTCGCCCCCTAGAGCAAGCACCTAGGCTTGACAGCTATTGTATACGTTCATTTACTTTCATTGGGGACTTTCAAGATTCACATGTGAATGTTAACATTCACCACATTTCAGGAATTTGATGTAACGTGCACATACTTCACACATACATACACAAACGTGAAGAACAGTTTGCAAGTTGGGGGGAAGAGACACTTCCTGGTAGCAAACTTACAATACAGAAACCAATAAACTGAAATAAAAGAGCACTTTGAAACATTAGGGCCTTACTGTTATCAAGTGTGGTGTAGTGATTAGTGTTGGACTAACCTGGGAGGCTAAGGTTCAAATCTGTCTTCTTCTTTTGCATGGATTTTAAAAAAGTTTTTCTTTATACTTTTCAAGTTCATATATTTCATTAATTTTACAATCATTTTAACATTTCAGACCTTGATTCCTGCCAAGCCCTGCCTGTCATTGGCTGTGTGTGTGTGTGTGTGTGTGTGTGTGTTTGGAATTATTTTATTTATACTTTTCAAGTTTATACATTTCCCTAATTTTATACATTCCATTAATTTTACAATCATTTTTACATTTCAAAACGTGACTTCCTTCCCCCTCTTTCTGTGGTTCCTTAAATTTGTTTTTAATATCTTCTGCATATCCAAATTAACCTAATTTGCTCATTTATTCATCTTCCTTAATATATACTCTTATCAACTGCAGGTTATGACAATAATCCTGCCAATGATTTTTATCTGTTTGCAATTTATTTGTAAATATTCAATAAACCATTTCCATTCCTTTATAAAAAGTTTGTTATCTTGATTTCTTATTCTTCCAGTAAATTTCACCATTTCTGCATATTCCACAAGTTTTTGTATCCATTCTTCCTTTTCTGGAACTTCTGCTTTTCCCCCATTTGGGGGCGAGTAGCATTCTTCCTGCTGTAGTAGCATAAATAAATAAATTTCTATTCAATTTAAGTAGTTCTGTCCCTATAATTCCCAATTTTGGGAATAAGGTTCAAATCTCTGGCTGGAGGGGGGGAAGCCCTGGTTGTTTCAAGGATAAAATGGGGAGGGGAAGAACCGTGGATATCACCTCCTTGGAGGAGAGGTGGGCTAAAACTGCAATAAATAAATGGTTGCCAGGTGATTCCACCTTGAGAACATAATAAGAAGAGCTCTGCTAGATCAGACCAGTCACCCATCTACTTCAGCATTCTGTTCTCACAGTAGAGAGACCAGATGCCTATGAGAAGCATGTACGCAAGGTATAAATCATAGAATTATAGAGTTGGAAGGGACACTGAGGGTCATCTTGTCCAATAATTTGCAATGCTTGGGTTGTCCCATGCAACCTTGGCATTATCAGCACCATGCTCTAACCAACTGAGCTATCTGGCTCGTGAACAGAAGAACACACTCTTGAGTTGGATACTGCTCAATCTTTGATCATTCATTCTTTTATTTAAAGCAGGCATCCCCAAACTCGGCCCTCCAGCTGTTTTGGAATTACAATTCCCATCATCCCTGGCAACTGATCCTGTTTAGCTAGGGATGATGGGAGTTGTAGTCCCAAAAGAGCTGGAGGGCTGAGTTTGGGGATGCCTGATTTAAGGGATTTATACCCTAATCCTTCAACATGTTCCCAGGACAGATGGAAATGATTAGTGCACAACAGATGTCTCACTACACACAGGTGACAAATACTTTTGGTAGGAGACTAGAGACTTTTAGTCAAACCGTAAGAAGCACTAGTATTATTATTTTTTTAAGGGGGGGAACACGGTCAGCAGACTGGAGCTGTTGCTCAGGAACCTTTCCCCAATGTTAAATCTCCCCAAGGAATTTATACAGAACAAGGAGTCTTGGTTACGGAAACAAGCAGTTTATCTGGCTGTGTGTCTTCAGTAACAGTACTGAAAGTAGTACAACCATTTATCATCAACACTGACACCATCTCTAAGGAAATCTTCAGAGTTCAGACATATCTGAAGTCTTTTGAAGAGCTGGATTTCTTTCTTTTTTCTTCTTTTACCCTTGGCGCCCAAAATAAAAGAACATTATGGCCCTGTTTGGATTTCTTTCCATCTCTGGACACACTGCAGCTCGTTTATTTACCATTTTACTAATTGTTTCATAGACTGTCGTAACTGGGCAGGGATCAGGGGGAGAAAAATACAGTAGAATGCTGTACCGTGTTCAGGATTTGAAACTTCAATAACGGAAAACAATAGAGATTAAAGACAGATACAGACTTTGGAGAAGAAAGAGGGAAATGGACCAAGTCAAGCTGACTTCATTTTAAACAGGAAAACCCATGCAACCACATTGAATAGAAGTGGGTTTAATTGAGCCATCAGACTCGCACAGGAGTGAATGACTGGGAATGAAAAATGGAGGGGGGGGACTGCCTTAAACCAAATTGAGCACCCATTGATGGTAATAGGCAAGGTGGGTTGGTTCTGCTCATGAATGGTTGAGTGGTAGTGAATGAATGGGGCAGGGTAGAAAGGGAGAGGGAAATCTTAGCAGATCCCCCACTTCCCTGCCTCCTTTTCCTTACTGCTTGATAAATGTGACCCGACAACACATTCTACTTCTTGATGCCTCCAATGATTCTGCTTCCTCCTGCACCAGGGTATTCAAATCAAGGACCACAGGAAGCTGCCTTATGCCTGGTCGTCTGACAATCTAGTCCAGTATTTAATCTGACTACCAGTGGTTCTCAGGAGACCTTTTCCATCACTTGCTGCCAGCTCTTTTTATCTTTTGATGGCAGAGACTGAACTGGAGTCCTTCTGCTACAAAGCTCTGCTTCTGAGCCTCAGCCTTTCCCTGGGTTTCACACCAGATCTACTCATATTGACTCAAGGCAAAATTGCAGTAGCCACTCTAGTTAGTGAGAAAAGACATGTTTTAAAAAAGAAAAGAACATGCTGCCTTAATTTTATTTTTTGCTAAAAAAACACTCAAGGTAAAGCGAAAAGATATTCGATTTATTATGCAACATTTGACCTGTTTGTGAAATTTCAGATTTGAAGTGACCAGTACATAAGAAGGAATGCCAGAAACTCCGAAATATTTACATATGGAGTAAAAATATTCACAAATACAAGGATTTGTGAATGTATGTTTCTGCTGCATAGCTCTATAAATGCAGAGAACTTTATCATAAGACCCTGCTGCTGCTAAGGGATTTTTACACTGTTTCCAACAAGCGTACAATCTGTATACCTGTGTACACAATATAGCTGAGCTATACAAATAGAGACAGATATTTTTCACCTGGGTTCAATGCAATGTGTCACCAAGCCTGAGACTTGGCTCTTAGACATAGATGTCAACATTTTCCCTTTTTTAAGGGAAATTCCCTTATTCTGAATAGGATTCCTCGCAAGAAAAGGGAAAAGTTGACAGCTATGCTCTTAGAGGCTTTCAGCCATCCTACAGATTATAGCATCTCCCCATCTCAGCTGCTTGCCTCTATGAAATGTCATCATTATTTCAGCTCTGGGATAATCTGAACTGCAACGCCATGTTTTCCTATATTTTTAATGCTTCAGCTGAGAAATTTTCCATTGGTGTTTAATGGTATGAAAGACAAAGAATGAAATTATCTAGCCTTCATTGCTGAGTTTTTACAAAATCTAAATCATTTGCAATTATGAGATCATTGTTTCACTGAACCACAAAACCATAATACTTGGAAGGACCAGAAAGGTTATCAAATCCAATCTCCCTTTGTCAAGGTAAGATCCACAGCACTTAAACTTCCAATGTAGCAAGGAGCCAATTTGTTCTCATATGCCTCCATGGAAAAAATGTATTGCTTCTTCCTATATAATATTTCCCATTGCCATATAGTTATTCCTTTTCTGCATTCCCAGAGTGATGTGGACACAGTGATTCACACACCACTGCTGGTAAAAGTGAATTGATCATATGCCCCATTGAAATAATAAAAACCCCAAATGTGAACACTTAAAATTGCTTATGATAATCACAATTAACTTTTGCTAGATTACACTGATTTAGGTAAGTGGTAAGATACTTCTCTTTCCTTCTGTCAGCTCCTAGCCTTCTGCTTTTTCACAGAAGACTGGGATTAAGCAGCAAAAAAACAATGACTTGTGCTTATCTACCAACCTTTAAGAAAATGATCATTCCACTCGTGTATAGGGATTTTGTATGATTCTCATGACTGGCCAGAATCAGCAAAGAAGAAACTATTGGAAAATGATAGCACCAAGAATGGAAAACTGTACAGTTTTGCTGTGTGTAGATTCATATTGTGCACCTCCCCTCTAGATAAGTAGCAAATTGCTCCTATTTGAATTTAATTATTCAATAAAGATTTTCAAAGGTCACTTTCATGAAGTCCCTCTCTGAAGATGAAGTGGCAGCCACCAGTTTAGATGGCTTTACAAAATAATTAGATATATGCAGAGAAAATAGATCCTTTGATGCTAATAACCATAATGGCCGAAAGTGGAGGGAGCTAGTCAGAGGCACTTTGAAATGCTTGAGGAATTCAGTCCTTGTGAATTCTGATGCAAACTAACTTGATCTACGCCTCTTGGAGTAAAGTACAGACTGGAACTTAGCTATCCCCTTAGGGTGCCTCCAGACTGCATTTTGCAGAATGGATCCAATTGCATACCGTGAAAATTGGGTTCATGTAATCCAAGTGGATTAAAATGGTCTGTTGCCCTAATTCTCCCTTTTAAAAGAAACTGACCTTTTGCATTAAAAAGTGTGGAATGAATGATTGCTGGAGAGATGGGGGAATACTCCACCAAAAAAAAAAAAATCAGGATGGAGGCTGGTGTTATTACCTCCATGCAAACATAGAGGATGAACAAACTCTGTGTGAATTTTGCGAAAGCAGATCAAGATGAATGCTGAGTAAATAGGTTATCTGGAGGAGCCCTTAGGTAACCTTGGAAAATCATGCGTCTAATATGTTCAGGGAGCCTCCATGAGTACAAAAAGTTCACCATTTCAGGCCGACAATGAGAGGAATAGAGCTGCTATGCTTGTTCCCACTTCTTCCCTCTCTTTGCTTTATTCACAGACCAATAGAAAAGGGCATTGCTCTCCCTATGCATATTACACGTATAGTGTAAGTCAGTATTTTGTGCATACAGTGATTGAAGAAAATGTTATTCATAGTTGGCCAAAAATAAATTTGTGCCATCTCAGGAAAAAGAAAATAAGTGTAGCAAACTGTTCTTGCTGATCCTGCCCAGGAGTTGTATAGTCTGGGCAAATAAAACTCTCTTCTCTTCTTTTTTAAAACAAGTTACTCTAAGCACACCCTGTGCTATTTAAAGCAAATGGAAATAAGATCTAAAAGATGCTGGCAGTTTTTGATCTGCCTCTTAGCTTCTGTTTTGATTTTCAGACTTTCCTTGTAAATGCATGTCTGCTTAATGAGTCTGGGTATTTCTCCCCCTCCCCTCTCGCCCCCACCCCATTTAAAGCTCTTTTCGAAAGTCAGAATGTGGCTCTTCAAATTATCAGTTTATCATTGCATATACATTTTTTCAATTTATGTTTGTAGTTGTATTCATGGTAGAAATGTATTTTCATAGCATAGCTAATGTCTATTTATCCTGCTCTTTCTCCTTTGGGCTCATTATTTGTTGATGAGATTTTTCTTTCTTTGTTGCTTGCATCTAGGCTTCTTGAAAAGGGCCATTTCTAAAAATACATATTTAGCAACTCTTTCATTCTTTGTTGGAAGCAAATGCCTCCTAGGCAAATCTTGTAAGGCCCATTCAATCTACTGCCAGGGGTTTCCTACTTATTTATTTATTTAACATTGTGAATACTCAGTTTAACACGACCATCAAATTTGTTGCATGTGGCCGAGCGGTATGAATCGATGCACAGCTATGGAATCACAGAGATTTAGGGACGGTCTGAAGTTTTAACCCTCTTTCCTTTTAAATAATAAGTTCAAATACAATTAGAACAACAACAAAAGATGTTAAAGGAAAAGATACAAAGCTCTACATGCAAAATCTGTTCAAAATGGTTCATTCAACATTCAGGTTTTTTTCCCCTTTATACAACATATCCAACACAGCTTGAATCACAGTTTCTCTTGAGTAGCCTATAGAAATTAGATTCTGTGGTGCAATCAAATAATGTGGGTGGTTGGGGGAGCAAATATGCTACCCTCTAATGTCCCCCTCGGCTCCACCTTTAAAACTTCATGTATTGGATGGAAGGTATGTAAGATCTGTAAATGTAGGGAGTGGGATGGTTATAAAAGGTAAAGGTACCCCTGCCCATACGGGCCAGGCTTGAAAGACTCTAGGGTTGTGCGCCCATCTCACTTAAGAGGCCAGGGGCCAGCACTCTCCGGAGACACTTCCGGGTCACGTGGCCAGTGTGACATCGCTGCTCTGGCGAGCCAAAGCCGCACACGGAAACGCCGTTTACCTTCCCACTAGTAAGCAGTCCCTATTTATCTACTTGCACCCGGGGGTGCTTTCGAACTGCTAGGTTGGCAGGCGCTGGGACCGAACAACGGGAGCGCACCCTGCCGCGGGGATGCCCTAGGCACTGAGGCTTTTACCCACAGCACCACCCACGTCCTCCACAGCGCCACCCACGTCATATAACGTATATAACGCCATATAACGTATATGGTTATAGCTCTTTCCTATTGTTATTAAGACTCTCCCTTGTTTGCCTGATTGGTCTGCCTCCTTTGGTTAGAGCTGAGGGCTACCACAGAAACCCTACCCCAAAGTTCCTAGAA
This sequence comes from Podarcis tiliguerta, assembly GCF_965153285.1. Lineage (NCBI taxonomy): Eukaryota > Metazoa > Chordata > Lepidosauria > Squamata > Lacertidae > Podarcis > Podarcis tiliguerta. The sequence continues at coordinate 69,029,663 of NC_139540.1, forward strand.
CTGAGTCTCAAGATGCACCATATCTTTGAGGCCAATCCTAACATCCAGTAGGTAGGGTGGCTGTAAAGCAGTTGAAGATGAATAGCTTCCACTGGGCTTTTTATTATATTGGGTTTCTTTATATTGGCCAGAAAACCATAGAATTGTAGAGTTGGAAGGGACCCTAAGTATCATCTAGTTCAGGCTTCCTCAACTTCGGCCCTGCAGATGTTTTGAGACTACAATTCCCATCGTCCCTGACCACTGGTCCTGCTAGCTAGGGATCATGGGAGTTGTAGGCCAAAGACATCTGGAGGGCCGAGGCTGAGGAAGTTTGATCTAGTTCAGTCGCTGCAATGCAGGAATATGCAGCTGTCCTATATGGGGATCACACCTGCAACCTTGGCATTATCACTGCTCCCATACAAAAGTCAGAGGTTTATACAAAGAGAGAAATCTCTCCATCCTCCACCGAAGGAAACTAGAGGCATTCTGCTGTTCAGGTACACAACCCATTCCGGCAAAATGAAGGTATGGGGCAGGGCAGGTGAGAGCTGTGGAATGGACAGAGGTAAAAATAAAAAAGGTAAAGGTAAAAGAGCTCTGGGTGGTTAAGTCCAGTCAAAGGTGATTATAGGGTTGCGGCACTCATCTTGCTTTCAGGCTGAGGGGGCTGGCATTTGTCCACAGAAAGCTTTCCGGGTCATGTGGCCAGCATGACTAAACCGCTTCTGGTGCAACGGAACACTGTGATGGAAACCAAAATGCATGGAAATGCCATTTACCTTCCCATCACAGTGGTCCCTATTTATCTACTTGCACTGGTGTGCTTTAGAACTGCTTAGGTTGGCAGGAGCTGGGACAGAGCAATGGGAGCTCACCCCCGTCATGGGGATTTGAACCACCAACCTTCTGATTCACAAATCCAAGAGTCTCAGTGGTTGAGACCACAGCGCCACCCGTGTCCCAATATGAACAGAGTACCCATGACTTGGGGATTGTCCCAAGGGCCAGATAGAGCAGCATGGAGGGCCACATTCACCATCTGAAGTTCTCCACCTTCCCTAGATGCTATTGCAGGGACCAACTATTAGATTTACTAGGACAGGAGCCCTTTCATAGCAATTGCAGAGCCGGCCAGCCTTTATTGAAGAGCTGATGACCAATTGCCCCCAGTGTTTTGCCAGTCCGTCAAGAACTGGATTAATTAACGCCTACAGCATGGCATTCACTTTAATGAATTTCTTTTTGGAAATACCTTTTCTGGAGATTAGTAAGCAATGGCATGTTTCCCATAGATTTCAACATGCTGTAAGAGGAGCTGACAGGGCGAGGAAGTATAATAATTTAAGAATAAAAATGACATGCTCCTATGTTTTGAATCTTTTGGTTATCATCTCCATATGCCGTGTTAGCAGAGTAATTAGCTTCATTAGGAGGAGCCTTCTACAAACAGCACATGTTGCAGCCAAATGATGTGGCATCATCCTGAATGCGCAATCAAGGCCGAAGTGAAGATCATCAAACTCCAAGACCATCCATTTTAATCAGCAATGCACCAGGGCAACTAGAATTGGACTCAGCTGTTAAACTGATAATTGTGTTTGTGGAAGAGATGGTCTGAAAAACACACACACTTCTGTCAATTGACCCACTCTGGAAATTCTTAGTCTATCCACCCTGCTGAAGAAAACTTTTGCTTACTGTTGTGGGCACTTAGTGGGGCATCTAAACCCAAAATCTGCTGGAATGAGAGAGTTAGGATCCAACAGATCTCCACATCAGCCAGGGTTACACTGGCATAAGTCCCCAACCCTGGCTCAGCCAGAGGTATCTCAGTAAAAGTCCCTCATCCCAGCTCAGCCAGTACAAAGCAAACTGAATTGGCAATGACTTTGGCAAGCACAGAGTTAATCAGTTTCAGCAGTGGGACCAGGCATCCAGTGAGGGGGTTCTTATGCTGGATCCTAAAACTGTTCCATTCATGTCATGTGACCTGGCAACCAGGAGGAATTTACACTGGCAAAAGGGGAGGTCCAAGTCAATCTCCCAGTATGTTTCCAAGCACAATTCAAAGTGCTGGTGTTGACCTTTAAAGCCCTAAACGGCCTCGGCCCAGTATACCTGAAGGACCGTCTCCACCCCCATCGTTCTGCCCGGATGCTGAGGTCCAGCGCCGAGGGCCTTCTGGCGGTTCCCTCATTGCGAGAAGCAAAGCTACAGGGAACCAGGCAGAGGGCCTTCTCGGTAGTGGTGCTCGCCTTGTGGAACACCCTCCCATCAGATGTCAAAGCGATAAACAACTACCTGACATTCAGAAGACATCTCAAGGCAGCCCTTTTCAGGGAAGTTTTTAATGTGTGATATTTTAATGTATTTTTGGTTTCTGTGGAAGCCACCCAGAGTGGCTGGGGAAACCCAGCCAGATGGGCGGGGTACAAATAAATTATTATTATTCTTATTATTCTTATTATTCTTATTAAATCTCAATTTGATTTGTTTTCCCTTTGACAGGCTTCGACCAACACAGCCAGGAGCAGCCTTGCTCCTAAATGGGGTTTGGCTCTGACACATTTTATTTTATTTTGATTTATATTCAGAACTATGTAGTGAGACCCTCCCACTTTCATGGTTATGGCTATCCTCATCCATAACTTTTTAATTTTTTACTCCTGCCACTGAAGTATAAGTGTGTTGGAGCTTTGAAGGCACTTGGGACCTGCAAGCAAGTAAGATGGTAATCAGCACACTCAGCTGGAGTTCACCAGAGCTCAGCTCTGGCACCTCTCGGGTGGGCGTCATTGCCATTCTAAGAAAACCAAGGAGAAGTTCATGGTGAGATCCGGCACCACTTTTCCTAGAAAAATAACACTGCTCACACTGCTTTTCTTGAAGAGCTGTTCCTCAATCCGGTCTTGGAAATTCTGTTGTCAGATTGATTTTGTCTTCTAAACACAGCCAGAAAACTTAACAATGTCTTTAATTTCTCCCAGTTAAAGGTTTCGTCAAATAAACAGAAAAAAATGCACTTCCAATTTTCTCATAAAATTCAAACATTTAAGTTTCCTGTGGCAAAAAAGTGGAGATTTATGGAATCATAGAGTTGAAAAGTGTTGAATTGACCTTTTTCCGATAAATCTCTTTGGATAGATTTATGGCTTTATTGCTTGAGTCCGGCACGCTTCCTCTGCGCGAGCCTCTGCAGGTCGTAAAATCATCAGCAGAATTGCACAGCAGCGTGTGATAAAAGGAGGACTCTCCAAGACTTCTGCTTCTGTTTCTAAAGTCAGTTTATTGTTCCAAAAGCAAGTTATTTACAGATCAGAACTCCATCTGAATGCAACTGCATGTTTCTACTCCCTCTTTGGAGCTGCGCAGTTAACCCTAAAGGTCATCTACTCCAACTCTCTGCTATGCAGGAATCTCAACTAAAGCATCCATGACACATGGCCATCCAACCTCTGCTTAATATATGCCAATGAAGAAGAATCCACAACCTGCTGAGGGAGACCATTCCACTGTCTAACAGCTCTTAGTGTCAGAAAGTTCTTCCTGATGTTCAGTTGGAATCTCCTTTCTTGTAACTTGAATCCATGGTTCAGGTCTTATCATACAGAGCAGTAGCAAACAAGCTTGCTTTATCTTCCAAGTGACAGTACTCTTGATATTTGAAGATGGCTATCATATCTCCTCTCAGTCTCCTCTCTTCTAAACATTTGTCCTTATGTAAAACATTTAAAGTATATCACCGAAAGGTATATAGATAAATTAAAAACAAAAGCAAAAAACTACTAACATTTTTCAAGTGGTTTCAACAACTTTTTCCACAATATGTGTTCACTATACTCAGGCAATCGAGGTGAGCATGAGACTTCACACCAATAACTGCATTTTCATAAGCAAAAACAGCCTCCATTGCTTAGACAAATACTACATTGTGTTCATTATCTTTTTCTATGCCTTTTTTTAAAAAAAGAAGACAAGGTGTCATTACATTTGGAAGGATGGCACATCATAATAACACATCTACTTTACGTAATGAAAAATCTGGTGTAGCATTTGGTAAAGAAGCAATTATAATCTATGTTAACACAGTATGTGTGTTTTGCTAGTGATTGATAAGCCAAAGACTTAAACGAAGAGTGAGTTCTGTTTGATGTCAGTCAATTTTGACAGATTTCTCACTTACTCCAGCCACAAGGAAGGTGTCGAGTATATAATTTCCTCCCGCCCGTAAATGAGTTTTGAAAGTTCGAATTCTTTGGAACAAGTTTTAGATTGCATGGTTTTGATGAATGTGGAACAACAAATGCAGTTAAGGAAAAACAGAATCAACTCCAATATTCATCTAGCTCAGACCATGGTTGTACAATGTCTGTCTCACCAAACTGAAGATGACCAACTTCTCTTATATTGTGACTTGCTAGCTGCTTCACAACCCATCATTTTACTGATCACAATCAGGCAGGTAGAATCAGGAAGTTTGTTGGTGTGTGGTGGACCAACATACATGGTTGGTGGACTGAATTCTGCTCAGGGAATCTTGACTTAATGTAGGTCAACTCTACAGCTCAAAATAATCAAGATGGTAAAGGTGATAACAATTGTTCTGAGTATCTCATAGTGAGACAGAGATAAGTACAAAGAAGACATTTCTATGTTTCATTTCAGGACTTTCATGAGGCTCACCTTTACTAGATATGTCTTTCTGTATGGATGAAAAATAATCCAAACAATGACCTGTACTTGTCAACTGATAATGTCTTTTCCACAAGCGGCCTACACCACGAATTGGACAACATTTTAAAATCTGCTCTCTGCTTTCTTCTCTTTCTAAAAGAAATACTTTTTAGGATGACCCTGCTAGTGAACTCCCCTCCCAAATTTGGAGTGGACCCAGTTCAAACAAATTATTTCAAGACACAACTTAAATTATTCTAAAATTTTTGAATATTATGGACTATTTTGAATCAAGGTGCTGCAATACTCCCAGTGCTAGTTTCAGGAGAGCACATTGGTTTATATTCTTATACACACACCCTCAATTCTCCTCAAAGAGTTACAGCTCCCAGAGTTTCATGTGAAGAGGGATTTATTGTTAAAACAATCTGGAAAATGTAGGTCTTTGAGAAGCATAAGGTAAAGGTAAAGGAACCCCTGACCATTAGGTCAAATTGTGACCGACTCTGGGGTTGCGGCACTCATCTTGCTTTATTGGCCAAGGGAGCCGGCGTACAGCTTCCGAGTCATGTGGCCAGCATGACTAAGCCACTTCTGGCGAACCAGAGCAGTGCACGGAAACACCATTTACCTTCCCGCCGGAGCAGTACCTATATATCTACTTGCACTTTGAGGTGCTGTTGAACTGCTAGGTTGGCAGGAGCAGGGACCGAGCAACAGAAGCTCACTCCGTTGCGGGGATTCGAACCGCCAATCTTCTGATGGGCAAGTCCTAGGCTCTGTGGTTTAACCCACAGCGCCACATAGGGGTCTCTTAACGAGTCTCAGCATGCTTAACAAACTACACTTCCCAGGATTCTTTGGAGGAAGCCAGGATGGTTTAAAGTGTTGATTCTGCTTTAAATGAATAGTGCAAATGGATTATCAGTTGGTTGCCATCCTAAGACATGTTAGCAGTTGTGGAGGGAGGACAGCAATTTGTACCCTGCATAGCTGCTTGCCCATCCCATGACTAGCAGTTGCAGAAATTGTAATAAATTATGGGAAATGTTGGATGTTTGCTTAATATGGAACACTGCCTCTACTCTCCCATTCTAATCCACAGTGACTACCTAGAAATGCAGCCGTTGAGTCCCCCCCCCCCCCATATATATCAAAGGAAACCCAAAACAGAATTATGGCAGCATTATGATGATTGCTGGGAAATATGGTGGACTGGAAGCCTTCTATAATTATCTCAAGGAACGTTTGCCATGAAAGACAAAACTGACTGTCTCAGCAAATCTTGTGGCTAATTTAACCATGGTGGTAAAACTGTCAGTGGTACCCTTTGCTCAGTAATTGACTGGTGCTAAGGAGCATTATGACCTTTGAAAATGTCAGACTCTGAGATGAACCTGGTGTGAAACATCTCCCACCCCTCCCAAGCACGGAGATCCCTGTACAAGTTGGAAATTGTTTTGACACTTGTACAATTACTGACTGACACCAAACCCATTTTGCCTTTTGTTTGCCTATGGGGATACTCTACTGTGGAAAGCTGTAGGTGACAACGAGTTTAGGATACTTACTTTATTTGTAGATGGATATCGTTTTGTTCCTTTTATATTTCTTTAAGAACTTCAGGCAAAAGGGTAATGTCTAAAGAGGACTCTGAGGACTGAACACATTGTAGCTTAAAGGGCTACATTATATGATGGGATGACCATATTCCATTCATTATGTGGCATCTGTATGATGTAATGAGATAAACATCCTCTTTTTATGCTACTCCACTTCAGCGTCTGGTCGCCGGCTCAGAAAAAAATCTGACTTTAAAGACACAATATAATATCTGTGCCATCTCCTCTGGTGAAGACCATCTATGTAGCTTGCTCTAGCCATTTCCTTCTCTTTGCCTTTAAAAATCAACTCTACCACTTTAACCTTGTCCTTTCCAAATAGCATCAACTCGCCACCCACAACTTCCTACTGAGGAGCAATCACCATTGGGACTACTGCAAGGGAAGAGAGAATGTTTAACCGTTTTGCTCTCTGTCCTATATTTCTGATGAACTCTGACCTATATTTCTGATCCAACACACACACACACACACACACACACACACACACACACACACACATACACACACACAGCTGGGGAAAGGAAGGTTTTCCTTCTCAAGTACAGGATGCCATTCAGATTTCAGAGGTTTGGAAGCAGTTGTTATTCTGCTTGCAGTGACTGGGTGCTGCTAAATCACCCATATCAACCTGAAGGCACCCTACGTTAGACTTCAGGTCTTCAGCTTCTGGGTTCATATATTTCTTTCATTTCCTCCAAAACATTACACAGCAGAACACATTAGTGTCATGACATTCTCTCTTCCAGCACCCTCACTTCTGCCTCTGGTATTATGATGATATACCAGTGCCGTCATTGTGATGCGAGCAATGACCTCACAAGAGACCAGGCTTTGTGGAGGGCTCTGACTGACTGCAATGAGAAAAGCACACTCTGATGTTTCTTCAGCCACAACCAACCTTGGACTGAGCCTTAAACAGGGGCAGCATTTCTGTCTCACTTGTTAACTCAACCTTTACGGCTTCTTCAAGTTACAGGGGACAGGCCCATTTTAGCAGTCTTTTACTCTGAGGGAGCAGGGCGGACGCCGGTTGTACTGCAGCTTTTGTGATGTGGTCCTTGGAGCCAGGAATGACCATGTGACACGTTTGGGCTGCAGGCACACTGCAACTGTGGGCTCATTTTGTGGATGTTCTTCTGGGGCCTGTTCAGCCTACAATAACCCTTCTGATTCTATGAATCCTCATCGCCTAAAGAAGAGGAATCAGATCAAAGAAACATCGCAACAGGTGTGGACAATATGGAACACCCTGAACAATATGGAGGTACAAACAAGAGTCAAGTTTTAATAGATGTTAAAGGCGAAGGAGGGGTGTCGTTGCCATTTCCAGCAGTAACCATGCATTTGCCTCGACAGCTAGTTTTACCCTAATAGATAAAAAGAAATTCATACCCTCCAACATTTCTCCAATGAAAATAGGAATGATTCCATCATCATCATCATCAGTTTAGTATTTATACCCCACCCATCTGACTGGGTTGCCCCAGCCACTCTGGATAGCTTCCAACATATAAAAAACAACAACATAATAAAACATTACACATTTACAAACTTCCCTATACAAGGCTGCCTTCAGATGTTTTCTAAAGGTTGTATAGTTACTTATCTCCTTGGCTTGGGGGTCTCTTAACTCCATACCCTCCAACATTTCTCTGACAAAAATAGGGACTTGCTAAGGAAAAGCCGGGCATTCTGTAAATCTAGAATGCCCCGCTTTCTAGGGTGTGGCTTCTGTAAATCTAGGACTAGTCCTGGGAAATAGGGAACCTGGAAGGTCTGGAAATTCAGAGCACAGGGATGGCAAGCTATGCTGTGAAGCCTAACTGGAAAAGGGCGGGGGAGAGGAGGCAGGCGAGACTATAATTTAAGGATGTGAATGGAATGAAGATGGTCCCATGGCGCTTCATGAAAAGGAAAGCAAGGATGTGTGTGCCTAATGACCTAAGCCCACTCATTAGGATTATGGTTGTGGATAAGCACAGCAGGCCTTATCATTAAATCTACTGCCATAGTTTCCCAAAATACTTAAATTCATTGCAGAAGGGTTATAAAGTACTTCTAAGTGGCTCTTAAAAAACACGCATGCATGCACATGCACGCGCACAGACACATGGAATCACTCTCTTTTTTCTCTTTAATCCAAAAACAGAAAGCAGTGTAAGTCATTGAATTTACCAAGTGCATTATCTGAAGAGCCATTTCTCTATATTTTCATGTATATATGCATATCTTTTGTTCAATAATGAAACAAACAGGTTTCATTTTTGCCTTTCCTTTTCCCCTGTCAGGATCTGAATGCGAGAGTTACATCCCTCATTAATGACTCATCCCAGCTAATCTCTATTCTATTCATAGCTTCGCACTGTCTTCTTGCCACAGCTTCCCTTGCCGAACCTGTTGTTTCAAATAGGGGGGAAGGCGGTTCTGAGCTCCTGTGGTGTGAGGACATTAGAGTGCCTTGACTCCCCCCCCCTCCCGTCTTACCTGCAATCATACCCTTCAAAAACATCAGAAGAAATTGAAGTTAGAAGAAATTGGAGGCATTTAAGCTGAGGCTGGATGGCCATCTGTCAGGAATCCTACATTACAGATATCGCATCGAGCAAGGATTTGGACAGTATGCCTTTTAAGGATGCGTCTAACTCTGTAACTCTGCGGTTCAAGTTAGTGGGAAATGTGCCATAAACAAGCTTGCAAAGGTACATCAGATTCAAGGAAATGTTGTTTTGAAGCTGGTGTGATTATCTGACTCAGCATGCTAGCCACATCATATTGCTCTCCAAAACTGTGCTCTAAACATTGGTCTCCTATTTTCAACAACACACACATCTTGGAGATAAATGTATAGAAAGTTAAAAGGCTTAGAAAATAGTTGAACTTCATGTACCCCTAAAACCTGGGTTAGGAAGGCACATATTCCAAAAGACAGTAGAGAATCCATTAAATTAAACATTAAATGAAATATAGAATCATAGAATCTTAGAGTCCACCACCTATCGTGGGAGTCTGCTCCACTGCCAAACAGCTCTTAGTGTCAGAAAGTTTTTTCCAAACATTTAGTCAGAACCTCCTAACTTGAAGCCATTGGTTCAAATCCTACCCTCCAGAGTCCTCAAGTCCTACCTCTCCAGGAGAAAACAAGCATGTTTCCTCTTCCACGTGACAGTCCTTGAGATATTTGAAGATGGCTATCATATCACCTCTTGGTCTTCTCTGTTCCAAACTAAACTTACCCAGCTCTTTCAAGCAATCCTTGTAAGGCTTAGTTTACCTTAATCATCTTGGCCACCCTCATCTGCACATATTCCAGCTTGTCAACACCCTTCTTAAATTGTAGTGCCCAGAATTGGACAATGTATTCCAAGTGTGGTCTGATCAAGGCAGAATAGGGTGGTACTATTACTTCCCTTGATCTGGACACTATACGTCTGTTGATGTAGCCTAGAAAAGCATTAGCTATATACTTACTACTGCTGCTGCTTCAACAATATGCAAAGTAAAACATATTAGCATAAAATAAGTGAATGCAGCAGGAAAACCAGCACCAGACCATAAAAGGACAGATCCCAGATAAGCTGAAAGAGGGCCGCCAACATAGGAGTGGCAGCACCAGATGACACATTGTCCAGGTTTCAAACAAATATGGCAGCAGCCCTAGCTATATGCCTTTGTATCAGTAAAAGTTGCCCGTATCTCTTGTGCTCTTGGGTAACCTTCTTCTCCTTAAAATAGGAGTGGGTAACTTTTGGCTCTCAATATGTTGTTGGGCTGCAACTCCTTCCTGGCAGAGGGGAAATGAGTTTTTAAAAGTCAGGTTAGCAAAAATTTATCACTTGCCCGATAATAAATGTTGGAAATGTAAAGAAGCTGAAGGCACTTTTTTCCACCTTTGGTGGACATGCCCAAGGATTAAGACCTTCTGGGAGATGATCTATAATGAAATGAAAAAAGTGTTTAAATACACATTTCTGAAGAAACCAGAGGCCTTTCTCCTGGGCATGGTCGGCCAACAGGTGCAAAAGAAGGATAGGACTTTCTTTATGTACGCCACAACAGCAGCAAGAATACTCATCGCACAGCATTGGAAGACACAAGAGCTACCCACTCTGGAAGAATGGCAGACGAAGGTAATGGACTACATGGAACTGGCTGAAATGACTGGCAGAATCAGAGACCAGGGAGAAGAGACGGTGAAAGAAGATTGGAGGAAGTTTAAAGATTATTTACAGAAATATTATAAGATTAATGAATGTTAGAATGACATCAGATTGAATGTAAAAGGTTATTAGCAAAAAGTTTAAAAATTAAAAGATCTAATATTTTAAGAAACAGGAGGATTAAGCTATATTAAGATATTCAAATTAAGATAAAAATTAATTAAGACAGAGGGAAGGGATTTGTTGTCTGAATATATGACTTGGAATACAGGGAAGGGAGGTCTGGGGAAGTCGGAGAAATAAGTTAACGCAAGGAACATTATGAAGATAAAATTGTTTTTATTTTTGTCTTTTTTCTTTGTTTTTTTTTTCTTTGATACCTTTTGTCGTTTTGTGTTTGTGTAACTATGTATTTTTTCTGTTTTGGTTGTTGTTCTTTTTTTGTTGTTTCACCTTTTATGTAAAACTCAATAAAATATTTATAAAAAATAAAATAAAATAAAATAAAATAGTAGTCTACTCCGGGTTGCCAGGTCACGTGACTGAGCCAGCCTAAGCACCCATCCCTCAAGTCTTGCCTTCATAATGCCTCTTTTGTGGGGCTTATGCTAGCCTCATCTCATCCAGCTGAGCTGGAATGAGCAAGTTATGCTGGTGTATCTTCAGTTGAGCTGGGTTTGAGGACTTAATGCTGGCTGAAATGAAGTTTTGCTGCATCCTAAGCTGCTCATCTCATTCAGTCTTGCCCCCTAAGTCTATATTTTAAGAGGCTTCTTTGCTGGCCTGGTTGATCTGACCATATTTTTCTTCTTTAGCAGGCCTGGGGCATATGGACTGACTCCTACTACATGTGGGCTTCCAACAGGTTTCTGGCTGGGAACAGGAGGGTGGACTTGATGAGACTTCAGCCCAATCTAGCAGGACTGCTCTTATGTTCCTAAATCCCTAATTGTCATGCCTCAGTTTCTCAGATCAGGGCTTGCTGCAAACCACCTCTTTGGAATATTTGGCCTTGCATAAGTATTAGTTGTTGTGTCTACAGAATTATGTTTCCTACATAGGACATGAACCTAAAGATAGACTTCCTGGCCATGGTTCAAGCACTCCTCAAGACTGTCACTATGGCACAGCAAGCCTGAAAGAAAAAGCTTGGCAGCAACAGAAGCTACACAAAGTATCTGCTTGTAAGTATTTAAAGTGCAATCAGTGTTGGTGTCCATCATGAACCAATTAGATATTATCATCCTTGCTTCTTTACCACCATAGCCTACGAAGCTCCCTTCCCACTTCTGGTGAAATGCTTGATGTTCCTTGTATGTTGTGCCAGACTAACTATAGTGGGCTGACTTAACTATAGTTTGTTAAGGGCGCTGGGAATTATAGCTCTGGAGGGGTAAACTACAATTTCCGAGATTATTAGGGGTAAGCAAATGTGCTTGAAATGTATGGTATATGTGCTGCCTGTCTGGGGCTGAGTTGCAGGAGTTTTCATTTTAGTTGTGGCACTGAAACAGAACTTCCCACAAATTCCAAATTTTGGCTATGATTTGGAAGATTGCCATCTGATTTTAAAGTTGTTTGAAGAAAATCCAAAATCCAGCATGAGGAATCTAGTTCTTAGTTCGTACAAAACATGAGACACAGTCTCTCTTGTTTGTTTAGATCAAGAGTAGTCAACCTTTTTATACCTACTGCCCACTAATGCATCTTTCTTGATGGTAAAATTTCCCTACCACTCACCACTGCTTGATGGAAGGATGATTCAGCTTGTGCCGTAGAACACCCTACCACCCACCTAGAATCTTGACATGCCCCCTAGTGGGTTGTAGGGACCAGGTTGACAACCCCTGGTTTAGATTCTCTCTCACACACCCCATCCTCTGAAAATCCTGGTTTGTAGCCAACTAAATTTTACTCAGAGTAGATCCACTGAAATTTATTAGTGGATCAAAGTTAGTCTACTCTGAATATGACTAGGATTGCATATTGGTCAATGTGAGAAACAACATAAATAAATTCAGTCGACTTTAACAGTTGAATGTATGGGCTCATGGAATATTAATTTCTTAAGGAAGAGAAGCAAACTACTCTTCTTCTTCTTCTTCTTCTTCTTCTTCTTCTTCTTCTTCTTTTATTGCCACTTGGTGCAGGAACATTCCACAGCAGCAGACTTCCTTTATTTCTCATCCAGTCCCTGTGAGAGCAATCTAAAATCTGTTTCCAGTGGTTGACTTGCAATATGAGTGAAGGCGAAGAGATGGCAGCCCTGGAAGTGAATACATATTAATAAAGCTGACAATCTCGCATGAATTTCCAAACTGACTAGAAACATTTCTTTCTTTATCTTGGGAAGAAAGAAAATACTGAAATTACCTATACAAATCCCAGGGAAGTCTTAATGAACACATAAGAACAGCAGGCCAAGAACTATAATAATGGGCTGAATTTTAGTCCCTCACTGGGATTCCATCAATGCTTATTAAGCACCTGTGAGAGGCAAAGAGAAAGAGAGAGATCTTAGCACTATACGCTGTGTCAAGAATTTTGAGAGTTTAATTAGAATGGTAGAATTGTAGAGTTGGAAGGAATCCTGAGGGTCATCTAGTCCAACCCCATGTAATGCAAGAATCTCAACTGAAGCATCGGTGGAAGATGACCACTCAACATCTGCTTGAAAACCTCCAGTGAGGGAGAGTCCACCACCTCTCATGAGAGTTTGTTCCATTGTTGGCGATTCCCTCTAATACGGTCTATCACCTCACAAGAAAGGCAGGACTCCCCCCCCCCCCAAATAAGGTAGTGGCTTCTGCATACTCAAGGAGCAAGTTTATAAATGAAAATAAAAAGTGGGGAAGTGGGGGGAACTTTTTGAAACAGCCTGACAATGATCTGAGCTTCCAAGAGGTATGGAATAGTATGTTTTTGTGGGATGTAAAACTGCAGTCATTTTGAATTATGGTGCTGGAAGAGACTCTTGAGAGTCCCATGGACTGCAAGAAGATCAAACCTCTCCATTCTTAAGGAAATCAGCCCTGAGTGCTCACTGGAAGGACAGATCCTGAAGCTGAGGCTCCAGTACTTTGGCCACCTCGGGAGAAGAGAAGACTCCCTGGAAAAGACCCTGATGTTGGGAAAGATGGAGGGAACAAGGAGAAGGGGACAACAGAGGACGAGATGGTTGGACAGTGTTCTCAAAGCTACCAGCATGAGTTTGACCAAACTGCGGTGCCTGGCGTGCTCTGGTCCATGGGGTCACGAAGAGTCGGACACGACTAAATGACTAAACTGCAATCAAATACAACATTCCTACAATGGACATGTTAGGGAATGTTTTGTACCACTCGGGAGAAGACTTCCTGTTTCCTCCTGAGCTGGGACAGACTTCCACTACATGTGACTTGAAGAGGGTGTGGTCTGTTGTACTAGCACGGAGGAGCACACAGATCAGTGTGTGTTCTCCATTTTGTGTTCCTCAGAGATAGGAGAAGTGACTTCTGAGTCGCAGTCACTTGAGACTATTTCCCTTATGGGGCAGTTCATGTAGATATATAGCTATGTAACCTAAGCCTGCCTTCAGGGATCTATCTGTGAACCTGAATGAATCTGTGAGTAAACATATTTTATATTAAGATTAATCAGATTTTCATGTCTATTCTTTTTAAGAGGGATTAGAAGGCATCTTACCAGAAATCTTAAGTAGTGAGGCTCAGACAAGCCAGCAACAAGCTAACCACCGTGTAATTTAAAAAGGGGGATGTTTGGGACTCTGCTAGGGTATGGAACTTGCTAGCGCAAGTTAGGAAGGATATGATTAAATAATATATCCATTCCTGCCTCCCTAATCATCCCCACAGTTTTCAATTAGGAAAGATGGGGTGGGATGGGGAGAATGAAAGAGCCCACTGAACACAGGGAGAAATCCTGCAGTAAGATCCGCTGGGCTGAGTGGGTTTGGGATCCAGCAGATCTCTGGCTGAGTAGGGAGGTTTCTGGCATGGGTGGGCTATGTTGCCAAAATTCCCCACCCTCAGATCATTCAGAGATACACTAGCATTATTTCCCTCATCCTGTCTCAGGCTGGACCTAGCCAGCTGAGCCCATCCCAGTGGTTTTTGAGTCAGTGTAAACCCTGAAACCCTGAAAAAGGGGTGCAGCAGTTGGAACAGAGGGGGCTTATTGGGTTTTCGGCCTCAGCCACCAAACTACCTTGACCAGCTTTAAGAATTATGCACCTTAAGTTTTGGGGAAAGAGCAGCAAATGTCCTCAGTAGCAAAATATCTTGGGCCAGCCTTCCTGAAGCAGCTTTTATCTGCAGAGCCGATAAAGCGTGTCCTCCCTAAAAGAGGGCACGTGATGCGGTGAAACCTGAAGACTGACCTTCTTGTTGTGGGTGGGTATATTGGACAGCCACAACACCCAACTAGTAGGTCCCTTGTTGCTGGGTTTAATCTGGCCAATGGAGTGCTGTCTCAACGGATTGAGGGACCTATAAATACCTATGCACACGACCCAGAGCTTCCTCTTTTAATCTGTGCATCGGAACACCCGCCCACCTCTCCCTATATTTAGGGCATTTTGTGATTGACCTTTCTATGCTGTCATGTGTCGTCTGTCATTGGGACAGGGGCACGGAAGGAATTTCCCCCACTTGGCTGATTGGCTGTTGCCATTTGGGTTTCGCCTGCCGCGTAGCAAATTGTCACAACTTGTAAGGTTGCGGATATGCACTGTTTCAGGTGATAGGGATGGGAGAACGGTCTCGTCATCCCTATGTGAAGGGTATTCAAATAGGGATGACAAAGGAATCCAGGGACTCAACTTGGTTTGGTCAACCCCCAAGAGGGGGTTGTGCCCATGCCTGAGTCCAGGGGAGCATCTGGGGAGTGGACATAGTCTGTACTCGGGCTTTCTACCTACCTCAGGTGTTCACCCTTGGCTGACCTATGATAGAGCTCTGGGTCAGCACTACCTGCAAGGGTGCAGGGAGCTAGTTGAACCAGAGCCTATGCAACCACTTACTTTCTGTAATCAATAAAGTTGTGGCCTAAATTCTGCCAAAAACCAAACTAAAATTTGAGTCAAATGTGTGTTGATTTACGGGGGATCTCTCTGGGTCTGAACATGCAAAGACAGCTGTGTGAAAGAGGGTCTTATGAAAAACCCCATCGAAAGAAGAATAGATAATAAAATTGATGGACTATGCAGAAATGGCGAAGCTGACCAGGAAAATCTGGCACCGAGAGTACAATAAATTTAGTAAAGAATGGCATAACTTTATAGAGTACATCAAAGATCACTGTAAACAATTAAAAACGTTAGCAGGGTTGACATAGCACTTGTAATTTATAACGACAAAGGAGAAAAATGGAAATGTAATAATTTAGGTAAATGTAATTAGCTGCATTTAGGTAAATGTAATTAGCTGCAAAAAGGAAGGAATTTTTTGGAAGCCAAATACTATGGTATTAATGTAAACAAGTGTGTGTGTGTGTGTGTGTGTGTGTGTGCGTTTGTAGAAAATTGTTTTTGTTTTGAATTTTGAAAAAAATATATATTTATTTTTTTTTAAAGAGTGGGGGTGTCCTGCAACTTCAAATTGCAGATTTGACAGCTTGAATGTTTTTAAACCTGCTGGGGCGGGTGGGCATGTGGAAGTCCAAGAAGTAAACCTAAATCTGTATATAGCATGTAGGAGATCTTCTTTCTGTGTCATTCACTGCATGTATGCTACAAGCGTATATCCAGAACATGGGGGAAACCCCATGCAGTTAAAAGGATAACTGCATTGGAAATGGCACATTTTTTTAGTAACCACTTTTCTATACTCCGTGGATACAAAATGTTGGAATGTGGCCACTGAACCTAAATGTTTCAGCATTGTTAATTTATCAAAATGTGAAGCCTCTGCTTGTGAAATCCTAAGGGGAGAAACATTTCCTGAAAACCTCTACTTAACTTGGAAAAAAACCCCAACCAGGCTGTTTTTCAGTTCCCTCGCATGACCTATAAAGGGATGGAAGTGAGAAATGACAGGTTGGAAGCAGACAAATTTTATATACTGTGGGACCCAAGTGGCATGGGGTTTTCTCATAGACTAGGGCACCTTTTATCTTCAGGTCTGCAGTTCACATGAGGGTCAGGCTGGCAGCGGGCAAACTAATTTTCTGCAAGCAGATGGTTAGTGACCTTTGCAAAGGGGATCGGTGCTTTTAGCCTATGGACTTAGCGGGCAGCATTTTCCTCCAGAGTGGTCAGTAAAGGCTACCCTAGTCGGCAATCTGAATGCTAAGGTTAAGGCTGCATCGTGTGAACTTCCCTACTGCACTAAATGCTTATTCTTCCAGGACATTAAGGAAGGACATCCTTAGACACATTAGTACTCACAACAGTCCAAAATCTCCCCCACTCACACTTCTGCTAATGCTTCCTTTTCGACCTCACTGTCCCCGCAAAAAAGTAATTTTAAAATAGCATGATGTAGCCAAAACTTTTAAGTCCCATTTCCATGGGAGATCTGAACTAAGTGTCCTGCAACTGGGTGCCCTCTTCTGGTTAAGCATTCTGTTGTTGACCTGGGTGTTTTCAATGGAAAAGGATGGAGCTATTGCCAGATACCATGTCATCAATGTCAATAATCTCCATTTTGAAGTTTCTTCAGATAAGCAGTCAGCCCTTCACATAGCCCATTAGCAAAGAAGCAACAAAGGCAGAACAATGCAGGCTGTCATGGGAAATAATAGCAAAAGCAACCTCTTTTCCTGATGCCTAGATTCAAATGTGCAGTTTTTGGAGAGGCGAGCTGAAGCACTCAAATGTGCAGCCTGCAGAAGCTTTCCTTATTTACCCCCTGCTGCAAGACTTCATTCCAAAATGACAACTTGCACAACACATGAAAAGTGTCACTCACGGCACAATATTTCAGGGTATGTAAAAATTTCATATGGAAGCACAATATCCCAGGGTCTGAAACTAGGAATCATCGTCCATCAACCTGTGCTGTAAATAATCATTAAATGCAAAATACCCTCTCCTGCGGCGGCATATAATAGCATTGCTGTCCTTTTATAAGCTCGAGTCTGGATCCCAGGTACATTTCAGTCACTAAAAAGTTGCCAATTCATTTCTTTTATGTGTTTTGCTCATATGGAAATGAACAGAAACAGACTCCAACAACACAGAATGGCCATGCTAAGATGAGAGTTGAGCCTTTATTTCTTGGAAAATAATATTCTATTTTTAAATATATATTTTTAGCTACTGAACTGCTGGAGAATTTCAGTCACCCCCTGGAAAAATACTCAGCAAAATGGCCTCACCATTTGCACCACCCATGATTTTTAGATGTAACTGTGGATCCAGTTTTAATATTGTTTTGTAATATTGTTATGCACCACCCCAGTCTTCAAGCAGTGCGAGATTCCAGGGGTACCAGGTGTGCATACCAGGGTTTATGCTCCCTTTCGGACAATGAGATACAGTGGAGACTGTGGTGTTTTTATGCTGTATGGTTTATATACAACCTGTGCCTACTCTGGAGGGGGCTCTGAGCATCACATCCGAATCAGTGCCAGCTTCTTCCAAAGGAAGCAGCATCCCTGCCCTGCAGTGTGCCTGTCCCCAAGAATGGTCACATCCCACCTGTTCTATCCTTGCTAACCTAAGCTCTGGTCATTTGTAACACAGAGAAGCCCCACTCATCTGCATTCTCACACCTGGTTCTTTGATTCTAAAGGATCATTAACCCCAGGTTCAGAACAGCCTTTACCAAAGGTGTCATGGGCTTTGAAGATGCTCAAACTCAGGATGAAAGGGGGAAATGTGCTAAGAGGAAGGCATGCTTGGCAAACCCTCACCGTCATCAATTTCCACACAGAAACCTATGTCCCCACTGCGGAAGGACGTGTGGATCCAGAATTGGCCTCCGTAGTCACTTACGGACTCACTGTTAAGATCATGTTCATGGAAGACAATCTTACTCGGCTACAAGTGATTGCCAAAGAAGATTTTAGGAGGAAGCAATAGGCTTAGCCTTTACTCTATCTAGTCACCCTCTCTCAGCTCTTCTAATATGTACTAACTAATATGAACTATGAACTAATATGAACTAACTATAGAGTTTCATTTAACAATTTGTTTCGGATGCAAAAGGTCAAATCCCAGGTAGAGATGGGAGAGAATCCTGTCTGAAATCCCAGAGAGCTACTGCCAATCAGGGTAGACGATACTGATCTTGATGGACCAATGGTCTGGCTCAATATAAGACAACTTCCTTTGTTCCTGTGAAACAATGTTATCTTCACAACTATAAGCTTAGGCTGAGCAATAGTTACTGACCCAAGATCATCCATTGTGTTTCATGGCTGAGCAGGGAGTTGAACCCATTCAGCACCTTAACCATTACAGCACACTGCCTCAGAGCATGGGGGAACCAGGTTTATTTTGCTTTGTTTAAGCATTTATTAGCTACATTCTCGGTCCCCAGTGCAGAATCCAAAAGCGGCACTCCGGTTAAAACAAAGAAACAATTGCAAACCGTGAAAGATGCACAAAATGGCAGAAATACAAAATCACCCATAAGCAGCCACAGTCAGAACAGAAGAGAAGAGAATAAAGCAAATTCAAAACAAACACAGCAGTTAAACACACATTCAGTTTTCCATTAGGAAACCCATTTGAAGAAAGCCATCTAATAATAACTTGACTTTAGAAAGCCATCAGCATGCGGGCCGATGGAAGCCCCACTAGCAAGAGCATTCTATTATGTGGTTGTCTCGGCAGAAGAAGCCAGGCTATGAAACCCCTGCAGTCTTCCCCTCCCAAAAGGGCAGGATGCATTGCAGAACCTTCACTGCAGATGCAAGGAAAGAGGAAAGTGCATCTCAGAGATGCTCCCCGAAGTCCGCAGGCCTCAGATAAGTCTGAAAAAGTCAGAACCAGCACTTTAAATTGAGCCTAGAAGCAAAGTCAGAGAGCTTGAGCTAAAATAGGAATTGTATGCTCTTTGAGACTCGTCTCTGTCTGGAGGAAGGCCACAGCTTCTAACCGTAGCTTCCAAGCCACCTTCAAAGGTTAAAGGCAGCCCCTTTGGCCTGTGCTTGCAATGCCTATACGGAAAGAAAGTGATTTATTGGGTAGAACAGAGGGCACAAGTGAGAGAGGTGGCATACAATCCCTCCAACCCAAATGAGTTTTTCTTCTCAGGCCCACAGTACAATGAACAGCTAGATCAATAACTGAGTGGCAGGAATTGTATGCTGAATGCCCCTTGATCCGAGATACATATTTTTAGAATATTATCAAGAATTTGTATCAACTAGTATCCTGCTTCTGATCTTTCGATGCTGGGGGTGGGGAGAGGAAGCAGCTGCCAGTACAAATTGTTTGACTGATTCAAAAAAGCAAGCAAACAAAAAGCTCTTGAGGGGTGTTCTTCACAATGGAGAGATGCCTCACTGACTCATCTTCCATAGGGCATCTTTTTTTATGCTGTGGATCTGGCATGCACTGTTTTTTTTTGCAGAATGTGAGATAGTAGCTTTGGGCTACGTTTTCTAAAAGAACAGATTTTTAAGTGCAAACAACAACAACAACAACAACAATAATAATAAAACAATATCTTTTGCTTCTATCTAGTAGAGAAAGAGTAATCATGACTGCATTACAAGTTGCCAGCAAGAATTTTGAGTGAAGACGTGGAGTCTCCCCACATTATGTGGAAAACTCATGTGGTTAAGATACTATCTCATTCAGTAGTTTAGTGAAGTTGCAAGACCGAGGTTCTCTCAGGCTGCAGTCCTACACAGTAAGCCTGTAGCTTATGTGGGAGTTACATTCCAGAGATGGTGCCTAAAGCCAAAATCCCTTATAGTCAAAGCACCTGGGATGTAATGGTGAGTAGGATTGCCAAACTCTTTTTTCCTAGATGTCTGCCCCCTTTCCACCCCCCTTTTATTTTATTATTAAAAAAATTGCCAAGCATGTAAAGTTAAATGTGCACAACTTAAATGTGCCTAAATGGGCTTATCATATACTGACTTGCTTGTCTAAGTCATATGTATGACAGAGGGAGATATGCACTTGCGTAGATATATTCGTGTGGCTGCATACATGTGAAATCTGTGCATGAGAGTCTGTGACTGAGTTACATGTGTGTCTAGTCTTATGCCTGAGTTAAGTGGGTGGGTTTAGGACAATCAGGAGTTGGCTGGGGACACACTTTGAGCATTGCCCACACATCACCGCATGTAGCTTACCAGAGTGTTGCCCATCTTTCTCTGTGAGGAAGCTTGTGAGCATCTGGATTGTGTGGCGCACTTAAACACACATTTTCCTCACGATTATCCTACTCACGTGTAACACGTAAAGAGACCTATTGATAACTATAAACATGGGGTGTTTTAGAACAGAGGCAGCCCATCTATGGCCCTCCAGAAAGTAGCAGACTTTGAGCTCTCAAGTATCAGTGGCACCCTGTGCGACACAAAAAATTAGTGCCTCCTCACCTCTTGGGCTCCATTTTACAGCATTGTTTTGGTGCCCCCTGAAGCATGGTGCCCAGTGCTACCCTAAAACTGCCTCTGCTCCCGATGTTGCTGAACAGCTACCACCAGTACCTGCTCCTTTTATAGGGCCTTGGACCCTACCTCAATCTCCTTGCTGGCCTAGTTTGAGATGGTCAGGTGACTGCTTGCTCTGAATTAAGGCCTCACCATCCCTTTCACCTGGTGATGTCTAGGAGTTAAACCAGGAGTAGAAGTTTCATGTGAGGAAAAACAATAATAATTCCCCATCTGCTGTCTGAGCTGGGGGTTATGCGCCTTAGTTTTAAGTCAAGGCTAGAGTGCCATGATCGTCTAACTTTAAGAGGATAATACTCTTAAAGTATTAAGATAATACACATAAAGATAATGAGGAAGGGTTGTAGCTCAGTGGGAAAGGAAGCTCCCTCCCTCCCGGTTTGTCGCTGTCGCGCTGCCAGCAGAGGCTCTTGAAAGTGACTTGTGGAGAAGATGGCACTGGCTGAGGTGAGCTCCTGGGAACATGGAAGGGGAAATGGCTGCTGCTGTTGCTGCTGAGTGGCTAGACTCGCTGTCCTGCTTCACCTGCCCGGTGTGCCTGGAGGTGTTCAAGAGCCCTGTGAAGGTGCCCTGTGACCAGGCATTCAAGGAGTGTCTTAAGCCAAAAGAGCCAGTTTGTGGAGTTTGCCACAGTACCCTGTCTCATGGCAGCAGAGCTTTCGAAGTGGAAAAGCAAATTGAAATGACAGTGGTAGAGAATCTGCTTTTCATGCTGAAGCTTCCAGGTGCCTTCCCCGGCACCTTCAGGCAGAACTGGGAAAGATGTTGTGGTGATCACACAGGGTCCCTGGACGTTTGACAGTCTATTGATCTCTGTGCCACCACTGTGATTGCTTCCCCGCTGCCACCAACCCGGTTCTCTCAGGTACACACAGAGTCCAGACAGTTGTTAACATTAAATCAAATAAGCAAGTTTATTTTATAAGCCTTAACAAGTTTATGGTTTCAGATAATTTTTCTTGTCAGTTTCTTAATCTTAGTTTCTATACTGGTTTATACCTTTCCTAAATAACTGCTAACTGATTATCCCAACTGTCTATCTGACTCCTCCTATCAGTTCCTCTCACTCTCTCACAACACAACTCGACCAACCCACAGACTTATCCTCCCTCTTCCTTCTCCAACTCCCAACTGACTTCCCAACAACTCCAACTCTAACTCCTCCCCTTGGGTTCCCACTGGCCAATCACTTCACACTCATTTAACCCTTTCCTTATGACCCACCTAGGAGGGCAAATGCCACAGATGTGCTGCCTGAAACTCTTGAGAGCTTCTGCCAATCTGTGCAGACAATGCTAATCTAGATGGTCCATTGATCTGGCTCAGTACAAGGCAGCTTCCTATGTGCCCACGTTCTGGAGAATTTAGCAAAGTGTGGCAGTTCTCAGTAAGAGGAACACCTGGGCTCCGGCAGCCCCATGTCTGCAACAAGGTCATTTGATTCTGCTCCTTCCTGCCCTAGGGCTGTTTTCTGCAGTGGGCCTTCTCCTCAACAACCACTTTCCTGTGATAAAAGGGATAAGGTTAATTCAGGGATGAAGTTAATTTCATTAAGCATGAATTCTAGAGCAAGATTTCCCCAGGTGAAGAATGCTTTTAGTTCTCAAGTGGATTGTAGTGAACAGGCCTTGACCTTAACATTCTCACATAATTCCAGTCCTTGTCCTCCTCTCAGGAAACCATGACCTCTCATGATTCTCGTCAGATTCCAAACAGCTGAAACACCTCATAGCTGGCCCATGACAGTATCTCAGATGCAAAGGACTGACTATTCACAATGGCCCATTCTAAGTAAAATAAAAATTCTTAGTACCATTGGATTAGTCTCCAGAAACCTTGATAATTCCGGACACAATCTGTTGTGCCCTGGAGAGAACTTCCTCATTAATTCTTGCCACAATGTGTCGGTAACGCAACAGGGTAGTGTTCTGGATGTTATGCTGAGAGAGGAAAGGCAGAAGTTATCATTAAACATCTGCTAGATTTACTAAGAAAATTGCTTGAATTCTGTAGCATGGAGACATTGGAGGTTTAATTGATAAAAGTGAACTAATACTGGGAAAATAAGTCTTGTTCACAAGACTCTAGAACTTGAAAAAGAAGAAGACAATGCACGTACTTTTGTAACCTAAGAAAATCTTTAATAACAATTATCTTTTCGCAAAAATCTCTACCCTATATTTTTATTTTAAAAAATATTATTATTATTTTGAGCCACCCCTCCCCCAAATGTATATGCAGTGTTGCATCACAAGACATCACCCCCCAAGAGGAATTCTTATGGAGTGGGGAGATGACATCTGTCAAAACAGCTCCCCTGCTACTAGGACTCCAGGGAGCAGCAAAAATTCTGTTTATAGTTAAGACTCAAAGGGATAAACACCAACAGCAGGAAGTGCTACCTATCAACACACACACACACACATTTACAAAACCCACCCCCAAACTCACCATTGTGAAGGAAGATTTTGCCTTAATCCTAACTAACATCCTTAGCCGATTTAAGCAGAGAAAGATTTTATCTAAACTACTCCAGGGGTGACAAGACTGAGGTTTCTGGCATATGCTTCTCATTTTGCTTGAACCATGAGGTCTACCAGCTAGGACTAGGTACAGAGTAGCAGGACCACGTACACTTAGAATTAAGAACAAAGGGGTCCCTGAGCACATACTCGGGTCAGTGAATTGTTTTCATGAAGGGAACTAAGATGATTTCCTATCCATTCTTAAGGAAATCAGCCCTGAGTGCTGACTGGAAGGAAAGATCGTGAAGCTGAGGCTCCAATACTTTGGCCACCTCATGAGAAGATAAGACTCCCTGGAAAAGACCCTGATGCTGGGAAAGATTGAGGGCACAAGGAGAAGGGGATGACAGAGGACAAGATGGTTGGACAGTGTTCTCAAAGCTACCAACATGAGTTTGACCAAACTGCGGGAGGCAGTGGAAGACAGGAGTGCTTGGCGTGCTCTGGTCCATGGGGTCATGAAGACTCGGACACGACTAAACGACTAAGCAACAAGATCATAGTCCTACCATTCAAAAAATAAACTGGTGATGAAGTATAAATTCCCATTTTGGACATAACGACTAACTGTGGTTTCATTAAACCAGTATGTAAGGAAGGAGGAAGGGGGAGACAAGGAGCGGGGAGGGAGTGTGCCTAACTATGGTTTGGCAGGCTGCGGATCAAAACTGAGCCTGAGTATTTTATAAACTGTTAGGCAATAATTTGTCCGTTAGGCTATGTTTGCCTTTGTAGACCATAAGGTGTGAAAGTCTGGTTTATCGCATGATAATCTTATGCAGAAGTTATTCTCTGCAACTATGTAAAATCTGGATGGGCATAAGAAAAAGATCAATCTTATAAAAAAAAATCAGATAGATTAGGAATATTTTCAATACATATCTTCAGTACTCCTCGGCATTATTTGCCATCACATCAGTAAATTTAAGGGAGAGAAATGGACTTTGGAATCTAAGTTTATGAAATGCTTTATTTTGTGGACACACAAAAGCTCCATTTTGTCCTATTCCACTCCGAAAGTAATAAACTGTGCAGGAGGTTTAAAAGGAATCAAGAAAATCATGCACAGAATTCTATTGGGGAAAAAACATTTTCTGAGAATTATGTGCATGAATTTCTTGGATTATTTTAAACCAGACTAAGGGTTGGTTCACACATGATGCGACCTGTTGCAGCAAGGGTGGCATGCATGTATGAATGAGCCAACAGAATCAACTATCACAAACAGAAATTCTTCTCTCACATCAGCTCAAAGATGAGCTTCTTACTAGAGTCTTCTAACAGCACACCTACACAACCTGTGTTCAACCAAGCCAAATTCAGCTCATCCAACCACGTATAGCTTCCCAGAAGAGGCTGAATAAACACCTAGTTTTTGCCCTTCACTTGAGATTGCAAAAACAAGTACCACACAAACCATAATACTCTGCCAGTGTTCTGTGCTGGGCTTAGTAAAGCTAGAAATCTCCAACTGTTGAGTCATCTAGTGGTGAGAAATTAGAGCCTGCCGCACATGCTAAATGTGACCCATAGTTCTTCCTGAATGCTTTACATTTCTGATGTTATGCCTGAAAAGGCTTTGTTGAAAGGGTTGTCCTCTGTACATTTCTCAATAAAGTCCCTCAGCACTTTTCTTGGGGGGGGGGGCACTCAATGTGGTGAGATGCAACCAGTCCAATTGTAAAAGCAATACTCTAGAAAGAAGCATGGAATGTTCAATTGCTCTGTTCTTCCTTGATATGCTGAAGACATACTACTATATGTGTGTGTGTGCATAGTTCCAAGAAATTATTTTCTCAAAAATATGAGGGGAAAGTGGTTCTCTCTCCAAGTCCTATCCATGGTACGCTCAGAGAGTATATGGTCATTGTAGCAGAGATAGGAAGCTTGTTTAGTATCTAGCTCTGCAATGGAAATCTACTGTGATTGAGGAGGAGGAACATTTAATTGAGAAGAACATTGCAATGCCCGTTCTTACCCACTGATATACAGTGGTACCTTGGGTTTTGTATGCTTCAGGTTACATATGCTTCAGGTTACAGACTCCTCTAACCCAGAAATAGTACCTCGGGTTAAGAACTTTGCTTCAGGATGAGAACAGAAATCGTGCTCCGGCGGTGCGGCAGCAGCGGGAGGCCCCATTAGCTAAAGTGGTGCTTCAGGTTAAGAACAGTTTCAGGTTAAGGGGAGTGGGGATCTCATAAGATTTAAATTCCTTCCTGCTACATGCATACACAGAGTGTTGAAATAAGAATAGCGAAAGCACAGCTAAGAAGATCAAATCATATATATGACTGACACCCTTCTTTGGAAATTAAGCCAATGTCCTGACTTGAACATCCAAAAACTTTACTTGCAGAAACTTACAGATGAATTAAAACATAATGTTTACAGTCATGTGTTTCTCGAAGCATGGGCTTACAGTCTCTTCTTCTAACTTCCAAACAACTGTATTGTCCTCCTCCGAGAGCTCAGCACTCAGCCTACTGTATCTCATCCCGTGCAACTCTTATGAGAGATTTCCACTTTTACCTTCTCCTGTAGCTTTAATCTCTTTCTTTAAGCAGAAAAAATGCACTCCAACACTCTATTCAACTTAGCAGTGTTCACAGTGGATTTCAAAGCACAGCCATCCTGCTTCACATAGAATGGAATCTCTCCTTCATGAGGTACCTCCCATGTGACCAACATTAGTCAATCACATGAGGATGACTAGAGAACTCTCTAGAATTCACTTACCAACCAGTCAAATTTAAACACATAGTAATGCATACAAGCATTTACAATTTCAGTGAATTAAATTACTATACTTAACACACATTAGGTCCTTGTAGCAACACTCTGAGCTGTTTTATGACCTTTTCATTACATCAGCGTGGAATTCAAGAAGCCCCAAATGCAGTGATTTATAAGTTTGTAATATATGAAAATGAAACAATTTTTAGCATTGCTGCTCATAATCAAATACCTATTTAATTAAGTATATATATATACAAAAGTATCCTGATGCCAAACCTGACAACTTTCTTACCTCTCTGTCAGATGGTCTGCTCTGTCAGATGGTTGGAGGAGCTTGCCCAGGCATTCTTCCACCAGCAACAGATTGTCCAAAGCACAAATTATTGCCCTGTAACATTGAATGAGGAACAGCTGCAAAAAGAGGAATGATAAAAAAGTAAAAAAAAAAAAAAAATCAATTTATTGGAAGAGAAGACACACACATGTAGACTGAATGATCTCATGAGATTTTGCCCTGAGGCAAGTTGGATGGCATTATTGATAACAGGTTCTTGCCAAGAGACAAACTATATTTTGCCACTGAGGAGGCAACTAGGGATGTTCTGTTCAGAAAATCTTGATGTCAAGCTTATTCACATGGATTTTTCCTCTAATTTCTCTCTCACTCCTTGATCCTGAAAAGGTAGTTATTTTTCTTGCCAGTTCTACTAAAAATATGAACAACTCTTGCATATTGTCGGCATTTGTGTACACATTCTTATACAGTGGTACCTTGGTTTAAGAACAGCTTAGTTTATGAACAACTTGAATTAAGAATGCTGCAAATCCGGAAGTAGGTGTTTTGGTTTGTGAACTTTGTCTTGGAATAAGAACATGTTTCGCTTCCTGTTGAGTGTGGTCCATTTGTAAATTGAGTCCCCACTGCTACGGGAAAGCATGCCTTGGTTTAAGAACGCTTTGGTTTAAGAACAGACTTCCAGAACAGATTAAGTTCATAAACCAAGGTACCGCTGTATGTATATTACAGGACTATTTTATATACAGATTTCCTAAAGTAACCAGCAGTTAAACAGATAGTGCAGCAATGCATGTCACTTCCTTATTGAGAATGCCTGCCGGAAGGAGAAAACGAGGTGCAAAGAGCCAGAAGATCATTATTGGAACTCACAATTCCTCTAAAACAAAGAATCAGCAGAGAGCCAACGCCATCTTCCCTGGCTCAGAAACAGAGCGGGTTGAGGAAGCCAAGAAAACGGAGCAAATAGAACAAACAGTGAGTAACAACGTTGGGGGAACCTCACCCCCCCCCCTTAAGGAGGATGACAATGACCCGACCCCCCTCCTCCCAGAAAAAGCTAATCCGTCCAAAAGGGCAAGAGCAGGAGCAGGAGGGATTCCTCCCACTCCTAACGCCGACCCACCCATGCCTCTGGAACAAGATATCAGAGGAGCCTGCTTTCAACCGATTCCGGATACATACCCCTACCAAGAGATTTGCATGTTGTCTGCAGAAACTATGGTTCTGGTTCTCCAAAGGTGGGGTATAAATAAAAAATGATTATTATTATTATTATTATTATTATTATTATTATTATTATTATAAAAATCTGAAGGAAATAAGAGAGGTGAAATCACACAGGTGTTCTGGGAGGGAATTTCTTATTTGATATTTATTCCAAGTTATCATAAAATTCCCAACATATGAGGATAGTAGATTTGTAGACTCATGAAACTAAGCTGGCAGAAGACGACTGTGTAGATGTATTCATTTGTAGCTTTGGAAAACAACCTATTTAGTCCAACCACTAGTGTCAGAATAGAACCATGATGCATTTGCGCTTGTCCACTCTTGTGAAGTGAAAAAGCAAAATACATCCCACTGCCACTCTTGACTAAAGAGCCTTTGCAAAAAGAAAAAAAAGAAATACAGAAAACTGTTGCCCAAAGTTGCATATTCTGTCTAAAGAATTGTGATGTTAACATATATGAGAGAGTGCTGGAGGGGAAATAGTTAAATAGGTTGCACAGACAGGACCCAGGGGGGTGGAGTCAGTGGGTTTATAAAACCAGTTCTGGGAGGAGTTCTGGGAGGAGTTGGTTGGGAGTTATTGGTGGGCAGTTGGTTGGTTTTCATGGGTTGGCTGGTTGGGAAAGTCAGTTGGTAATAGAGAGACAGTTAGGGTCGTGGGTTCTTGAATGTGGGGAGGTAGAAGAGACAGAGAAAGGAAAATAAGACTAAGAAAGTAAAGAGCAACAACGTTTGGAATGCTGTAAAAGTTTTGTTTGTGTCTGAAATAAAAAACACTCTTCTTTATTAATTGAAAAGCTGACTGAGACTGAAGTGATTTTACCAGGGAGGACCTGGTTGGTGGCAGTGGATTAGTGGTGTACGGGTCAATAGTCCGTGAGACAACCAGGGGCTCCGTACGAATGCCACCAGAATGTCAGAGTATTCTGACCCAAAAAAAAGCAACCCCAGAAAAGGGAGCAGAAGTTGCCATTGTTTGCTTATTTGTCCCATGCCCAGAATGGAAATCAATCCAATAAATATGATTGGTATTCACTGTTGTTGCTTTCAGTCCACATATTATACATACAGCAATTCACTACAGTCCTCTCTAATTGTATTATGTTTCCTTTGCAATTACATGAACAGGGAGGAATAAGGCAAGGACAGTGTCAATTACAGAATTAATTACCTAAGTTTTGCCACAAAGGACAAGGAAACGAAAAAACATGTTTTTTGAAGGAAGACAAACTGCAGTGGGATGAAAACTGCACTGCATATGATGACTGCAAAGCAGTATGGGAAATGGTGGCTTCTGATATCCCTGATTCTATCATGCTTTATGGAAAGCCTGCCCTAGTGTTGTATTGTGAGTAGCCAGAGAGGAGATTCTAAGATGGCGTCAGCCTGACATCATAACTGCCTAAAGATTCAGCTGCTTTTATGGTAGCCATCTGAGAGGCTGCACTCATTGCATTAAAAATGGCGCTTCCTTCTTTCAACTGGGAGTTGAGAGTAGGAGTTCATCCAGACTTCCACGTGTCCTACCTCTCTCCTCCAGGAAAACCCAATCTTTATTGTAGAATTGGAGCGAATGTCAATTGGCTTTTCTGCAGGCGGACATTTGCTCCGATTCAGTGCTAAAGAGTTTTTTTTTCTTGGGGAAAGTAGTAGGACAAAGAGAAGTCTGCTTTTTATGCAAAGGTCAAGAAGAAATGTAGATGAGCCCTTGGTTACATTGTCTGGCTATATAGGAATTGGCAGGAAAAAAAGAGTTATATGATTCCTAGCGGTGTCTGTCAAGAGGATTTCTGAAGGAGAATCTCTGTATTATGTACTGCTTCAATGCTTTTAACCTAGTAGTGTCAAACTAATAAATAAAGTTCTTGTTTCTCTTACTGGGCTTAACCTCTGCCAAGGAAGTCATGGAGTATCTCCAGAGAAAGAGCAGCATTCACTCATGTGAGCTCCCCTCTGTAATCTGACTTGGCACAGGTCTACCACCTCAGTGAGAACTAAGGCTTTGAAAACCTGTGCAGTTTTCTCTCATTCCACCCAATGCGTTGAACTTGCCTGCCAACTTCATCAGGCGGCTTCCACTGACCTTCGGCAGGGGATGTTTCCTCAAAGCCTTTTCCTCTTCTCTGAATTCTTGAAAGAGGAAACCTTGTCAGAGAGGTAGAGCAGGGGTTTCGCTCCAAACCGTTGAAGCTGTTGGAAAAGAAATCAAGCATTCCATCGCCTAACAGGGATGGAGAACCGTTTTTCCATCCCTCTAGTCTAGTCCAATGACTGCATTCAGTGGTGGACAACCTTCTGGGATAGGGCAACAAAGGTCACATTTACCTTTGTACAGGGGGTTACAGTCTGGATGCACAAATGGATTTCCAAGATGGTTACTTGCTAAAATAACCAGTATAAGGTTTGAAACAAAATATTTAGAAGTAAAGGTTTGTATCCAGTGTAGTGCTAAGTAAGTGCTCTGTCAATGAAAGGATTCCCATCTGGGCAGCAGGATTCTCTTTCCCCTTTTGTATCTGGTACGTGCCCCATGCCCTCTCCCCATGCTCCAGAGTGTTGGAGGAAAACGTAGAACAGATTTAGGGGGTTCACAGGGAGAGGAGATGGAGTTAACTCCTGTTGAACAAGAAGAAATCCTTGCGCTGATGGGATGCTTAATAAATGCTGCACAGGATACAAATCACTGTGAGACTGGTGACTTCTTAAAAAAGGGCCTTTTCATTGGCCGTGCTGTGCTCACAAAATGGCTTCCCCAGAGAAGCTCACCTAGCACTCACAATATAATTTTTAGGGGCCTGAGTTAAACCTCCGTTTCTCAAGTTTTTAATCAGAATCCGTCCGTCACTTTAGGGGTTTTTGTTTACACCAGTTTCCTCTTTGCTGGGTTTCATGATGATTTTAAAGTGGTTTCAGATGATGTGTTTTATGTTTTATGTGTGGGGGGTTTTTTTTGGTGGTGGGGGGGGGGTTGTTGTCTTTGTTTATTTTATCTTTCTTCAAACTTCCCCACCCCCTTTCCCCTTTGTATTTTACTCATAGCTTTCAACATTTTCCCCTTATTCTGAATACGATTCCTCGCAAGAAAAGGCAAAAGTTGACAGCTATGATTTCACTGTCCAGAGGACATGGTTGGATGACTTGGATTATGTATGTAATGAATGATATTAACAAGGGAAGAGAGAGCTGAATAAAATAATAGTTTGCCACATCCTGGAATTTAGAGAGACACTCGCAAACCATTAAATTAATGATTTTAAGAGAAGGCTCCTGAAGCATACCAAGACTCGCCGGATGATAGGGTGGACTTTCTTTTCTGCTGGTCAAGACCTCACTTTACTCCCCTGTACCATCAAACTTCCCCATCCCTGCTAAGCCACTCTAACTCTAATCCCACTTCTGCACCAAATACTTTGATATCATAATAATATTCATCTAAGTTTCACCCAAGGTATTGTGGTGCTTCAAAAATCCAGCGTTGCCCAGGATATGAGAGAAAATCACATATGGGATTAAATGTTTGAAAATAATTGTGCCTCGCAGAAATCCCGCTGATACCTGCTAACTGTCTTTAGGACCAGTGCAGATTTGTTGGTACTCATGGCGTGCAGAGTAATTTCAGAAAGGGCTAGGAGGCAGATATCATCTGATCCTAGATTCTACAGGTGGGAAAAACAGATATGTGGCTCCGGTAAGAGATAAGGAAAGAGGGGAGTTATTCCTACAGCAAACGAGAGAAGAAAATAGATACTGTCGCATAAAAAAAACACCCATAGTGACTTACTACATCTTGTTCAACAGAATCATATGTCCTTATACTGCCCTTCATTTGAATAGGTATTCCATCCATAGAAGGGGAGTCTCCAATTTGATTCTAATATTTTTCCCCAGATACCTTCTACCATTCCTTCCAGGCAATGTGCTCAACCCCTGCATTACTGTTTATTTGTTTTTAGAAGGCCTTGCAGAATATGTTTAAGTAACACCAGTAAGTGGGGCCTTTAGGATCTAATAGTGCTGCATTTATTAACTTTGTGGTATAGAAGTTGGAAATTAAATTGCTCTGTGGAAGTTATAGCTAGTGTACTCTTAATACGTAAGCTATAGAGTGGAGAAAGGAAATGTGGTTGTATGAATCAGTCCCAAAGTCACATATAAAGTTGATTATTTGATGGGTACAGAGTTGTGACTGTGTATCTATTAGCCTCAACTTGATGGCTTACAAACTGGCAAACCAATCTAAAACTTTTCACCAATAGTAAAAGTTAATATATCCCTCAAATAAAACTATTCACCACCTGTTATGGAGATCCATCTTGAAAGGGCTGAGATGCAGTCTGACTGTTAACTGCTTTTGGCTTTACCAAGACTTAAAGCATATCCTCTTTGTGACATCACACGTGACATCAGAATGGCATATTTGCATTCAACCTAGACTATCTCCATGCCAACAGCAATGACCTGCAAACTTCTGCAAGCAAGTAACCATCAGCCTGACTACCCAGTGGTTTCTATCTAGACTATTGGATGTTCATTTTTTGCTCTCATAATTAAAGCCTGAAGAAGAGCTTTGTATAATCTGAAAACCTGCTTCCACTGTTAAAGAAAACTAATTGTCAGGGACTAGGCAGAGGAGGAATGGTGGAGACCACCTCCCCATCCTGATCCTTCTAGGGAGGAGGAAGAAGAAGATGACAGTATAGATTTACAACAGGGGGTTGAGGGAGGTAGCAGCTCAGAGGCAGATGAGGGGAAAAGTTGGGAAATCATGGGAGAGCCAGAACAACACCCGGCTGACACATTGTCATTAGAAAGCATGCCAGACCCTCCACCTCCCAGAACCCAGAGAGCCTTAAAAGTAGGAGAGCAAAGAGCTCAAAGACAGAGGGCACTTAGCAGCACCCATAAAGGAGGTGATATTGATGATGAATGAGGAAGTGGGAGAGATGGGGGGGGGGGTTGGAAATTCACTTGGGACAATGCCATTATCCAAGAGGCTGGTTCTATAGCCTCTCTCTGTAAAGATTGAAATAAAAAAGATGGTAAGAAACTTTTCCTTGTCTTTATACTTTCCTGGGCAAGCAGCTGGGAGCCGCTGACAGCATCCTGACACTAATGATGTAATTTCTCTTCTTGTGGGTATTAATACTCAACCATCAGTTCACTTACACAAAAAGAATATAGCAATGCATTATTGCTTGTGTCCAGGATAATCCTTTGGTCCTACATTGTGATCTGAATATTTCTTCTTACTTCTTCTGAGTGCCTTTGTTTTAAGGGGATATTCTCTATAATATGAAAGCCATTGCAGATCATACAAATATTGCTGATGCAGTTTAATCTTACATACAATCGCAAAATCAATGTGCATCTTCTCTGAACTCCCGATGGTAGAGTTCCTAGGATCACAGAGCTCATAGGTCAATATCCAAGAGAATCATTTCAGATGAGATGATAAGTGGGAGAATGGGGATAGAACATGATTGACGTCTACCTCCTGTTCTCCTGAGCAGATTTAGAATTCCTTCCAGTTTGCGAGTTAAATTTATTTGTCTACATCACAGGAAGGTTGTGCATCTTTCCTTCAGGTGAGATATGGAAGAACAATACTGGAGGAGATGGAAAAGCATGAGGAACAGGAGGAAGTCAAAACAGAGAGTTCTTACCCTTCGTACTCCCTTTGCAGCCTCATGAATCAGGCAATTCTAGATTGCCAAGAAAAAGTGTTGGGGGAACTTAAATATTGTTCCAGAAAAGATGGAGCCCATTATAAGCAAGAAGGAGAAGCAAGCTAGCAATCTTCTCTAACACTGGGGTTTTCTTCAACAACCAAGCCATTTGATTGATACATAAAATCTGTTAAGTGAGTTCAATTATATTTAAGTAGTTTCCCTGCTCTTGCCAAACACTCATCCTCATGTACACTTGCTAGACTTTGCAGGCACTTTTTTATGATTATTCATCCTGATGTCCGCAAATGGAACTCTATTAATGCTCATTTCAAAGGCCACTGTAAATTCAGACACATATAAACACCACACACAATGCTGAGCTTGCAGAACCGCTTATACATCAGACTATTAAGAAATACTTTTTTTTTTTAATTTGAAAAGTAAATCAAGGAACTTTTTAATAGGTTAGGAAGGAAGGCATAAGCATAAATAAGTATCATAGTTTGTCCATTCTTTTAATGGTTTCATTGCCGTCATAAACTAAAATGTTAATAATTTATATTGTGTGTCTTCCTTTTAAAATAAATAAATAAATAACTGCTTACTGAGGAGCTTAACAGTGTATATAGATTGTAATGCGACTGAGGAATTTACAACCTTGGTACTAGGCTGGTTAACATGAGCCAGTGAAAAATAGTGCCATAAAATTTCATTTACCATTTACCACTATGCTGGTCCGAGGCAGCCAAAGCCTCTTTATGTGAGCTCATAAATGGGGGGTTGCTTTTATTATGTGGCTCCATTAACTATGCCATACCCCCCAAAAGGCAGAAGTTATCACCTTTAAATGAATACCCTCATCAGGTCAGGATTTATGTGCATGTATGAAAAAGAAATAAGATATACGTGTGTCTTTTGCACAGATAAACATGGACTTATCAGCATGCAGACAGTAGAAGGAATCCAGTTGTGTAAACCTCAGACAAAAACAGATGGCTTAATGCCTCAGGGTTTCTCCACACTTACCCTTCCTCTGATTTAAAGCTCCACACTGAAGCACTGTGGGGGGTTGTTGTTGTTTCATTGTGTGTTTTTTTTGCTGCGGAGCTTTCCCTGCAAAACCCACTCTTTAAACCTCAACAAGAGCAAGCATCAATCCATGGAAAACTCAAATGGACATTTGCTCCAATTCAGCTTTAATGAGTGGGTGTTTGCAGATAAAGATTGGGGCAAAACAAATAATTAAATCCCAAACTCTGACATGGACCTCTGCCTGGATAAAGTGGGGCAAAAGTAAGTGCGGATAAGATCCTCAGTCAAAAGGAAATTTTCCCAATTCCATCGAATATTCAGGGAATGGGAAAGGAATGTCAGCATCCTTTCTGAAAGAGTGAATGTTGGTTAGAGGCACCATGGAACCTACTAGGAAGGAGATAATGGAGTCCAAGTTGCTTTTGCTATGCTCTGGGTTCCACTGGTAGGATTTCAGAATGCTGGTGATAATGGATTTTGTGCATGTGCCAACCAGCCAACCAACCAACCAAACCCCCTTCAGTATACACACACCCATTTTTTGGGTCTTGTTGTTGTTTAGTCGTTTAGTCGTGTCCGACTCTTCGTGACCCCATGGACCAGAGCACACCAGGCACTTCTGTCTTCCACTGCCTCCCGCAGTTTGGTCAAACCCATGCTGGTAGCTTCGACAACACTATCCAACCATCTCGTCCTCTGTCGTCCCCTTCTCCTTGTGCCCTCCATCTTTCCCAACATCAGGGTCTTTTCCAGGGAGTCTTCTCTTCTCATTAGGTGGCCAAAGTATTGGAGCCTCAGCTTCACAATCTGTCCTTCCAGTGTGCACTCAGGGCTGATTTCCTTCAGAATGGATAGGTTCGATCTTCTTGCAGTCCATGGGACTCTCAAGAGTCTCCTCCAGCACCATAATTCAAAAGCATCAATTCTTCGGCGATCAGCCTTCTTTATAGTCCAGCTTTCACTTCCATACATCACTACTGGGAAAACCATAGCTTTTACTATATGGACCTTTGTTGGCAAGGTGATGCCTCTACTTTTTAAGATGCTGTCTAGGTTTGTCATTGCTTTTCTCCCAAGAAGCAGGCATCTTTCAATTTTGTGGCTGCTGTCACCATCTGCAGTGATCATGGAGCCCAAGAAAGTAAAGTCTCTCGCTGCCTCCATTTCTTCCCCTTCTATTTGCCAGGAGGTGATGGGACCAGTTGCCATGATCTTCATTTTTTTTGATGTTGAGCTTCAGGCCATATTTTGCCCTCTCCTCTTTCACCCTCATTAAAAGGTTCTTTAATTCCTCCCCACTTTCTGCCATCAAGGTTGTGTCATCTGCATATCTGAGGTTGTTGATATTTCTTCCAGCAATCTTAATTCCGGCTAGGGATTCACCCAACCCAGCCTTTCGCATGATAAATTCTGCATATAAGTTAAATAAATAGGGAGACAATATGCAGCCTTGTCGTACTCCTTTCCCAATTTTGAACCAATCAGTTGTTCCATATCCAGTTTTTTGGTGTAAGTTCTTTTTAAAAAATTCTGCCTTTCTGAACCAGTGGTCCTGCACAAGTCTGCAATATTTTGAAAAAGGAACCATTTGGGAGCTTGCTGTGGCCTCCTCACCAACAGCTGCTGCCTGAGGTGGGAACATCACTCTGCCTAACAGTAGGGCGTGCACTGTTTCAGAAATTTTCAAGAAGCAAGCATGATGTTTGGGTTGACAACTGACCACCTTCATTATTGCTAGCCACTTTTGACAGTAAAACAATAGCCATAATGGAACTTACTGCACTTCCTGTTCTTAGCAGGAGTCTTAAATATTTTAGATATGTTCACACAGTTTCTGTGTATTGGATTTTACCCCCTTTCCTCTCTCTAATAGCTTCCCTTATACGTTAATCCCATCTGCTTTTAGCTGGCCTTCGAAATCAGATAGTGATGGCAGAAGGTTAACCTTTACAACAGCATGTGTTTTGTAAACCATTTCTTTCCTGAGAAGCTTAACCTGAGGGGGCAGAGAAGGGGACGTTGAAGAAAGGTGATTTTTAAAAGGTGTACGCTTTCCGAAACCTGTAGAGCAATGCCATGACTGACTGCTTCCAAAGCTAGAGGCAAGATATTCAACATGAAAAGGGAAGGTGGTGTGAATTAACCCATTCATATGTGTAATGGCTGTCTCTGGATGGCAAACATATATCCATCAAACTGAGAAAGTCCACAAGCTAAAAAGTTAAACATGGCCACAAATAAAGTTGATTATTTGGTATCTGTTGTACCGAAGTGATCTTAAAAACCTGGCTCACAAATACACACATATCACTTCTTTCCTTTAAACTTAAAGGAATGTGTGAGAAGACTCTTCTGAAAGAGCATACTCTTTCAGGTGGTGAAAATCCTGTATGAGTGGCCACATCTTTCTTTCTTTTTTAAAATTATTGCTCAATTTCCACATAACAAATGATCAAACCATATACATTATTTCCCCCCCTTTCACCCCCACCAAGACTTCCCTCAGCTCCTCTCCCTGATTTCTCTTCACATATTTTCTCTGCATATTATAAACTTGTACATATCCTTACATATCTATCCATCATGTTAGCAACCAATAAATTTCTGTATGTTTATTCAAAACCTGCCAAGGAGTCCAGTTCATTTTGTTGTCTTTTTAGATAGTTTGTAAAAAGTTCGCATTCCTCCTTGAAGTCACAGTTGTCCTTGTCTCGCAGTTTGTAAGTCAATTTGGCCAGTTCTACATAATTCATCAATTTCTCTTGCCGCTGTTCTTTTGTCGGGATTTCCTCATTCTTCCATCCTTGTGTTATCAAGTCTCTTGCCTGAGTGGCCACTTCTTAATGCAACTTGGAAGTTGTTGGCTATTGAACAGACCCTAACTCTTGTCACCTCCAGACATGCTTCCACTCTAGTTGGGTCAAATGGAAGGGCTTTGAAGGAGGTATGAGTTTTGTTTTCCCTGTGAAGCATGAAAATTAGAGGTGGTGCTTAAGGAAATTTGGGAAGGAGTTGGCCTCTTCTATATTTCAGGTCACATATGATTCTTTCTCCCGTGTGCTTAAATCACAGGTTATTACGAGGTATATGAAAGTGAGCAGAACAAATGTCCTTCAAATATAGTACATCGCTTTGGGGGCATTTAAACTTGGAGCCTTGTCATTTAACCATTTAAATAGCCTCTTGTGAGCTGGATGAGGCTGTTATTAGTAAAGCTTTGGATTTTAAATGATGGCATTTGTATAATTTTGCATTGGGATTTAGATTTCCTTTTTATTAAATTAATGTCCTGACAAACCTATAACACCACCATATGGCTGGTTCCTATTCAGAGAAGCATTCCAAGTCTGAGGCTACAGCTCTTGCCTAGATATATTGTTAGCAGATTGAGACTAAGTTTCATGGCTGTGGACTGCTGTCTCTCAGAGTTAATAACACCTCCTGGGAGGGAATTACAAAAAAAAATCTTTTATATCTCTAGAATGCTATTTTCTACCTCATTAATCCAATGGAAGACAATAGTATGAAGCTTGCCAACTTTGTTCTGGATTATGACCATCATCATATATGTCATAAGTGAAGTCAGTGGCATGGAATGCCAGTGGCAACATAAGCCACCACCTTCACTGCCTAACACCAGTCATGTGGGGGTAAGGATTGCTGCTCTTTAGTTATGAACTTAGGCTGAACATTTATTTATTTTCTTATATTTTTATCCTGCCTTTCTTCCCTCCTGAAACCCAAGGTAGGATACTCATGTTCCCACATCTCCCATCCAGCCAAAGACCAGACCAAGATCTGCTTAGATTCACATCCCTGCAGTGAGAAATAGTCTGTCAGGCTTCAGGGAACTGGCTTCCTCCCCCTGTGGCAGCAGATAAGTAGAACAAAAGAAAAGGAGTCTTTTTACCAGTTAGAAACTTTAATAAGCACAGTGAGAGAACAAGGAACCCATCTCCTAGAAATGACAGTGGTCCCAATTAAGGATTCCGTCCCCTTATCGTCCCTATTAATCTACGTCACTTCTACATCTTGTAATCTGAGTTTGTACCCTCTGTGCTTTGTGTGCTATCTGTTCTCCTGCTTTCCAATCTCTTCTTGACCATGGGGAGAGCAAAGGAATGCTTTCTAGAGACACTGAATCTGTTAACCCTCTCTCTTCCAGTGTTTCCTCTCCTAGCTGTTCCCCATCCAGTATTTCCTAGCTTCTGCCTTCTGAACTACGTCTGTCTGCAAACCACTGTTCCAAATCTATACTGTTCTCCTGCTCCTGCGAAGATTCAGGATTTGGATCAGGAGGAGGGGGAGGTTCCCACCTTCCTCCTCAGTGCAGCCCTCCTCAGCACAGTCCCTGACATAGTCCGTGCCATTATCAACATAATATAAACCAGTGTCTGTTGCCTGTCAAGGTTACACAAATGTAGGGATTATTCCCACATAGAAAATGTTGCACTCCTGCTGAGTACCTTGGTACCGTGTACCCTTGTCCACACATGCTAATTGTTATAGGCAGGCCCATACAGAGCTCACCTGTGGCCCTGGGCAGGAGTCTTGTTAGAATAGTTATAAACACTTGACATGACAGAGTAAATCCAGCAGGCCCCTGGTGCCCCCCGACCAAAGCCTAGGGCAAGTGTACCCAACTGTCCCCTCTTAAGTAACACATGTTACAATTTTAAACAAGAATCACAGTGTGCTACATGAACAGCTGAACTTCCTTAGAGGAGGAATTAGCAAAGATACAATTAAGCAGTAAGAAATTGATACAACACTATTCACCAGTGTTTTTGGTTCTTTTTCCTGTGGGTATGCAGGTTCTTCGCATACCCCTAAGCATTTTGTGTCTCTTTGTACTTTTGTCCATTTACTGTATTTATTTTTCCCAATTTGAACTATAAAATGGTGATTTTCTTGAGTCAAAATGAGAGTACTCCTAAACATATTTTTTTTTTGGGGGGGAGCACTGCTCTTAACTCATTAGAAGGAACAGAGAGAGTGTATCAGGCCAGTATTACAAAATTTTCATTGGTTACCATCTCTGTTTCCAGGCTCAATTCATAGAGTTTTAACCTTTAAATATGAAATGATTTGACAATCAGGTACCCAAAGGACTGTCATCTAGTAGCAAATGATGGAGTGACAGCAGAGGCGTAGGAAGGACAGGTGGTACCTGGTGTGGAAAATTTCTTGTCACCCCCCCCCACCCAGACACATTGATTGATTTATTTTTTTGCCTGCAAAAATTGTTTTACGTTATTTTATGTTTTCTTACAAAGGAATGTGGATTCTGAGCTTCTGATAACAAGTAGGCGACTATGGACAGATACTTAAATCTACAGGATGGATTGTGTTTTGGTTTGTGTTGTTTTATTTATATTTATTGTTTATTTATTTAATAAAATTTATTTTTAAAAAACCTGCAAAGTGGTTTACCAAAGCAAAAAACAAAAAAACACCACAGCAGTAAAATCAAGAAAAATTAACAACCCTACTTTAAAACATACAAAAGCTAAAATATTAAGATTAAAATTACTTCAGCTTCCTAAGCATCTAGGTGTGCTTGCCTAAAGAAGAATGCTTTTAACAGGTGCCCAAAAAGAGTCTAGAAAAGGCACATGCTTTGTTGAAATTTCAGCCTTCACAACATAGGAAAACGGCCAAGTAAACAGCTATTTCGTGGAGGAGGGTCAAGATATTAACTGATATGCATGAAATTTCATATGTAGCTATATAATCCCTAGTGTAGTAAGATAAGACCTTTGGAGCAGGCATTTTTTAAAAAAAGGTTTTTTATGAACCTCCCTAGTAGGGCAGTAATTATTCCTTGATAATTTCTCACTTCCCTCCATGATGGCACCTGGGGTGTCCCGCCACCCCAACCCACTTTTCTACGCCCCGAGTGACAGCACTCACCTGACCTCTGATTGCTTGTGTCATTGAAATGACAAGACTGGTAGAGTGCAAGCATACCAGCTGAGCCAATCTGAAAACCCCATGAGTGTGCACCCTTACTGCCATCTTGCCCACCCTGTCCCCACATTTTGAAGGTCTTGTGAGTGCCAATGCGCCACCACACTATCTGCTACTAACGCCATGTGCCAGGTGAAACTGTCAACCATTTAATCATTTTTAGATGCTCCCCATTTTCTGAAGAGGCTGCAGAAGAGAAGGCCTTTTCAGTGGTAGCAGCTAAGCTCTGTACTGTACCTGACACATTTATTGTCTATGTTTTTCAGCATCAAGCCATCTTATTATCTCATGCTTTTTGATTGGTTTTTATACATTTTTGGAATGTATAATCACTTTTAATCAGTGCTTTTTTTCTGGGGATACTCAGGGATACGCACACCCCTAAACATTTTGTGAATCTAATCGGAGAGGAAACTAAAACATTTAATTTTTTTAGTTTCTTCTGTAGCATGGTGAATCGTCAGTTCCATTGGTACCCCTGATGGTGGCCTCATTTCCTGTCACAGTGTTTCCTAAGTCTCAGATGGAAGCGAGCATTTAATGTGTGAAGTAGGAGTTGGGATCTAGCATGGTGATTGGTCAGTTTCGTTGTATTTACTGTATTTATTTTTCCCGATTTAAACTATAAAATTGTGGTTGTCTTTTGTTAAAATGAGAGTACCCCCAAATTTTTTTTTTAAGAAGAAAAGCATTGCTTTTAACTAATTTCATGTTGCTGATATTTTCATTGGTTCTGCTTTGGGTTGCCATATTTCAAGAAGTAAAAA
The DNA here is from genome assembly GCF_965153285.1 of Podarcis tiliguerta. Classification (NCBI taxonomy): domain Eukaryota; kingdom Metazoa; phylum Chordata; class Lepidosauria; order Squamata; family Lacertidae; genus Podarcis; species Podarcis tiliguerta. The sequence goes on from NC_139540.1 coordinate 69,070,912, forward strand.
TCCTGACACAAAAATTGTTGAGCTTCTTTTGTGGAATTGCCGCAAAACGTTGCTGAGCTTTTTTTGGGAAATGAACCTCAAAGTTGATTTGGGAATTTACCCCCCAAAAGGCAAAGAGCGATACTCAAGACATTTTGCTGATTTTTCAAAATCCACCCCCCCCCCCGGTCGCTAATTTTGCCATTTGAATCCCAGACATATCTGGGAAATTCCGAACATATAGCAACCCTAGTTCTGGTGACTGCAATTTAATTGTAAAATGATTTTTACTGCTGCCATATTATCTATATCTGTCTATCTATCTATCTATCTATTTATCATCATCTATCTATCATTGCATTTTATTTGTATCCTTTAAGATTATTATGAGCTGCTTTGAGCCAAAGTAGTATGGGTTGTAAAGATCGTATAACTTTAATTACAACACCAAACAAGCATTACAGATTGTCTTATCCTTTCCTTCTCATTGTGAATAGCATCTGAGGCATTTATAGAGACTTCCCTTTATGCCGTTCAACCACTTGCTCTAAGACACTGACAAAGGCCTCTTGGTAACCACTGAGGTACATAATAAAGGGTGATGTTGGGAATGGAGATTAATATAGGGAATACTGGGGATTGGATTGAACCCCTTGGGTGTTTAATGTCAAGATCAGACCAGTTCTTTTCAGGAGAAATTCAAGTTCGCAGCTCTGAAATCTTGTCAGTTTACATCATGCTGACTGTATGCTCAAGAATATAGTAGATTTTTAGCAAAATTATTCACTTTAAAGTTTTTTCCCTTGTTCACAGTTTGTGTCCAATAAAACTTTTCTCTTCCCCTCCATCAGGCATCCATTAAAAAACTGTGTGCTGTTACCACATCTGACTGTTCAACCCTGGGTTTAAAGGAGCCATTAGCAACTTCCAACTTCCCTCAGCTTTTTCCTCCTCACTCCAAAAGGTGTCTTTTAGAGAAGGTTTGGAAATTGGTCACCTTTGTTGTGAGTATTTTTGTAACCCCTATGAACACTGAGATTTGTAAGAAATAACTTCAGCAGTTGAAGACTTACTCACACTTATGGAAACTTCAGGGGGTTATGATAGTTGAATTTATGTTTGGGCAGAAGCAGGACTTAAAGGCCACAGAGAAGCTGAGGAAAAGAATTACCTTTTCTACTGACAAAACTGCCCCCTGCAGAAGCGTAGAGACATGAAAGAACTAGTAACACAGCAACACTCCTTAAGGCCTGCATTCGCTTCTCAATCATATGTTCAAGTGCCGTTGGTTAACTCTACCCATCTTCTTCATTCATCACTATTGCAAGGCCGGCCCTACTGTTAGACAGAGTGAAGTAGCCAAATCAGCTAGCTGGTATGGGTTGTCATGAAGGACATTTGTTGTTGTTGTTGTTACTGTCAGAGGGTAGGTAGGAGAGATGCTTATAGGATTTTCTGCCTCGGGTACTAAAGTAACTTGAGCAAGCTTGAATCCTGTGCATTTTAGTTTGTTTACTTTGCTGCTTCAGAGAGCAGATTGCCTAGTGTAGGTCCTGCATCTATTGGCCCTAGAGAATTGTGCACAATGGGTGTCTCTCTTGTGTGTAGATAAGTGAAGTAAGTCAAGTCCATGCATTATCCTTCCCCAGCCAATGGGAGGTGTAGACAAAGCAAATAGAGGCATCAGCTTGAGGAAGGCTGCCCCACAACATTGCAGTATTTCCCAGAAAATCTAGCTTTCCTTAGACCAAACAGTTTATAAGTACAGTGGAATCTTGGTTCTCAAACTTAATCCATTCTGGGAGTCCGTTTGACTCCTGAAATCATTCAAAAACCAAGGCATGGCTTCTGATTGGTTGCAGAAGCTTCCTGCACTCAAGCGGAAGCCACGTCGGACGTTCAGCTTCCAAAAAACGTTCAAAAACCAGAACACTTACTTCCGGGTTTTTGGTGTTTGGGAGCCAAAATGTACAAGTACCAAGGCTCGAGAACCAAGGTATGACTATACTGAATGATGCTTCAGTACCAGAATCACTGTCTCCTAGATTCAAGCACTCAAATGCTTTCCTGTCTTATCTATATTATATAAGCAAACTTCAAGTTTGCTTATACAGGAGACTTCAACTTCTTACTCTGCTGCTTTTGATTTGGTGACTTGCTGATTAATGTACTGTACCAGAAGATTGGGCAGGACACCTATTTGCAGCGATACTCTTATGAAGCACCTCTTATGAGGTCTACAACAAGTCCCCATTTGTTTCTGGATCTATTCAAAGTGCTGGTTTGTATCTTTAAATCTTGCAGGGCTACAGCTCACAGTCCCAGAAGTTGTGAATGGCTTCACAGGCCATTCACAGGAGGAGCTTGTGTGGACATTCACACCATCCCCTCCTGGAATGTTTACCTAAGCCCCAGTATAGGGCTTCTATATACAGTGGTACCTCGGGTTACATACGCTTCAGGTTACATACGCTTCAGGTTACAGACTCCACTAACCCAGAAATAATACCTTGGGTTAAGAACTTTGCTTCAGGATGAGAACAGTAATTGTGCTCCGGCAGTGCAGCAGCAGCAGGAGGTCCCATTAGCTAAAAAGGTGCTTCAGGTTAAGAACAGTTTCATGTTAAGTACGGACCTCCGGAACGAATGAAGTACTTAACCCGAGGTACCACTGTAATGGGTTTTGTTAATAATACATCTGCCAGAACCTTCACCAAAATATGTATTGTATTTCATTCTTATTCTTCACTCTCCTTCTCCAGAAGCAGGCTTTGCACAGCTCGTGCACTTCAAAGTAGGCCAGGAGCAAGAGAAAGGCCTAATTTACCAAGATTGCAGCCCCCAACAGAATCCACAGTTCATAATTACCATGTAACTTTCCCCTCCTATCGATTCCTTTTGTTTATTTTCTAAAGATTCTTGATGTGCCAAGCAATCTGTTCCAAGCCCATCCTTTTGTGCAGCTTTGCATTACACACTGAACACATTAATCTAAATAACAGTTGATGTAGGGATATCTGCAATTTTCTACTTCTTCTGTGAAAAGTGAGGATTTTCTGTTGCAGATGAGTGTCTGAAAGAGACCCCAAACCTGTGAACATCACCATCATATACATGAGAAAAATAGAAGTGGATGTGCAAGTTGATGCAGAGTCATGACAATTGTGGCTTTTTTTCTTCTGGATTCAGAGAGTCCATAAAGACTACCAAAGCGGCTTTTACAGGCTTAATTTAAAAGCTGAGAAAAATAAAGAACAAAACCAGAAGAAGCAGATATAATCTTACTGCCCTTAGTTTTGCCAGAGAATCCTTTCCCTTCTTTGGCAGGCAATGGGTCCTAAATCCTCACAGACAATGAGCGCAGCATCTGGTGTGAATAGAAAGGTCTGCCCTGATGTTTTCATTAGACTTAGGTGGGTTTGTTATCTACTGTGTGGTGGTGCTGACAACATCACGTGTTTGGGGTCAAATCACCTTGACCCTGTTTACATCTGGGCAGGTCAGCAGAGTAGTCATAACAAGAGGCCAACTACAAAGAGCTGTGAATGTTGAGATGTTCTGGTCTACAGAACACTTAAAGTGCTGAGTCGGTGTCTTGGGATTCAGGTTGGTACCCAGGTGACCCTATCTTTAGGGGACACATGTCCCCATGTCTACCACACCATCTGTCAAGTGACCTTTTCATAATCCATGTTGATTCTAACTTACTGTGATTAACTTTTACAGAACTCTAGCCTACAAAGCTGCAAAATCATAACTACAAGCAAGTCCAGAACTGTTCTTTGAGCACCTTAGAGGGCATCAAAAAGGGTAACTGCTGGGTACCACTTCTAACTATTACTAACTTTAATAGTCCTAGTCCAGGACTATTCGAGTGGTATAAGAGGGCATTAAATGTACAGTGTGGGTATGACCATTGGAGTTCTTTATGGTGCTGCTTTCTGGCGATCTGCTGAAGATTGATCAGTAAATGATAGGAAGGAAAATGGACAGGAACCTCAGGAGTCACTGCTTACAGAAGGCAAAAAAATAAATAAATAAAAATGCACCTAGGTTAAGGATAATTGCAGCATTGTCAGGGAAAGCCGGAGAAGAATATTTCTACCACATGATCAACATGTACCTTAAATTGTTCAGAGATTTATCTCTCTTGGTGATTTAGTTCCCCAGGAAAGCTAACGAAAATGTTTGCCTCCTTTGGAGTGTGATATCATTTCCATAAAAGTGGGCACATTTCGTATTCTGGCTCTTTTGCTATTGATTTTGATAGGAATCGCACACTGCAGCCAACAATGTAGTTAACAAGAACACCTGTTAGCTGTAACAGTAAGTAAACCTTTAAACTTCCATTGATAAATCTATGAATTGCAATTGTATTATGATTTGTTATCTTGTTAAAAGCACACGTTTATGGTTTCCTCTGCAGAATGATTACTAGCACTTCACATATCCCAAAGCAGTTTTACCACTGTTCTTTACAGCTTGAACCATTCCGATTCTTTCTCCCTTTATAAGTTTGCTACACCCTGGTGCTAGGCACCACAAATGAGAAAGGTAGTCCATACATAGATCAAACTCCATCTTCCGCCATGGTGGTTAAAAAAACCAAACATTTAATTTTCCTTCCAGTTCCCTACTCAAGTCAGTTGTCCATGGGTTCTGACCTCTTCAGACATGACAGAAGACCTTTAAAGATTCCACCTTAGTTTGGCTGATCAGCCTCTGCACAACCCTTCTCCCCCTCAGTTTATCTAGTTTCTTCCTGCCTCCCATCTTGCTGTGCTGCCAATTACCCATATTGACCTCTGACTTTCTGTTCTTTAGACTGTTCTCCAACTACTCAGGAAGGACACAGGCCAGGTTTCAAGAACCAGAGTGGTTTTGTATTAGTTATACAAGTAGGGCAGAGAGCTTTGACCACTCTGTCCCAGGAAGCCATTTCAGAATAGCTGCAGCAGATTCTACTTCCCAGCCACCGTTAGCAGGCAGATGGCTCTCTTGGAAAACAAAGCCATAAACAGCCAGACAGTTTTGCATCCACTTTACTAAATGTACTACATCTGCTGTTGTACCTTTTGGATTTGGGAAGAGCTGTTGAAGAAAATAAGTTCATACACTACAGATATATCCTAGCAGATAGGCTTTAGTTTCTATGCTTTGCACTCTACATACGGCCCCCCAAAAGGTCAGTAGATTCATTGGGGTAGTTCAGTAATTTTAGACTGGATTGGTGCAGTTAGGCAAATTTAAATGGTCTTACAGATGGTAATCTTACTTCAAAATGTGGTAATCCAGTCCTAGGTTGTTTTTCTTGCGGGGGGGGGGGGCTTTACTCATTGTGATGGGTAGGGCCACGGCTGCCTGCCTCATAATTCTACCTTGGGTACATGCATGGTGCTGTGGTCTAAACCACTGAGCCTCACCCTTGCCAATTGGAAGGTTGGCAGTTCGAATCTGCATGATGGAGTGAGCTCCCTTTGCTCCGTCCCAGCTCCTGCCAACCTAGCAGTTCGAAAGCACGCCAGTGCAAGTAAATAAACAGGTACCACTGTGGCGGGAAGGTAAACGGTGTTTCCGTGCACTCTGGTTTCCGTCATGGTGTTCCATTGCACCAGAAGCGGTTTAGTCATGCTGGCCACATGACCTGGAAAGCTGTCTGTGGACAAATGCTGGCTCCCTCGTCCTGAAAGTGAGATGAACGCCACACCCCATGGTTGCCTTTGACTGGACTTAACCATCCAGGGGTCCTTTACCTGTTACCTTTAGTTCTACCTTGATAGCACCAGTGACAGGACTCATTGTGTGGGTTGGGAGTGAGGTGCAGAGTCACATAAATTCACCATAAGATTGCTGCTGAAGAGTAGAAATCAGAATAATTCAGGTATGTGCTGCTTCCTTTGTGTGAAGTGCCTATTCCTTGAGATACATGGAGCAACAGCATTTGAGTCAGTGTATCTGATTACAGCCAGCAATTATTCATTGGTGGTAGTTTTCTGGCTAGTTGAATACTTCTCCCATCACTCTGAGAAAGAAGTGGCTGTAACCAGGGCTGTTTGGGATGAGTTGGTGAACAAGAAGCTAACCTCTCCCTTCATCCCCCTTTTTCACAGTTCCTTCCGCTTCTTTCTGCTCTACAAAGCACCTGAGGAGCAGTGCAGGATTACACCCTGTGGAGGCCCCTAAAGGTAAAGGTAAAGGTAAAGGGACCCCTGACCATTAGGTCCAGTTGTGGCCAACTCTGGGGTTGCAGCACTCATCTCGCTTTATTGGCCGAGGGAGCCGGCATACAGCTTCCGTGTCATGTGGCCAGCATGACTAAGCCGCTTCTGGCGAACCAGAGCAGCGCACAGAAACGCCGTTTACCTTCCCGCCAGAGCGGTACCTATTTATCTACTTGCGCTTTGACGTGCTTTCAAACTGTTAGGTTGGCAGGAGCAGGGACCAAGCAACGGAGCTCACCCCATCGCGGGGATTCGAACCACTGACCTTCTGATCGGCAAGTCCTAGGCTCTGTGGTTTAACCCACAGCACCACCTGCATCCCTTGTGGAGGCCCCTATGCAGTCTGATTTAAAACTTGGAGGGGGGGGTCTTGCAAATTATCTCCTAATACATTTTTTATTTTATCAACCAACAATTTTAATGAACCAATTTTGATGTTAATTTTCTTTCAAGTTATGACTGCCACTTTTAAAGGGCCGTCCAAGAAGAAGGTGACCAGGATGACGAAGGATCTGGAAATCAAGTTGAAAGTGCGGGGGGGGGGTGTAGGCTGGAGAAGCAAAGATCAAGGGAAGGCACAACATCAGTCTTCAAATATATGAAGGGTTTTCATGCAGATTTATTCTCCATTGCTTCATAGGTCTGGACTAAAACCAGTGGGTGGAAATTGCTGACAACTGTGGGTTTCAACTAAATATTTGGGAAAAGTTCATAATGATAAGAGCTAGGGGTGGAAGAATATGTCAGCTTTTGTTCTCTGAGTTTCTCATTTTCCCAATCTTAAATTCAGTTCTAGAGATTCCATCAGCAATTTGCTTTAAACAAAAGTAATTCTCGTGAAAATTCATCATCATTTTAAGTGTAGATTCCTTGTAATAAGTACATTTTTTGCAAGGAATTTCCCCTAATATAACACATTTATGTATCCTATTTTCATTTACCGGTACATATTAATTTTTATGCACACTTTCCCTTTTTTGTAAACATTGGTTGGAGAAGTGCTTCACAAAATTCAGATAAGCGTGAATTTCAGAGGCTAGCTGTGTCCTCGTATTGTTTCAGAAAGCGTGATTTTGATAGAGTTGGATTTTTAACTGTGAACTGAATCAAATTTCTCCCCCCATCCTTTGTGAGAACTGTTCTACAGCAGAAGTGACTGCCTTGGGCTGGTCTACTCTCCTTCACTGGGAGTGTTAGGCAACACTTAAGATTGAGTATTGCAGCCACACTGAGCAGTATATGAACTAAATCTGCTCCAGAGCCACATTTCTTTCTGTGCAACCTTCTGGGGTCCCCAAACCAATTGTAGGAATGTTCAGAGGCAAAAGCAAGCAACAACTTAGATTTAACCTTTGTAGTTTCTACACATACACCCCAAACTCTGTGCCTCTTGCTTGCCTCATAGAAGATGATCAGAGTTCAAGGAGACATTCCCACCATGTAATAGCACTGAAGAAGGCTGTGAAATAGGGCTAGGGATGTATGAAGCTTGGGGAGGGATGTGGCCTGGGAAAAGTCATGACTGAGGGCCAGCTCAAAAGATGTTGAGGGCCACATTAGACCTCCATACCTGAGGTTCCGCAATCCTGGACTAGATGATAGCTTTGTAATGCCCCCCCCCCCCGACTTAGGGAAGGGTCTGTTCTTGAGACTGTGTTTTCCTCCCATATAATTTAGTTTTCCCTATGATAAATATGTTTCCGAAATGTTACTTGTCCATTGTATATACAGCATTCTGTAGCATTGGTTGTGGAATTACTATTACAGCATATTCTTTCCACTCACCTCCTCCCATTTTTATCTCAGTGACGTTATCACAATTTTACCATAAATACAGATTTGTTGACATTTCCAGGAAAAGCTCAGAAAATCTTTACAAATAGCTCGATGCGGGCATTGGGCAACAATATTTCTCTGAGATCCGAGGTAGCAGACTTCCTGGTGATACACATCCTTTGTAATTTGTTGAGCAGAATGAAGATTTTACTCCAAGAGAGGTTTTTTCATCATGCAATGGCTTTCAGTTAGATCACAATATGTATCCTGGGACAGCAACTGTTTCCAAATGAGCAAAATGCCCTTTTTATTTTGGAAAATTACTTAAAAGCAAGAAATCTATGCCAGACGTACACAATACAGTAGAAGAATGAGGTAAGTAGAGGTTCCTTTGGTGGTAGAGGTCACTGTGGTTCTCTGAGTTTCCAGTGTGGAAGGATATCCTTTGAATGCTAAGTACTGATGCATACGCTAAATTCCACTTAGATTTACCTTTTAAAAGGAGAGGGAAGCATCCAGGACAGATTGGATCAATACATTCACTCATCTTCTCTACTGGCTCGAAATCGTGACAAGTTTCTTCTACAAGCTTAGAGATAATACCATTGAACCTGGTTCAGATCCAAGTGGACAGTGCTGTAAGACACACACACACACACACACACACACACACACAAAAGAACAAGGTTTTCATCACACTTTCAAGTGTAGAAATACTGCTGTAATTTGATTCTGTTTCAAGATATAGTAACTGTCACATTGTGAATACCGCTGAGAATAAATCAAACCTGTCAGTGCTGACATACTGTGTAAAAGGTGTTTTGTGTGTGTGTATTAAAGGGTGGGGGGACTAGACTGTGCTATCTTGGTTCATTGTACTCCATGCGCTACTCAGTACTCAGATTTGCCAAGAGTGCTTTCAAGTTGGCACTGCAAGTAACTTGCTCAACTAGCCAGCTGATTAAAATGTCAGTGGCACATGAACAGTCAAGGATGTCATTGAGTTTGCCAGTCCTGTCTGGCTCACAACTAGAGGCAAGAAAGCTCAGGCTTTAATACCCTTGGTTGTAGCCATGGTGGCTCCTAATGCCATTTCCCCCCAGTCCCCCAAGCTGGCATCATTCCTGAAACCAAGGACATCATCAGGAGAGGAGACTGCACTCTTATGTGTTGCAACACAACTTCAGCTAAGTACCTGGCTAACCCCACCAAGCAATCCTTTCCTTTCCTTTGTCTGTCATGATTTTTCTGCATCTTCCTCCCCCACTGTTCTCACAATCCTGCTGGCCAAACAAGATGCTGTGGATTCAGCAGTTGTGCCATGTATCAATCTCCTCTATACACATATATTGATACTTGCATAGGGCGTTTCACACAGCTTCTCGATGCATGGCAGATGTGTAGCATAGCTGGTGCATGCAGAAGGGCTAAAGGGTGTGACACTGTGGACCGCCTCACACCTTGTGAAACATCCTCTAGTGTCTTCAACATGCACTGTGGTTACTAGTGCTGGAAGTGTTGCCCTGCCTCTGCTAGGGAAGGGCACAGCTGTTGTTGAGGCTGAGGTCCAGAAGCTACTTGTTCCTGCTACAATATATTTCTCTCTCCTCATTATGCTCCTCCTCCTCTGAAGCATGGGCCCTTTCTTTAGGACAGGGACCATTCATCGCTGGAAGGTCCCCACACATTCCATCTCAGCTGTGTTTACTTGCAATTGGTGTTGAACTTTACAGCCCTCGTACGTATGGTACCCCATGGTAGAGAAGGAACTTTTCCCATCTCAGTGTTCAGCATGGGTTCCTCTATTCTCATTTTGGAGTGATGTGGCATTGGCACATGGACTGGCCCACTCATTCCATTTTTGGATTTCCTTTATTTCTCATACATCTGATCTAGGAGCAACGATCTCATTTATTGAAGTACCTAGAGACCAAGATTGTTTTCCTGCAATCACCCAATCTGAAGACAGGTCAGCAGACAATAATAATCCCCTTTCAGCCTCTATGATGGACAGGCAGGCATTTGTACTCTGTTTTCTGATCCTCCAAGTATCTCAAACGTCTTCAGAACCAAGATGACTGTGTCGCAGGCATTTATTGAAAGTGTATAATATTTCACTAATTGTAGAAACATTTTCTATTCTATTGACAGACGTTCTGATTCCTGAAATTGTATTTTAACGTCTCGTTTTATTACAAATTTACTGGATAAATGTGATAAGCTAGTGTATGAATGTGGTATTAAATCTCGGCTAATGGAAGACAATCAATTTTAATCATTTTTTCAGGGAGTACTTACAGGAGACTCCCTTCTAGAATGTCACACTGCTTTCGCTCTATGCAGAATAAGGTTATTGCAATAGAAAGTTGTTGTGGGGTCTTGCAGCAGGTCAATGTCAAAAACTCTGTCTTCTCTTCCCAGCCTTCAGAATAGGAGGCATACACATACAGCTTTCATTTGTCCCCTAGCTGCATCACTGAGTAGCCTTGTTGATACCTCTGACTCACAGGCAGGCTCAAGCTAAAGGGTCTTGCTTGGTTTCTGACCATTAGGGAGGTAGCAGCTGATAAACACACATACCGCTGGCAATACTAATGTGAGGTCAGGATCAGTTCTTTCACAGTGGACTCTCTTCCATGTTTCTCTAGCCAGTTCATGAGATCATCTCTCTCCCTGGGCCTTCTGGGTCCCAGATGCTGTCTTTGCCTCATTGCACAAGAGATGCAATGATGGATGTAATTTGTACAGCAAACCGTTTCTCCTCATAGCAGGGTTTGACTTGTAGGATTACTGATGTCAGGACAACTTTTCTGGGCTGCTGCCAGTTCTTTCAGCCCTGGGTTCACTGTATTTACCAGGTCCCCTCCTGCACCTTTTGGAACAAAATGGTTGCATACCAAAAAGGGCAAACAAGCGCCCTTTGGCCTTGCCCTATGTTCAGTGACATAGCATGGGTTGCCAGCACCTGGGACCCTGTGAAGGGGGATGGGTAGGAGGGAAACAGACAGAATACTCATGCATATTCAACTGCATAACTGTGTGTGTGTCACCCAGGAGATCATAGTTGCAGATATAAGAAAAGAAAAGTTGCCCTGTTGTCTGGGGATACCACTTCTTGATTCACATAGAGAAGCTGTTTTTGATGTAACCCAACAATGGAAGCGTGCACCTGTATTGAGGCAGCATTGGGTGTTGAAATTTTATGCCCCTAAATTTTGTGCCCAGGGCAACCACCCCTGCCGCCGCCCCCTGCTATGCCACGGCCTATGCTGCCAACAGATTCTTCTATAAAAGTGCTTTTCCCCCCTATCTGTTCCGCCTTTGCTCTCTATTCCCACTCACCCCCAACTTTAGCTTCCTCCTCCTCCTCCTCCATCTTTTCCACACACCCTTTCTCCTTCATCTAGTCTAGCTCTGTTGTCAGGTAAATGGTCCTGTACTGATGAGAGTCCCTGCCTATTCTCCAGCCAGCCATTTCCATGCCTGTAGCAGGCATACAGCTTGACAAGTGAGATCTTGGCACCTCCATTTAATGAACAGAGGCTGCTGGAGCTTGCTATTTCCCATCTTTGTCTTGTGATCAATGTAATGATGGAAAGAAGAAAAAGTCCCAACCAGAGAAGAATGGCAGATTAAGTTGATGGATTATGCCAAAATGGCAAAAATGACCAGAAGAATCAGAAATCAGGAAGACCAAAATTTTAATAAGGAATGGGGAAAATTTATAATTTATCTTAAAAATCATTGTAAACAGTTAAAATCATTACTGGATTGGAATAACACATAGTTTAATGGTGAATTCTGGATAAAATGGAGATGTAAAAGATTTGGATTATTATAAAAGATACAGGAGGAAATGACTGGTAATGTCTTTTTTTAAAAAAACACACACCCTAATGCTCTTAATTAAGAAATTCACTTTTGAAAAATATAATTGTTCCTCTTCACAAAAGCTTTTAATGAAATGAAAGAGTTTCAGCACAGTAAAAAGACAGCAAGTTTGAAAGGTTTTTGGCTGTCAGCATTCCAAACGCTTGTTATCATGATTTTAGTTAGTTTAGTCTAGTTTTAAATGTTCTGGTGTTCATTTTTCTGCCCAAAAGTTTGAAACTCTAGTGTTAGCATCTACTGTACTAACTTGGAACTATCACATGGAAGCCATATTTTGTTGTTGTTGTTGTTGTTGTTGTTAATAATAATAATAATAACCATAACCACCTCCAAAGTTCACAGCTGGACAATATATTAATAACAGGGAAATTATCAAAAAAACAATGTGCAAGGTTTCAGCTTCTCCAGAACTTGCCATCATGCTAGATATTAGGGGCTGGCAGGTATGAGAGAGAGAGGTACAGCAGTACCTTGGTTGTCAAACATAATTCATTCCAGGCGTCTGTTTGACTCCCAGAACCATTTGAAAACCAAGGTGCGGCTTCTGATTGGCTGCAGGAGCTTCCTGCACTCAATCAGAAGTTGCAGAAGCTGCAGAAGCCACATCAGACATTCAGCTTCCGAAAAACATTCACAAACTGGAACACTCAATTCCAGGTTTGCGGCATTTGGGAGCCAATGTTTTTGGGAGCCAAGCTGTTTGACAACCAAGATACCACTGTATACAAAAATTAGGATGGATGGTGAAGCCTTCAAGTCTGCTTTCAGACCCAAGCTGAAGATAGAGATTGCAGACTGATAGTCTCTGTGAGGTGATTACATGTATCTGATCATGCCTTGTAAAGTTGTTTAGCCTTTAAAGAAAGTATGTCACCCCCAGAACAGCCAGTGTACTTCATGACTGAACAAAGGTGTTGCTGTTGTTTTGTAGACTGAGCAGGGATTTGAAACTGGACTCCCTGATCCACATAAACTCTCTACCACTTATGCCATACTGGGTCTTGCATAGTTCAGTTCCTTGGGCAAACTAGTGTGATTAAAATTACAACGTATCCCACTTGATTTAATTAACTGAGAGCTACTTTTGTACTGTAGCCCAATATATGCTAAATCCATGCCAAATACCTTGAGACACTAATGACAGTAAGATAGCTTTAACAGCTTGTTAATAAACATAAGCAGGGTTCCATTTAACTTATTGGGCATACATCTGAATAGGCATATACAAGATCGCACTGTTCATTTTATTAATGTTATTATGATGTATGCATTTTATGCTTGATCAGGAAATGGCATGGAAGAGAGTTGGAGGTGAACCTTCCACTCTGGGGTGAAAAGCAATGACTGGCTGTGTGCTCAACATTTCAGAGATCTTCCACTATAATGCAGAAAACCAGGATAATACCCACTGGAAGTTGAGTGGCACTGGTGTAAACTAATGCAGGAGACGAGAATCGAGGCTGTTTGAATCTAAAAGAGAAACTGGGAGATAGAGCAAAGGAATATCTCCCTTGAGGACAAACAACTCTTTATCTATAATGAAAATCAGAACACTTTCGTTTTCGTCCTGGAAAGAAGGGCTCATTGTCTCCAGAAATGCCATTCCCGTTCATTACATTTTGAACAATGTAATCACGTTCATAAAAATTTTGCTGACATGCTCTGTCGTGTAGCCCAACCCTCGACAATTAATACACTCATTGTTTGATACAGATAGCTATAAACCACTGTAATTGCTAAGCTTGTTTGATGAGAAAATAAAATTATTTCATTTTGTGAAGCATGCGAAAGGCTTGGTTCAGAATGGTGGATTTGTTCAACTTGAACAGACAATGGGTAAGAAAACATTTTTAGATCTGAAAAGCAGAAGGATGGGCAGGAGGAACAATGGCCGATGTTTTCAAAAAATGTCCTAGCTCAGCTGAGGCAGGTTTAGCTCATAGTCTCTATATTGTGAAAGCCATGTAATTTGTATCATAAGAAGCCTTGTATCTCCTGGTGAATACAATCACAAGCACATTGTAACTGAAGAAGTGACAGCATATGAACGATGAATGCATTATTCAGCCAATCCACTGGGTGGTGATCAGGAAGAGGAATGGAGGGTCCCTACAATTAACAGAGGCGGTCACTTTCAGAGGATACAGAAGAATAAATGATTCAACAAGAGTGGGAAGTGTTATTGGGCTCCATCTCTCATTGGCCCAAACCCATATGACCAAAGGTTGGGGATGATGGGAGCTGGAGTGCAACAACATCTGGAGGGCCACAGGTTGCCCACTTCTGCAATGCAGGGACTGTGCTTGGATAGGGGTTAACAGCACCCAGAAGTGGTGCAGAATGGTGACGTCATTGTATCTGCACAATGGCACCTGCATCAGGTAGCCACAGCCCATTGCTGCCTTTGCACTAGGAAGCAAAACCCGCTAATAAAAGCAGGGGAGGCCTTTCCTTCTTGGTCACCAATGCAAAGGTCTTAAACAGCTGTGTGATGTAGGAAAACCTTTGTGAGTAAACACTCTTATTCTTATTTCTTATCATCAATAATCGGTCAATAAGATAGGTTAGGGTGTGTCAGGATGCTGTCAGCAGCTTCCGGCTGGTTGCCCAGGAAAGTATAAAGACAAGGGAAATTTTCTTACTGTCCTTTTTTATTTCAGCCTTTACAGAGAGAGGCTATAGAACCCAGCCTCTTGGATAATGGTGTTGTCCCGAGTGAATCTCCACTCCACTTCTCTCCCACTTCCTAATTCATTGTCGTCGTCATCTCCTCTATGGGTGCTGCTCTTTGAGCTCTTTGCTCTCCTACTTTTAAGGCTCACAGGGCTCTGGGAGATGGAGAGTCTGGAATGCTTTCTAATGACAGCGTGTCAGCTGGGTGTTGTTCTAGCTCTCCCATGATTTCCCAACTTTTCCATTCATCTGCCTCTGAGCTGCTCAAACCCTTGTTGTGAATCTATACTGTCTTCCTCTTCCTCCTCCCTGGAAGGGTCAGGATGGGGAGGGGTTCTTCACCATTCCTCCTCTGCCCAGTCCCTGATAATTAGTTTTCTTTAACAGTGGAAGCAGGTTTTTGGATTATACGCAGCTCTTCTTCAGGCTTTGATTATGAGAGCAAAAAATAAACATCCAATAGTCTAGATAGAAACCACTGGGTAGTCAGGCTGATGGTTACTTGGTTGCAGAGGTTTACTGGCCATTGCTGTTGGCATGGAGATAGTCTAGGTTGAATGCAAATATGCCATTCTGATGTCATGTGTGATGTCACAAAGAGGATATGCTTTGAGTCTTAGTAAAGCCAAAAACAGTTAACAGTCAGACTGCATCTCAGCACTGTCAAGATGGATCTCCATAACAGGTGATGAATAGTTTTATTTGGGGGATATATTAACCTTTACTATTGGTGAAAAGATTTAGATTGGTTTGCCAGCTTGTAGCACATCAAGTTGAAGCCAATAGATACACATTCACAACCCTGTATCCATCAAATAATCAACTTGATGTGTGACTTTGGGACTGATTCATACAACCACATTTCCTTTCTCCACTCTATAGGAGTTTTTTTCCTGTATTTGAAAAAAACAACCAAGAAGGAGAAGATAAGGAACCAGGAATAAGAGTATGGTGAGGATCTAAGCTTTACAAGAGAGGTGGCTAGGAAGATGGCTTTGTGGTCCAACATAGGGATGATGAGTGCTTTGTATTATTGAATTCCTGTTTCACAAAGAAGAAACCACAAAGAAGTCTTTGCTCTCATAATTTTAAAGAATGCTGGGTTCTGGGAGATGGAGGGTCTGGAATGCTTTCTAATGATGTGTCAGCCAGGTGTTGTTCTGGCTCTCCCATGATTTCCCAATTCCCCCCTTGTCTGCCTCTGAGCTGGGACATTCTGCAAATCCCTATTGTAAATCTACCATTCCTTCTCATCTGCTCAATCCCTGATAGGGTGACAGGTACCAAAGATAACTTTTCAGTGGTGGCCACATCCTTCTGGAATGTGATCCCCCAGGAACTACACAGTCATGATATTGAAAAAGACTCTCAAGATTATAAAATCTTCGCAGAGGTGATGACAAGCAGACTTAAAAAATGTCTAGTAAATTTAATACATAAAGATCAAGCAGGATTCCTCCCAAATAGGTTTCTTAAAGACAATGTAAGGCATACCATAAACATCATTGAATATCTGGAGTTTAAGAATGATGTACCTGCGGCACTGATTTTCATTGATGCTGAGAAGGCATTTGACAATGTTTCATGGCAGTTCCTATTAAAAAGTATGGAGAAAGCAGGGCTAGAGGGCGAATCTATGGAAGGAATAAAAGTGATTTATTCGAACCAATCTGCTAAACTGATTATAAATAACAATCTAACAAATTCATTCAAAATTGAAAAAGGAACAAGACAGGGATGCCCTCTATCCCCGCTTTTATTCATTATGGTATTAGAGGTAATTACGAACAAAATAAGAGTAACACCAGAGATTCGAGGGATTAAAATAGGAACGAAAGAATACAAATTAAAAGCGTACGTAGATGATTTGATGCTATCCCTAGAAGAGCCGCAAAAAAGTGTTAGTAAGGCCTTGGAGATACTAGAAGACTATGGCAAACTATCCAGTTTTAAATTAAACAAATTAAAGACAAAAATGTTGACTAAAATTTTGGGAAAAGATGAAAGGGAAAAACTGGAGACACAGAATGGAATCAAGGTGGCTAAAAAAATAAAAAAATTGGGAATTTGGCTAACTACAAAAAACATAAATTTAATTCAGGATAATTATCTTACAACATGGAAGGAAATTAAAAAAGACCTAGATATGTGGAACAGAGTGAAACCTTCGTGGACGGGAAGGATGGCAGCAATAAAAATGAACATACTCCCAAGAATGTTATTCTTGTTCCAAAACATCCCAGTGATCAGAGGCTCCACAATGTTTAAAGATTGGCAAAAAAAACTCTTTCGAAATTTATATGGCAAGGGAAAAGACCGAGAATTAATTCAAATTACTTACAGATTGGAAAGAAAGAGGGGGATTCTCGGTACCTAATCTGAAATTATATTTCGAGGCCTCCTGCCTCTGTTGGATCAAAGATTGGATCAATTTGGAAAACACGGACCTGCTAGACCTAGAAGGCTTCTACAACAGATTCGGTTGGCATGCCTATTTGTGGCCAAATAAAGAAAAGGTACACAAAGGTTTTTCAAACCATATTATCAGAGGGCCACTATACGACGTTTGGGAGAAAAATAAAAAACTCCTGGAATGGAAAACACCCTGGTGGCTATCACCAATTGATATTTTAATGACCAAAAAAGTAAATATGGAAGGAGAAAGATTGACCTATGAAGACCTACTGATAAGATCAGAAAGCAGATGGAAATTGAGAACATATGAGGAGTTGAAAGATAAACTAACAGGCTGGCTGCAATTCCACCAAATAAATGCAGAATGGAGGGAAGACAAAAAAGTAGGGATAAATGAGAAAAAATCTAAATTTCAGATAGAAATAATTGAAGGTAAATCCAAGTTATTATCCAAAATGTATAACATATTACTAGCATGGGACACTAAAGATGAAGAAATAAAGGAGGTCATGACAAAATGGGCAATGGACTTGGGACACAATATAGAATATGATAAGTGGTTGAAATTATGGACTAGCGGAATGAAATTCATGGCATGTGCCACACTCAGAGAAAATTTGGAAAAAATGATGTATAGGTGGTACATTACACCGGCAAAACTAGGGGAAATGTACAAAACAGGAAATAAGGCCTGCTGGAAGTGTAAAATCAAAGAAGGCAATTTCTACCATATGTGGTAGACCTGCGAAGAAATGAAGAAATTCTGGGAACGTATTTGTAATGAGTTAAAAAAAAATATTTAAATACACCTTCCCTAAAAGACCAGAGGCCTTCCTACTAGGAATGATTGGGGATGAAATTAAAAAAGAAGATATGACATTATTCCAGTTTGCCACAGTCGCGGCTAGAATATTAATTGCACAAAATTGGAAAAGTCCAAACACCCCAACAATCAGAGATTGGCAAATAAAATTATTTGAATATGTTGAATTAGCAAAAATGACACAAAAAATCAGAAACCAAAAAAATACAAAGTTTATTAGTGATTGGAATAAATTTATGGTATACATTGAAGGAAATGATAGAAACTTAAAAACTATAGCAGGTTTGATATAAATCTTACGATAGGCAAACCATTAACAATTAATAGCTGCAGGAAAAAGAAAGAATTGTTAAGAAGCCCGAAATCGGGAGGGAAGGAGGTCAATAGGTGCGTAGAGGAAAGATTGGAATATCTAAAGATAGAAAGATTCAAGAAAGAAGACAAAGAACTGTAACGGAAACGGATGTTATTTTTGTGCTTTGTATGGATATTTTTTTGAAATTGTTGATTTGTTTTTTCTTTTGGTTATTTAAGTGAATCTCAATAAAAAGAATTTTTTTTAAAAAAAGACTCTCAAGACATTTTTCAATTAATTCTTATCAACAACTGTGTCTCACTGTTCTGCTCCTCATCTTAGAGGGGTATAATTATTTTAAATCATGGTGTTTATGTACTCTGTGATGAGTTTGGGACACTGTCTTGTGACAACAGTTTCCCCAAAAGGTAGAATATAAATCTTTTTTAAAAATAAAATAAAAGAGTTGCTTTTCTATCTCCATATACCTCTTACATTTATCATATTATACACCGGGTTTTAGCCAGTGTGGGAAATCAACATAGTCTATGCCACTGAATGAATATCAGTGAAAGGGTGAGGTAAAGTGTTTGGATTTGATATCCCGCTTTATCACTACCCGAAGTAGCTAATATTCTCCTTTCCCTTCCTCCCCCACAACAAACACTCTGTGAGGTGAGTGGGGCTGAGAGACTTCAGAGAAGTGTGACTAGCCCAAGGTTACCCAGCAGCTGCATGTGGAGGAACTGGGAATCGAACCCGGTTCACCAGATTACGAGTCCACCGCTCTTAACCACTACACCACACTGGCTCTCTAGCCATATTTCCAACATGAGGCAACCAAAATAAATACACAGAAAAGTGATTTTATGTGTGATTGACTAACTTTATATATGTGACCGTAAACAATAATGATTATTCTGGAACTCTTATCATTTGACAGACTATTGTAATAATGAAAAAGAAGCCTTTGCACTAAAATGTCTGACTTAAGCATTCTGTTAGGAACATTAAATTTACTCTAGCTCACCCCCCCCCGCCCACAAAATGCTGAAGTGTTAACTCAATCGGGCCAACTCCAATGCCAAGAGGGTCATGAAGCCAATTTTCATATAATAAGAGATTCAGTGTATTGCCAGTTTTTCTCGGCTCAGATAAATCATGCTTTATATCTTTATCATTAGGGGTTAGGTTAATTAGCCTTCTGCCTTATCTTAATTTTATAACTGTGGTTTGTCCTCAGCAGGAAGCCATCAAGAAGCAGAATAACCAGGCCCAATGGACAATGAGTCATCACAGAAAGGAACTGGAAATGATACATTTCAAACACTGAATAGTTACTACCAGAGAGGCAAGGTGTGTTAGTTCAGTTGGACTAAGTGTAATGTTGATAATGCCAAGGCTGTAGGTTCGATCCCTGTATGAGACAGCTGCCTATTCCTGCATTGCAAGGGGTTGGCCTAGATGTTCCTCAGGGTCCCTTGAGGACCACATTTATGGACCACAGGTATGAAATTTACAGCATGTAATGCCTTAAGAGAGAATATTATGAAAATGACATACAGGTGGTACATGACACCAGTCAAGCTTGCAAAAATCTATCAATTGCCCGTTAACAAATGTTGGAAATGTAAAGAAACTGAAGGTACATTCTTTCACCTTTGGTGGACGTGCCCAAAGATTAAGGCATTCTGGGAGATGATCTATAATGAAATGAAAAAGGTGTTTAAATATACCTTCCCGAAGAAACCAGAGGCCTTTCTCCTGGGCATGGTTGGCCAATTGGTGTTAAAGAAGGATAGAACTTTCTTTATGTATGCTACAACAGCAGCAAGAATACTCATCGTGAAGTACTGGAAGACACAAGAATTACCCACTTTGGGTAGATGAAGGTAATGGACTATATGGAGTTGGCGGAAATGACCGGCAGAATCCGAAACCAGGGAGAAGAGTTGGTGGAGGAAGATTGGAAGAACTTTAAAGATTATTTACAGAAATACTATAAAATTAATGAATGTTAGAATGATGTTGGATCGAGGTTAAAGGGTTTTTAGTAACAATGGGATGAAGGAATATGGAAAAACGGAAGGTTAATAGACGAAAAGCTAAAGGTATAATATATTAAGATCAGGATAAGGATAAGGGAGAGGGAAGGGATTTGCTGAATAAATAATTGAACTGGAATACAGAGAGGGGAGGTGTGGGGAGGTCTGAGAAATAAGCAAATGCAAGATATATTATGAAAACTGAATTGTTTTTATTTTTGTATTTTTCTTTTTTCTTATGTGAAAATCTTAATAAAATATTATTTATATATATATAGAGAGAGAGAGAGAGAGAGAGAGATATGTTCCTCAGGGTCCCTTCCAGATCTATGTTTCTATGACTCAAGTAAGCATTGCAGTGGACCTAAAGTGCTAAGCCTGGCTTTTTGTTTTGACAAGAGACATTGATCATTTAAAAGTTCATACCATGAGTGAGCCCCAGTCTCTGTTGTGGCCAAGTCAATTATGCCAAAATGGGTAGCTTGGAGGGAGGACTCGGGAAAGCGACCCCCTCCTTGATAACCCATACTGAAATAGGTTCACCGTTACAAAGATAATGCAGACTTGAGCCAAAGAGGGCCAGATTAAGAGTGGTCTCTTTCTGTGGGCAAAATTATGTGCATATATTATTAGCAGTGCTTTCTTTTCATGGGGTTATCAAGGGTACGGTAAAAGGTAAAGGACTCTTGGACGGTTAAGTCTAGTCAAAGGTGACTATGGGGTTGCGGCGCTCATCTTGCTTCAGTCCGAGTGAGCCAGCGTTTGTCCACAGACAGCTTTCCGGTCATGTGGTCAGCATGACTAAACCGTTTCTGGTGCAATGGAACAACGCGACAGAAGCCAGAGCACACGGAAATGCCGTTTACCTTCCCGCTGCATTTATCTACTTGCACTGGTATGCTTTTGAACTGCTAGGTTGGCAGGAGCTGGGACAGAGCAAAGGGAGCTCACCCTGTTGTGCAGATTCGAACCACCGACCTTCCGATAGCCAATCCCAAGAAACTCAGTGGCTTAGACCACAGCGCCACCAACTTCAAGTGTACACAGTACAGTGGTACCTTGGGTTACAGACACTTCAGGTTACAGACACTTCAGGTTGCAGACTCCGCTAACCCAGAAATAGTACCTCGGCTTAAGAACTTTGCTTCAGGATGAGAACAGAAATTGTGTGGCGGCAGCGGGAGGCCCCATTAGCTAAAGTGGTACGTCAGGTTAAGAACAGTTTCAGGTTAAGAACGGACCTCCAGAACGAATTAAGTTCTTAACCTGAGGTACCACTGTATCAGCACCTCTTTTTTGTTGTTAAAAAGTGTGGCACTTACTGTAACAACTTTATGTTGAGTACTGGCACCTGTTTTTCTAGGGAAAAAGCACTGACTATTAGCATTATTTCCAACTGCTTAATTCAGAGCCATGTCCCCCAATAACTGTTAAATTTGAGCCCCTGTAAGGTGTTTGAAAGGGATGTGTGAGGCTGAAGCTGGAGAGGAGCTGTATACTTAAATCTCTCTCCTTTTAAAGTATTACATTCTCTTCTCCAAACTACTAAAGTGAATCACACCTGAGCTAACAACGGGGGAAAATGTGAAGACTAAAACCTGGTTTGTTTTGTTTTGAATCCCAATTTGTCTAAAATATAATCTCCTCAGGAGCTATGCATGAGATAGTTCAAAGTCATTTAGTTGTCGCTTGACTCCACGGTGCTCACAGTTGGGAAAGTAAAAAAAGGGGGCATTTCCCACTCATGTAATGCTTGCATTTTAGAGATGTTGAATTCAGAAGCTGGGGAGTTCACTTTTCTTCTAGTTCAGGCCCAGCTTTGCTGTTACACAGGAAGAGGTGCATGCCTCAGGTGACACTCTTTGGAGTGCAAGCAGAAAACAATGACGTGCCAGTGATGGAGCTTATTCTACTGAACATTAGAGGGATTGTGAGTTCTGCCCTAGGCATCCATATGTGATGAGCTGTCTTTTTTCCAAATTAATTAAGGCAATGTAAAAGTGTGTGTGATGCATGTCCTACCCCAGTTTCTAAGAGCATTTCAGGAAAAAGAGATTTAATTAACTCCAGTAATTTGATATGCATGGTTTTCACTCATATATATATATATATAATATTAAACAAGAAAACATCATAAAATACACACAAAACAAGCATACAGTACATTCTATAAGAAAAAAGAAAAAAAGAATTTAATTATATGTAGAATAAAAAACAGTAAAAGAAAAGAAACTTCTGACTAAACCCATTGTACTATTTTGCATTCAATTTTTTTTACAGTTTCTTATTAATATTTTTCTATATTTTAGTTTAAACTTTTTCTAACACTTCCTTATATCACAAGACTCATTCGATATCTGCCAGGAAACATTTATTATCACAGTACCCTTTGAGATATTCCTTAATTATTCTTCATTCCTTATTAACATCTTGTGTTGAGTTTCCTCTCACTGTCCCAGTTCTCCTTGCTAGCTGTAAATACTCTATTAATTTGCCTTGCCATTCAGTCTTTGAAGGGATGGTATCGCTTTTCCAATTTCTTGCTATTAGAATCCTTGCAGTTGTTGAATACATTAATAATGGTCTAATTTTATTCTTGAATTCTGATGTCATCATTCCTAATAAAAATGCCTCGGGTCTTTTAGTGAATGGGATCTTAAACATTTTCTTTAACTCATTATAGACGGTGTCCCAGAAACCTTTAATCTTTTTGCAGTCCCACCACACATGAATGTATGTTCCAATTCCTTTCGTGCATCTCCAACATGGTTTTCACTCCTGGGTATCGAGAGCAATTGTTGATTGAGGTCTATGCAGTGGTCGGTGAGTTAGTGGACCCCCACAAATGTCCCTATTTTCCAGGGACAGACCCGGATTTACAAAGGTTTCTGGTTTGATCCCAGAATGCCCTGCCTTTCCTTAGGATGTCCCTATTTTCATCAGAGAAATGTTGAATTGTTTGGAGCTACAGTATGTGACCCCCGAGCCAAGGAAATAGGTCACTATATAACCTTTAGAAAACATCTGAAGGCAGCCCTGTATAGGGAAGTTTTTAAATGTTTTATGTTTTATGTTTTTATATATACATTGGAAGCTGCCCAAAGTGGCTAGTGCAACCCAGTCAGATGGATGGGATGATGATGATGATGATGATAATAATAATAATAATAATAATAATAATAATGGAGGAATAGAATAGCCCTATTTTCATCAAAGAAATGTTGAAGGGGATGAGTTAGTTGACACCCCCTTGTTCCTCAGTGGCCATTTCAGAATATGTGGAATGGCTGTCTCCAGGATAGATTTTCAGCCTTTGAACAGCTGTTGTGTGATGTATAATCATTAAATTTCTAATACCTATTTGCTGCCCCCCATGAAATCTAGCAATACCCTGCCTCCAGTTTGGGAGGGCCACTAACAAAGGGTTAATGGACCTATTTGTTTTCCTGCTCACTGTATATATTTTTTGCCTGTTCATCTTCCCCATATGCATTTCATTTTCTAATCACCAATTTCATAGGCTGGGATTATCTTAATACATTTTGCTGGATCTGAAGCATTCTTTTGCATGCAAGATTCTTTTTGGTCCAATTTAAAATTAGCACCATCTGAAGCATTTGATGGAGTTAGATGTTTTGGACACTGCTAATTGCAAAATCATCTGCAGCTGTGCACATATTTGATAGGCCTTATGGCAAACAAATTCACTTCTTTATCACACCAGCCAACTTCTTAACAAGCAGACACAAAAAAAGTTCCTTCTGTTCCATGTCAATCTGATTAAAAAAATATTAATTTCAACAAATAGATCATTGCTGTTTTGCACGTAGAAGACTACTGTTTTCTGGGCAGTATAATATGCTTAATGAAGACGTAACAGAGAGCTCATACAAAACCCTCAGCATAATGCATCCAGAATCTCACAAAAACATTTTAAAACAAACTGGAATATTGTTTTGTTGAACCTCAATCAGCTCTTAAAGCAAAATAAAAATATGTATATTTTGTATAAAAGTTGTACATTTATGAACAGTTTGGTGTGGTTTAAATGTGGAAGCCATTGCTGTAACAGAAATATTTGCTCCTTTGATTTCTTCCACCCCTTTTCTTCGGAATGTCAGAGGTTGTCTCAATGGCTGTTGAGATGAGTTCAGGCTAGAGGTTTTAGTGGAACTTGGAATGTGCTAATTTCAGATTGAAATTCAAATACCAATCTCCACTAAAGGTAAAGGAACCCCTGACCATTAGGTCCAGTCGTGGATGACTCTGGGGTTGCTCATATCGCTTTATTGGCCGAGGGAGCTGGCGTACAGCTTCCGGGTCATGTGGCCAGCATGACTAATCCACTTCTGGTGAACCAGAGTCGCGCACGGAAACACCGTTTACCTTCCCATCAGAGTGGTACCTATTGATCTACTTGTACTTTGACGTGCTTTCAAACTGCTAGGTGGAGCTCACACCGTCGTGTGGATTCGAACTGCCAACCTTCTGATCGGCAAGCCCTAGGCTCTGTGGTTTAACCCACAGTGCCACCCGCATCCCTAATAATAAATAGAAATCTCCACTACTCAGTGATTATTTATCAGAAAGAAAATGAAAGACAATGGAGGTGGCTGCATTTTAGAATTCACCCATCCAGGGGAATTGTTGTTTGTCTGCCATGGTTTCAATCCAGATGGGAGTACAAAGATAAGGACATTTAAGAAGTACGGTAAATCTTAGGGTCTGCTCAGCAAAATCACCTCCGTTCCAACCATGCCAGGCTAGGGAAGCTAAAATGATATTTCTATTTTGGTTTCTTTTCTAAATTGCCTGCAGCTGTTGATGTTTTTAACCTCTCTCTGTCAAAAGTGGGGTTTTTTAGAAAAGATTTTTAAATGCTCTAAACTGGTGTAGTTTGCATGTTTTATTATAACCCCTCTTGCCTAGATGCTGAAGTAGTGATACTGGTCCTAAGAGGGTGAGGCTGGATCTCATCTGACACATGTGGAATGAAGTTCATAGACCTGTCTTAGCTGATCCCGATCTGATTGATTCCTAAATCATCATCGACCAAGCCCTTGTGATTCCACTGCTTATACAGTGGTGCCTTTGTTCCCAGAGGCCTTTGTTCCCAGACCCCTTGGTTCCCAGATGCCTTGGTACTCAAATGCCTTGGTTCCCAAATGCCAAAAACCCAGAAGTAAGTGTTCCGGTTTTCAAACGTTTATCAGAAGCCGAATGTCCGATGCAGTTGTTGGCTATTGTTTCTGGGTTGCCTGCACCAATCAGAAGCTGCGCCCTGGTTTTTGAACATTTTGGAAGTCAAATGGACTTCTGGAACGGATTAAGTTTGGCACTTTTGTTTTTGCTATATATTTTGCTTTTTGTTTTTGAGGCTTTTTTGGTTAATTTGTTTTTGTGTCCATGTGGAACCCAGTTCAGCTACAGATTGATTGATTGATTGATTGATTGATTGACTGTGTGACTGCGGAAATGGATAAAAGCCCCCCATCCAAACAATGACCATCATCAGTGCAGGTAAGAATTTTTTTTTTTTAAAAAAAATACCATCTACAATAGTTTTATTTATTTTATAATACAGTATGTTGATTATTGTTTCATTTTATGTATCACAGTAAAATTCATGTTAAATTGCTGTTTTAGGGGTTGTTTTTAAAAGTCTGGAATGGATTAATCCGTTTTGCATTGCTTTTTATCGGAAAGCGCACCTTGGTTTTGGAACGCTTTGGTTTTGGAAGGTATTTCCAGAATGGATTAAGAACCAAGGTACCACTGTACAAGGATTCAGTATAAGTGAATAAGTAAGACAAAGTGAGGACAAAGAAGAAGAGAAAGGGTGCCCAGTGAAACAACGATATTTTATTTGCTTGCTTGTTTGCTTGTTTAATTTGTATACCACTCCTTAGCCATAGATCTCAGGGTGATTCGCAACATAAAAATACAATATAGAAACTCAAAATGCATAATAAAGACAAGACCCCCCCCCCAAAAAAAACACACACCCTACAAATCAATAGTAAGGATGCGGGTGGCGCTGTGAGTTAAAGCCTCAGCACCTAGGACTTGCCGATCGAAAGGTCAGCGGTTCAAATCCCCGCGGCGGGGTGCGCTCCTGTCGTTCGGTCCCAGCTCCTGCCAACCTAGCAGTTCGAAAGCACCCTCAGGTGCAAGTAGATAAATAGGGACCGCTTACCAGCGGAAGGTAAACGGCGTTCCGTGTGCTGCGCTGGCTCACCAGATGCAGCTTGTCACGCTGGCCACGTGACCCGGAAGTGTCTTCGGACAGCGCTGGCTCCCGGCCTTTAGAGTGAGATGAGCGCACAACCCTAGAGTCTGGCAAGACTGGCCCGTACGGGCAGGGGTACCTTTTACCTTTTACCTTTACCTTTACCTTACAAATCAATATGTATGCATAAAGTTGCCAAGTAACAAAGGCACCTTTTGATATCCTGAAAAACAAACATGCAATGAGGTACACAGTTGGGGCTCAGCTCTGTACAAGAACCTGTTCTTTTGAGAGGAATGTCAAGATGAAGATTCGAAAGGCATTGCTAAAGGAAGCCAAGAGTATTCAAAGGGCATCGTAATTGACAAAAGCTGTATGTTTCTTAAGCTTTCTGTAGAGGCATTGATTGCTTTCTACCACAATATTCAGAGCAATGCCGCACAATGCTGTCCCTGAAAGAAATTTCCTGCAGAAAGAATGCTCCCTGGAAGAGGAAGCAGCGCAGCTGAATTCACCTACTTCAGTCTTTGCAGTGCCTTTCTCAGAGGGTCAATCAGATCCTTGACAAAAAGCCTCTGTGTACACAAAATATAAAATTACCCGTGTCTCCTTGTATTGAATAAAAATCACAATATGTTCTCTGATGCCACATCATTATAGCGTGGGAGCGTTACCTCGCTGTTTTCAAGAGGGTTGTTTAGCAAGACAGAAGTAATGGATTGCAATGTTCTGTTTATTGTGTTATAATAAATGGATTCCGGGAAGGGCGGGGAGAGCGTGCTCTCACCAACATAATTTGCATTTGTCGTGACAGGTACGCCATTAAATACAAAGGAATTCAAGGTGGAACCACACATATTTCTGTCATACTTATCTTTTTATTCTCATTGGTTCGTCATTCAACATTTTGTAATTTGAGTGAATTAGTTGCTGAGATCAAACCTGGATGATGAATGCATGTAAAGCAGATTTCCCCACCTGCAAGATGATGCTCAAGAATCTGACTCATTTCCAGATATGTACCTTTGATTGTTGCCCTAATTAAGAAGACTGGCATTATTGATTCCAATATACACAGAGTATACAGTTTTTAATTCACAAGGTCCCTACGTTTTCAAACAGTGCTGGAGCAAAACCTGTTCTCCAGTTTCTTTTTTAAAAATATTCCCCCCTGAAAGAGGTTTCCCTTTTTCTGTTTCATTCTCAGGACACTTTAGAATTTCTTTAAAATTTCAGCAAGTGCAGGGTTTTGAGCTTAGCTTATCAGGTTGTCTTATAAGATATGGGCTAGGCTTTCAGCCTTAATGCTTATAGGCTGCTTCTAGCAATGAAACAACTTGCACAAAGTCAACAAACAGCCCTTCAGAAAAAGAAATGCAATGAGGCATTTGTCTGAACAGTGGCAATTATACATCAATGAATGTGTAAATAATGTGCATTGCAAAGCAATTTGCATATCTATTTATGCATAATGTGCACATGTTAAAATAAACACCCTGTTATTGCAGAGAACTAAGGAGAAAAGCATAAGAGCAGACAGAAATCTGTTCAATAGTCCGTTTTCAATTAATTCTTCTAACATTTCTACCTTGTCTACACATGCAACAGAATGCTTACCTCTTCTTTGAGCATCCAAAAATTATATTTTAGTCAAAGTCCAACCAACTTTGTGGGCACCTCTGGGCAGTAGAAATCATTTGAGAGGTCCTGCCAAGGGCTTTCTTTGGAGTTGATTCTGATTATCATCTTCAGGTAAAATTCATCAGGCAACATGAGCTTGCCTTCAATGTCTTGCTTGCTATTCTAGCTTGCTATTTCAAGTCCTTCATTTGTTATGCAGGGCCAGCATCATTCACGTGTTTTTTTGTTTTATTTCAAACCACTCATTCTCTCCTGCCAAATGAAGGTGCCCCTCATTTTGCACAAACTAAGCTCTGTGTGTTGATGCATGCTGATCATGTCATCTGCATGAAGATGTGCGAGATGGTTTTCCCACAGGGAGGGAGAAATACATAGAAATTGATGTGAAAGGAGGGCATTCTTTCTGTTATTGGATCCCTCAAAAAAGACCAGCCCACCAATGAGATAAGGTGAGGCAATTGCCTTAGGCTAGGCATCCCCAAACTCGGCCCTCCAGCTGTTTTGGGACTAAAACTCCCATCATCCCTAGCTAACAGGACCAGTGGTCAGGGATGATGGGAATTGTCGTCCCAAAACAGCTGGAGGGCTGAGTTTGGGGATGCCTGCCTTAGGCGACAGGATCCATAGGTAAAGGTAAAGGTACCCCTGCCCCTACAGGCCAGTCTTGCCAGACTCTAGGGTTGTGCGCTCATCTCACTCTAGAGGCCGGGAACAAGCGCTGTCCGCAGACACTTCCGGGTCACGTGGCCAGCGTGACAAGCTGCATCTGGCGAGCCAGCGCAGCACACAGAACGCCGTTTACCTTCCCGCTGGTAAGCGGTCCCTATTTATCTACTTGCACCCGAGGGTGCTTTCGAATTGCTAGGTTGGCAGGCGCTGGGACCGAACGACGGGAGCGCACCCTGCCGCGGGGATTCGAACCACCGACCTTTCGATCGGCAAGTCCTAGGTGCTGAGGCTTTAACCCACAGCGCCACCCGCATCCCGACAGGATCCATAGGGGGCCGCAAATCTGGCTTACAAGGAATGTATTGTCCGTTGCTGTTGCTGTTGCTGCTGCTGTTGCCACAGTAGTAGCAACAGCTGTGGTGTGCTCCTTAGAGGCCTCCTCCTTGGCAGCACCCCTAGTGCTGTCACCACAGTGGCCTCATGAATAGGAGGCACTGCTGCGTTCTTCCCACCCCGGCTCCTCCTCCCACCCCAGGACCCTCCTCCACAGGGTGAATGAGGAGTTGTGAGTCATGGGGGGGGGGCTATCCCATCCTTTGGACCTCCTGGGAAACTCAACAAGCCTGCTGTACCTGGAACTGGGTGTGGAGAGTGCAGCTGAATGGGACCCAGTTGTGGGCAGCCTGAGGAAGTACCATCTCCCTTGGGCCTGCCCATAAAAAAGCAAGTCTCGAATGAGAGACTAGGGTGAAATCTGCTGTTTCCAGGAACTCTTCTCTTTGTGAGACTTTTGTCAGTGAGTTGACAGTTTGTTTGGACCCCGACGCTGAGATGAAGGGTGTTTCAGAAGGGAAATGAATTGGTTTACATATATTAGTAACATTGTACTAACGTAACAATTTCATATGTAATTGTGGGATTGTTGTTTTTTGTAATATTGTCTGTTGTTGGCTTACAGTGGACCCTCGGGTTGCGAACCTGATCTGTGCGGGAGGCACGTTCGCAACCTGCAGCGTTTGCAACCCACAGTGCTGCATCTGCGCACACATGGGTTGCAATTCGTCGCTTCTGCGCATGCGTGACCGCCAAAACCTGGAAGTAACCCATCATAGTACTTCTGTGTTTCGGCACGTCCGTAACCCGAAAAAACGCAACCTGAAGCGTCTGTAACCCGAGGTATGACTGTAGTTGCTTGCACACTGTTTGGTGATTTTTAAAAAATATATTAAGTGGTATAGAAATTAAATAATCAAATAGTCTTATTTGTGAAGAGGTGGCTGTGCCTCTCAGCGAATAGGAGTGCTGCTGGTCTCTTCCCACCCCTAAGGACAAAATGGCACCAGTTTCTCTCAGGGGTCCTGGGCTCTCCACCAGCCATGATTGAAAGTGACCCCATTTTCCCCCTCACAATGGCTTTTGATTCCTACTTTGACTGTCGGTGTTGATTTGATTCCCGCAATCTGTTCTCCATGTAAATCTTTATTCTCCCCTTGTTCCTGATGTGGATTTTCACTCTCTTCTTCTTCCCTGGCAGGGTTGTGTGTGTTCTATGTTGTGATTCACCTCAGGTGCCAAAATGTATTGGGCGGGCCCTGCCTGCAAGTGAATTGATTTAAGACTTGCAAAAAAAGGAGAAAACAACAAGAAAAAAAGGCACATGCTTCACGGTCTCTGTCATTGATATTAATTGGTCTCTAAATTGTTCTACCAGCTGCACTGAGAGCATGTATTCCTTCCCCACTTAAGCATTCAGTTATAAAGTATGGACTGGAACCCAGCCAAAAGTAATGGATTATGGAAGCATATGTGAAACAGTAAAGACTATGGCTTCCTGGGAAAAAAATCACAGATTAGAATACTGTTATCCTTTGAATGGTCCTCCAGACTTTGGGATTCAGTTCTCAGCTATTAAAAAAAAAGCATAAAAAGTATATATTTAAGGTGAGAAAGCATAGAACTTAATGCCGTTTTTATGCAGACCTTGAAAAAAGATTAAGATGAAATGTGCAGGAATGAACATATAATTGAACACACGCAAAACTGATAAAGAACATAAAAGAAACATCAAGCCATC
This sequence comes from Podarcis tiliguerta, assembly GCF_965153285.1. Lineage (NCBI taxonomy): Eukaryota > Metazoa > Chordata > Lepidosauria > Squamata > Lacertidae > Podarcis > Podarcis tiliguerta. The sequence continues at coordinate 69,101,643 of NC_139540.1, forward strand.
TTTGGCCCTGGTTTGTATGTAGTGCTAATCCTAGTCAAAACAGATCAACTGAAAATTTTGGACTTGATTAATTTCAGTGGGTCTTTTCTGAGTCAAACTTAGCTGGAGACAACCAGTTAATATTGGCATGGGCCTAGCTATACTTCTTCTGGTTAAAAGTGTGGGAATCTCCTTTCAGGGCACTTATGCGGATAATATTATACCCCACTTCCTTCATCCTTCCCTGAGTATAGTAAATGAAGGACAGGATACAATGCATTAATAATACCATCATTACACTGACCTGCTTTACAGTGCTTTTCTAAGGATTAGTGAGATGATGTATGTGAAATATTTTTAACACGCTAAAGCTCTTTACAATGGCTAAGAATTAATTTATTTTCATATAACTAATTCAGAAGTTGGGGCACTGAACACTGTAACAAAATCAAAACGATGGAATTAAGTTTGACAGCACTGTGATTGGAATTGTTTCACCTAGCAACTATTATAACATATATTCTCACTAATTTTGCGTATGGAAGGGCATATTGTTTATTACCTAATTACACTTCTTAATTGGCGTTTTCCCACTCTCCCAAACCTGAGAATGGCGAACCATAACTTTCATATCTAAATCCGTTGGATTAATGGTGATGAATGACATTTTCGTTATACATTTGAAAGCAGGGCCAATCTGGCAAGAACTTTCCGTGCTATTACCATTCAGAACTGCAAAGCGAGCTCCTAGCGAACGGTACAGGCCACCCAAGCTAAAGCCAACTTCAAATGATGCATCCAAATTTCAATACGATACATCACTGCCTGGCACATGGTGCTAATTATGTTAAGTTGATGTCAATAATAAAGCCAAGACTGTGGTTTTTTTTGAAAATCTTGTATGCTTTTGGGTTGCTTGATTAAACAGCAGCTCCAGACTACTCTTTTTGTGAGCCAAGAAAGTAATCCTTAACGTATTCCTGCCCATTGTGTATGACCTCACTTTCCCCCCTTGGCTTTAGACAGAAGAAAGGGTCCTCAGCAGCCTACTGGAACAACTGGTGGAGGAAGAGGAGTGTGGGGGGAGTGCACCGCCCCTGGCAGCGCGATCCTGGTGGGGTGCCATCGCGACTGCCCCCTGCCTGCACTGGGTGCCATGCCCCCGCAGGCAGTGTGCCATGCCCCCAGGTGGCATGCCATGCCTCCAGGACACATGCCATGCCCCCAGGATGCATGTCACACCCCCAGGACGCACGCCAGCCCTGCCACCGCATGAAGCTCCACCACTGACCGGAACAAACCCTTTCTGGGTGAAATTATTATACAGCCTCAAATATGCCAGCCCTGCCTTTGAGAGTTTGTAGTGGGGTGGGGGTGGGACAGCTAGTCTGCTTTTCAGCTCATATCACATTAATCATTGTTGGCAGGTCAAAAGTCGGTGGGGTTGCTGCTACAGCGACTGTATCATTTTAGCCCTCTTAGTAAATCTTTCAGATGAATGTGTCGTATTTCCGATGACCTTGTGCATTGTTCTGATGTGCTGCCTTCATCTTTTTACCTCTTACCAAACAGAAAGTGGCTTTCTTCCCGGTGAATTAATTAAGGTTCGTGAATTGGAGTCAGTTTCCACCCTTTTCACCCTTATTAATTCCTCTAAACATCTGTTTCTATACACAGTGAGAAATGCAGAATGCATTGCATTGTGCGACTCAAGGATGAACACAGCATCCTGAAATTCAAGGGGCTCTGTGACCTTGAAAGCTGGTTTCATAGTTCTGTTCCATAGATAGCAATGCAGATAACTTGTTCCTTCCAGTTGGCTCTATCCAGGTGTTGCAATCTGACTGATTGAGAGCCAGGGTGGTGTAGTGGTTAAGAGCGGTAGTCTCATAATCTGGGGAACTGGGTTCGCATCTCTGCTCCTCCACATGCAACTGCTGGGTGACCTTGGGCCAGTCACACTTCTTTGAAGTCTCTCAGCCCCACTCACCTCACAGAGTGTTTGTTGTGGGGGAGGAAGGGAAAGGAGAATGTTAGCTGCTTTGAGACTCCTTAAAGGGAGTGAAAGGCGGGATATCAAATCCAAACTCTTCCTCTTCTTCTTCTTCTTCTTCTTCTTCTTCTTCTTCTTCTCAGGGAAGGCTCCCAGTGGTGGAGAAGCGGGGGAGATCTGTGCTAATTCCCCAGACCCATTTAAGCCCTTAACGCCATCTTCTTCACTGTTCCAAAAAATTAGGAGACCCTCCACAACATGTGGGAGTGATGCTGGTGGCTGCAATATATGTAAAAATGCATTTATTTGGCCCAATATATACATGTTTGTATACATTTTTGGGTTGGAGAGCTACACCATCAAATTTGAAGTACTCATTTTTGAAGTCTAACCATCTTTCCAATCCTATATTGGTTCGAAAAGTGCCAAATAAGTAGTTGCACATTATAATGCAAAAAAATAAATAAATGATTTTCTCCCACATCTCTAGGCAAAAAGAGGATGAACTGAAGACTAGGGGGGGAAAGAGAAATGGAATAGAAACTCAAATGGAATAGAAACTCAAATGAAGAGACTCCTCCATCCCTAGTGTGAAGGACAGAACACTTCATGGGGAGCAATGCTATGCACAAGACTCTAGCTTAAAGCAAATTGCTGTAAATTAAGCTAGTGTAAAGTTACACCAGATCTAAACTCCATACAGAAATGGGGCTACTTCAGCTGCTCTGCCTAAGCCTGCAAGAGGGAAAGCAAGCTTTTAAAATAGTGTACTACACTGGGTTCCCATGTCATGTGACTGAACTGGATAGCTTTAGAATTTATCCTATGTCTCCCCTCTCTGGCCATGCCCCTCCCCCCCAGAATGACACTTTTGGGGGACTTACATCTAAGGTTGCCACCTTTGTTCTGGCAAAATACAGGGTGGGGCAGGGTGGGCGGTGGCCTTTTTTTTAATCTGGTGCTGAAGTGACTTCAGAGCATTCCATTACAATCTATTGCAGCTTAACAGGAGGGCCTCTATGGAATTTTCACACACGGACACACACACACACACACGAATTTTTAAATCTGTCTGTGCTTGACTAACCAGAGCTTAAATACATGACCTTTCACACACCCTTTCAAAACATACATTTGGAGAGGCTCCCTAACTTGGCAGAGAGAGAGAAGAAACAACAAACAAACAAACAAGGCCTGCCTGAAATACAAGACAAAGCTGTCAATTCAGGATGTGGTATTTTACATTGAAATATGTTACAGTTCTGTATTACACAGGGCAAATGACCTCCCTACTTCCACCCGCTGAGGCAAGATGATCAAATTATACTGGTATATATTTGGCTAAGCCAAGGCTGAGAACTTTACATCAGCTGATCCAAAGAAGTGAGAGCTGTACCATAAAGAAGGCTGATCGCTGAAGAATTGATGCTTTTGAATTATGGTGCTGGAGGAGACTCCTGAGAGTCCCATGGACTGCAAGAAGATCAAACCTATCCATTCTGAAGGAAATCAGGCCTGAGTGCTCACTGGAAGGACAGATCCTGAAGCTGAGGCTCCAATACTTTGGCCACCTCATGAGAAGAGAAGACTCTCTGGAAAAGACCCTGATGTTGGGAAAGATGGAGGGCACAAGGAGAAGGTGACGACAGAGGATGAGATGGTTGGATAGTGTTCTCGAAGCTACCAGCATGAGTTAGACCAAACTGTGGGAGGCAGTGGAAGACAGGAGTGCCTGGCGTGCTCTGGTCCATGGGGTCACGAAGAGTCAGACAGGACTGAACGACTAAACAACAACAACAACAACAAACTTCTCATTGTGGTGGATTTTACCATAATACTGTCCCTGTAACACAACAGTCCAAAGAACTGAGGAGCCACAGTACTTGACTTGTTCTGAAGATGAGCAATTAAGGCATCTCTGTGCACCTACTTTGCAAGGCCCCCACCATCATGCACTTTCACCCAAAGAACATATCCTGTCCAAAGCGTTTTGACAGCATTGTTTGTAGGGACAGATTTGACAAATATATAAACTTCAGACCAAATACTTGCCTCTTACTTGATAACTCCTGGAACACATTTGTTCTCACTTCATGCTTATTATCTTTAAAATTGCTTCTTCTCCTCTCTGGCTCCCAAGGACAGACTAGTTATTTGTTGCACTACCGTTAACACAAGTTCAGTAGATATTTCATCCAGATATCTCCTTCTTTAAAGCTAACCAAAGTACTTCCCATTGTCAAGAGCACACTTCATATCTCTGGGAAAAGACAGTTGCATTTGAATGTGCTTTACCATATCTCAGGGCTCATCATCCTGGAGAAAAATGTTGCTTCTTCTTTGAATAAAATATTTTCTTTTGGAGAGCTTAACAAGGTTTTCTTTTTCTGTTAGTTTGTCTTAAAAAGGGGGGTGGTGGCAATTGAATATTTGCAAGATGTGCCCAGGCTGTTAATGTTGTTCACCCCATCTGTGTAGAAGAAAAGAGCAAACTACTTGTCAGTAACTCTCATGTGATAATTAGCTGATATATGCTGCAATAAATTGATGCAACAGATAAAACAGGAAGCAGACAGCATGGAAGAACGTAGTGCTCATTAATGCAAGCATGACTAATGAAAACTTCTGATCTATGATAAACATATCAAAAAAAGCATGGCCGATTTGGTTATCATTAAACTTAACACTTGGAACATGTTTGAAAATCTAGTTTCTTATTTTTACTTTTGCACACTCTAGGGTCAAAACAAATTTGTCGATCTCTTAAAAATGTGTCTGAAGGCAGTCCTGGGATGGATTAGAACAAACTAAAACTAGTTCCAGATAAGATGAACATGGTGTTATCTGGGGGAAAACGCCAACCTGGTTGGAGGTTTGTAAGTGATTTGGGCAGGTATACAGCTTAGGGGTATATATTCCTTGATCAAGTGTTACTTATGGAGATTCAAGTGACCTCAATGGTTACAAGTGTGTTTTAACAGCTTATATTGGTTCACTAGTTGTGGCCCTTTGGGGAGCAAGTAGACACACAATCATAGTCAGACTAGACTACAGTAATGTTCTCTATGTACGGATGCCTAAAAGGACAACCTGGAAACTTCAGCTGATGTAAAATTCATTGGCCAAGTTCAGGGGTCAGCAAACTTTTTCAGCAGGGTGCTGGTCCACTATCCCTCAGACCTTGTGGGGGACCGGACTATATTTTGGAAGAGAGAGAAAAAAAAGAATGAATTCCAATGCCCCACAAATAACCCAGAGATGAATTTTAAATAAAAGGGCATATTCTATTCATGTAAAAACATGCTGATTCCCGGACCGTCCGTGGGCCGGATTTAGAAGGCAATTGAGCCGGATCCGGCCCCCGGGCCTTAATTTGCCTACTCATGGCCAAGATGTTCATGGGAGCTAGGAAACACAAAAATTTTGTATTAGCCACACCCACTCATTTCCAGATTCATTGCAAGTGCTAGTACTAACTTAATATTTGGAATGTCTTGTAATTAAATTCTTTTTAGAACTGCCTACTGTATGAAGGCATCTGGGCCCTGTGATCAGCTTCACTCATAAATCCTGCCCTCTGGCTGGCCACTAACATTTATCATATTGTAAGTGCTAGACATCCAGTCACATCTTTTATGGCCTTTGTCTTTATGGATTCCGTTGCTGGCCCCCCAATATATGATTTTATCTTGTGATGATTATGGTGATTAGCTATTTGTTCAATTGTTTTGATTTTTTTGATTGGAAGCTGCCTCGTGAGGGCTTTTCCCTGAAAGGTGTAGAAAGGAAGAAAGGACACACAACAAAATCCTTTTGGTAACATGCACACAGGATTGTCAGTGAGGAAGAACAGCTCAGATGCTGAGCCTAGAGGAAGGGATGTAGTTAAGTGGCAGTAAAGGAAGTGACAGAGGTTAAATTACACACACACACACACACACACACACACACATATATGTTAAATTAAATATCTAAAAATCTTCTGCCCTTCACCTGCCGGAGATAGTTACCTCTCTTTACCTAGCAGTTGTCGCATGTATGAACTGAGTAGGAATCTTTCTGAATCTGACAAAGCTTTCAATGATTGCATTGATGATTGCAATCAAGTACTTAACCCAAGGTACCACTGTGTGTGTGTGTGTGTTTATTCAGGGTGGGACCACTGACACAAAAGTCATCACAACTTCAATGAATGGCCACTGCTAGCTGCTTTACACCTGAGGACAGAGCTGAGTAATGGTGGCAAGATAATTGTCCCCATGACTTGTTGCTTACTGATGTCCTGCCAAAGCTGACAATCTCTCTAATGTTATTAAGCCAAGATTTAGATTTTTTTAAAAAACAAATAAAACAAAACAAATGAGACTCATTAGTTATTATCATTTATTATTTCATTATTACTTTCTCTAATTTCACAAGACAACAGATGTTTTTCATCATCTCGTTCCCCATAAAATATGTAATTGCTGAGCTGCGATTTGGAATAGAAAATGGCATTCAACAATTCATTATCAAGCTGCTGAACAAAGCTATTTAGAGCACACAAAAGAATGCCACTCATAAGTCAGTATACTTGGCAATCAGCAAGATAAAGCCTTCAATCTGCATCAGGTTTTTCCTTTCTCATTTTTTTGTGCTGTTCTTCAGCACCAGCAGTAGCATAATTTTTTTTTTATCACACATTTGTATTTTGCAATGCAGCATCCCCGTTGTAACAAGCAAATATAAAAATGACAAAGTCCCCCCTTTATTTTTGTTTCAAAAGAGTGATAGTGTCATCCTAATGAACCAATTCAGCGCATGTTTATTCATCAAAGCAAGTGACTCTTGTAACATCAGTAGATGCTTTAGAAGGGAGAAGAAGAATTATGACCATTTTGTCCTTGCCTCATGGCAGAAGTAGATTTGGATGCAGATAGTTCAGTGTGCATGCATGTTTCTGTCGTGTCTGAGACAACATAACAGAACTGCAGGCCTTATGGTAAACAGTTGGTGAAATTCCACTGGCCTGTGCTTGTTTTCAGGGTGCCTCTAGACTGTCACTATTTTTTTGGGGGGGGGACTCAATTGCATACTTGAAAATTCAGGGTGCACAGTTAAAGTTGATTGGGAGGTTTTCTGCAACAAGTTCACGTCCCCCAAATACTGGACTATGTGCAATGAGGAAGGGGAAAAGAAGATGGACTGGGGAGCATGAAATGACACTTGCTTTGAAACAATGTAATGCACGTCCCGCTATCAGAACAATCATTACCTGAAATTTCAGTTATCCAAACACAAAAAAATTATACCCACACCTCACTGCACAAATGGCTAATTCAGATATCTAAATAGCTGGAGTTTGTCCACTTCCTTACTTGTTTGTGTTCTGCTGCCTGGCGGGAGCCAGTGTAATGTACTGATTAAGAGCAGTGGACTCGTAATCTGGTGAACCGGGTTTGTGTCTCCGCTCCTCCACATGCAGCTGCTGGGTGACCTTGGGCTAGTCACACTTCTTTGAAGTCTCTCAGCCTCACTCACCTCACAGAGTGTTTGTTGTGGGGGAGGAAGGGAAAGGAGATTGTTAGCCGCTTTGAGACTCCTTAGGGTAGTGATACAGCGGGATATCAAATCCAAACTCTTCTTCTTCTTCAGGCAGAAAACATGGAAGGAGGGAGAGAATCAGGAAGCAGGAGAGATCAGACAAATCTCCTCACTTGGTTTGTCTTTTGCTTGTTGGATGCAGCAGTTTAGGGCAGAAACCATAGAAGGGGAGAGGGAGGAGACTGGGCAAATCACAGATTAAAAATGTTCCCATGTGAGATAATGGAAATTGTCAGCTTGTTAAGCAAACACTACCCTAACAAACGATTTCTTGGGAACATGCTGTGTTCAGAAAGTGGGACCTGCATCTAACTACATTTGTATTCAACATGTTGCTAAACGAAATGTTTGCCAGTGTAATGGAATGTTCTCCCCTCTCCCCTTCCCCCACCCCTACCAATCTGTTTTGGGGGTTCCCCAACCCTGTGGAGAAAATTTGGGGACTGCACAGGAGGATGGAAATCCTGTTGCATGAAGCTAAATACTGCCCAAACACTTTTGTTCTCTGGGGAAGCACGGGCCCGACCAGCAAAGTACTATAAAATCTATCAGCCATTTCTCTTTAGGTTTATAAGTGCATTATTTTCCTCCTTTAAGGTTATTCACATAAATTGAGACTGGTCTTCATGACATAATCATGCAAGGCCCATTACTTTTATTTTTTAAAAAATCATCAAAATAGAAGAGGAGAAGATTGGGGAAGGTGGTGAAAAGGGAAACCAAAATGATCAAGGGGGTGGAATAACTCCCCTATGAGAGACGTAAGAGAAAAGTTTATCTCCCTTTTTCATGCCACTAGAACTTGTGGAAAAAATAACGTAATTATTCATGAAGCTGCACATGAAGCTGCAATCTCACAACTGGAGGATGAAACCTGAGACCTCCACAAATTTGTCAGTGATGGAGCCAGCAGCAGCAGTAGATGTTCCTCAGTCTTGTTAAAGAAGGAATGTGCTTAGGATCTATATCTGGACCAGAGACAGGAAACTTTATTGAACTGTCTTAAGTACTGAAAAAGAGGACAGGACCACACTGATAGCTTGTTTAAGAACAATGCGTTATTTTGTATTTTGTAATGTTTCTTGGTAACTATTTTAAGACTGTTTCCAGTAAAGCTTTGAAACTCATTTGTTGTGATGGAGAGCTCATTCATTTCGACTCTGCAAAAGGTCCGGATCAGGGAATCCACTTGCAGCAACTCTAACAAAGAGAATATGAAGTATATCCTGTCCTTCAAGGCCCCCAAAATGCTCCAGTCTCCTCATTTGAGAGTAGTACAGAGGTGGTTCCATACCTTTCATGATCCACACTGAAATGGCAGGCAGTAAAGATAAATCTGAACTGGGAAAATGGTGTAATGTGTCACTGTGGGGTTGAGAAAATAATCACGTGCACTCAGTCTGCAGCACCAGCCTTTCAGCTCAGTTCAGACAAATTCCCTTTCACAAAAATTTGGTTTGCTTGAACTATACCTTACAGCAAATTAAACAGCATGAAGTTAAAAAGAGAAGGCGTCAACGCTCCTGCTTTTCACTAGCAGGCTAATAGTAAAGGCTGTGCTTCTAGACATGAAGGGGTTGACTGTCCTCAATAAGCCCTCAGGTACATGCATTGGGGAAAAGAGGCCTTGTTAGCTTTCCCTCCTTATTTATGTCAAACAGTACAATCCAGCCCTGAATCAGGAACTCAATTAGAATTTTCACCGGAGAAGTGGAAAAATTTCTAATTCCCCACATTAATCCTCAAAGGCACTTTATTAAACTTGTTTTTTGGGGGGGTTCCCTTTTGAGAAGCCTTACTTCAGAGTTGTCATCCTCCAACACACACACACACCAAAAGTAGACAATGGGGACTCAGAGAATGAGGGACAATGCCCTCTCCCAAAAAAGAAAAAAAAATGTTGCTTTGAATGTTTCCACTGCTATCACTGGTAAAGATCTACTTCTGAATAGCCCCCATGGAGAGAGCAGGGGAGCGATTGAGGAGTAGTTGAAAGACGATAACCCTCTGAACAAGGTGTGTGAAGTGCATGTACAGCTGTCAAACATGACAGCGCAAGCTTTCCTCTTGTTCTGATACAATGAGCTATCCAATGGGAAATGTAATTTTAGAAATAAATCATAGGAGGCCATCAGATTTTAAAGATACTTCCTCTCACCTCCCCCACCCCTCCAGCTTTATCTCCTTTAAAAACGAACTGACAGGCAAGGGTGGGGTAGGGAGGTAATGTATATTTTTCTTGGTGTTTCAAAAGCTTATCTAGATTGATTTTAGGCTCTGTGAAACTTTGATAACAGTCTGCCAGAGCTGACGAGTTTCACAGTGAGGAAACTTGTATAACCAATCAGGGTGGTTTTTTTCCCCCTTCTCCCTCCCCTCAAAGAATATTCATCCATAGTTTATATAGATAGAGGGGGAAATCTTTCTTATAAGCCCATGGAGTAGACATCAAAGCAATCATCGAAAGCTTTGTCAGATTCAGAAAGATTCCTACTCAGTTCATACATGCGACAACTGCTAGATAAAGAGAGGCAACTACTTCTGGCAGGTGAAGGGCAGAAGATTTTTAGATATTTAATTTAACAGGTTTGTCATTTCAGAAGCACTTGTATAATTTACAGTGGTACCTCGGGTTAAGAACTTAATTCGTTCCGGAGGTCTGTTCTTAACCTGAAACTGTTCTTAACCTGAGGTACCACTTTAGCTAATGGGCCTACCACTACGGCCATGACACCCCCGTGCGATTTCTGTTCTCATCCTGGAGCAAAGTTCTTAACCCGAGGTACTATTTCTGGGTTAGCGGCATCTGTAACCTGAAGCGTCTGTAACCTGAAGCATCTGTAACCCAAGGTACCACTGTACTTCTGGAGTTGCCAGAACAAAATGGCCACTTTTGAGTACAATGGATCTTGATGGGGGTGGGAAGCATTTCCTGCTCTGCCTCAGATGAAAATATTTCTTTGGCTGACCTTAGATACTGAGATTGCATAGCAGAGGAGCGGAATGAGTTCTTCCATATGACCGTAAGGGTGACCTCTAGAATGAACTGGGTTGTTTACCTGAGATTTGAATCAATCAGATAACCTGTAAAGAGGAGAAAGGTTCTTTCTATCATATGTGGTGATCTTGTAGTAAGGTTAAAGCTTACTGGGAAGTGATATACATTGGTACCTTGGTTTACAACCACAATCCATTCCAGAGGTCCATTTGTAAACCAAAACAGGTTGTAACCCAAAGTGCACTTTCACCAATGGGGCCTACCCCCCCCCCAATTGTTCGTAATCCAAGAAAAAAGTTTGCAAACCGGGACACACACTTCCGGGTTTGACATGTTTGTAATCCAAAACGTATGCAAACCAGACTGTTTGCAAACCAAGGTACCACTGTATAATAAAATGAAAAAGATGTTTAAAATAATGTTTGTAAAAATAAAAAAGAAAACAAACAAACAGAAACTTTCCTTTTGGGAATTATAGGGACATAACTTTTGGGAATTATAAGGACATAACTACCCAAAATGTATGGGAATTTATTCATTCGTGTGACTACAGTGGCAAAAACGTTACTTGCCCAAAAATGGAAAGAAGGAGAAATCCCAGCAAAAGAAGAATGGATACAAAAACTTATGGAACATGCAGAAATGGTGAAACTTACCAGAAATATAAGAAATCAAGATGACAAGCTTTTTATAAAAGAATGGAAATGGTTTATTGAATATTTACAAACAAACTGTAAGCAGATAAGAACATTGGCAGGATTATTGTAATAACCTACAGTTTTATAAGAGTATAGATTTAAAGCAGATGAATAAATGAACAAATTAAGTTAATTTGAATATGCAGAAAATATTAAAAATAAATTTAATTTAAGGAACCCCAGAAAGAGGGGAAAGGAAGTCAAGTTTTGAAATGTTAAAGTGATTTTAAAATTATTGAAATCTATAAAACTGAAAATCATGAATAAAATATATAAAAAGGATGCCTGATTTTAGTTTTGAGTGCATGGAGGACTGAAGAAGCCCATACTACTGCTCCACCACACTAGGATTCCTGAGTATTCTTTAAAAAATGTATATACAGTTATTTAATCTTAAACATAATTCCTGCGTAATTTTAGCACTCATGTGATAAAGAAAAAGGTCCTCTTATGGATCAGTAGCTGGCTAAACAGGAAGCAGAGAATAGGGGGAAATGGATATTTTCTCCAAAGTTCAGTAAGTGAACTTTCACCGAGCTGTATTGGAATGAGGGATGGGAGAGAACTAAGATTCAGTTAGTGCTTAGAGGCAAACTTACCTAAATCTGCATTTCCAAAACAATGCATTAACTGAAACACACCCCTCCTCTGAAATTTGGTGTTCCCTGAAATTTGAAATGCAATTCTCCAGCCAAGGAATATGTACAAAAACACATTACACCAGGAGAAATTGCCTTGCAAAATTGAGTATATTGGGCAATATTTCGAGCAAAAATGTAAATATTAAGATGAAGGTAAAGGGACCCCTGACCATTAGGTCCAGTCATGGCCGACTCTGGGGTTGCGGCGCTCATCTCGCTTTATTGGCCGAGGGAGCCAGCGTACAGTTTCCGGGTCATGTGGCCAGCATGACTAAGCCACTTCTGGCAAACCAGAGCAGAGCACGGAAACGCCGTTTACCTTCCTGCCGGAGTGGTACCTATTGATCTACTTGCACTTTGACATGCTGCTGAATTTTCATGAGGACATAAAATTAAAAAAGTGGATGGATGCAGAAATCTGCAGAACTGAATGGAAGATGGGGGGGGGGGGTTATTCCACACCACTTCAGGTGTATCAGTTAATTGGGGCTTCTGTCTTCTTATTAGGTGGCATATTAGAAATTCTACATCAGTGCTACAATATGTTGAGGATAAGAAAGGGTTGGTGTGACTACCGAGAAGGCCCTCTGCTTGGTTCCCTGTAACCTCACTTTTTGCAATGAGGGAACCGCCAGAAGGCCCTGCAATCCTACAGACTTACTAGAAAATAATCTCCAGTGGGAGTTACTTCAGAGTAAATGTACATAAGATTATACTATTTAATGTTACAGTGGTACCTCGCAAGACGAATGCCTCATAAGACGAAAAACTCGCAAGACGAAAGAGGTTTTTTTGTTTTTTGAGTTGCTTCACAAGACGAATTTCCCTATGGGCTTGCTTCGCAAGACGAAAACGTCTTGCGCCTTTTTCTTAAAACCGTCAATGCATTCCTATGGGAAACCGTCAATGCATTTCCTATGAGAAACCGCAAGACGAAAAATTCACAAGACGAAAAAACTCGCAGAACGAATTAATTCCGTCTTGCGAGGCACCACTGTATTTTGATAATGATGAACATATTCCATGATCTTTGATACCCACCTTGGGTCCTCAGTACTGGTTGCATCCAGTGCAAGTAGACTTCTTACTCCAGACTGGCTGTGAAAACTGGTTGTGAGAACTGATCCAGGGCTAGACCCTGGCTCAAATTAAGCCCTGGTCACTTCTATAAATGGTTGTGTTTCTCTTCTCCTGAAATGATGTTGTCTGTTTTAAATCATCTTGTCAAAAAGTTTGCTTTTTTTAATACCATGTTCTCCTCAGGAAGATGCTAAGCACCTGTCAGGGGAACAGAAAAGAGTTAGAGGCTGAAGTTTGCTATTATTTAACTGTATGACTTTTCTAGGTGAGATTGATGGTAATAGCTGCATGACATTATTTCAGCTTTCTAAAAAATTCTTTGCTTTCAAATTGTGTTTTTCAGCTGTTTTGATGGATCTGCTGCCGTAGGAAGCTGTACCTTTTCTTATAGCAAATGGAGATAGTTTTTTCTGGGGCACTTTACCACCTCTTCTGTCATCTTTAAATGCATGCCCCTTTCCTCAAGAATCTGAAATATGTCTTTATTTTATTTCTCTCTTTTTTATCCCACTTTTTATGAGTTTCTGCCAGTGACGTGCTGACAAAACATCTGGGCTCCTCAGAAGATTTCTGCGTCACTCAAATAATCACCACAGCAGTTCTCTGAAATATATTCAGTGACAATGTTCCACACATCTGGGAGCAGGCAAAGCTTGAGAGATTTGGTTTCTGTGCAGCCTAATGCAAACTGAACTGATAGATCCTTCCCAGACTAATATGTGAATTGAAATGCAATCATCCCTTGTTTGGAAAATCAAAGTTTTAAAACATACAAAAGTCCTCATGAGAATTTGTCGGGATTTTTTCTGCATTTCTGCTAATTTACAGATTTTTGGATGCAGATTATTTTTGCATTTTATTTTCACGGACATAACACATGTTTGTACATTATTTTCGTCAATATATGGACTTGTACGCAATACAATTTGCATTTGCATTGTACCCTAACATAGGAATTTCTATACATGTTTTAGGTTGGAACATGGCAAGGCGAAATCTGGGAAGTCAGCGCACATGTATCCTTAATGAAAGCTGCTTGTGAAATGATGCGCTGGGGATAAGTTCAGCAACTGGGAACTAGTGCATGTGTGATGGATATCCAGTTTAAACCCGTTTACTGAGTAATAATGGATTTAAGCTTCTTTTTGCTCTTTACCCTGCAAATTCTGGCAACTGCTCCTTCATACACACACCCCTGGCCAGGTCTCCCTCTCCATAGTTAACTGGGAACTCTAACAGACACCAGGACTTTCATTGGTATCTCAATAAACACAAAGGCACTCACATATAGTTTTCTATTGACTTTAAATATTGGTGAGTTTGTGGAGAATAACACCTTACAACAGGGGTGAGGAACCCATACTAGGGTTGTCATACATGCAGAACTTCCCAGACATACCCAGAAGACTGTAGTCGGAAGCAGTGTCTGGGTGAAAGTCAGCACAAATGTCTGGGAAAATCTGGACGTATGGCAAGCTATGTCAGCAGTGTCATTTTTGCTGATGGCAGCCCTACCCATGACCCTCCAGAAGCTGCTGAACATGAGCCCATGATGGCAGATGCTGGAGTTGAACAACATCTGCAGAGCCTGCCCTAGAGAGCAGACAGGAACATATGAAGGATGATGATTATCATCATCATCAACTGAGGATCAATTTAATTGGCTTAAAGCAGGGCAGGCTCACCCATAAGGCAAGGTGAGGCAAAAACTCCAGGCAGCAGGACCCAAAGGGGCAGCTGATCTGGCCTCTAAGGAATGCATTGACCACTGCTGTTTCCATTGCTGCAATGACAATGATGGTTGTGGCTGTTAGGAGTCCAGGTTCCTGGCTTGATAACACAGTAAGCGTACGTAATTAAAGAGGAGGATTTATTGCAAAAACAAAAACCCAAGCAATGATCTCTGGACGGCTCTAGCAAGTCTCTGGCCCCCATCACTCAGTTGACCCTTCTGATGTGTTTTTCCTGTATCGACAGAAGAGATGGAACCTTCAACCCTTATGTTTCTTATTTTGCTTCCTGTCTAGCAGCCTTCCTATACTCCTACGCCTTGGACTTATTCAGTCAGCTGCAGCACCTTCCTGTTCTGAAAAGCTGTCTCTGTGGCTTTCCGTGCCTGTTTGGGCTTCCGGGGAGGTTTGGCTGTGTTCCAGCCTGCTCTCTGTTCCTCCCTTATCAGCCAGCCGTCCAAGATCAGGGGGAGTCGATGCTGACAGCTGGGGGCTGCGAGATTACATTTGGAGCTGGTGTGTTCATGACAGTGGTGTGCTTTGTGGAGGGTGACTGCTGCCTTCTTGGCAGCCCTGTCCCATGTCATCTCTACAAAGGCCTCTCAGTAAACAGAAGGCATTACTGCTTTCCTCCCTAGGGAGGAAATTGGGGGCTGCCCTCTGGGGTCTCCTGGGGTCTGCACCCACCTGGTATGATACAGAGCCCCTCCTCACAATGACCTTTGATTCCCACTTCAATCACCAGGTAAGGTTGCTTTGATTCCCCTTGTTTCCAATATAGATCTCCAGTCCCTCCACTCTTCCTGATGTAGATCATCATTCACCCCACTTCTTCCCTGGTAGTGAGGGCGCCATTTTGTGGCTTGCCTCAGGACTCAAAACACCTCAGGTGGGCTGGCCCTAGCTGAGGTCAACTGCAAATGAAATCAGAATCAGACGCTTCCTACTCCCTAGTGCCGCAAGTTATGGTTTGTGTATCACTAGGGAAGGCAGAAAGAGCGCCCATCCCTGGAAGGAATGCTTGGTCATCAGAATTTTACATAGGCGGGCCTAGGAAATTAATTGCTTGCTGAGGAGCAGCAAGTTTGAATTGCAGCAGCATCATTGACACAAGTCATTTCCATTCGTTTAAGCTGCTCTGAAGCATTATTTGTGTTTGATACTTCATTACATTTTTTAGTTATAATCCTTTAATAAACAGCAAGCCAAATTGTTGACAGTGCAAAATACTTTTTCTTTCCCCCGTGAGCATCAAAAAGATAGGCTCGCACAGCAAAAGCCTGTGACACAGCTGAAGTAATGTGCAAATTATAAGTTGCCCTAAACATAAATACTGTCACAAGCATGAGATGAACAAATTTCCTACCAGTTAATTTCTGCTAAGTGAAGAGCCCGATAAATATTCTTATCCTAGCTTTGCTTATCATTTGCTGCCTGTATCTCCTACGTCTGGTGTAAGCCTAAGACTTCACCCTTTATTCCATCTGAAAACTCAGTCACTTCAGATGAACACCCTTATGTGTTACAAGATCAAATAAGGGGGTTGGGGGATAACTGCCCCCAAGCCTACAAGCAACATACCTCGGTGGCCACACATTTAGAGACTGTGAGAAAAGGTCCAATGCGTAGACTAATGAAGGCATACAGAGTTCCTCTATGCAAAATTTGGGGGATCTGATACCGGTGTAGCAGCAGGGGGAGGGTCAGCCTGCTCAGCCATATGTCCCACAGAAAGCTACTTGTCAAGATTACCCTGGTAAAACGATCAGGTAAGGGACTCATTCACTCATACATGTCTGTCATTTAATTTCTCCACAGTATATATGATGACTAGCTGCCATACATGTGGATTGATTCCACTGCAAAGCATTGCGTTCAAGTTGATGTGGAATAAAAGGTGGTCAGTTCACACACGTGTTTTACCCCTTAATCTATATTCAGGAATTCATACTGGAAACATGAAGGCAAAAAGGGGGAAGGCGTAGAGGGACATGCCCCAACCCCTTTTACCTTCTTGAATTGAGTAGGAAGGACTGAAGAAGGCTTCTGATATGATTTAATCAGGGGTCAACAAACTTTTTCAGCAGGGGGCCAGTCCACTGTCCCTCAGACCTTGTGGGGGGTCGGACTATATTTTTTGGGGGGAAATGAATGAATTCCTATACCCCACAAATAACTCAGAGATGCATTTTAAATAAAAGTACACATTCTACTCATGTAAAAACACACTGATTCCCGGATCAGCCACAGGCTGAATTTAGAAGGCAATTGGGCCAGATCTGGCCCCCTGGGCCTTAGTTTGCCTACCCATGATTTAACTGAATGTGCTTAGAAGCTTCCTTGCAGGGCTCTCAAAGGTGGTCCAGTGATCAATACTTTAGTGATACAGGTGCCATTTTGATCAGTTCTTTTACTCTTGTGGGAATGAAACCATCAGGTTCCATGACTATTGTGTCAGGAAGACACAGCATTTAAAGTCTTTCTTAGGGTGAAACTGTCCTCGTCCTTTACAAATGCATGACTCTGAAGGTAATCACCTGGTGTTACAATAATCTAGCAATTTCATCAGCATACAACTCTGTTCTTACCACCTTTTCCAATGTCACCATTTATTTTCCCATATGTGCTGCCTTTTGAAGACGTATTAGTCATGAAGATATACTTTGGGTCTCCAAGGGTTTCCTTAGAGAGAGGATTGTGAAGTTGTCACCCTGAGGATATTGCTGAATCACAACTCTTTTTATCTCAACCAGTGTTGAAGTTCAATAACATATTTAGAGCTACAGGTTCCCCGACCTTAACTGAGGGAAGCTGCTAATAGAACGCTTTTGTTCAAGACCTTCTTTCAGACTCAGTGGCCGACTTTGAAGTCACCCATCCATACATCCTTTCATTTATTGCCTTCTGTTCATGCATTGCTATCTCCTCATGGCTCACATAGAAGACCGCACAATCAGAGCTGTGCAGGAAGGGCATTTCAACATTTTCCACTCTATTTGCAGGCATCTAAATTGGCAGAACCAAGTTAGGAAAACAAATTCAGTTAATTTCTCCAGCAGAAAGAGAAATTTTCCAACAATTTATTGGGGATAGGATTTCCCATTAGCAATGCCAATAGCACAGCATCTTTCTTTTCTTTTCTTTTCTTTTCTTTTCTTTTTTTGGATTTTATATCCTGCTTTATCACTACCCGAAGGAGTCTCAAAGCAGCTAACATTCTCCTTTCCCTTCCTCCCCCACAACAAACACTCTGTGAGGTGAGTGGGGCTGAGAGACTTCAGAGAAGTGTGACTAGCCCAAGGTCACCCAGCAGCTGCATGTGGAGGAGCGGGGAATCGAACCCGGTTCACCAGATTACAAGTCACTGCTATTAACCACTACACCACGCTGGCTCCCGCACAGCATCTTTCTTATTTTCCCTCCTCCCTCCCTCTGTGTGTATGTTTGTGCTTTGACAGAATGGCCACCATTTTGCATTGCCCACAATGCTCCAGATCTTGTGTTACTCCAGGGCATTGTAAAAGAGAAATGGGGGCTACGACCAAGAAATGGTGGAGTATATGTGTGTGTGTGTGTGTTTGTATGTATATATTTCAAACTGATGTTTTATTGTAATTTTATTGGTGTTAGCTACCCTGAGCCCAGTTTTGGCCAGGAAGGGCAGAGTATAAATAAAATATTATTATTATTATTACTAATACTATTATTATTAGGGTGAGGAAAAGAATAATCTTAGAAATTTTCTCATAAAAAATGTCTTCTGTGATATTTAATGTGACTTCCAATTTTACTAGAATATTGTAAAGCAATAATCTGTTTGTGCATATGGTGGCTTTCCTACCCTTCCCTCTGAAAGTACAAAAAAAGGTCTGGATCATGCTCTGTGATGATAATATGAAAATAATATATTTTGTTGAAAGTGCTTTGCCACCCTCCAGTTCAATGTGTGTGTGTGGGGGGGGGGACTTAATGAGTTAAGCATCCTTGAAAACAGCAATTAAATGAAAACATTTAATACTGCTTCATCTAAAACAACCATAACTTATTGGTGATGACACAGTTGGGCTGAACAACCAGAGATGAAAACGGTGAGTCCGTATTCATAACTTTCATTATAAATAAATCCAAAATTAGTTATTATCTTTGCCCTGATGTTATGCATTGCAGTGTGCAAAACAATGGTTTCATCATCAAAATCTCTTCAAGTTAAACATTAGTGAAGCTCTAATGGAGATAAAGTAACCTCTCAGATTTTCTAATGGACTTTTTTTTTCTAATCACAGCCCTCTTTATGTATCTTTCATAATGATTTATTTTATAAAGATCTCAGGGATTACATCATTTTCTATGCGCTGTTCAAGATAAAGCTGTTTGCATCTCATAAAGAAGCATGTGAGAGCAAACTTGGTCAATTCAATTACTGTAAACTATCTTATGCACATGTAAAAGCTAATTATAAGGCAGCATGAGTAGCTAGATGCAATATAAATAATATCAATGGTACATGTTTTTCCAGCCTGATTCAGTTTAAACACTTAAACGATTAATAACTGAAGAAGGTTCTTTTTAATACCCTGGAGAACGGGGGAACATTGTTTACAGAATTACTTCCTTGAGCTATTTAAAGAATTGAAGCCTGACATCAAAATAATATTGCTTCTCAAATCAAAAGTGCCATCTTTTTTTATTCTGCAAAGAGTAAAGATCAATTTCCACCTCAAGGTAAAATTATGGGTGAGCAAATCAACTTGCCTTATAATTAGCTCAGTCTCTCAAAACTTTCTAAGAAAACTCTTGGGACAAGTTATTTCACTGAGAGCTCTCAGAGAAATCTGAAAATATTGGCACATATAGGAGTGTTTCACTCCATGCACTTTAACCAGTGCCGGATTTACATATAAGATAAACAAGCTATAGCTTAGGGCCCCATTCTCTTGGGGCCCCTCCAAAAATTAAAGGGGGAAAAACTGGATGCACGATTTCAAAATATAAGATAAAAAACAGATAAAATAAAACCTACATACATACAGCAACAGTGTTTTGTGTTGTGTAGGCTCCTGTGGTGTAAGTAATGGGCCCCAACTGCTAGCCTGTTCCCTAAAATATCACTGGTTTCCTCATTTCTATATCATTTACTTTGATAAAATACATATTTTGTTATGTGCAAATGGCTTTAGGTACCTATTAGGTCCATAAATTAGCATATAGCATATATTCAACACAAAAAACAGCAACAATTCGTTGTTGACAAAGGACTGCTGGACATATAAAGGGCCCCATTACGTTCAGTAGCTTAGGGCCTCATCAAACCGAAATTGACTTTAACAAACAAGCTCCTGCGAATGAGCAGGAAGATCTAAATGAGAATGGTGGAGACAAGGGCTGGCCCAGGGTGTTTTGCTTCCTGAGGAAAAACAGAAAATGGCACCTACTGACACTGCTCCCACTTCCTCCTCTGCCACCATCTGACGCTGCCTGAGGCAACTGGAGATGGTCTGGTGAAGCTTCAGAACACTGAAGGCAGCAGGGGAGAATAAAGGAGGCTGGAGAGGAGCAGGTGGCCAGGGAAGGAGCAAGGGCAGAGGAAGAGGTGGTAGTGGGGGTGGGCAACAAGCACAAGATGCAGCAAGGGGTGAACCCCTGCCACCCCTCCAGCTGTCCGCAGGCTGCCGGCTGAGGCAACTTCCTCACTAAGCCTCATGGACCAGACAGCCCACTGGTGTTGACCCAGTTCACCGAACTGCCTCTTAGGAGCAAAAAATAAATATATATTTTTTAAAAAAATGGGTCCATGCTTTGAAGGTGATGTCTACAAAGCCTGGGCCGTTGCCTGTCATATATCCCCACTGCTGTTCCCCCTTCCTACTCTACGTAAATTTGCTCTGGAAAAGACGAACTGTCAATGGGAGCTCCTTGTGCCCTGGACACAAATTCTGTATGTTCAATTCATAACAGATTCAGGTGGGTGATTGAGTTTGCTGTTCTGCACCTGTTCCCCGGGTCAGAGCTTGTCCTCAGTTCCATAATGCACAACAATCATAAGTAAACCTGTAGTTAAATCATACTTTATACATCTGTAATTACCCCTGCGTTTGTTTTTGGTGCATCGAAAATGGTAACCATATCTTTTTCTAAAAGTAACCACTAAATGGAGAGAAGGAGAGGAAATCATTGCCCACCCTGTCAATGGTAGAAGAAGAGTTTGGATTTGATATCCCGCTTTATCACCACCCGAAGGAGTCTCAAAGCGGCTAACATTCTCCTTTCCCTTCCTCCCCCACAACAAACACTCTGTGAGGTGAGTGGGGCTGAGAGACTTCAGAGAAGTGTGACTAGCCCAAGGTCACCCAGCAGCTGCATGTGGAGGAGCGGAGTTGCGAACCTGGTTCACCAGATTACGAGTCCACCGCTCTTAACCACTACACCACACTGGTAAAGTAAGGCGAGTCATACACACACAGCAAGCATTACAGAAACACACCCATCACCAGCCTTCAGGGGCATTTTATTTTCACTCAACCCATATGATTGGCTGAAAGAAGCCATTTATTTCACATACTGAGGTGCTAGGTTGCAAGACCACCAAAAGCCTTCCACACTTTATAGCCTACAGTGTAACAGATGAGGGCAAGAAGTGTCTGACCCAGACCTAAGACTATGAATCATGAACCATGTTGGGCATATTATTCCTTCAGAAACTGGCATTATTGATTTCCAGAATAACATCAAAAAAGGCTTTTTCCTTCTGCATGATTTTGACCTTTACCTGCTGTCAGAATTGAGGTAATAATCATGGTTCTGCAATTTCTTTTCTATATCATGCATGTCCTTCTGCAGAAATTAATAAGAGTTTTGAAGCCTAGCTAAACTAAATTTTAGACAAACATTCGGAGCATATGAACTGCCATATGTACCCTCTGAGAGCAGCCCCAACCATTTCTAATTAAAATTTTTACTGAGGTGGCTTTTGCTGACACTGCTCTAATGAGAAATGCTCTGTTTTGTTTTCCAAGGAAATTGAATTTTCAGGCATTTAATTTGTTCCGATCCATTTTCCTCTTGGTGTTCTCTTCAGAATTTAGAACCAAAATTTGTTTTTGCTTTTTTTGGAAAAAAAAAAAGCTTGGATGCATGTGTCTGTCATCTCCTCAACTGAAGGTGGGTGTAAGATGACCCTAAGATCAGAGACAGTCTCCATCCCCTTGGCCACAGCTTTTTGGTGTTGAGAGAGGACCTCCTCTGTACTATTTTACAAATGGTCCTCAGAGGCTGAATTAGAAGGAACAATGCTCTTCATTTTTCTGACCTCACCTTTCATAACTGGTAATGGTTGGGAACCACTCGTTGCAAGGATATAATTTCACATCATGTTTCACTAGATGTGTGATAAAAGAAGGAACTTTTATTTCTGCTCAAACTTTGTCACGAGGTCATATGCGGAGTCAAGCTTGAAGGAGAGTGATCCTGGATTGGAATGTCTATCAGAAAAGAAACCCAAAGCATTGACGGTTGGTCAGCCTCCTTACTGATTTGTTTGCTGCAAAAGGCAGATGTCAGTGGAATTATTTGTGGATTTCAGCATGAAACTGGTGTGACATTATCCATCTCGCTATGATTTCACACGTCAAATAGTCTTCAACAGTAGTAAAATTGTAGAAAAATACAAGGTGGCGTTGGTGCGGAAATTGGAGATATCCATCTTGATCTTCATGCTTTAATATTGAAGAGAGAAGAAACAAATGGTGGATTGCATACAATAGATTGGGTGCAGTTCAGCTAATCTAGCTTCTTCTACATCTTTTTGGTCAGAGGAATAATAAAAAGCACAATTATCAACAATTTGTGGAACTAATTTTGATGCTAGTTCCTTTAATGACTTGTGAAATGGCAGAAAGGGACAGATGCCTGTTTGCTTTCCCTACTTCTTTACTGACACAAAAAAAGATGAAACCTTCCTCTGTTCTATGTTCTTTTTTTAGTTCTTCTCCTACCACCACCCACTTCATTCTTGGTTTTGCAATCAGCTCCTATTCCTAATCTGTGCTTCCACATTACAGCATGTGGTATATTTTCACTGGCTGATATTTTCATTGGTAAATTCTAGAAGAGTAGCCATGTTTGCCTGTTGGGGCAAAAGCAACAATAAAATGAATTGTGGCACGTTTAGGACATTTATTGTGAGCTTCCACAAGCAAGAGCCAGTGTCAACAGATGTATGATGTACAGGGATGGCATAGAGGAAAGAATCAGCAACTGATGTCACCCATGTCGATAAAATAAAGCTCACAGATAGACACATTTGTATTAATGTCATTTTCCAAAAGAAAATAAATAATAAATATTAAGAACCTGTTCTTTCCACTTGCATAGTCTCCCCCCTCCTTGAATGGTTATCTAATTGGCTTTTCATGCAATTAAAGTCCAGCAAAGACCTTGAGATCTGGATTTCTTGAGCCACTACTTCTGCTACAACTCTTTTAACGCACTGCAGAGGCTCTACTGAAATCTCACAAATGGTTTTGGCCAATGAGGACATTTTCAACAACAGCTTCAGAAAATGAAATCCTTGTAATGAGAAAATTGCAGTTTAAATTGGGCCTTATTTCCAGGGCATTGTGAAGGTTAGAGAAGTGGAAGGATTTTGGAGGCACTGTGGGAATTGTTGAAATTGCAGGCACCATTTCTTGTAAGCTTCATTTTGCAAGAAGAAAATCTTAGTAACCATCTTTAACTCTGGAGAACAGAAATGTATGTGGCCATTTAGTGTTTCTTTTTAAGGTGGTTAATTTTCAAGATAAAAAAAAATTCAGCTTGCACTGTGGGAACTTGCAAACAAAGATTAAATCCCATTTTAGAAAATTCTGCTTTTCCTTTTGTGAAGTTGCTCTGCATTCAGTTGTTAATACTTGGCTTTGTTCATTTTCCATGTGCACTGTTGTCATAATAACAGATGATAATGTTGCCAGGCTCATGCCACAGCTTAACATGCATAAATATGCATGTGATTGCTGTTGCTTGTGTGATTCCGCATATAGAGGCATTGGAATCTTATGCAGTAATACTCCATTGACTCCATAAGGAGTTTCATGAATAAAGCCGAATGGGACATATATTTCAAAATCAGGATGTCAGGATGCTTGTCCCTGCCAAACAGACTCATCTGAAGGTCCTTAACTGTTATATCAGATTTACCTTAAGACTTGGGAGGAGGATGAAAAATTTGTTCGTCTGGCTCAGGAAGCCCTGAATTCACCCGTGTGCAACTTCAAATGTATCAAGCCAGTTGCAGGCCACTTGCTATGTATATTGTGTCTTCTGCCAGATGTATGGCAATCCAGCTGTTATTTGCAGTCCCAGGCAGGCAGAACAAAACTCAAACGCATACACAGAGACACAAACCATATCAAACTCTAGATGAGTGTTATGAACTAGAACAATAGGATTCAGAATGCAGCAGTCTAATTGGTTCTAGGACAATAGGGTCCTGAATGCAGCAGTCTGATTGGTCCACAGGAGCCACCCAATCCAGCTCCAGGTGGAAGTGAATCCACAACCAGATTGGCCTACAGGTGAATCCCGGAATTAGCCAATCACGTGGGGCCCATTGTTTAAAAAATGTATATATAGCAGACATTCTGGGGGGACTTCCATACCTCCTCACCACTATGAGCTGAATAAAGAGCATGAAATCCACTCTCGACTCCGAGTATATTTCATGAGTGACCTGCACATTGATGGTGGCTGTAACTGGTCTGTGGGTTCACCATGTGAGAGGTTGTGTAGGCCTGCTCTAAGCTCACCATCTCCAGCAAAGAAAGAAAAATAAGTATGGTACCTTTTCATCTCAAATTGTTGCTGTTAAAGAGTGGGGGTAATACCAAAAGGGGTTTAATAATACTTAGACATGGATAAGTTGTACTCCTCCCCACCGTCCAAAATGGAAGGACTTGAGAAACATCCATTGGAAGCTTTTCATTTCCAAATAGATTTCAAATATATATCTGTCACCAGCCTGAACACTGTCTCCATTTTGTCAACAACAAGAGGGGGGAGGAATCTCCCCAGAAACACAGTATATTGTCAGATGCAGCACATTTCAACAACCATGCTTTTGGAAAGAAAAGACAAGTAAATAACCCCTAATCTCCCACTACTTTGCTTAATTTGTTTCCGCTATCTTGAAACAGGCTATTACTGTGTTTATATATCAAAACATAATGCTTCTTGACTGCATGACAATCTCAAATGGGCTGAACGGCTGGGAGGGATCTGCACAGCTCTGTACACATCTGCCAAAAAGGAAAGAAGTCATGAAGCAGTAATTTGGAGCTATCCACATGATTCCCAGCAAAGGACGCTAAAGTCATGAGCATGCTGAGACATTGAGAGGAATGTGACAGGCCAGCAATGTAGGCCAGTGCTTTCCCAGAGTGCTAAGTCAGAACTAGGGATACCCAGGTTAAAGTTCTAGCTTAGTTTGAAGGCTTAGAGGACACACCAGTCAGGAATGTAGATAAGAACTTCATTGTCTCACTCTCTGACAGGTATGGGACACAGGAAATTCTTGACAGGATAAAACTGAGTCCAGTGATACCTTGTGACTAAACGATAGGGATGTTCACAGATTACATTCAATCAGTACTGTTTTTCTAGAAAAAGAGGTGCCGGAACTCACCATGAACACCTCCCTTGCTCTCTTAGAACGGCAACGGCGCCCACCTGAGAGGTGCCAGAACTGAGTTCCGGTGAGTTCCAGCTGCAAAAAAGCACTGCATTCAATGCAAGTGCAATCTGTGTGCATGTGTGACTACATACAAGCACAGTTATTCACAAGTAACATTCAACATGTGTGATATCTGTGCACACCTACACTTAAGTCCTGTTGAGGCATCATTCCTTAACATGGAATGGCAACATGTTTGGGGTCAAAAGAGTGGTACACACCAGTCTTGACCCTTGCCCACAGTCCACATCCCTGTCTTTGCCACCTGTGGCTTCCCATGTCCAGCTGAACACATTCAGAAGCTTCTCCATGATTGAGAACCCTGCAGTATCCAGATTTGCAAAGGCTAGGGGGCTTCTAAGTGTGTTCAGTCAAAAGTGTTATGAAGACCCCTTCAGACCTTCTTATACAGTACAGGGAGGTCAAGGTGGGACACTGGGGGCCCTGTGCTTTTTATTTGTATTCCTGCTTGTCAGGCATAATGGTGAACCAGATATGTTTGACGTGTAATGGAGCAGACATATGTTTATGAGCAGTTCCCAGATTATATCCCAACATGATTTTTCCCACTGAGAAGAACATGTAACACAGAATACTGTAACCCTTACCTTGTTGCTGTACTGAAGCCTCTTGCTTAACAAAAAATAAACATTGGCATATGCATTGTTGTCTTTTCTCTGGTAACCTCTAGGTTGGGTTGTGATTTGAGGACCCGCCCCCTGCTTGGGAATAATAAAGACACGTGGACACAGAATATTAGGTTAATGGGCTAGAAAAGGCCACAACTTTATTGATTACAGCATGTGAGAAGGTACTGGCTTAGGCACTGGACAACAGCAGATTTGACTCCATCCAGGAGGGGTGAGTCTGATGAGGGGTTAACCACCAGTAGGGGCAGCCTGTTAATGCAAATACAACTGTAAGCTCTCTCCTGATGTCACCGGGGGTCGTGCCATGGCCCCCCGCCACACAGGGCATCGGACAGGATCCACGACAGCTGGATTCCTTTAATGGAATACCCATAAGTGAAGGCGTAGGCGATGGCCACACCTTGCCCTTCCATACACCAACAACACATTCCAATGCCTAACCGCCAAATACCAAGAAAGTTGTGACGATTGCTACGAGGTAGGCGAAAAAAAACAAGAGGCCGGTGCCAATTTGCCAATTGGGAAAAATACTCCTACCAGGCTCCCTGGGCAACCAGGGCGACCAACCATGGGTCCATAGCAGTGGGAGAAGAAGGTTTGAACATATTACTCTGATCCTGGCCCAACTGCACTGGATGCCAATTAGTTTCTGAACCCAATTCAAAGTGCTGGTTTTGACCTACAAATCTTGAACGTCTCTGGACCACAATACTTGAAGAACCGCCTCTCCCCATATAATCTGCCCCAGACTCTGCATTCATCCTCTGAGGCCCTTCTTTGTGTGCATCCTTCAAGTGAGGTCCAGAGGATGGCAACACAAGAACAGGCCTTTTCTGTAGTGGCTCCCCATTTGTGGAATGCTCTCCCCAGGGAGGTTCACCTGGAACCTACATTATATATTTTTAGGCACCAGGCGAAAACGTTGCTCTTTAACCTGGCCTTTTGCTGATTAATATCCTACAGGCTTTTAAATCTGTCTGTGGGAAGGGGGGTATAGTTTTCCTGTTTTGTTTTAATTATTTACCGGTACTTGTTTTTATCCTGTATTTTATTCTGTGAACCGCCCTGAGATCTTATGACGAAGGGCGGTACATGAAACAAACAAACACAAACAAACAAAAAGCAAGCAAGTACTGGTACTCTAAGGGCTCATGCAGACATTTTTTATTGCACATTCAGGATAATTTGTGCTCGCAATACTATGGTTAGTCATACGCGATCCCGCTTTCAATACCCTTTGAACTTGCAAAACTTTGGGGGTGGTCATACTGGTGTCCATCCCATAGTTGCCTGCAATGTTTTATACCACCAATGTTCTGGTATATTTTTGTCCCACTTTCATTGTGCTGGAGCCCCTGTGGACACCAGTTAATGTGGTAGCATTGGGGAAAACCTTGCAGAACAAACAGAAGCCCAATATATCCACCATTAATGCACTCTTACTGGGTCATGAACATGTTACAGAATGCACCTGCAATAAAACACCAGTCTGGAGAGGCCCTTATATATGGAAAACGTAAGTTCTGGTGTGCTTAATGGTGCTGATCTCACATTAAATATGACCTTGCAGACAGACAACATAAATGTTTCATTTAAGTACACTGCATGGTTCAAGTATCCCTCCTCCTTTCGTTCTCGTGGGTTTTGCCTGTAATTTTCATTACACTTGTATGTGGTGAAAATATGTTCTCAAGGACAACGTTATTTATTTCTTTTAGTAGCGCAGCTTTACAGAATTTAGATCACGGCAAGCATCAAATAGAATATTATGGGTCATGGAGTGGGAAACTCAGCAGAAGCTAATTGGGTATGCAGATCATATGAGTGTACATATTCATTGCGCATGAACACAAAATTGTTAACAGCTTCAGCACTCATACCTCTTGTAGGATATTCTTGAACATGTTTCCTCCCTCGCCCTGCAAATTTGCAGCTGAGAAACACTGTGAAGGAATGGGTTTCTGTGCAGTCAGTTTGAAACGGGACCCCAACCCCCCCTTTTCTTCTTTCTCCAAAAGAGCATTTCTAAAATGCATTAACTTGAGCTGTTGAGCAAATACATAACAAGAACACAGCTGTATAAACAAAAGCTCTCTCCTTTATCAGTCACGGCAATGGATGACCTTGGCTGTTCCAGTGGAGTAGGGATGACATGTCTGGGTCTTAACTTACCACACTCTGACGCACAGACCTAGTCCGGGAACAGCGCCAGAGTGTGTTCTTGGAGTTGGTGACCTCTTGCTCCAAGATAAGAGTATAGGAACAGGAATACCCTTTTATGGTCAGAAGTACAGAAAGGAAAACCCTTTTATGGCTAAGAGTACCGGAGCAGGAACATCTGTGATGTCAACCTGCGTGTACAAGATGACGTGGCTGGATTCCTGGGGAAGGGGGGAGAGGGTGCCTGGAGGATATATATACTGTGTGAAATTTCTCATTTCTTTGGACTTGCTGTGGACTGACAACGCAAGTGCCTTTCTGCTGCTCCGGAGAGCAGAAATAAAGAACTCTTTCTCTGAACCAACCCGCGGTGTCATTTGACTTCCTTCCTCCCATCCAGGAGCAATGCAGAGCCCACCAATCGGTAAAGTCTAATAAGGCTACAACTGAGGCATAACAAAAAGTAACTGTGGGGTAGTTCCATATCTCAGAGGTAGGGATGTTGGAGAATTCCATCAGAAATGAAAATAGGAGCAAAAATTGACACAACTCACATGTTCATTGGCAGTCAGAAACAGAAATTGCGCAAGCTCATAAGAGCAGCGTTCACTACCAATGGTTTTTAAGTTTTTTAATTCTTTGCAAATAGTTACATTGTTTTCTGCATTATTTTGGTGTTTCCCTTCCATTGAAATGCACTGAAATGAATTACATTAGTTTCGGCCATAGCAGATAGTGAGATGAACAATGTGGGTTCTAGTGGAAGGTGAACTGCAGCAGAATGAAAACAGTGCTGATTTTGATTAACATAGGAAAGGCCAGAAATTGCTGCCTCCTTACTCAGTGGTACAGCTCATGTTTTTTGTACAGCCAGTCCCAGGTTCAATCCAGTTAAAAGACTTATGGAGTCAATAAGGACATGGAAAACCGCTGCTTTAGACCTTGGGCTGCCCCAGCCTGACTGGGATGTTTGTTGTGATCTCAATTCTGGAAAGCTGAACTACTAAAAGAAATAAATAATGTTGTCCTTGAGAACATATTTCCCCCACATACAACTATAATGAAAATTACAGGCAAAACCCAAGAAAACAAGAGGAGGAGGGATACTTGAAGGATGCAGTGTACTTAAATGAAACATTTATGTTGTCTGCCTGCAAGGTCATATTTAATACAGGGCAAGAAGTACCAATAGCCAGACTTTAGGCCTAGTCCCATGTCACCTTCCTATCCTTGAGGTAATGAGCTTACCAGCTTTTCACCAATCTGTCAAAAATAACTGTTCCAAGCTTGATAGATCTTCAAAATGGCAGGTGTTTTTTTTTTTGGGGGAGGGGGGGAAATAAAGGCCTCAACACAGCTCAGAGTCATGACTATGGTTGCAATGTCATGCTGACTTAGCTGGAAGTGAGCCCTACTGGAAATAGTGGAACTTAATTCTCAATGAAAGCAATTGCATTAAGGTTAGATGTAAATAACTTATTGCATTACTTTAAGTGGGACATAATCATTACTAACTTTACCTAGATTGGGAACAGACAATAGGAGTACAGCTGGCAGAAATTATTCCAGAAAATGTTGGGGTCTACTAAATAAAGAAGCTGCTTCCTTACAAATGGAAAGTGGAAAATGTTATCATAAAGCATTTCAGCAATAATAATAAAAACAGTTGTTTTAAACACATTTTCTAATAAAAAATTCAAGGGTAAGACACTTCTTTTGCATTTCATTTGCTACTTCAAAAAACACACCAAAATATGATAAATTGAACATTAAGATGATGAATTCTATCTGGCATCAAGCAGTTGAAGAGTACGTTCTAATTAAAATTTTCTGGAAAGACAACTACATTATCCTTCTATTAAAGATTAATGTCCTTGATAATCCTGGTGGTTTAGTATTCTGCAGTAAATTATTAAGATACTTGAAAAGTGATTTGATGTAAAGCTTCCAAATGGAAAAAAAAAAGTCACCACAACTTAATGACAGGAAAACAGTGTTTACACTTTTTAATATGCTGATTGCATTGTCAAAACTAAGGGCAGTAAACAACTTTAATGGAAACTCACTTGTTCCATTGCTGAAACTGTGTGCTCGACAGAATGAGCAAGTGTGAAATTGGGTTTCCCCCCTTTCCATCTCCATTTTTTCATCTGCAAGTAACACATAAGATGAACCCACATTTTAGTTTTCCTACATGGTACTCAGATGCCAAACAATCTCCTGAAGAAGTCAAAAACAGGAATAAGTTATTGTGGATCCAACATACAAAAAAGAGTGAGCAAGAGAGCTCCTTCACCCTCTTGTCCCATTGCACTCAAAAGGGTTCTTTGAGATTAAATCCTCATGTTAGCCTTGTACTTAGGTTTGCAAACACAGTGTGTGTACCTACTGTATAAAGAGAAAAAGTCACGCAGTATAGAACCAGGAATGTAAGAACAGAGGAAGCTTCCTTACACCAAGCAGTAGCAGATGGTATGGGGTGTTAGGGGAGGGGTAGTACCTCTGGAGGTGGAAACATCATGCTCCTTTCGGGGTAGTTTGTTCACCGTTGGCCCCCACCCTGCACTCAGCTCTCACCTGTGGCTCCTAGAAGCTGTTCATGTGACAACGCCCACACCTTGGGGAATAGCTTTTGACTGGCTAGCTAAGCCAGGTGAGGGTACCAAATGGGTCTCAAGCTCTCAGTGAGTTAGGGACTTCCCCTGCATGCAAAGACAGGCTCCAGTGGGTTGTCCGGAAAGGACCAGTTGTGGGTCCAATGGTCAAGAAGGCAGTTTCTGCATCTGCTGTAGAGAAAAGTAGCCAATCAACCTGTGAAGGTAGCCCAACTAGAAGAAGGAAAGCTTTGATCCTAAACCTCCCCTGCCTTGTGGGATATCTTCAGGGGAGGAGAAAAAGCTAAGGAGTAAACCCTACACAAATCTGAAGTGGAGTCCATAAGATGGTTGGATGATGCCTTGTATTCCTCCTTCTGGCAACTCCTGTAGGAAGCTGGTGTCAAAAGCATTGTTCTGCTTTCCTTTGGACCACATCAGTGAGGCCAAGAGGTGGGGTCTTGTTACCAGGGCAGCTCAGGACCTTCACACACATTGGCCAGGTTTGTGCCCCAGGGAGGTCACTTCAGTGTTGCTAACACAGTGGTGTGACTTCACCCCCAGAGGCACACTCCATTGTCTCTCAAGACAGATAGATACCAAAAACCAACAAGAACGGTTGCTGCATCTGAGTTGATGCTGCATACTAGTACAGAAAAAGGGAGGAATGAGGAGGTTGGTTTGGCCTGATTCCCATCACTACTGTGCTGGTCCCGAGGGTTAACCGTGTGGCAAGGTCAGAGTCCAGTCTGAAGTTGTGGGTGCGGTATGGAGGCTGTCTGTCAAAGCTGAATTGGGGTCCAAGGCAGGGAGTTGGATGAGGCAGAAGAGCAGGACAGGGTGCAGGCAGGAACAGGCTAGCAACAACGTTGCTCCCGCAACCTGGGACTGGGGCTGACTGGCTTTTATCTGTCCCAAGGCATAGGGCGGCCCCAGTCCACAGGTGCCTCGCCTCTCCTGGCCTGAAGGTGAGCACTCCTCCTGCGGGAACTTAGTTCCCTCCGCCTCTCTGCCCTGACCCTCTGCTGCTCAGGAGAGGCTGGAGGGTTACTGGACCCAGAGGCAACCTCAGCTTCCCCTGAAAGGGGCTGAGAGTGGAGCACCTGCAGGCAATGGGTCCTCCATCACTTCAGGAGCCAGAGCAGACTCAGCTGATGCCTGCACCTGAGGATCCAACACAGGTGAGGACCCTTCAGGCTTAAACCCCAGCCCCGGCTCAGCTGGTTCTGGAGGCGGGGACTCCTGTGCAGGCTGAGATTCCTCATGTTCAGCCTCCGAGTCCGAATCCCAGGCCATTACAACTACAATGGAAACCCTACATGCATATAAGTGGGCTCCTTCATAAAGATGGCAGGGAAGGCATAGCTGGTGTACATGGCATTCCCACACTTTCCCATTGGAACCTTCATAGGGGTCCTGGGAGCTGCTGTTGTGTGGTGGGAGGTTAATAAAGAATTCTTGGTACTTTAAACTCACGTATGGAGAACCTTTGCTTCTCTAGATGTTGTCGAATTGTAACTCCCAACATCCTTGACCACTGTCCATGCATGTTAGGGCTGATGGGAGTTCTCATTCAGCAACATCTGGCAGTCTAAAGGATCACCACTCCTGCTTTAACTAATTTAAAGCTTCTCAGTGAGAAGATGGGATAGTTAAAGAGTTATGAACTTCATAAACATGTACGGTATAGTTATGCCTCTAACAGACATCTTTCTCATGGCAATTAATGGCTGTTAAATGAGTTTCTTTTGAATTATGGTGCTGGAGGAGACACTTGAGAGTCCCATGGACTGCAAGAAGATCAAACCTATCAATTCTGAAGGAAATCAGCCCTGAGTGCTCACTGGAAGGACAGATCCTGAAGCTGAGGCTCCAATACTTCAGCCACCTCATGAGAAGAGAAGACTCCCTGGAAAATACCCTGATGTTGGGAAAGATGGAGGGCACAAGGAGAAGGGGATGACAGAGGACAAGATGGTTGGATAGTGTTCTCGAAGCTACCAGCATGAGTTTGACCAAACTGTGGGAGGCAGTGGAAGACAGCAGTGCCTGGCGTGCTCTGGTCCATGGGGTCATGAAGAGTTGGACATGACTAAACGACTAAACAACAACAACAACAAAATGAGTTTTAGCCCATCTTGCTTGTGGGATTATCACAGTGTTTCCTGTACATGGGTCTCCAGATGTTTTGGGACTACAACTCCCATCATCCCAAGCAACAGGACCAGCTAGTGGTGGTCAGGGATGATGGGAATTGTGGTACAAAAACAGCTGGAGATTTGGAAAACACTGGATTATTGGGTGGGATTCAGGTAATGAGCAGCACCAATTGAAGCCCACACAAGAACTTGCACTAGCACAATGGAACTTCCTCCTTTCCTCCTCATGTGCACCCCCTGAGCATGTGCCTAGATTGTCTCTGATGGGGCCAGCAGATCCCCTGGAAAAGCCCATGGGGGAAAGAGAGGGAACGTAGTTCCATCATGCAAGCACAATTGCTTGTGCTGATTGAGGGATCTGCTTAACACTACATTGACTTCCTCCCATTATATTTAGACTGGATATGAGTGGAGGCAGTGGAAGACATGAGTCCCTGGCGTGCTCTGGTCCATGGGGTCATGAAGAGTCGGACACGACTAAACGACTAAACAACAACATGAGTGGCTAAAGTTAAGGTGGTTGATACAAAGTTTTGAACATGTGTTATACTTTTCATCAGATTATAGTGTATATATAATCATTGTTCTGAATGTAGGCCCCCAAGTCTTACAAATTTTAATAAATAATCTATTATCACATCAGGCAATTGCTCGTCTATAGGAAGCAAGCTCAGAGGTGATAAGCTTATCACGTGCTTCCTTCGATCTAATGGAACATGTAAACTCACACACCATGCTACCAAAATGAATTAGAGTGCCATGGATGAACTCTGTTCACCCTTGGTAATTGTGCAGAAAAAATTCTATTATGCGCATCTCCTACCCAGTGGAAATTTAAGAATGGAATATGCTAATAGGGAGACAGAGAGTGATGGGAGATATTTGGGAAATGTATGCTCAACCAGAATACCAATTAATGACTAACAAAGGTAAAGTTGATTCTGGGGAAAGAGTGAAAAAAGAAGTAATGTAACAGTTGGAGAGAAAACAGGAAGAGAATGGCTGGCATTTTGTGTCGTTCTTGTGAATCCTGCCAACGTGATCTTGTAGAATGCCAGCTTCAACACACACAAAAAATTGTGTGCATGCCTTTGTCACTTGGGGAAAACGGGTTTGAAGTGTTGTGTGTTTTGCTAAACTTGATGAAAGGAGGTCATCACTGAAGGTTTGGGGTGAGGTCATTAATTTGTAACACCAAGCACTACAGTTTTGAATGCACTATTCTCTTTGCATTCTTAAAGATGTCTCTTGGTGATGACTCCTTTTTCTGACTTTTTGAGGACCAAAATATATGACAATCTATCTATAGTATCTCTCTATCTCTCTATTCATCTATCTATTAATTATACAACTAAGCTGTATTATGCTAGCAAAAGGAATGTCGAAATAAATTAAATGTATTGTGGAAGGAAAACCCAAATAACAGAAACAAGAAATAACTAGACATTTAAAGCTAAGATTTCCAAATCCTCATGGATCATTTAGTCTCCAGTCATTGGAAAATATATTTTGAAGTGGGCAGTACATGCAGTGAGCCAGCTGACAGCTCAAAGCTTTTTCCGGCAGTGATAATCACAGAAATCACTTCTCATGACCCTTTCTCTTATCATTTGCATCTTTGATTTTTTAAGTAGTTAATAGCTTCCCTCTCACCCCCTCTCTCTGTGTGTATGTTTGTGTGTGTGTGTGATTTTCCAATGGGATTATGTCACATTAGCCTTGGGGCGAAACTGTAATCAGGATGAAGCACCTTCCCCTTGAAAATTTCGACAGAATTTTTTTCCCCTTTGATAGTTTACAAATGCAATTTATTTTCTCAATAATTATTGGAGAACAGTAGAAGGAAAAGTAGAAGAATTGTTTGTTGGAAATCTTGGAAGCCAAGACCCCAGTTTGGGACAAGTACTCTTTGGTGAGAGAACCCCAGCTGAGAGTTAGCATGACAAAACATGCTGCAAAGAAAAATGTGGAAATATAGGCTATAAAACCTTTAAATGTAACTTTCCAGTGAATTCCAAAATATCCCACTTCCCTCGCACACAGACAGAAAAAAATGTTTGGTAAGTTATAAACTGGTTTACTTACAAAACTCTTCAAAGGTCAGATTCATGTGCTCTTCCATACAACAGTAAAAAAAGAAAGATGCACAGGCAGTAAAAGATTGCTTGGTAACAAAATGGTAAAAGCTCCTAAAGTATTGGTATAGCAAAACGTTAGCTTCAGACTCCATTCTTGTCTAAAACAAAAGAGGTTGGTTGCAGCCATGCAACTGGAGAGAGCAGCTCAGAGCTCTTCACACACCAAATTCACACGCAGACTGATTACAACAAAAGGCTTGGTTGCTCATTTGCTCCCAAGCTGAGGGGAAGTGACATAGGTTAAGCCTGGCAGGACAGTTTACTCTGTGGCATTAACCCATTCATGTATTAATTAGACTCAAGCATGATGGCTATGTGAGGCTTGTTACCCTACAGTTCTGGGTACAGCACTAAGCACAGTAAATGGATACAGCGGCCAAAGAAGAATCTTCTACAATGTGTCATGGGGGTGGTAGAGAGAAAGCTTTGTGATTTGAGAATAGTGACGTGTCCCTATTTTTAGTTGTGAAATGTTAGTGGGCATGTACTCATATGATCACATGGAGAAATTCATTTGTAGTCCAAACCAACCAACCAGATAGATGATAGGTAGATGATAGATGGATGGATAGATGATAGATGATAGATAGATAGATAGATAGATAGATAGATGATACATAGATAGATGATACATAGGACACCTCCGTCTAACAAGTAGCATAAAGAAGCCTGTCTTATGGTTTTTCTATCATTATATTTCAGTTATGATACTCTATTAAAATAATTTTTCCATTTAGGATTTCCAGCAAAACTTTGATTTCCCAAAGACTCTGTTCTTGAATTTATTGATTCAACCTTAGTAATATTAACAGGTTCACACTTTTTAAATAGCTTCCGCTGTAGCATTATGATTACTGTAATGTAAGAAATTGCTTACCCTAGGGGTTACTCAAAAACTTCTTAACACTCCTTTCTTCTTGGCAGTTTGTAGGCTGTTCTCAGTATTTTCCATTCGATTCTCTCCCTGCAAGCTCAGGGCGAGATTTTGCTTTTTGACATATAAAGAGGTATCTTTCTGCATGCTGAGGCCTACTTGGAGTTTAACAATCCAGTGTGACGTGGCACACATTACACCTGGGAGATTATTCTGAACAAAGCTTTGCACTTCTCTTGGTATCAAATGGGGAAAAAAGAAAAGAAAAGATGGGCTCACAGAGATTAACTTGATGATAGCGATCAGTTCACTGAAAATTACCTAAAGAAACAAATTTCACTCCCCATTAGCCTTGGTATAGGCAGGCAGAAGAGACAGACAGTATATTTACAGTAATTCTTCTCTTCAGATGATATTTTACAAAAGCGGTTCTCCTCAGTTATTCTGCCATTATACACTCTATGTAGTACATCACACCAGCTAATTTTATTTCTAGGTCAAAGATAAACTGGGTTTTTATAGATGACTGTGTCTGATGCAAAGGAAAAGTTTTCTTGCTAATATTGGGGGCGGGGGAGTCTTTCGGGGATCTCATATAAAGAATTTGCTCTCCCACCCGCCCCGCTGCAAGATGGATACAGAAAAGCAAATGGGGACAGAATCCAAACAAAACTGAGATTATATTGGTTAAAAGGATATGCAATTTGAAACAAGGTATCATGTTAACTCATAATAGCCTGGAGCAGAGGTGGATTTAAGGCAGCACAACCACTTCATCCACAAAGGCAACTGAGCAGAGGGGGCATTTTCCCCGCTCCTTCCCAAAGCAAAGTATGCACTTGCTTCGGGAAGGAGGTGTGAGGACTCTGATGGGACCCTAGAGTCCTCCTACCTCCTTCCTAAAGCCTAGCTGGCAGTTGTCCAGCATTACGAAGGAGACGGAAGAGATCTAGGAGTTAGCCAGAGCCCTCATGCCTCCTTCTCAGAGCCCAGCACCTCACTTAACCGGCTTGAGGGAGGTGACATGAGGGTGGAGATGCATCAAATTCTGGCCTCACTCAGAGTGCTATATTATTAAGGTCTGCCGCTGTATGGAGCAAAGGAGGGGAACATACATCCCTCCATATGTTGTTGGACTCCAACTCCCATTAACCCAGCCAACATGGTCAATGGTCAATGAGGATGACAGCTGTTGTGTAGCAACTGCTGAAGGGCCACATTTTGCTAAAATTGTCCAAACGTATATTTCTTTATTTCAAGGAGTGCAAGACAGCATATGTGGTTCTCCTGACTTACTTTTTTCCTTCATTTTGTCCCTGTAAGCTGCCTGGGAGGCTGTCTGATCATCATTTGTAGGCCTCTTTGAACTTATCTGAGGAAGAGTAATGGATAAAAGGCTATCATCTATACATTGGTCCATTAGCTTCACAACCTTGGAGTGTTTCATGATCTGCAGCTGTGACTGGTTTGCAGCTGTGGCCTAGAGTACTTTATGCCCATTCAGTGTGGGATTTCAGTATGGTTCAATATTGATAAAGAACCCAGGGGAAACTGCCATGTGGGTCCCCTGAACATGCATTGTAGCTCTTACACAAAAGCATAAAGACCATATTATATATCAGTAATTTGTAGTGGAGTATCAGTTATTTGAATCCACGTGGAATTCACAGAACCACTGCAAAAAAGAGGGGTGAAAGGTTTCTGTGGTCTGGGAAATCATATTCATATTCCAATGCATCCATCAGCATGCCTCTTGACCACAAAGCTCCAGTCTGGAGAACCTGAGTGGAATGGGCTCCTAAGATGGCAGATGATGTGTACAATCTGTGGGGAGCACCATTTGGAACCTGCAGAGATTTAGACACCTCCAGAAGTGAGTTGAACTGTGATCCTCATCTCTTCAAGGCCCCTTGAGGGACTTCAAGTAACATGTGAGTATCAGCCATGACCATTCCTTGGTTGTGGCTTGTGTTCCACCTACCCACCCCTCCTCCTCTTCCTCCTCCTCCTTCTTCCCTGTCAAGGGCAGAAAACATATCAGTGCCAATACAATTAAAATTTCTAAAGCAGTTTTATACAGCCTTCTAAAAATAGTTAATAACTTCTCCTAAAAGTTAATAGTGAGGGAGGCTGGCTAGGGAGAGCATTCCCCAAATAGAGGACTATCAGAAGTCAAGCACCTTAGGTGGAACGTTCAGCTAGACTGGTCTTCCTCTAGATCTAGATCTGGATATGAATGCTCATGCTTATCAAATCACCATGGAGGGTACTCAACAGGTTCCCAGGATCCTAGTGTAGGGAAATAATTAAATTCTTCAAAGTTGTCTACTTCTCCAGATTACTAATGTAAAGGCATCATAGATAGATAGAACATTAAGCTGAGTGAAGTTTCCTTATAGATCTGGGCTTTGCATTTAATTCATGCACAGACATCAAAGAAACTAAGATGAAAAGGAGAGTTAAGACACATAGAATTTATATATATATATATATATATATATACTCACATCTTTAAGAAATGAACAAAAAAAGTTAATAGCACTTGTACTACCTTTAGTAAGTGAATGTAAAATCCTGTGTAATATTCGAAAAGAAGTCTATACACAGGGAGAACAGTACAAAAAAGTTTTTAATCTCTTTGCCTTACAAGAAATTGCTTTTCCATACTGAAGTACTATCAGCTACTTTTCACCTTGAGTTAATTTTTTTAACTCCTTTTTTATTACTCCATTGCAATGGTTATTGCAGGCCCTCTGAAAGAAACAAGGGCAACTCGGAGATCATACTCTTTGTCATATGGGAAACCAGCACACAGAAATTGTAAATTCAATTACTTTTATATGTGGTAAGATTATGTTTACAAGACACATGGTCAGTTCTGAATATGCATTGATTCCTGATTCCATTCACTTCAAATGCCAGCCTATATGTGATAAGATGCTATGAAACAACCTGAAAAAAAATGTGTGTGTGTGAATGGTTTCATAGGACATGTTTGTATGACAGCTTCTCACATTCTGCATTTGATTTCCCTTTCCTTTTAAAAAAAAAAAATAATTTTTATTAACAGGCCAATCAAATCACATTAATTCCAAATCACATTAGTTCCAAATTATACAGCCAAATTTTTAAAATTTTGTTGGGGGTACCCATACTTCGAGCTCTGAAAGGGATCCAAACATCACTCTTGCTGCTGCTTTAATTACACAGTTCTGTCCAGATAGTCTCTTTGTTATTTTCCTCATCTTCTTGTTGTTATCATATATTCCTTTCTTTGTGATCTCTGATAATCTTCACAAGCGGGTTGAAAACAAACATATCCTGTGTGGGTTTTACACTCTCCAAGAGCCATATCTCATAAAGGACAGACGCCATTTCCACACCTCCATAAAGAACATTCCCACAGTCTGTCCGTTGATTTCCACAGGCTTCCCAATCTGTATCTCAGGGGGCCCTGCCAGGTCGAGATCACATTCCAATACCCATACATTCACATTCCGATGACCCTGGTCCTCCTCCCCCTCGTCCTTCTGTGAGCAGGCCTGTCTTAACGAATCTCCATTTGTAACTGCGTCACAAAGCTTTCTTTCCATTCCCGATGTTTCCACCAGTCCTCTCTTTGATCAGTAATTCATTTCCACACAGTTCTTAATCTCCTGCTTGTGATTAGTAATTTGCAACGATTCTTTCTCTCTGTGGGGGGGGGCGTTATTGGGTACTCACATAAGACAAAAAAAAAAAGTTTTCCCCTCCCCCCCTTCCGTTTCACTCCAACATACCGATCTTTTAATGATGAGTCTTCACTTGATTTATTTCCAGCCCAGATCCCATTAATCAGCAGTCTTTACTCCCGATCTTCACTTGAAGTATGTGCATTTGCTTCTTTCTAATTATATATTTCGAGCTGATGCAAACCAGTGCGTGATTAGAGACAGCGTCCGGGAGAGCCGTCCCCACCCAAGGGCTTTTGGGCCTTCTTTTGAATCAGGGGGTGAATTATGGACACAGCAGGCCAAGCAGTGCCCCCCATTCCCTTGGGGGGCAAGGGTGGCTGCACACTCCCATATCAGCCTCTTAATTACATCGTGTGGGTCGGAGAGATGTTATTGTCGGCCATCTTCCAATGTGCCCCCTGATGGCCCCTGATGATTTCCCTTCCCAAATTTGCAAATGCAGGTCCCAAGACTCTGGCTCCTGGGACCCTAAACATAAAATCTGAAAAATATTGGTGAAGCAGCAAATGTTTATTGAATACTGATATGTCCATGCAAGCACGGGTGTCAAAAGTAGGCACACCCCAATTCAGCAAAACACAAGCTTATATTACCTATCTCCAAGCACAGGTTCCCTCCCCTGTCCCCCATTGGCAGGAGGCATGCAGGGGCTACAGCCTATCATGACTGCATAATAAAAATATTATAATCTCCACCCTTGTTGACATCTCCCATCACTCTGAATTCCGACATCTACCCTCCATGTTTACCACTGTCCTTATTTGGTCAAAGCCCTCATGAATTTGTCTATTGATGTAAGCAGTATAGCCATATTCTAACCACCAGAGCCTGGCATGCTCTTGTCCATGGGGGTCACGAAGAGTCGGACACGACTAAACGACTAAACAGCAACAACAACCACCAGCTGTTCTAGTTTCATGTGTTAACCACTAAGTGTTCCAGTTATAAGCCTAAGCGAGTTCTATATCTTTTGAAGCCGAGAGGACAGAGCCACATCCTGACCACCAGTTGTTCCAGTCACTGGTGTGAGCGGGTCCTGTGTCTACTGGTGTCTATGAATAAACGAGATTCCAACCACAAGCTATTCTACTTAAGAGCATTCTAGCCCCAGGCTATTCTAAATATGAGTATAAGCCAGCCTGGAGGCATTGTGGTTACCTATCAGTTGTAGCTTCAGCAAGTTGCAGCATTGTATTTCTGAAAAGGCGACAGTTCCATTATTCTTAAAGCAACAATTTTATTATTCCTTACACCTCAGACCCCTTTGCCTCCCCCCAAAAATATTGGGGAAGCAGCTCCCCCCTCCAAAAAATGACTGTGCTGAGCCATCCGAGCCTCCTTCTGCGCCACTGCATGAGAGTGCAGATAAGGCACTCAATTGCCCACACACCTCCATCTCTCCCAGGGCACCTCTGTCCTCCCCTCACCTCCCCTCCAGTGGCCCTGGCCTGAAACCAGCACCCTGTGAGTCCCCTAGAGAAAAAATGGCTAAGGAGAAGAAATGGCTAAGGAGAAGAAATGGCTAAGGAGAAGAAATGGCTAAGGAAGAAACCCTACATGAATCTGGAGTCGAGTCCCTAAGACGGTTAGATGGCATCTTGTATACTTCCTTCTGACACCTCCTGCAGCCAAACTGGTGCCAAAAGTTTTGCTCTGCTTCCTTTGGACCACATCAGTGAGGTTAAGAGGGGTGGGTGGGTTGTTGTCTGGGCAGCCCAGGAGCTCCATACACAGTGCCCAGGCTTGCACCTTGGGGAGGTCACTGGTGCTGCTAACACAGCCAAAATACCATGGGAGGCAGCAGCTACAAGTCTCTGCAACCACAGCAGACACCGTGATTCTCCATGACTTGAGAAACAAAAGTCTCTTCCTGCCTGAGAACATGCAATATTAAACCCGAAGCACATGCAAGCTGGTTGCCTTGCTGGAAGAGAAAGTATCGCCAAGTGAAGCTGGACTAACTGCATTTGACGTTAACAGGTAAAAAGTGGAATTTCTCAATGGAACAGAGTTGGCTGTGCTGAGTCAGAAGTATGATAAGAAAGGAAATATTGTGAGGGAGGATACAGTGATGATTGGTCTCACTCCCTGGGGTTTTCCTGATTAGTCAGGTGTATTACAGTCAGTGATGGATTGATTCCTAGTGCACAACCATATCAGTGTTGTCCATACATGGATCATGGCACTTTCCCCCTAGGTTCTGCAAGATCTTTGAAGCACAGTTTACATGAGGGAGTCAGGACATATGTTGCACACAGGCGCGGGGGGGCTCACTATTTTTTTGGCATGTAGGCTGCTTATTTGACTTACCTGGTGATGGGTGCATTTTTAAAAGACAACTATCTTAAAAGCAGACGTATCCTGTAGACTGAAGCAGTTTAATCACCAGTGCTTAGAGCATGGTTTTGAATCTGAGCCACTGTCAAAAGAAATGAGTCTTCAAAATATTTCAGCTCCAACCCTATCCTATGGAAGACTGAATAATTTTATTAATATGGATTCCAATGGAATATTCTAGACTTTAATGGGGTGGTCTTATCCAGATTGTGCACTTTACCAAAATGTGCAAAACTCATCTTGGTTCAAAAGATATATAAAAATGCAGAAAAATACATATATTAGGATAAAATACTTTAGAAATGCATACACTATGATAAAATGTGTATTAAATGTCTTTTGTGACAAAATATATTTTAAAATGCTTTAAATATTTCAATATATTTAAATTTTGCATGCACACACACACATATATTCACAAACTGATGCAAAAAAACAAGATGGAATGGATTTATGAATGAACACAGTTCAAATTGACACAGGCTAGAAATAAACTAGTATATCCCTAGCCTCCTCTTTTCATAGTTCTTGTCATATTTTATTTTATTTGGATTCTTCTATGAGAAGTCTGAGGAGGGAAACCTATTTCAACAGTAATGATCAACTGTAAAATTCCCAGATCAATCCACTTCACACACCAAGCTCTTAGTGCACACATTTGGATAAAGATCCTTTAAATGGTGCATGCTCAGCCATGCAATTAATGAAGGGTAATGGGCCTCAATTTGTTTTCAGACAGCTCTGATTTTCTTTGAAACATGAATGGCCTTATGTCATCCTGCAGCAAACAGCACAGATGAAGGTTAGGTCTCTCTCCCCAGATTGCAAAGCAAATGGGAATATAAAGACAAGACATTTGGGGCTCTTTTAAAGCTTCTTTTGAAGACAACTTATTTTGATCGCAACGAGCTGTCACAGTGGCAGTCTATTACAAATATCCCTCAAAGAATTTCAGACATGAAATAGAGCATTTAATGGAAGCATTATTGTCCACCCAAAGACGACTGCTTCTTCTTGTTTTGCTTGCTTGGCACACATTTCCTCACAGTAACAAATGTGCTTCTCTGATCATAGACTTCCATCTCCAGCAAGAAGCGTCCCTGATATATTTTCTCTCTTGGGCTGATAGAGCGCAAGCGGAAGGGAACCAAATCCTTCTTAAAAGACAGGGTGCATTCATGGTTCAGAAATAGTAGATCCACTATTTTTAGTTCATTACATTGTGATCCTAACCTCCCAGATCAGCTAGATAGAATGGATGAAGATGAGGTAAAGAGGAGACTTGCCATCTATTGTAAAGATCCCTGCTGTGGCCACAAATATAGATCTTCTGTTACCTCTGTATCCAACAGAGGTAGTCACTGTTCTTCTGGGGGTAGAGAAGTCTAGGAACTGCTAGATCCCAAGCCCCTCTGAGTGGCCCTAAGATTGGACCTATTACCTACACCAGACTGGAGCTGTTGAGGGTAACCCTATGGCAAGACCTTCCAGGACGAGCAGTTTGGGATGCAGCAGATCTCCGGCTTAGTCACCTGATTCCTGGCTCAGCCAGAGTTAAGATCCCAACGCCACCTCAGGTGATACGCCAGCGTAACTTGTTCATCCCAGCTCAGCTGGGGCTCAGCCAACTGAACTGAAGCTGGCTGAAACAAGGTCAGTATATGTTTCAGAAGGAGATTCCCACAAAGTTAAAGGCGTGTTGAGCAGTGGAGGCTGGTCCATTATGGCAAATGGGGCACTGCTCCGCCAACCTTAGTTAGCCCTCAGTTACCTTCCCTCCTTACTGACAAACATTCAGGGGGATAACACTGCCTTTCAGATTCCTCCTCTTTAGTTTCAGTGTTGCCCTTGTAGAGCTCAGCAAAGAGGAGGATGGTGATAAAGGTAGAATTAGTTGGCTCTGTCTGTCATTGGCCCTAACTCTATCTGTTGTTGATCTCCCTATCTTTTGCTCTGTCAGTCCTAAGGGCACTGATGCCAACTTGAAATTAAATATAAATAAAAATATAAATTAAAAAATATTTGTACCCCACCCATCTGACTGGTTTACCCCAGCCACTTTGGGAAGCTTCCAACATAATATAAAA
Organism: Podarcis tiliguerta; assembly: GCF_965153285.1. Lineage (NCBI taxonomy): Eukaryota > Metazoa > Chordata > Lepidosauria > Squamata > Lacertidae > Podarcis > Podarcis tiliguerta. The sequence goes on from NC_139540.1 coordinate 69,145,801, forward strand.
ACATAATAAAACATTACACATTAAAAACTTCCCTAAACAGGGCTGCCTTCAGAAGTCTTCTAAAAGTCAGATAGTTCTTTATTTTCTTGATATCTGATAGGAGGGTGTTCCACAGGGCAGGTGCCAGTACTGAGAAGGCGCTCTGTCTGGTTCCCTGTAACCTCACTTCTCGCAGGGAGGAAACTGCCAGGAGGCCCTCAGAGCTGGACCTCAGTATCCAGGCTGAACGATGGGGGTGGAGACGCTCCTTCAGGTATACTGGGCTGAGGCCGTTTAGGGCTTTAAAGGTCAGCACCAACACTTTGAATTGTGCTTGGAAACATACTGGGAGCTAATGTAGGTCTTTCAGGACCCAATAAAATATGGAGGAAGGGTAGCGTCACCCTGCCGCTGCTTGAAAGTTGCCTGGCACTTCTGAGGTCAGGGCAGTCGGGTTTCAAGCATAACATGACCATGATGAGATTGTGTCGTTTCATCTGTGCTCGACTGATAGAAGGAAAACGCTCACACAAATATTGAATTGTAAATTTCATATCTCATGAAATACCCATTTTGATTTTGGAACTAAATCTACCTGAATGAGATTTTGAGATAAATACTCAATATTTTGCAAAGGTTGGCTGAGGTGGTTATATATATATATATATATATATATATATATATGCTGACATCACAATTTTTTTTTGCTTGCTGTGACACTTTTAGAGGCTAAATTACAGTACGCCTGTGCAATCAGCACCATTCAGACTCACAGCATGAATAAAATTAGAAACGGTGGGACGAAAGGCTCCGATTCCTAATGAAATGTATAACATTATGCAATGCAAGTCCATGCATTTGCATGGGCTAATAATAATAAACACCTTTTCCCCCCCCTTTTGCTCAGGGCCCAAGTAGTGGGAAGTGAAAGCCAGCAAAATAAAACAAAATTGAACTGGAGAGAGAGAATGCAAATGTGCTTGTAGCTGATCGAAAGGGATGGGTCTCCAGCAGGGATAATGAAGTAGTAAGATTTTCCTGTTTTTTGTCACATAACAGAAAACACTGGTTTGGTTTGCAAAGCTCTGATAGACAATGTGGTCCGCCCCCCGCCCCCCAGCTGTCGTAGACTATGGCTCCTTTTATTGAGGCAGGTTCCAAATGGAATCTATCTATCTTCAACAGCCCCCACCCTGGAGATTAGCAGAAAGTCTGACACGTGTCTGCCATAAGGGATGGTCTAACTAGTGTCTGTTTTTAGACTTGCAGGTTTGCAGTTTGGGCAAGAAATCTGCACATGCTCACAGTTTGGGGCAGCCAAGACAGGCGGGGGGAAGAGAAAAATCTACAACATTTCCATTCAGGTTCTGCTTCCATGTTCCAGCCAGATCCTGCTTTCGTGTTCCAGTACAGTGGTACCTCGGGTTACATACGCTTCCGGTTACATACGCTTCAGGTTACAGACTCCGCTAACCCAGAAATAGTACCTCGGGTTAAGAACTTTGCTTCAGGAGAAGAACAGAAATTGTGCTCCAGCAGTGCGAAGGCAGCTGGAGGCCCAATTATGTAAATTGGTGCTTCAGGTTAAGAACAGTTCCAGGTTAAGAACGGACCTCTGGAATGAATTAAGTACTTAACCCGAGGTATCACTGTATTGTTAAGTTGTGGGTGAACATATCAGACGACACAGTGATTCTTCAAACAGCTCTTGTTTATTCACAGGCCAGAACAGAACTGAACTGAACTGAAGGGTTCAGCCAGCCCACTTATATAGAGCTCCACTAGAACGCAACAGTAACCATTTTCTGTAACTATCCAATCACTGAATGTCACTTTCAATCCCTTATTTGCATATGTGGACCTGAGTGAAAACTACTTACAGTATCCCCCTGCTGGCCCAGGGTGAGAGCTTCAGTACATAACAAGTATAGTTCCCCCTTTTGCTTGAGTATTCATGTAAGAAGCTGTTTCCTGCTCATTATAAATAACAACCCCAACTAGCAAACAGGGCCCCAGTCTTCAGATTATATCTCACTGGAGCCGGCTTGCAGCTTGAATAAAGCAACCTTCCTTGGACAGAACCCGTGTCTGTCGTTCTTGACTGAGACCCTGCTACATTATCACTATGATGGGTGAGCCTGATGGGAGTTGTAGTCCATCTGGAAGGCACCATATTGACTACTCCTTTTCTAGAATGTGCCTTTTCAGTTGTAGCACAAGCCCTCTGGAAAACTCTCCCAAAAGGAATTTGGAAAGCTCCATCCGTTGGATGGTTGAAACATCTCCTAAAATCTCAGCTGCTTATCCAGACAGATTTGGATACTGGAGATAGTATTATAGGATTAGTAGGATTAGTATTAGCATTATACTATTAATTAAATTTGCACACTGCCCTTCAACTGAGGAGCACAGTTTGGTTTACAATACAAATATACAAAAATATGTAATGTAACTAGCAAAACAATAACCCCCACCTCCCAATTTATCTTGGTTGGGCAAACCACTTCCCAAAATTGATAGTCCCTCTTGCTGTCTTGCTACTTTAAATGATGGGCTTCTTATAATATATTTCTTAAATTCAGATCTTTATTAGCATTCTATTGTATATTATATTTTTATTTTATAATATATTTTATAATTTATTTGGGATATTTGCCAGCATTCCCCACCCTTCCTCCACTGGATTTTCTTTATTTGTAAACATTTAAAGAAAATCCAGTGGAGGAAGGGGGGATATTTTCCCACCATTTTCTCTTTCCCCTGCAGACCCCACCCCACTTCCCACAATGCTTCCCTCCACAAAAGATTTCCAGGGGAGATGGGGGGGGGGGGAGAGAATAAGCAAACATTGTCCATGTCTCCATATTTTTTTTTTTTTTAAGTGAGTACATCTTACTCATGAGAACTCTTGAGCTAAAATCTAATCATTCCATTTTCCATGCCTCTTTAAGTGGCAAAATTCTAATAAACTACTATGAAGGAGTAAAACCCCATCCAATTGTTGTGCTCAGATTTTCCCTCTTACATGTTTCGTATTAAATAGACAAAGGAAACAACTGCTGAAAAAGCATGTCACCGTTGTAGTACATGGGGGGCAGGCATTCTCAACAATGTGAAGCTGAACACATTTGTAAGCTTTTATGGAAAATGAACAAACGTTACAAAGGAGGGTGGTTGGATGCAGAATGCTGCAGGCTTTCAAAAGAAGTTCAAAGTCAGTTTGTTGCCTTGCAGAACAAAAGTCACGGTGACCACAAAAGAGAAATCAGTAGAAGCAGACAAAAGCTATAGATGTCTACAAGAATTCAACAGGCATGTAAGTGTTTACACACAGAGGCATCCAAAGTATATTTCAAACTCCAGCATTATATAAAACAGGCACAGGCAATCTCCGGCCCTCCAGATGTTTTGGAACTACAATTCCCATCATCCTTAACAGTTAACAGGACCAGTGGTCAGGGATGATGCGAATTGTAGTCTTAACACATCTAGAGGGCCAGAGTTTGCCTATGCCTGATATAAAAGCAGGGGCGGAGGAAGGGGCACGCAGTGTGGGTGGTTTGCCCTGGGTGTCACCACTGAGGGGGGTGACAAAATGCTGGGTGGCACTCACCACGGGGCCTGCAGGACGCCCAAGCCACATGTCTCTCCTGGGAGTGACACGGTGGCTTGGGCACCCGCCACCTCCCACTCAGCTGTAGGGTGGCTGAGTGGGAGGAGGCAGGCAAACTCCTCAGAGGCCCCGCGGAGCGTCCTGCCCCGGCTGGCCCCGCCCCTGGGCGCAGGGCATGCGCACCACCCCAGGTGCCTAATCGGCTTGCTCTGCCACTGTATAAAAGTATTCAAATATCATACAAACTTGATTGCATGTTCCATTAAAATGCAACACAAAATATGTAGTTGTGAGTCATGTGTGCAAGCGTGGTTCACGTATGCCTTTTCTAGCAATTATCCTCCATCCTTTCTTTTTATGATATATATATAGAAGCTAAGCAGGTACGACTGCAATCCCACTTATGTGGGACTAAGTTCTATGGTGCTGGAGGAGACTCTTGAGAGTCCCATGGACTGCAAGAAGATCAAACCTCTCCATTCTTAAGGAAATCAGCCCTGAGTGCTCACTGGAAGGACAGATCCTGAAGCTGAGGCTCCAGTACTTTGGCCACCTCATGGGAAGAGAAGACTCCCTGGAAAAGACCCTGATGCTGGGAAAGATTGAGGGCACCAGGAGAAGGGGACGACAGAGGATGAGATGGTTGGACAGTGTTCTCGAAGCTACCAGCATGAGTTTGACCAAACTGCGGGTGGCAGTGGAAGACAGCAGTGCCTGGCGTGCTCTGGTCCATGGGGTCACGAAGAGCTGGACATGATTAAAGGACTAAACAACAACAAAGTTCTATGGAAATCAATGGGACTTGCCTCTGGGTAGTCAGTACTGGAGTAGAGAATAATAAGAATAAGAATAAGAACATTTATACCCCACCCATCTGGCTGGATTTCCCCAGTCACTCTGGGCAACGTACAGCACATAAAATTTTGAAAAACATTTCTTGATACAGGGTTGCCTTCAGATGTCTTCTAAAAGTCAGATAGTCAGTGCTCTTTTTTCTTTGGGTACGCAGGGGTACACATACCCCTAAACATTTTGTGAATCTTTGTACTTTGTGCAGATAGTTGTTTATTTCCTTGACATCTGATGGGAGCGGAGGGAGGGGCGTTCCATAGGGCAGGTGCCACTGCCGAGAAGACCATCTGCCTGAATAAAACTTTTAGAATCTGGAGTCGGGGGAACCAGTTCAGTCCTGTGTGTATGTATATATGTGCATATCACTTTATGACTGTGGTAAAGGAGTATATTCCAGACATGTAAATAAGCCAAGATATCTTGTAATAATAGCCAAGCTATCTTGTAATAATACAAATAACAGTAGTAGTAGTAGCAGCAGCAGCAACAACAATAATAAAAAAAGCTGAGAGAGGGCTATTCGCAGAAAGATTTAGAGCTATGTCTGCAACCCTTCTGCAGCCAGCTTAATTTTCATGCGAGACATAAAAGAAGGGAATTCCTTACCCTGGGGACCTGCTTGGTTTCTGTGCTGGGTGTAGAGAAGGGCCCTAATTTCTTGCTTTCCCTTCAGCCTTAGCAGAGAAGACATCTCTCGCCTTTAATACACCAAGTACCCTTTAGGTGAGGTCTGGCAGAAGGATGGAGAAATCTGCTGGCAATGAACACTGCGATAGCCATCTCCTCCAAATTCCAAATGGTGCCAAAGCGCTTCCCGACAGACATGACTGACTCGTGATTGGCAAGACACAGTCAGCTGTCAATCAAGACCCATCAGGATCTAAACTCTTAAAAGTGGATGCTTGCCATTTCATCTTTCTGTATTCCTCCTCTCATCTGACTGCAAATGTTGCCACTTTGCATGTGAGGAAAAGCCTGCTTTTAAACAGCTATAACAGCATAGATAGACTAAAAGGTTCCTTCTGTTTTTTTCTTGAAGCAATAGTCTGCATCTTTCCTTTGTCCTCTTCTTTGTTAATTTATTAATATTACTATTATTTTGTTTATGTTTTTCAGTTATATGCATTTCAATAATTTTACAATCATTTTAACATTTCAAAACTCTACTTCCTTCTTCCTCCTTCTGTGATGCCTTAAATTTTTTTTTAATATTTTCTGCATATTCCAAATTAACTTAATTTACTCATTTATTCATCTACTTTAAATATATACTCTTATAAAAAAAACCCAAACCCTGCAGGTTATTACAATAATCCTGCCAATGTTCTTATCTGTTTATAGTTTATTTGTAAATATTCAATAAACCATTTCCATTCTTTTATAAAAGCTCGTTATCTTGATTTCTTCTTTTTCTGGTAAGTGTCACAATTTATTCATATTCCATTTTTTTGTATCCATTATTCTTTTGCTGGGACTTATTTTCATTTTTGGGAAAGTAACATTCTTGCCGCTGCAGTTGCATACATGAATAAAACTCTACATAGTTTGGGTAGTCAAATTCTTAATAAATGTCACAAAAATTGGTTGTTGGAGACTTGGGTGCACTGGTGCCAAAACACTGAGGGTTATTCCAACCCCTCATGTGCCCAGTCATTTGGTTAATGCTACAGTGTGTATGTGGGAAACAGGTGGTGCTGTGGTCTAAACCACTGAGCCTAGGGCTTGCCGATCGGAAGGTCGGTGGTTCGAATCCCCACGACGGGGTGAGCTCCCGTTGCTCGGTCCCAGCTCCTGCCAACCTAGCAGTTCGAAAGCACATCAAAGTGCAAGTAGATAAATAGGTACCACTCTGGCGGGAAGGTAAACAGCATTTCCATGTGCTGCTCTGGTTCGCCATGACCTGGAAGCTGTACGGCAGCTCCCTCAGACAGTAAAGCGAGATGAGCGCCGCAACACCAGAGTCATTCATGACTGGACTTAACTGTCAGGGGTCCTTTACCTTTACCTTTGCAGTGTGTATGAGTGAGGTTTGATGGAAAAAAGCAAGCTACAAGAACATGCCTGAAAGCACTCTCATCCAGGGCTTTTGGGATCTTAAGAGGAGTATGGTTGGAGCCTACTTAGAGTTTGACATGACTGACCCACCTAGTCATGGAATAGAGGGAGTAAAAATATTACTTGTCCCACTTCCATTACAGTGGGAATAAAGAAAAGATGGAGTGGCCCATCCTTCTTCTGCTACCCCTCACTCACCTGTATGGAATTTCTCCCCACTTAGACTACCTCTTAAGTATTTAACTACATGGCTGGTATATTCACCCTCTCATCCACAACCAGAAGAGAATCCTCAGCTCCAGTAAGTGTCTGAATTGGGCCTAGGAACCATAGTGCTTGCACGCCTGTGCAAAGCAATGAGAAACTATTCCATATTATTGACTTTGCTCTCATGGAAATACAGCTAATAGGGATGCCAGGAGGATAAATAATGTGCTTAGCATTCTTCTAAGGAAGCAGGAGGGTGGAATTTGTGTGTGAGGAAAATTAAATCACATCTGAATTTCCTTAGCCTGACAAATTACCTCTGTTACATCTTATGTCTCTGTTCAATTTAACAAATATTTGGGTGGTCCAGCATTATTTAACTATGATTAAGCCCACTTAAAGCAAAATTATCTCTCCCGCTGCATCCTCCTTCAAAGATGCTGCGAGGAAGGGCAACATTTTCCCGATTTCTTTCCTCATTTATTCCCCATTTATGCCAAGCTTGATTGTAACCTTGACCAAATGAGCAAGTGAGAATCGTTTTAAAGAGATAAAAGTTTTTGATCTCAGAGGGCCAAAGGTTTCTATGAAGAAGATGCTATCAGAATGTAATGTGGCGATGAAGAAATCTGAATCCACAATGCTAGAAATGTTTTCAGCCTTTCCCCTTTTCTTTCTCTGAGGTGAGGTGTGTGTGTGGGGGGGTCAAATGCACATTGCTTTTCAGACATGGGAATGCAATAATTACTAATGAATGGAATGCTGTCAAGCCCCCCCCCCCCATTCCTGTTCAAGTTGCAAGCCTACTGTTACATGACTAATTGAGTGCATCAGGACAACAGGGATAAAAGCTTTTCTGACCTGACCTTTTGGGGTTTTAGATTAGATACCAGTCAATTATCTCCTACTTTGTTAGTTTAGTGATCTAGTAATATATGAAGTAGGAGATTGTGAACCTTTCAACTGGAATTGTGATCCTGAGATAGGAGCTGAGCTCAATTCTGGTGTGTTCATATAGGGGCCTCTTTGCAAGTTTCATTAGGCCATAGGATGATGCTTTAGATCATTGGCCCAGCTAGCTCAGGATTGTCAATTCTGGCAGTGCCTCTCTAGTGGGCAGTATCCTGGTAACTTGTCCCATCTGTGGAATCTGTTCTAGGAGTTCCTCCAACCACCCGGAGCAGATTTGGAGATGGTGTGGGGTACACATAAGTGGAAGGAAGTGAGCAATGTCTGTTGTGCAAGTGTAAATCCTTGCACTAATGGGACATGTTAGCTGGATACTGCCCCAATGATTTCATTTTTTAGATGTATATTTTTTATTTAATTTTCTGTTTTACAATTTAAAATATTGATTTAAATAATCTTAAAATATCAATGACTTCCCTTCTTCTCTTTGCATGATTCATTTTGCATAACATAAAAAAGGTAAAGGGACCCCTGACCATTGGGTCCAGTCGTGGCCGACTCTGGGGTTGTGTCGTTCATCTCACTTTATTGGCTGAGGGAGCCGGCTTAGAGCATGTGGCCAGCATGAATAAGCCGCTTCTGGCGAACCAGAGCCGGGCACTGAAACGCTGTTTACCTTCCCGCTGGAGCAGTACCTATTTATCTATCTGCACTTTGATGTGCTTTCGAACTGCTAGGTTGGCAGAAGCAGGGACTGAGCAATGGGAGCCAAAAACAGTTAACAGTCAGACTGCATCTCAGCCCTGTCAAGGTGGACCTCCATAACAGGTGATGAATATTTTTATTTGGGGGATAGATTAACTTTTATTATTGGTGAAAAGTTTTAGATTGGTTTGCCAGTTTGTAACCCATTATGTTGAGGCCAATAGACATACATTCACAACCCTGTACCGATCAAATAATCAACTTTATGTGTGACTTTGGGACTGATTCATATAACCACATTTCCTTTCTCAACTCTATAGCAGCTTTTTCTCTGTATGTATTACCTATGTATAACCAAGAAGGAGAAGATAAGGAACTAGGAATAAGATCTGGATGAGTATGGTGAAGATCTAAGCTTGGCAGCAAGATTGCTTTGTGGTCCAACATAGGAATGATGGGTGCTTCATATTACGTATTGAAAGAAGAAGCCTACTCTGGAATAACATCCAATGCATAATTCTGCTGGTATTATTATTATTATTATTATTATTATTATTATTATTATTGGTTTGTATGTGGGTGTACGTGTTTTCCGAATAAAAATTCATCTGAGGTAGCTTAGGTATTAAGAGAACATTAGCTGTAACCCCCAAAGAGGAATTTAATTTCCAAATTGTGTATAACAAAGTTAATAAATTCAGCAGTATAAAATCCTAAAGCCCCGCTTCCTGTTGTGGTTTAAACATACTCTGCAAGGCCTTCTAAAAACAAATTAACAGTAATGCAGGGGGTGAGCACATTGCCTGGAAGTAACGGTAGAAGGTATCTGCAAAAAGTTACTAGAATGTATTAGGAGACTCCCCTTCTATGGATGGAATACCAATTCAAATGAAGGAGAGTATAAGGACATATGATCCTGTTGAACAAGTTGTAGTAAGTCACTACAGTCATACCTCATGTTGCGTCCGCCTCAGGTTACGTCTTTTCAAGTTGCGTCCCACAGCAACCCAGTAGTAGCAGAATGGTTACTTCCAGGTTTTGCCACTCACACATGCGTAGAAACACTAAATCGTGCTTCATGCTTGTGCAGAAGCGCTAAATTGCACTGCACGTGTGTGCAGACACGATGCTTCTGGATGTGAACGCTTCAAATTGCATTCGTGGCTCTGGGACGGATTAGGGCTGCAACTCGAGGTTCTACTCTCTGTGTTTTCTGTGACAGTATTCTATTTTCTTCTCTCACTTGCTGTAGGAATAACTCCCCTCTTTCCTTATCTCTTACCAGAGCCACAGATCTGTTTTTCCGACCTGTTGCTCTGGCTCTCCCATTATTTCCCAACTTTCCCCCTCATCTGCCTCTGTGTTGTGACTTAGAACCATTGAACCATTGAACCATTGAACCATTGAACTGTAGAGTTGGAAGGGACCCTGAGGATCATCTAGTCCAACCCCCTGCAATGCAGGAATATGCAGCTGGTCCATACAGGGATCGAACCTGCAACCTTGGCGTTATCAGCACCATGGTCTAACCAACTGAGCTATCCAGGACTTCCTACAAACCCCAGTTGTAAATCCATACTGTCCTCCTCTTCCTCCTCCCTGGAAGGGTCAGGATGAAGAGCTGGTCTCCACCATTCCTCCTCCTCTGCCCAGTCCCTGACAGCAGAGTAGGCATAAAAGGCATAGATAGCCCACTGGCTCAGAGATATTTTCGGACACTACTTTCTGATGCACCACATGAGGAAAGCAGAAGGGGGCTAGGAAGAAGCATCCTCTCCACACTTCTGAGCTTGTTTTTCCTTTCTTAGGAGCTATGGGGAGCTAGAGTTGGATGCCAGCCTCCCAAAATGGCTATTGTATGTGTTCTGTATTCTGTTCATGCTATTAAATAAGGAGCAATCTAAAGCAGGAGTAGGGTTACCCCTGCCCTCCAGATGTTGATGGAACAAATCCCCATCACCTCTGACCCTTGGACATGCTGGTTAAGAGTGATTGGAGTTGGAGTCAAGCAACATCCAGAAGGCCACAGTTTAAACTCCCTGATCCAAAAAGCTCTGAAGCTTCTTGCTGTGGACAACATGTACAAAGGCTGGGTAGGCCAACTGTAAAATGAGAGCCAGTGTGGTGTAGTGGTTAAGAGTAGTAGACTCGTAACCAGGTTCGCATCTCTGCTCCTCCACACGTAGCTGCTGGGTGACCTTGGGCTAGTCACACTTCTTTGAAATCTCTCAGCCTCACTCACCTCACAGAGTGTTTGTTGTGGGGGAGGAAGGGAAAGGAGAAAGTTAGCCGCTTTGAAGCTCCTTAAAGGGAGTGAAAGGCGGGATATCAAATCCAAACTCTTCTTCTTCTTCTTCTCTGAATCCCTAGGAGTGTAGAATCAGTGAAAAATAGGCATTTCCCCATGGCCAATTGTGGGAGCCATTCTGAAAATTCCTATTCAGCTCCTAGGATTGGTTGGCTGAACAAAACTGCTATATTATGTGAGGCAGCTGTGCCAACTTGTGAGGGAGGTTGGTGGGAGGTTGGCATCATGTCAGAGCATTGGGAGAAGCCAGGGGGCAGAGTCAACAGGAGGAGGAGAAAGAGCAGACCAGGCCACTGAAACCCCAATGTGCTAGGATCTATGCTTGGCCTCCTCCACCCCTTGATTTCTCTCATGCATTGGGGGTTGGCCCCCTCCCAAAAAATATTGGTGGAGGGAATGACTTGGCCCTCAGGAGTTGGCACCTCGGGTGTGAGAGGCTTCCTTTAGGACAAAAACACTGCTGAGGAAGACAGATCTGAAAAGAAACAGTCCAGACCCTCCCCAGTAGCCGTACAAGTACCCAAGGTGCACCTGTTGTCTTCACCCCACCCAAGATTGGAGAAATGGGCCCCTAGCCTACAAGCTGGAGAATAACTTTGTGAAGATTTCTAAAACGTCTCTCACTATCTGTATCTCACAGTGACAGGAGTAATTTGGTTCTACATATGCAGCAAAGTGAAGTGGTAAAGCCCAGACATACTAGAATAGACTGTACTTCTTTGGACTGTTGATGGTGTTTGGGGTGTGCCAATTATAATGCAATATATATCAGCTTCCTTTCCCTAGGTGTGATTAGGCAGCATAACAGATTAGGTTGCATGGTGCATTCCATAAAGGAAAGCCCACCATTTGAGTAATTCAGAAGCCTATTCCAGCCCTAATGACACCTTGACCACCACACTTCATTTTCAGGCATGTGAAAAGCATAGCAGCATTGCTCATTGTCTTCTTGCAACAACATGGTCCTTGTTGAATTAATAACTGGCTGCCTACTCGTAATTCAGAGAATATTCTCCACGGCCTTGTTGAAAAAGATTCAAGTCAGAGTGAGTCTATTCTTTTCTCTCACTGAGCCAAACTGACATTGGTCCTGGAGAGAAGGCGACAGAGGAAATAGATATGAATCAGGGTGTGCCATCCATATCAGACTCACATGCTGGTCGTGTAATAGATATTGATGGGCTCCCACTGTGGGGCAGTTTGCCACTCTTCGGGGCTCCACACTGTTGTATTTATGACACCTGCTGCCAAGAGATAAAGAGATTCATATTTCAAAGCCCTTTTTTTTTTTTTTTTTTTTAGAAGGTAAGATCCAGACAGTCTTGAAAAGTGAAGATAGACATAATATTAAATTGCAATGAGTTCTTCACCCCACAGTGCATTCCTAGCTGTGAAATTTCCATTGCAGGCTGATATACAAGCAAATAAAAATGCAAATATAATGACACAGTGAAGGTATGGGGACAAATCTTGTTTCAACTGAATGTGCCATAGATTGAACCTGGGGAGTCGGAAGGATCATGTCAGCCTCTGGACAATCCACAACCACTTTCTGTAGCCACTTTATTTAGAACTCAGCCCCGGAAAGTGAGATTTAGGTCTGAATTAAACACCAGAACAAGCTTCTTGGCTACTGTTCTCATGTTCACAGTGGCTATTTATCTACAAAGTTAAGCTTTTCATGATGCTCATTTTCAAAACAAACACCCAATATGATATGGGGTGTGGCTCAGTTTGGTAGAGCATGAGACTCTTAATCTCAGAGTTGTGGGTTTGAGACCCACACTGGGCAAATTTTTTTGCATTGCGTTGGATGACCCTCATAGTCCTTCCCAACCCTACAACTCTATGATTCTATGAAATGAATTTGCTGGCCATATAACCCTGTGCTGAGCATGAGTGCAAACAAGCAAATGCGTTAAAATAGTCCCTTTGTGAGAAGGAGCTATACATACATGTGTAGGGCCCCTTATCACAGCTGAATAGTTTAACACCCAGCTGGCACATAGCAGTAGATGGGCAAGGTCACCATGATGTTTTGTCCATGCCACTCTCTGACACCTGCTCCTACGTCCCTTGTCTATTTAATATGTGTAGCAATCCATCGGACAACACACGTAACCTGCACAGTTATCTTTTGCCATTCAGTATATACATTACCCATTGTCCTTAAGTCTGGTTTGTCTCCTTCAAGTCCTGGAGTCCATATGAGAATATTCTGTGGTCCCTACGAAGTGTAGTGAAGCAATATGGGAGAAACAGTCTACAGCTGTGTGCAAATGGCCTCTCAAAATCCTCCTTCCTATTTGCTGACAACAAACAAATCGGGGTGGGGGATATTTCACCAACATATTCCAGGGCGAGGAGAAATTTCTCAGAGGTGGGACTCAATATCAGAAGTGAGAATTGCACAGGAGCTGCTCCCCCTTCCAATTTCCACAGGCCCCTCATTTACCTTTCTCCACAACCTTCTTTTCTCTGACAATGTCCCTTGCATTAGATAGAGGATAGGGAAGGGCCCATGAGAGTGTCTGCAGCAGCTAGTGGACAGTCCTTTTAAGCTTCATAAGGGAGCTGTTTCCAGGGGAAGAACTGCAAGGGGAATGAGACTTTATGCTGACCACCAGGCCATGGCCTTTTCCACCTGCCTTGCCCCACCCTCCAGACCTAGCAGTCCTAAGGGCCTTCAGAATAGAGTCGCTGCCATGGCCATTACTGTGTATGTGTCTTTTGATGAACGGAGGGGAAAACTATGAGTTATTAGGATGGAAAGAGAGTGTATATAAATTTCAGCAGTGCATAGTCACATTGTTAACAGGCAGGTCTACACTCATGGTTTATAATGTTAAAGAAGAGTTAAGGAATGGTTATCATAATGCATTTGGACACAGAACATTTTGCTTGTAGCATTAATAATGCATTGTTAAAGTGTGACACCAGAGGGTGCTACAGAGCAATGAGGAACCAGGCAGTACGGAAACTGCTTTTTTACAGGACCTACAAATTAAGATCATGGCCATTGGTCCCATCACCTCCTGGCAAATAGAAGGGGAAGAAATGGAGGCAATGAGAGCTCTTACTTTCTTGGGCTCCATGATCACTGCAGATGGTGACAGCAGTCACAAAATTAAAAGACCCCTGCTTCTTGGGAGAAAAGTGATGACAAACTTAGACAGCATCTTAAAAAGCAGAGACATCACCTTGCTGACAAAGGTCCATATAGTTAAAGCTATGGTTTTCCCAGTAGTGATGTATGGAAGTGAGAGCTGGACCATAAATAAGACTGATCACCAAAGAATTGATTTTTTTTTAAAAAAAAAAATATTTTAAAATTTCTTGATTTACAGAAGTATGTGTAATGTCTCTCTCTTGCATTTTTTTCATGTAACATTTTTACGAATCAGTTTCATTTGTTGAGACATTAGGAAGAAAAGGGGGAGAGGGGTGGAAGATGGGTGGGGGTGAGGTCGGGAGGCGATGTTTCTATTTTGCTTAATGTATGTAGGGTTTGGTGTCAGCGTTGCTTGTGCAAGTTCTCTGCTGTTCACTTGCGTTCCTTTGGTAGTGAGAGAGGTTGGGGTTGGCCTTGTTTGTTTGACTGGAGAGACCTGTCAGGAGTAAGCATGGACCAATGGTACCAAATAGTATGGGAAGCAGCCTTACTAGAAAAAATAACCAATAAAATGAAACTGACATGGGGACAAACAGAAGAAGACGCCTTTACCCCGGTATGGCTCCCCTTTATCACATACACAGCCCAACAAGACAATGACAACAATCCACCAACAGCATACAAATCAATATGGCTAAAACTGGAGGAGACTCTTGAGAGTCCCATGGACTGCAAGAAGATCAAACCTATGCATTCTGAAGGAAATCAGCCCCGAGTGCTCACTGGAAGGACAGATCCTGAAGCTTAGGCTCCAATACTTTGGCTACCTCATGAGAAGAGAAGACTCCCTGGAAAAGACCCTGATGTTGGGAAAGATTGAGGGCACAAGGAGAAGGGGACAACAGAGGGTGATATGGTTGGACAGTGTTCTTGAAGCTACTAACATGAGTTTGACCAAACTGCGGGAGGCAGTGGAATACAGGAGTGCCTGGTAGGTTCTGGTCTATGGGGTCACAAAGAGTCAGACACGACTAAACAACAACAACAACAACAACAACAACAACAACAACAGAAGAAGAAACAGGTAAGGAACATTTTCATGTTACCAGTATGCCCTGTGATGTTTTAGAATGATATATCTAATATTGTTCTAACAACATTTAAAAAGTCAGTGTAGATCCAGCAGATGTTGCTAATATTGTTTTGTGGAGTATGAGAAATGTAATGCTTTGTGCCTCTTATAATATGATGTTTGCTTGGGTTGTGCTGTTTCTCTTTTTTCCCCTAGTTGCTTTGCTAATAGTCTTTTATAGAAGGTGGTTGTTTCATTGATGACTTGCAATTGTTTTAATGATGATTTGTTGATTATTCTACCTGATTTGTGTTGCATCTGTGATGTTCATTTATTGTTTGTAAGCCGCTTTGCTACGCTCGTGAGTGAAAAGCGGCATATAGAAATATTATGCATGAAAAACAAACCACAAAATGAAACATTTACATTAACTGCCCCACCAACTTTGTCCTCCTGTCCTGCCCTCTGCTGGCCTGTGACTCTCAGAATGCTGTTCAGAAGGGAATGTGGTACTTGGCTTGAAAACTGTTCTTCACTCCAACTCACCTATTTATGAGTTTCGTGACACTGTTGTTATTTTTAATTCTGTGATTTAAAAAGAGTCTGGCTGCAGTGCTGTCATCGGAAGCAGCCAAATCATCTGCCCACACACTCCTGGGCTTCTGAACCTCTGAAGCTACCCAAGGGGCAGAGGAAAGGTCTGTACTGCTGTTACTCACATGCCTCACAGACAATGTCAGAATAAGCCCTCGGGGGCAAACAAGGTGTTTTCTAGATACATTGCATGAAGCCCCCACTTCATTACAGGAATAAGGGATAAGTGATGCTGTTGGGAAGGCAGGATGCAGTGAAGGGAATCTTGCATCTCCTCTACTTCCAATAGGGACACTCTCAATAGGCTCCATGTTACATGTGTGTTCCAGGACGGAGTATTGTTCCAAATGCATCGACAATGGGAGATAGAAGCCTTCCCTCCCCAGGCACTGCTTTCTGCATAAGGATCAGCCCCCCATCCCCACAATTAGTAAATTGCAGCTGCATGCTATGCAGATTCATGGCTCTGTAACCTGTAGCTACATGCTACACATGTCAGCGACATCACACATAGTTCAGCTAGGCACACTTTGTCACTTAACCTGTGCCCCATATGTTAATTCTACAATGGAGAAGAACAGCAGAAAAAATCAAGTTAATTTCAAAAAGTGGGTGCAACGCAAAACACTGTCACCCTTTTGCTAAACAGCATTTCCCATATACAGTGGTACCTCGGGTTAAGAACTTAATTCGTTCCAGAGGTCCGTTCTTAACCTGAAACGGTTCTTAAGCTGAAGCATGATTTTGCTAATGGGGCCTTTGGTGCCGCTGGCACGCAATTTCTGTTCTTATCCTGGGGCAAAGTTCTTAACCTGGAGCAAGCACTTCCTGGTTAGCAGAGCTTGTAACCCGAAGCATCTGTAACCCGAGGTACCACTGACTGTGTGTGTGTGTGTATTAGATGCTGTAATAAAAAATGCATGGCAGGTGACATCAATTAGCACTGTCCCCAGTGCATTTCCTGGTCCTTTGTCCAGGATAAGCTTTTAATGCCTGAGAGACGTTGATCACCCGCTGAGTTTCCTGGATTCTCTGCTTGCTCTGTTTATTTCCCACATAGTTCAGTTAATTAATTTTATCACTCAATAACTGTTGCCCTTCAGATCCGGCCTCAGGACATGCTGCCAGTTCAGACTGGCTGCTGTTTTCTTACCTTGTTTCCCCCCCCCTGCTGCTTTGACTTTGGATCGGAGACCGTGAAGAGGATTGCATCCTCTGCGGGCTATTTCATACAGTGAACACTGGCCATCAGAGAATGAAGGCCATCTCTGTACTATAACATTTAAAGTAGTATCATACCACTTTAAACAGTCATGGCTTCCCAGTAACTAATCCTGGGAATGGTAGCTTGTTAAGGGTGCCTAGAGTCAGGGCCGGCCCAAGACGTTTTGGCACCTGAGGCAAACCCCGCAAATGATGTCTCCCTTGCTACGAAGGAAGAAGGGGTGAGTGAGGATCTACACCAGGAACAAGGCAGGAAAGAAGGATTAACATCAGGATTTTCTGCCCCTGGGGTCTTGCTGTCTGAGGCAGTAGTCTCACATAGCCTCATGGGTGAGCTGCCTGACCCTACTCAGAGTTTTTCAGTGGCTCAGCACTACAATTCCCAGAGTGGTCAAACAGTCAATAAACCTTACCAGGGACTTCTGAAACCGGCACCTCTGAAAGGAAAACTTCATTTGATTGAAATTTGGTTTTGTAATTCATTTGATAATCACAATTATAGCAGATTTGACCTATGAACTAGCTAATGTTGATTCAGATTCAGATTCAGATTCTAATGTTGAGTTCTAATCTAATGTTGAGTTTCAGAGATTTTGAGTTTCAGAGGTTTTGCTTCATTAATCTTAAGAATAGCAAAGCAATACACTCTCAGGCAAAGATTTGTGTAGATTAGTTGGTTGGTGGAGAAAATTTATACATGATTTGCTTCCTTTGCACAGACACAGAAACAAACTTTGATTTGTTGTGTGCAGGAATGGCAACTCAGTGGCGCCCTGTCTGTGGAATGTTTTCCCCAGGGAGATTCAACAAGCACCTTCACTGAATACCTTTAGGCAAAAATGTTCCTCTTCAACCAGGGCTTTGACTGATTCACATGTTTATGCCCAGTGATATTTTTCTATATATATAAAAAAGTTTAGGGGTACTCTCATTTTAACTCAAGAAAATCACCATATTATAGTTCAAATCAGGAAAAATAAATACAGTAAATGGACAAAGATTCACAAAATGTTTAGGGGTATGCGTACCCCTGCATACCCCCAGAAAAAAGTGCTATTTATACACCTTTTAAATGTGTTTGCGTGTCGAGGTCCCCAATCCACCCCCTAAATAACTCACAACAGACACGTAATTTTTGTTTAAGATTTTTGGCATGATTTTGGCCACAACTTTATTCAAATACAAACCGTGAGTGGTTGTTTAGGCATTGGTTAAGACTATCTGTCCCCCCGCCTGGGGACAGAACTGACTTCCGGGCACCACCGAAAGACAGTGCGGGGGAAAGCAAGTCGGGGAGGAATTGGAGCTGAGACACAGACCCTCAACTCTCACCCGCCTGCTCCCCGAAGGCTTGCCGGCCCTAGTCCCATTCCAGGGATTGGACAAAAAGATGGCAAGCCCCAGGATTCCTTTAACGGAATTCCCTTTCCGCAGCAACCATGGAGGGGCAGGCACAGCCTATCCTAACCCCTCCTCCACCAATTTATAACCAATGCCTAACCACAACCTTACAAGTTGTGACGATTTGCTACGCAGTAGGCAAAAACCACCCAGCCAGCCAATTTGCCAGGTGGAAAAATTCCTACCAGGCCCCTGCTCAAAGGCAGACGACCCCATGACAGGCAATAGCAAGGTCAACGCAACAACCCCTTACTCTAGGGCGGGTGGGCGGGTGATCCATTGCACGCAGCAAAAGAGAAAGTACAAGGCTGCGTGCAGAGTATATAAACCTTTTACCCCTCCCACCAAAATTGCAACATAACTTTTACCCCAGCAACCCAGTGAACCAATCACTGCCCCAGGCCATCTTTAGAGACCCTGCCTGGTAACAGAGGGGTGGCTCAGTAGACCCCACTGCAACACGTGCTCTCCCTGAAGAAGAACACGCTTTGTGGCACTGGGTGGGGATTATTGGTTTGTGCCCCCCCCCCCCAGTTTTTATCATGTACTTTGTGTTTTTATATTGTATTTTTATGTTGTGAAACGCCCTGAGAGCTGTGGATGAAGGGTGGTACACAATTTTAATTAATCAATTAATTAGTTAATAATACCCCTCCCCAACTGAATTCCTCCTGTCACCACCTTAATTAATCAGAACTGG
The DNA here is from genome assembly GCF_965153285.1 of Podarcis tiliguerta. Classification (NCBI taxonomy): domain Eukaryota; kingdom Metazoa; phylum Chordata; class Lepidosauria; order Squamata; family Lacertidae; genus Podarcis; species Podarcis tiliguerta. The sequence goes on from NC_139540.1 coordinate 69,164,532, forward strand.
TGTCATTGCCAATATGGCCTCAATATACTTATTTTTAACAAGGAAAGGAAAAGAAGAACAGACAGAGACAGGAAGAATAATTGGTTAACATTCTCATATATATTTCAGAGGAGAATTCTAGATCTCCACTGGAAAGCTGCTTTACTTAGAAGCCTCTGACCTAGCTAGCATTCACAGATTTAATTACGTAAGGAGAAAAGCACTCCTAAGAAATCAAAAATATACACTTCAGAGCAGGTTGAGCATTTTAATTCTAGGCTTGGCTTGGTACTCGTTCAAAGAATCATCGTGTATATTTAATGGGACAGACCGATAATCCACGGAGGGCTTTTCCACAGCTGCTGGCAGATTGAGGAAAAGGAAGATTTGTTTGTTTTAAAAGTTTCTCTGTTGTCCCAGGATAGCAGTTCAGTGTTCACAATGTCTAAGATATGATGTCTAAGAAGTAGATACATTGGCAATTCTCCGGAGAACCTCTTTGTACATGCTCAGCAACTTTTTAAAGTGTTTGATTCTTATTTTTTCATTAAAGCTGAACTAAGATCAGATGGAGATAGGAGATAAGAGATAACTCAGTGGCATAGCAGAATTCAAGCCAGAGAGAGAATGAACTTTATCCCTTTTAGATGAAATGGCACACTCTTTAGAGAGAGACCGTTTAGCTAACAGCATTGAATTTACGTGAATGAAACCTTTCAAGAGAGCACTTCTGAGCATACATTTGCCCCCATGATATCTATGAGTTTGCCTTGGGAAGGGCAATTCATTGATTTGAATATTAATTTATAAATCACTTAGCTCTTCCAAAGAGTTCAGGGATTACCTATACTTCACTGTGGATCAATAGCCATTAGAAATGTAACTTCCTGCTCTAGATAGAGAGCCAATCAGAAATCTGGTAAGCTAGAAAGCTGTTAAAATTCTCCTCAGCACTTCAGTGGCTGTAGCAGACAAGTGTCTTCAGAAGCAATTGAACGTCCATCAAAGCAAGTGACAACTCTACAAATCAAATTATTTGTTTTTTTTGCCATATTTTGCCTGCTGTTCAAATGGTCTCTAGAAGCAGCTAACAATAAATAAAAAACAATGCAGTAAAAATGCAAACCAAAGCCATGTATTAAAAGAAAATGGATGAAATGTCCTTCTTCCTCCAGTCATCTGGAATCTTCCTGAACCTGAGTGACCATTTGTGTATATAAATGTATGTGTATGTATTCATATAAAACACACACTAGGGCGTATTGCATCACACCAATTTTTTTATTGATAAGAAATACTTTAGAAAAACAAAAAGCAACAACTCCTAGCAGTGCTTGATTTGTAATGCAGAACACAACAACTTTATGATATGATCATGGGACACCCATAAAGTATAAAACAATGCAGCTACATGAATCATTCCCAAAATATAATTACAGTCATACCTTGTTTGTTGAACAGAATTCATTCCGGAAGTCTGTTTGACTTTGAAAAACATTTGACAACCAAGGTGTGGCTTCCGATTGGCTGCAGGAGCTTCCTGTATGCAATCAGAAACTGTGGAAGCTGTGTTGTTTGGTTTCCAAAAAAACGTTCACAAACCGGAACACTCACTTCTGGGTTTGCAGCGTTCAGGAGCCAAAACATTTGAGTTGCAAGGAGTTTGGGATCCAAGGTACGACTGTATAAACAAGCCTCTTACACGCCTACCTTAAGTATGTATACAAACTCTATGAAAAGTGTGAGCTTGTTTTTGATGCATGAAGTAATTTATTTTAGATCTAATTTGAGTTAAACTATCATCTCCTCATCAAGACAAAGAAGCCCTTCTCTTTTCTGATCTTTTCTGAACCATTAGGTCCTGCAGGCTATTGTTCAGGATCCCTTTTGCAAAAAAACCTGAAGGAATACAGTGTAACTCTTTATCTGTCAGTCACTACTATTGCTTACTGATACTTTCTATCAGCCTCTTTTTTTATTTTTACCAATGAAAGACACAAATTGTTCAATGAAATATCAGTTTCCTTAATTAAACTTGGGCCAAAATAATACAGACAGCAATACTAAGGCCATTTGGCCCCTAGTCAACCTCAGAGACCCTCTCAGGTCACATAGCAGAAATTCCTGACAGGCAGCCCCTCTACAAACTGGTTAGACAGGTATCTGCCAAGCAGACCTACCAAAAGGGTACCTTCTGTGTATGAATGGGGACAATGGATTCTGGAGTCAAGGTATTGTCAGGCATCTTGATTGACAGACTTGTGAAAATGTTGGAAAAACATGAACACTGAGCATGATCTGATTTACAGGTACAACCTATTTTGTGATATATCTGTGGTATTTGTGGGGTGGGCTTTCTGTGACGGGGCGGTCACACCCTGAGGGCTTAAAAATTTCTCACCTCCTTGCAAGGGGTGAGTGAGAGACTCTGTTGCAACTGTTCCAATAAAACTGCCTTACTTCCTCCGTCCTGGTTGTAGCCTCCATTTGTATTTCTGAACAAAAGTGGACCTCAAGGGATTCTAAATCGCTTGATGGGGAGCTGGGTTGTAAAAGTCAAGCCCAGTTTTGTTACAACCTTAGGAAAAAGGAGACACTTAGAAAGTAATCCTTTAAAGGCTACCCTCCATCATTTAAGCAGGACCAATTATTCATAATTCACTTCTGACAGATGTTTATAGTTCCTTTCTACAGACCACTTAAGCAAGCCTGCTTTCTCCTAATTGGCTCAGGTGGTTTAACTGCAAGTAAGTGGCCTGTAGATTGCAGCCTTCATAACCTATTTTAGTACTTTCATAAAACCTCCCTTGGTAATCTCTTCCATTACCTGACTATTTTTATGGTTATTAAAGCCTTCCTGATATTCGATCTGCATTTTCCTCACTTCTTAATTAAAGACCATTGACTCCCCCACTCCCCTTCACTCTCTGTGGCCATAACTGGGAACTGTTCCCCATTGCTTCCAACAACATTTTACATAGTTGTAATGGTATCTCACTTTAGCCTGCTCTCTTTGAAGTTTAACCATTTCCTTACACAACATCCTGTTGATGCCCGAATCCTTTTTTTAGTCTGTGAATCCTCTCTAGCATTACTGGGCACAAGGAACTGAAAATGCAGGTGCAATTTCACCACCTGAGGCCCAGCAACTGCCAAATTAAATGGCACAATTTCATTTGGTGAGGCAGATATGAGTCTCCCCCATTTCTTATTTGTACAACATCGTGTGATTGACTCAGAGGGATGGAAGAAATATTAGATCTCCTGAGTGTCTGGTTTTCTGATCACCTACAACTTAGATGCTATTGGCAAGAAACTTGCAACTGGTCTAGCTTTGTTGATTCATGTCTACTTGACAAACTCCCTGGTCTCCACACATTTCAGCAATCTAGCCAGTACTTTTAGACTGCAATCCTGTACACACTTACCTGGAAATAAGTCCCATTGAACTCAGTGGGACATAATCCAATTGTTGTGGGGTTTTGTCAAAACTAGTACTAATTTTCTTTCAGTATGAAAATGGACTCATGAAATTTATTTGTTTCTCTGCATAATAGATGGACTGTTCGGTAATACTTAACAAAATTGAGGAGGGCTTTTTGTGCATAATAGCAGCATTATTCTTTTTGAAAGCTCAATAAATTTAGATTTCATTATATTGTGCACAATGAGATGCTATCAAATAAGATGTTGGTAGATACACACAGGGCACACACACACAGAGAATATTTTGTTATTATAGCCTGCTGGAAGTAAGGATGTATTTCATACAACTGGGTGTGTTGTGGCATGCTCACTCATCTATTTGATACAAGTGATTATTATTTTTCCTAGACTGTTGAAACTCTCAAGAAGCAAATGAATGGGAAAGAATGGATACATTTTATAAAGATCTATATAGGTTTCCTCTATGGAGAATGACTAAGAATTCAAAGTTAAACAAGCATGGAGAATTTGTGGCAAGAAAAGAAGAGAGAAATGAATAAAAGAATTTCTGTCAGCAAGCACAGTGTGAAAATAATGAAGGAAAAGGAAAGAGACACTAACAATAATATGTCCATTTTCTAAATTAATATAATCCAAAAAAATCTGAAGCAACAATAATGTACCGGTAGTTCCATTCCTCTTGTTACTCTGATATATATGAGATTAAAATGGGCCAAACTTATTATTAATGTAAAAAAAAATGTTTTTGGAGGCAAAACCTGTCTCTTTTTGTAAGAATCAGTTACTACAAAACCATGGAAAATGTGTCTGCCTTTTTCCTTTTCTTTTTTTAGCGATGTCTCTTCAATATCATGTGCAGCAGTTTACAAGGGCATGGCCTTGAAAGGGGACTGTTTATCACTTTGCAAGGTGAAGGTCTCAGAGCCACAGAATGTACCATTACTTCAGGGTTCATCTACTGGATTCCAGACACTCCAAGGACATTCGGGCCCCTTTCATCATTGAACTTCTTGGGTTAGCTTTGATTTAAACACATCCTGGCTGGCCATCAAGCTTTCTGCTCAGATGATCTGTTAGGCAAACAAACCTCCTTCTGCCCGCAGTCCTGTAGCCACTCTCGTCCCCCATGATGCTCCAATCTCTTTTTCACCCTTCTTTGAGACTGCTCACTACAAATTTATCATATCTCATCGCAGCACCCCTTCTCGTCTCCTTGCTTTTGTTTGCTCTGTTTCTATCACAGTTAGCAGCTACTCTACTGCAGAACCTCCAAGTGTCCCTGTTTTCCAAGGACACTCCCAGATTAACAGAATCCATCCCGCTTTCTGATTTGATCCCAGAATGTCCTGCTTTCCCTTAGTACGTATGTCCCTATTTTCATTGGATAAATGTTGGACGGTATGGAGCTATGCAATGCCCTAGCCAAGAAGATAAGTAACTGTACAACTTTTAGAATACATCTGAAGGCAGCTCTGTATAGGGAAATTGTTTTTTTTTGGGGGGGGGAGGGTGAGTTTAATGTTTCATTATGTTTTTATATATGTTGGAAGCTTTCCAGAGTGGCTGGGGCAACCCAGCCAGATGGGTGGGGTAGAAATAAAAAGATGATGGTGATGATGGAATAGGATGTCCCTGTTTGCTACAGAGAAATGTTGGAGGATATGCTATAGCACTCTGTGCTAGCCCCTCCTTTCACTGTGATGTCCACTGCTTGGCTTTTACACAACTGTGGTGCACCCCATGGCACCCCCCTTGCCTGTCAGCATGACACTCATGTTCCAGTCCATCCATCTCTGTATCTGCATGCCACAAGTAAGTCACTACAGCCACTGGCAGTGTCCCTCTCAGATAGCTCATCCTCAAAACGAATCAGTCCTAAGAACTCTGTATACCTGAAGGAGCGTCTCTACCACCATCTTTCAGCTCCAAGGACCTCCTGGCAATTAACTCATTGCGAGAAGTGAAGTTACAGCGAACCAGGCATAGGGCCTTCTCGGCAGTGGCATCCACCCTAAGGAATGCCCTCCCATCAGATGTCAAGGAGATAAATAACCAAATAACTTTTAGAAGACATCTGAAGGCAGCCCTGTATAGGGAAGCTTTTGATGTTTGTTTGTTTTATTATGCTTTTATATTTGTTGGAAGCAGCCCAGAGTGGCCGGGGCAACCCAGCCAGGTGGGCAAGGTACAAATGTTGTTGTTGTTGTTGTTGTTGTTGTTGTTGTTGTTGTTGTTACTATTACTATTTCAAGTTGGCACCAGTGCCCTTGGGACTGACAGAGCAAAAGATAGGGCGATCAACAACAGATGGAGTTATAGCCAATGACAAACAGAGCCAACTAATTCTACTTTTATCTCCAGCCTCCTCCTTACTGAGTTCGACAAGGGCAACAATGAAAACAACAACGATAATAATAATAATAATAATAATAATAATAATAATAATAATAGCTAAATTATTACCAGCTCTTGGCGTGAAAGTCAGAATTTATTTCTATCCCTTGGAAGAGAAATTATAGGAATTCCATAGCATATTTTCCACTGAGCTATTACAACAAGCCTTCTCTCCCTCTTGCTTCCCCCATGCGCCACTCTGAGTCGTTAATAGCTTTACTGCATCAAAGGGAGACACTAAAGGGTAGCAAAGGAGCAATCAGAGATCTTATTTTCTCCCGGGTGCCTGTAGTTGGCCTTGGTCTGAAATGAGGCATGATGTGCCAAACATGGCTCCTTAAAAATAATTAAAAGCAAGGATTTCATTATTTTTTTTAAGGACTGTTTCTCAGAAGTAAATGAAAGCAAACCAACATCAAGGAGCACTGCTGAAATGAATCCCCTGCCACTCTAGGCATTTGCCTTTTGTCTTTTGCAGCTATTATGAGCATCTTCAGGAAGATAGCAAGAAGCAGGGGGAGGAGGGAAGAGTTCAAACATTTACCATAAGTCACTTGACAATTATAGGCCTCCAGGAGCTATAGGGAGCTATTGAAGCACTCTGCAGTCACAGCACAACTGGTTAGTGAGAGGAGAGTTTCGTTGTACAACTTACTATGGCTTTGGAGTTTGAAGAAAAGCAGGTCAGGGTTTTACCTCCCTTACACCATGCTGAGTTTGGATTGGCTCCAATGAAGCAAGACATGCTGTGGGATGTCATATTAACAGTGGATCCAAGCTCAGGAGGTGCACACCGGCCTAACCACCCTCAGCCCCTGTATTATTATTATTATTATTATTATTATTATTATTATTATTATTGCTTTCTTTTAAAGTCTTCATTTTCAAATTTAAATTAGTGAGCCTGGCTCTTTGCTTTGCTTTACACAAAATGAATGCTATATGACAGACATGTCCAACTCCCAAGGGACTGTGATCTACTCCCAAAGTTTTTTTGGGTGGGAGGAAGACCCAAAGTTGTTGAGCTTTTTCTGGGGAGGCTTCGCAAAGTTGTTGAGCTTTGTTTTGTTTTGTTTTGGCAATAGATCAGGATCACACGATCAACCAGGAATGACCAGAGACGCCCCGCGATCGACCGGTAGATAGTGATCGACCGGTCGGACATGCCTGCTACAGGAAGTCAAAAGATTTTTTATATATAGGGGGTATTTTCTAGCCCTCATTTCTTAGGAATTAAGATTTCTAAGTCTATAGTCACAATGATTGTGAAGAGGAAAATTCACCTCTTGACTAAAACTCTTCCGAGACTTCCTGCTTCAGTCATAGTTCATTTGGGTTAGTATAAACTAGATTTTGCCAATCAAGTGCCCTCCCAAATGTTTTGGATTGACTTTGGATTGGTAGTGGACTTGAACAAACTGAAGATAAGTTTCTTGGTGGGTGGTACCTTTGACTGGATGGATGAGAGTTTGCCTGCTCTTGAGGGGGTTATACTGCCTATGAAGGAGCAGGTACTTAGCTTGGGGGTACTTCTGTATCCTTTGATGTTGCTTGAAGCTCAGGTGGCCTCAGCAGCCTTGTGTGCCTTCCATCAGCTTCAGCTGGACAGGGATAGACTAACTAGAGTAGTACCTTGGTTCTCAAACGCCTTGGTACTCAAACAACTTGGAACCCAAACATTGCAAAGCCAGAAGTAAGTGTTCAAGTTTGCAAACTTTTTTTGGAAGCTGAATGTGCTCCGTTTTGAGTGTTACGCTTCCGATTTGAATGTTACACTTCCGATTTGAGTGCCACACTCCCATTTTGAGTGCCACACTTCCATTTTGAGTGTTACGCTGAGGTATGTCTGTTTTTGCTATTTATTTTGTGTTTTTCTTTTCATGGCTCTTTGTGTGTGTGTGTGTGACTGTGTGGAACCCATTTCATCTACTGATTGATTGGATGCGTGACTGCAGTACATTGTTTATTGCTTTCATTTTATGGAGCAATGGTCTCGTTAGATTGTAAAATTCATGTTAAATTGCTGTTTTAGGGGTTGTTTTTAAAAAGTCTGGAATGGGTGAATCCATTTTGCATTACTTTCTATGGGAAAGAGCGCCTTGGTTTTGAAACGCTTTGGTTTTGGAACAGACTTCCGGAACGGATTATGTCTGAGAACCAAGGTATCACTGTACTGTTATCTATGATCTGGTAGTGTAGCACCCTGCTTGTGGTTAACGCTTAGCTGGAATGAAATATTCAACGCAGCAATAGAGAAATTAAAATAATAATTTATTTGTCAGACAAATAAATGATTGGCACAGTGGTATATTTACCAAAAGCTCTGCACACCCCAGCCCTGGTGGCCAGCACTTATATTCCCTCAGCCCAGCCTCCTTACTCCTCCTTTGGCTGCCTCTGTCCAATCAGCCTGGTTGAAATTCCTATTGGCTGTTTGCTAGAACCAATCATAAAAGATACACCCATTTCCTATTACCTTTTATGGGAGACAAAGAGCTATATTTCCTTCTATCATATATCTTACATTTGCCTTGACAAGGCATCTTAATTATCAATTACCCTATGCCCTTTGCTCTTCTGCTCTTGGCTCTTCTGCCCTTGGCAACAGGGACAGATGGCTAAAACAGATGGCTCATGGTTTTAAATCTTGTCATATAAACAGAGGTATTGGGTTCACCTTCTCACACACCATCAATGAAATAAGAATCTAACATAAGAATCTAACATTTCTTACTTTCTAGATTTTGCATAATTACACTAAAGTCAATACATTTCATATATATATAACATAGATTGATTTTTTGGAAGAAACGATTAGTAAAGAACAGTTTCCAAAGTGACCAAAAAACAACCTCAGAGCAGTCTCTCTTCCTCACCAGGCTGCAGCTGTTGTTGCTTTTAGCTCTTTGCCCTTTAACCTTCTCAGGATATCTTAAACCTTGAGAAGATATGGCTGAGTTTGAGTAATTACCAACTCTAATTAATGTTTTTGCAGCTTGGATTGTATTCTGTAATCTGTATGACCTTTGTTCCCAGCTTTTGCTCCTTTTTACAACTTTGAAGTACTGCAACAAATCAATGAGGGGCCCTGTTCAGAAAAATAAATATCTGCCAAGGCTAAACATCTGCCAAGGCTGGAGCAAGCATCTGAAGCAAGCATCTACAGATATATTTTCAAGCTTATTTAAAATACAGATCTTTGATCAGATGCCTCATTAGTCTCTGGATTAGATTACTGCAACACATTATATGTAGGGCTGCCTCTGAAGAATGTTTGTTGTCGAATTTGGCAGCCAGGTTGCTCATCAGGACAAGACGGTTTGAGCACATTACACTGCACAGGTTGTCAATTAGTTTCCAGGCCCAATTCAAAGTGCTGGCTTTGACCTATAAAGCCTTCAATGGCTTAGGACAGCAACACCTCCAGGAGAGCCTCTCCACATGTAAGCCAACCTAGACTCTGCAATCATCATCTGAGGCCCTTCTTCAGTTGCCCCCTCCACAAGTACTAGTCCAAAGAATGGCAACATGAGAACGAGCCTTTTGTTGAAGATTTTAAGTGGATAGACTGTTGTGAATCAGGAACCGATGGGCCCCAGCACTTTTGCTGTATAGTAATCATAATAATATAAGGCAATATTTGCAGTCTCATCTCTTCTTGAAGAAATGCTTTCCTTTTTTTTAAACACAGCAAGTTGTATTGCATAACTGACCTGGATAAATGTGTATGATAGTGCTTTATGAGGGTGAAGAATACATAATTTTTTTATTGCTTCCCCCACCCCCTTCCACCCCAGCGTTAACTGCAGCCTTATGCAGTACTCAAGCAGTGCTGAATTACCCTGAATTCTGATTAACCAAAGAGGTCAACTTTCATTAGAAACCGCATAAAATCCAGTCCATTAAATTGTCCATTTTAGGCCTGTAATAATGGTTCACAGTTTTGATTATTTTAATTAGTGCACTTACTGCATTGTGCAGACAAGTGCTTATATTATTTTAAATTGTTTTTTTTAAAAAAAAAATTGTATACATTTATTCAGAAACTTGGTTATATAGAGAAATAGTCTAAGAGAAAGTGACTTGCTTTATTGTTAATCTATAAACCATCAATGAGGCTATTCAAAGGTTTCTATAGAGATGACTTTTGGTTTATTATTATTTTATTTTTAAAAAAGTTAATTTGAACAAAAGTAGTTGAAAAACAATACATAAATACCCAGCACTCTCCCTCTTCTTTCTGACATTGGTGTCATCTTCTGCGACAGCCTTTGATCACAGATATCCATTTTATCTTTCATTAAATCACAGTGGCAGAGGAGATGCTTACTGCTCCGTGATATCAATTATTGTTTGAAAGTTACAGATGGTCCTGCCCAGGAGAGAAATTGTTGTTTTTTTAAAGGAATCAAAAGACATTTCCTGGTTCCTACAAACTAATTGTTAAGGTCAGGTGCATTCTTGACACAGAGACCTTTGCGGCAACTTTTACTCACATTTCAACGGTACACCATTCTATGCATTTCTGAAAGGTTAAATAAAAAGAAAATAGAAAATTAAACCTCAAAACAAACTGCTTTGCAATCTGGACTCAGGTTGCAGGGGACTACCTCCGTTGTATTACTCATGCAAAAAAAGAAATAAAGAAAAAGGTTTAGTTTTAATTATGATACTGTGGGGATTGAAAGGGATCCCTTAATCATTGTTGATATTGCAACATTACTCACACAGACAATCAATCTTTGTTTATATGAGTCGAAGAGCTGTGGGCTTAGATTCTATAAGGAGGGGAAGAAACAAAGAAGGTGTGGCAAACAGAACTTTGGCTACCCAGAAGGAAAGAGCAGCACATCTCACATGTCTGTGATTCAAAGGAATGATGTCTCTGAAATTCAGAAATACCCTAGTTAGAATTGTGCACTTTTGAACATGCCTGTATTCCCAGCTGGACATCTGTTCTCAAACACATCTTCTCCAACTCAGATTGTCATTCCTGCCATAGAAGAATGCTTCTCACCCACCCAGCTTCCTCATCTACTTCTTCTGCTGAGAGGTAGACCTCTTGGTCTCTCCCTCATTTTCCTCCCAGTGCTTACGACACTGATATGGTAGCACCTCAAATGTCAGGGACCCGAGGATACTTACATCCTTAGTATGGACATTACACCCTGTAAACTGCATTCCCCAGGGTTGCTGATGGACAGCTCAGTGTGGTGCTGGCAAGAGTGTGGTCCTGATAATGCCAAGGTTGCAGGTTTGATCCCTGTATGCTGCATGTTCCTGCAATGAAGAAATTGAACTAGATGATTCTCAAGGTCCCTTCCAACCTGACAGTTCTATGATTCTATGTACCTAAAGTGACATACTTTAAAGGCTAACCCTGTTCAATCTGAGAGGTACAGAGACACATGGTCAATACTTCAGGGGCTACAGGTCAAAAATTGTGAATTGTGGATGGGTATTGGGAGCTACAAAAAAACTTTTGGGGGCTGGTTATGGCCCACTCGCTTTACAGTGTGGTTTTAAGAGTTACTGTATGTAAAGCACTTCAAAAACACAGTATCATTGTGCTTTTGTTCACTCGTTTGTGGTTTAGTTATACTTTTAAAACGGAGCCAGAGAGAGAGAGAGAGAGAGAGAGAGAGAGAGAGAGAGAGAGAGAGTTGTGCCCTTCATGTAATCCATGAGTAGACAAACTAAGCGCCCTGGGGCCAGATCCGGCCCAATCGCCTTCTAAATCTGGCCCACTGATGGTCTGGGAATCAGCGTATTTTTACAAGAGTAGAATGTTTACTTTTCTTTAAAATGCATCTCTGGGTTATTTGTGGGGCATAGGAATTTGTTCATTCCCCCTCCCAATATAGCCCCTCACAAGGTGCTGGAAAAGTTTGCTGACCCCTGGTGTAAATATTACCAGAGTTCAAATGCTGGAAGCTGATCAATACATTTGATGCAGTGCATTGTACTTTTTTATAATGAAAGTGTACACTCTCTGCCACATATACTGCTGCTGTTGCTTTAGTTGTTGCAGGGTAAGGAACACACACCTGTCTACCTGTTGGTTGTGGCAGTAACTATCTTACAGAAGATATCCAGCACATTCTCCGTTTTTACACTTTTGTTTCAGATTCACTGCATGTGCTCAGAATAACTACTCCCCTCCTGAATCAGTTGGTGCCAAAACTAATGCTGCGCTGGGCAACTTTTAATTCATGTGCATTTTCTCACAGGATCGCAAAAGGTCTTGGACCGAGGCCCCAGATTCTTGAGGAATCGAGAATTAAGGCAGGGTTAGTTTTGACAAAAGGGGTTAAGTGTGAGCAGGCTGACTGAAAATTATAAGCAAGTCCCCCATTGCACTTTTCTAAAAAATAATGACCATTTCTGGCTTGAAAATGGCTGAAGCATTTTGCTACAGCCGCCAAATCCCAAGAGAGCCCCGAGGCATTCATTATCTTTCTCAGATAGAGCTCTTCATACCATGGCTAGTTTTCGCCCTATCTACCAGCACTGCACTAAGAAACACGATATATCCCAAATGTAAATACAATGTAAACAATTTGGTCGAGAGGATAACAGATGGGATGTGGAATTACAGCTCGTTGGAAGAATGGAACCCCCCTTCCCAGGCTCCCCCCTTTGAATTGTTGGTTCCTTGATTTAATGCCTCATGGGCCCTACACAGCTCATTAAGATTTAACAATATAATACCATGATTACTCAAGTAGCCTAGTCAGGCATGGAGGCTGGATCTGCTGTTACAGCGGGAGCACATTGGTTTAGAACAACTGGCACAGCAGGATTACCAAGAGGAGAAACAAAACTGCAGAAACAGCCTCTGTTGCTACACAAGCTCTTTAAAGCGCTTTCACCCATTGATTCTTTCCCTCCGTTGTTTTTTTTAATGTGCATCCCCTTTTAAAGGGAAGAGATCTATCACTAAACACAGAATAATAATAGCTGCTTACTCAGTCTCAGGGTGGATGGCTGTTGCATACCCTACAAAATTTCTCCAATGAAAATTGGGACGTCCTCCTCCTCCTCCTCCTCCTCCTCTTCTATTATTCTTATTCTTATTCTTATTCTTATTCTTATTATACTCCACCTATCTGACTGGGCAACCCAGCCACTCTGGGCAGCTTCCAACATATATAAAAAACATAATAAAACATTAAACTTTTTTAAAAAACTTTCCTATACAGTGCTGTAGATGACTTCTAAAGGTTATATGTTACTTATCTCCTTGGCTCAGGGGTGGCATAACTCCGTGTCCTCCAATATTTCTCTGATGAAAATGAGAACATCCTACTGTACCCCCCAACATTTCTCCAATGAAAATATGGACGTTCTGAGGAACAGTGGGACATCCAGAGAACAAATCAGAAACTGGGATGGCTCCTGTAAAATTTGGGGCTGTCCCTGGAAAATAGGGACACTTGCAGGGTCTGCTGTTGTGGCACCTGTTGCAGCAGGCTCTGTCCCCCCGGGAAACAACACTGGGCTTTGGGGGAATCCCCTGGCCAGCTGTTTGGTTAGGTGGGCTTTCTCACCACCCAAGGTCAATCCGGCCTTGTTGGGTGGGCACAGCTTGAGAACAGACCAGAGTGGAGCAGGCTTCACTCCCTTCTGCCCCCCAGCCTATAAAGTCCACCTGCGTCTGACCCTTGGAGTCTCAGGTGGTAGATAAGGCATTGGGTGGAATTCTTTTAGTCTAACATCAGGTAAGGTGGTGTAGTGGTACATCACCCCACCATGGAATAGTGTGATAACTGGATATCCTGTTAGATTGGGTCTAGTCAGAATTCTGTATCCAAAAGCCAAGGTGTGCAGCAGATAGGCCATAGAGCTTCCTTCAGTGGCTTGGAGGGGCTCTCCATGTAGATCGGTGTCTTGTGGAGGACTTCTAATCCTAGGCTTGTCTCTGTCATGTGTCAGCTGTCCACCAGGGGGCTTAGAAGGAGAGGCAAATATAAAATGGGGAACACCTGGCTTGCCAGTAGTACACGTGAAAATGATGTAGGGGTCTCAGTAGACAAAAATACCTAATGCTATTCTGGACTGCATCAACAGAAGCAGGGGCTTTTTTTTTAAGTCAGAACTCACCAGAACTCAGTTCTGGCACCTCTCAGGTGGCTGCCTTTGCCATTATAAGAGAACAGGAAACACATTCATGGTGAGTTCAGACACCTCTTTTTCTAGAAAAATAGCACTGAATGGAAGTATAGTGTCCAGATCAAGGGAAGGAATAGTTCTGCTCTATTCTGTGGTCTTGGTGAGACCACAGTTGTTGTACTGTGTCCAGTTCTGGGTGCCACAATTTAAGAAGGACATTGGCGAGCTGGAATGTGTGCGGAGACCCAGTACCCATATGATAAAGGGTATGGAAATCAAGCCTTATGAGGGACGGTTGAGGAAGCTGGGTATGTTTAGCTTGGATATGAGAAAAGGGAGAGCAGATACGATAGTCATCTTCAAATATCTAAAGGGTTGTCACATGGAAGGTGGAGCAAGCTTATTTTCTCCTGCTCTGGAGCATAGGACCCAAATGAATGGATTCAGGTGACAAGAAATGAGATTCTGACTAAACATCAGGAAGAACTGACAGTCAGAGCATTTGACTGTGGAACAAACTCTTGTGGAAGGTAGTGGACTCTTCTTCCTTGAAGATTTTAAGCAGAAGTTGGGTGGCCATCAGTCATGTATGCTTTAGTTAAGATTCCTGCATTGCAAGCGGTTGGACCAGAAGAACATTAGGGTCCCTTCCAACTGTGTAATTCTATGAACAAGAGCATTAACACTCAAACACCTATCCCTTTTAGGGTTCTAGGGAAGCTCTAAGATATAGCACCTGAGTTTAGCACAGAGGAACACATTTATCTAGTTTGGATGGGACACAGGGTATTAGAATCCAGCTTATGGGCTTCTCATAGGCCTATGGTTGGCCAGTCTGTGAACAGGATGCTGGATTAGATAAACTTTTGATCAGATCTATTAGGGCTTTTCTTATGTTTTTGTCTTCTTAGTGTTTTGGACAAATAAAAATAGTTTTGGACAAATAAAAGCAACATTATAAGAGAGGTCCTCCACTGGCAAAATCACAAAGAAAATTCAAGAGGGGCTAAACATTGTTTGATAAGGTGAGCAATATTTTTTCACAGGGGTGACCATTAGTCACATCTTTAGTGAAATTCAAGGATAAACACAGTTCAAGCTTTTGTATGTATGAATATAAAATTTAAAATTCAGCATCATAATGCACAGCTTTCAAGCTGGCTCATTGTAAAAACAGAAGCTAGAGAGAAGAACAAACAAGCAGGTTCACCATGAACCTTGGTAGAACAGTAATGTTTAGAGCAAATCCAGGAGTAAACTAGGTCTCAGTAACAGGTGTGGGTGTACAGTATGTGCTAGGTAGCATCTGCACACTGCAAGAACCACAGAATTGGTTCATCATCCTGAATCAATCAAAATCATTTGGCTCTTCAGATCAGCCCACATCACATGATTATATTTTTCAGTGTCTGTCTTTGACTTTCTTTGACTAATTTTCCTATTCATTAACTGTCTCCCAATATCCCCTTTCATCTGTCTACAAAACAATTGAAGATTAATCACAATTGCCATGCCTATGCATACAGTGGCCTCAATAGATTCTAACAGTTTATTCTTTTCAGTGTTCTGGAATGGATATTCACTGCCTTTAGGACCTAAAAGTAGCTAGTTCTGTTCTGTGAAAAGGTAGTCAGGCACAGGCCTTTTCAATTTAACTAAGACATAGGCTGAAAAGAAAATGGAATCATCAGAATTATGCAGTTTTACAAAATTATTATTTTCTCCAACAGAAGCATCTTACAAACTATTAACAGCTTTTGGATGTAGTTAATGCAACAGATTGGTCCAAAACCACGCATTCTGTTTAGACCCTTCCTGTGCTATTTATTTCGTGCTTCCAGGGCTCTTTAGCACATTTACTTGGGAATGAGGGCCCATTGAACTCCAAGATGCTTATATCTGAATAGACTGGCATAGAACTGCACCGTGAAAGGGCACTTGGGTTGCATCAATTACAGCGGCTACACCTCTGATCAAATGGGTTAATTATCCATGTTTGTAATCTGTCTAACATTACATTTTCATACATCACTTACTGGCAAATAGAAGGGGAAGAAATGGAGGCAGTGAGAGCTTTTACTTTCTTGGGCCCCATGATCACTGCAGATGGTGACAGCAGTCACGAAATTAGAAGACGTCTGCTTCTTGGGAGAAAAGCGATGACAAACCTAGGCAGCATCTTAAAAAGCAGAGATATCACCTTGCCGACAAAGATCTGTATAGTTAAAGCTATGGTTTTCCCAGTAGTGATGTATGGAAGTGAGAGCTGGACCATAAATAAGACTGATCGCCAAAGAATTGATGCTTTTGAATTATGGTGCTGGAGGAGACTCTTGAGAGTCCCATAGCTAAGGTTACCCGATGTCCCCGTTTCCTGGGGACAGTCCCTGGATTTACAGCTTTCTCAGCATTCACATGTACATAGCAAACAATAAGTGACCCCGGATTCATTGAAAAGAAATCTGGTAACCTTACCATGGACGGCAAGAAGATCAAACCTATCCATTCTTAAGGAAATCAGCCCTGAGTGCTCACTGGAAGGACCGATCCTGAAGCTGAGGCTCCAATACTTTGGCCACCTCATGAGAAGAGGAGACTCCCTGATGTTGGGAAAGATGGAGGGCACAAGGAGAAGGGGACGACAGAGGACGAGATGGTTGGACAGTGTTCTCGAAGCTACCAACATGAGTTTGACCAAACTGCGGGAGGCAGTGGAAGACCGGAGTGCCTGGTGTGCTCTGGTCCATGGGGTCACAAAGAGTCGGACACAACTAAACAACAACATCCTTAGCCATACATACAAAATCTGAGAATCTAGCTGTGGCTTTAGCAAATAATATGGGAAATGAGATATTTACAACAAGAACCAATTAAGATAATGGATACCAAGCCCCTTTGTCATTTCTGATTTATTTTTTGCATTTTTATGTTTGTTGTTCCTGTTTGTGTTTATTTCTTGTGTAAATAATTTCTTTTTTATAAAACAAAAAGGAAATAGGATACTCATCAAAGGGAGTTGGGTGGGAAACAGGAGGAATAGAATGTTTACATAGTACAATGATTGGACTACAGTGTCTATCATACTTGACCACTAGCCATTTTGCCTGGGGCTGATGGCAGTTGGAATCCAGTATCACCAAGAGGGCACCTGACTGGCTACTCCTGAAATGTCAATAAGCTACCAGATACAGCTGCACTCTGCTCAGGTAGGAGCTGAAGTCTCGCAGGATGCAGTCAGTCACATAAGAAAATTATATGTAAATAAATGAGTGACAAAACTGAAGCATATAATTATTGCATATTTCAGCTTCTACTTTAATCAGTCGCACCCTTGGATTGCAATGCAGGCACTGCGAGTCGAGGTGTGAGCTATAAAAATGTTGAGAATGGAAATAAGCTCCAGGAAAGTGACAGTTGCTAGTGCAAGCGAGGTATAGAAAATAATGAAAGGCATAGGCAAAAGTTTCGATATTATCCTCCTTTTAAGACCATGATGCCTGAAAAATTGTGGTAATCTAAATTCAAATCTCTTGCAGCAGATTATTAAAGCTTTTTTTTATTCTGATTGTTCACTACATGATAAAAGTCACCATTTAAATGTTTAATCCAATACTAGGTTTTTTCTTTTTACATGTCTAGAGCCACTGACCATTCACTCGATGTAGTCAAGAATTGCAATTAACAATAAATCTAGCAATTAATCACAATTGACAGTTCTTAATATTGTCAGCAATCTTGGTCTCACAACGGTGTATTAACATGTGCTTTTAAGGCTATAATCATGCTTCTGCTTCTACTGCCATGTATGAGATTTTGCAATTGACTCAGCTGTCCCCAAACACCTAATTAAAGTAACATTTCCTTTTAGCTCATTGTTGTAAGGTCTTACTTTCTCTCCCCGACACACACTTGTAGCTAAAATTCACTGTGTCTCTAAGGCAACCAGCGCTCATTTGATTCCCCTTGGTGACACAACCGCATTCTCAACTAGACTTTTAACTGTAATCCCATACATATTGTTGCATGCCACACCAATCTCTGAGCAGTGCAAGATCCCAGGGGTTCCAGGCATGTTCACCCAGGGTCCATGTTAGCAGAGACTGTGGTGTCTATAAGGTATATGATTTCTTTACACATATATACAACTTGAGCCTATGACTAAAGAGTTCACAGCATTAGCACTTCAGTAGGGTCTTCCTTCCTTCATTGATTCACCGCTGGATTCAAACAGACATCAGCCATGAATTTGCCTTTCCTGACTGCCGTTTCTCCTTCATCTTCTGGCTCCCCTTGCTTCCCTAAACTCTGGCTTATGTTCTTCTCACAATCTCAAACCTGGAGGAGGAAGAGTCCCCATCCATTTGCCATCACACACAGAGTTCATGTGATCCTTTGGCTTTCCTAATGGCTCATCATCCCAGGCTATTTCTTGGACACAGGAAGCTTAGCATTCTTCAATTGGCTCTTCACATATGCTGATTCCAGGAGATTTAGAAGTGTGTAGTACACAGCCTGATACACATGGTCTGGCTTAACACACACTAGTCTCTCCACCCAGTTTTAACACTCCAAGCATTGCTTAAATTCTAACAGCTACTGGACCCAGGTGTCCAGCACCCTGGGACACGGGTGGCACTGTGGTCTAAACCACTGAGCCTCTTGGGCTTGCAGAGCAGAAGGTTGGCAATTTGAATCCCTGTGACTGGGCAAGCTCCCGTTGCTCTGTCCCAGCTCTTGCCAACCTAGCAGTTCAAAAGCACGCCAGTGCAAGTAGATAAATAAGTACCACTGCGGCAGGAAGGTCAGTGGTGTTTCTGTGCGCTCTGGCACTTATCACAGTCCTCCGTGCTCCAGAAGGGGTTTAGTCATGATGGCCACATGACCCGGAAAGCTGTCTGTGGACAATCAGCTCCCTCGACTTAAAAAGAGATGAGTGCCGCACCCCATAGTCTCCTTTGACTGGATTTAACCGCCCAGGGTCATTTACCTCCCCCCCTTTTGCCTAGCACCCACAGACACATAACAATATATGCACTTACCTGAAGTAAGACCCATTGAATTCTATGATGTGTACTTCTCAGCAGGCACAAATATATTATTTGTAGAGCCTTATATTATATAAATGTAACAGGATGTAATTTTAGAGAATTCTTGCCTCAGATATACAGAGGTACCTCGGGTTAAGTACTTAATTCATTCCGGAGGTCCGTTCTTAACCTGAAACTGTTCTTAACCTGAAGCACCACTTTAGCTAATGGGGCCTCCTGCTGATGCCGCGCTGCCGGAGCACGATTTCTGTTCTCCTCCTGAAGCAAAGTTCTTAACCCGAGGTACTATTTCTGGGTTAGCAGTGTCTGTAACCTGAAGCGTATGTAACCTGAAGCGTATGTAACCCGAGGTACCACTGTATTGAAATATACATTTCATCTTTTAAATTCCCCATGTCAATCAGTATAGGTTTGAGTATCATTTGGGGGAAAACTGTTGTTCAAATTTCAAACAGGTAATTGTGTGATAAGTGGATATACTAAGTTTAATTCTGTACTCTTCTGATTTAGCATCCCAAGGGATCTCATGTTGTACCCCATAGAATCATAGAATTGTTGAGTTGGAAGATACCCTGGTAATCTTGTCCATCCCCCTGCAATGCAGGGATTTGCAGCTGTCCCATACAGGGATTGAACCTGCAACCTTGGTGTTATTAGCATCATGCTCTAACCAACCATGCCATTCGGGCTGCTGCTGTTTAACATCTACATGAAGCTGCTGAAGGGGTCATTCAGGAACTGGGAATGAAACGGTCGTTTTGCTGACGATTCGCAGCATACTGGGTGAGATTGCTGCTGCAAAAATTCTGAAAACCTTGAAGAGATGAGACAACAAGGAGCAAAGAATATAATCACATACTTGAAGTGTGTTGAATCCCTTTTGCAATAAATATTTAAGAGCAAGAAAAATATTCTCAGAATACATTTGCAACACTTTGAAATGCCAGTAATCTGGATTGTGGGTATATGGAGGATAGTCAATAATGATTGGTATTTCTTGCCTCTATAACTTTGTTCTATATTCTTCTCCATGCAGCCATTATTTAAGAATCTTTTGACACAAAGTGAGAGATGTGTGAGGCTTTCTTTGCCACTCAGTCACATATATCTAGATGAGAAAGGACAAAACACGAGGCAAACACAGGGCAGCTCTCATAGGTCAGTAGCATAACCTGCCAGACACTCAATGCCTGAGCTAGTGGGGTGTCAGAGAGACCAGGGGTTCAAAGCTACACAAGTGCAATCTTCAGATTGTTATTCATGTATCTGAAAATAAAGGGCAGAATTCATACTTCAGCAACCCCTCTCACTTTCATTCTGCCCCTCCTGAATTCCACTCGAACAAGAAAAGCTTTTAAATTAATTCTAAAGGATTCTTATTAGTGTGTTGTTTGACCAGACTGAATGGGCACTTAAGTGCATTTCCAGATACAGAAATCTTGGTTGGATTGATTGGATACTTGTATCATATACTTGTGTTGCATGGTTTTACCAGTGTTCAGAAGAATGCAACAGTAAAGCACCACATGGAAGTTATGATTAGGCATGTACCTGAGCATGTAAAACAGGGATAGGGAACCTCAGCTCCCGGAGCCAAATGTGGCCCCCAAAGCTTCCATGTCTGGACATTTGAACTCTTCCCCAAAATTCTTCTTCTTTTTTTTCTTTGGCGATCACTCGTAGCCAAGTAAGATTGTCTTCCATAAACACAGTTTTAACAATGAGACCATAAGTGACTGTGGAAGCTAGTTCTGGAACCACACGTCCTGTCGGCATCTGGGGGTCAATAGGCCAGCTGGCTCGGCCCCAGCTGGAGCGTCTCCCTCTCAGCCTTCGCGCTGCGAAGATTCATCAACCTCTGGCTCCGATGTACCGTATTTTTCGCCCTATAGGATGCACCTTTTCCCCTTCAAAAATGAAGGGGAAATCTGTGTGCGTCCTATGGGGCGAATGCAGGCTTTCGCTGAAGCTTGGAGAGTGAGAGGGGTCGGTAGGAGAAGTGACCAACATTTTCCAACGTTACACCATTGAGTTGGATTTGTGGCACTGCAGAGGGGTTATTTTGTACTTGTTGGTGCAGCACTTTGGTTTTTAGGATGGTTTGGAGGTCATCGTCTGAGCGTGCACACACTACGTTGTCATCAGCATACTGAAGCTCTATGACGGAAGTTACGGTAACCTTACTCTTTGCTTTCAGCCTGCTCAGATGGAAGAGATTTCCATCTGTTTGATATATGATTTCTACTCCGTTGGGGAGTTTCCCTTTGACAAAGTATAGGATCATGGCAATGAAAATAATGAATAATAATAATTTATAATTTAATAATTTATTATTTATACCCCCCCCCCCCCATCTGGCTGAGTTTCCCCAGCCACTCTGGGTGGCTCCCAATTGAGTATCAAAAACAATACAGCATTAAATATTTAAAACTTCCGTAAACAGGTTTGCCTTCAGATGTCTTTTAAATAATAATAATTATAATAGAGTTGGGGCAATAACACAACCCTGTTTAACATCTGATCCCACTGTGAATGGTTCACCTTGAGAGCCATTGTTATCTGTGATTGTTGCTCTCATATTATCATGGAGGAGCCGAATGATGTTTACAAATTTATCTGGGCAGCCAATTTTCAGAAGACCACAGGGCATTACGATTTACAGTGTCGAAAGCCTTACTCTCCCCAACCACACCCCCTCTCCCCAGGTCACACTGGTCCTGGGCTTTTCCAGACTTCTACTTGTTCCATATCTAGAAAGCACTATTCCAAGCAGTTTCCCACTTGTCCTGTGCTTTCTAAACACAGATCCAAGCAGTTTTCTCATTGTTCCACTGCTTTCCCCAGGAAAATCCATTGTTTAGTGCTGAATCAGAGCAAACCCCCCTTCCCAAGCTGATATGTGATCTGAAATGCAGCTATCTTTCAAAATTCACACGTTTTTGTGGGATTCAATTGTCCAGCCCCCCCCCCACCAATATGTGTATTTTAGGGGAAAGTGCAAATAATGCACAAAATGCATTATATTAGGAGAAAATGCTTGCAAAAAATGTGTATATTGGGCAAAAATGCATTATAAATCTTTGCATCAGAAAAAAATGTATATAATTTTTTCTGTGGACCTCTTTTTTTAAAAAAAAATATCTTCCAAACTAATGGGGCTTACTGAACACTGGAAAGAGGAAAAACTGATAAAAATTGAAATTGACAGATTCGTTCATCTATGCATACCTAGTCCTAGACCTAGGGTGCAGCTGCGGAAAGCACCCATACTAAAAAGTCAAACAATCACAGCATGAAATGTTGCAAGATGGATAGTACGAAAAATCCCTGGTATTCTTAGCACAGACAGAGTCTCCAAAAGTGCAAGTAAAGATGTTCAACATGAACCGCAGAGGCATCCCCAGGGTCCTGTTTTACATTTGAACTGCACCTGAGAACCAGCAGTGGTTTGTTTGAATTCTAGTGTCTGGAAAATTTGACTTGAAGTTTGTACATTTTGTTAAGCTCTTGAGGTGTCCACATTTATCAGTCTCAGTGAATGCACAGATTGTGGTCTTTTTGCCACCTCTTCTCCATCCTAGTGTTAACCTTAATAAAATAAAAAAGGGTAAAGGACCCCTGGACAGTAAAGTCCATTCAAAGGTGACTATGGGGTGCAGCACACATCTCACTTCAGGCCGGGGGAGCCGGCGTTTGTCCACAGACAGCTTTCAGGGTCATGTGGTCAGTGTGACTAAACTGCTTCTGGCACAACGGAACACCATGATGGAAAGCAGAGTGCACAAAAATGCTGTTTACCTTCCCGTCACAGTGGTCCCTATATATCTACTTGCACTGGTGTGCTTTCGAACTGCTAGGTTGGCAGAAGCTGGAGAAGGCCCTATGTCTGGTTTACTGTAACTTCACTTATTGCAGTGGGTAACCTCCAGAATTTGCATATATACATATACTTATATATGTGTGTGTGTGTATATATATATATATATATATATATATATATATATATATATACATACACACACACACACCTCAAAGTACACCAGTCTAGAACTGTATTTTGAGATATTGAGTTGCACCAATGGGAAATGTAAGGTTGCCATACGTCTGGGCAGAAATCGCTGAAATGTCCCCAGAAATCTGGAAAACCTTCACCCCTCCCCCCAAATAAACCTCAACAACTTTTGTGTCCGGACTCTCACTTTCTGAAATATGATCCACATGTTAATCCAGGAGGTTTGAATCAGTTAATTGGCACTGGAATCTACAAAAATCCAATCCCTCAAGTGACCTGATTCTTTATAGCTTGAACCCACACTGTTCAATGTAATGTGCATTAAGCAGCGATGTACAGGGTAGACTCATATCAATCCAGTACTTTCCCACAGTCATTGAGGAAGTTCACACATCTCTAAGGCAATCCAGTCCTGTTTACATGCTGCTATATCGTGAAGCTGAGGCTCCAATACTTTGGCCACCTCATGAGAAGAGAAGACTCCCTGGAAAAGACCCTGATGTTGGGAAAGATGGAGGGCACAAGGAGAAGGGGACGACAGAGGAAGAAATGGTTGGACAGTGTTCTCGAAGCTACCAGCATGAGTTTGACCAAACTACGGGAGACAGTGGAAGACAGAAGTGCCTGGCGTGCTCTGGTCCATGGGGTCACGAAGAGTCGGACACGACTAAACGACTAAACAACAACAGCATAAGGTGACAGTAAGCATAGGAGAAGGAAGTGAAGATGAGGACCTTTTTGCCTGCTTCGATCATATAGAAGTCAACAGACTGAAGCAGGAATGCTTTTTGATCTTTCGGGGCTCCCAACACATTTTAGAACCTGGGTTATACACAGATGCAAGTGTGCTTATCTCTGACACCCCCCTCACATGTCTTGTTGAGATTCGTCTGTTTTGAGAGAGAATGGAGTGCACCTCTGGGGGTAAAGTCACATTGCTGTATAAGCAGCCTCCAAGGGACCTTTTGAGGCACAAGCCTGGGCAGTGTGTGTGGAGGTTCTGAGCTGCCCAGATAACTGGACTCTCCTCTCTGTTCTGCTGATATGAAAAGGAAAGCAGAGCAACACATTTGGGACCAGATTGGCTGCAGGAGTTGCTGGAAGGAGGTGTACAAGGTGCCATCCAACCATCTTAGAGACTCCACTCTGGATTTTTGTAGGGTTTCCTGCTTAGCCCTTTCTTCTGCCAAAGATAACTCAATTAAGTAATGATTGAAGTGGGCCTCCCAGTGATACCGATCAAATATTCTGTTTTCTGATTCATATAATGTCTATTCCATGAAGTGCCTCTGATCATATGCTAAGAGAAAAGATGGTTCCTTTTACTGTCTGCACTGCTCCAACTTTACAGGGTGTGTGTTTTTTTAATTATTCAAAATGCCCTCATCAATAATAAAGTGAAACTACAAGTTCCGCTGTACAACTGCACTGGAAACATTGAGGAAAACATGCAAAATTGATTCGCCAACTATTGCAAAGAACTTACTCATGAATGCATTTGTCATCGTCCCCCTGCACTACCAAAGTGAGAAAGCAGGGAAGGATGCAATTCATTAACTTGCCTTGAAACAAACAAAAACATGGAAAAAAATTCCACCCACAAACCCAGCAACATCTGCTAAAATCATGAACCTCCGATGGCTAAAAACCAGCAAGGGAGATAAAGAATGAGATACATGCTTCACTCTGGAGTGTTTCTTACAAATATGAGGTCCAATAAGCGATACACTTGCAGAAGGGAATATAGCTCAAAGCATTACCTTTTCCACATACGCTGAATTAGAGATTCATTTAGGTAAAATGTTATTGTGCAAGCTCAGACAGCAAATGTGCTAAAGCATAATTGGATGTTACCCTCTCTCCCTGTTTATACAGGAGTTGGTGTTTCCTTCTCTCACCATAATTAATAAGTACACAAATATAAGACACAAGGAGGAGAAAAAACACACCTGGGCGTCAGTAGTCCTTTTTGCAAATATGTTTTTAATAATAATAATAATAATAATAATAATAATAATAATAATAATGCCATAACTGAGATGGGTTTCTAAGAGAAGTCAACCAATTAGTGCCATCTATAAACAGATATATTAAACAGATGATTAGGCTTTCTAGCTATGCTAAATAATTAGAAGGACAGTTTTTGA
Source organism: Podarcis tiliguerta (assembly GCF_965153285.1). Classification (NCBI taxonomy): domain Eukaryota; kingdom Metazoa; phylum Chordata; class Lepidosauria; order Squamata; family Lacertidae; genus Podarcis; species Podarcis tiliguerta. The sequence continues at coordinate 69,189,671 of NC_139540.1, forward strand.
ACGTGTATTAGAGAAACAAGCATGTTGAGCTGAACTGCATGCCAACTGGGGCAACTTACTGACATTGATTTCTCCTCTCCAATCTCATTTGATTCAGTTGTGGCGGATGGAGGAAGGTACACTTGGATGGAATGATGGAAAATTGGGGTTAGAACAGGGGTGTGTGTGTAGCTCCATGCATCTGTTATCATTGAGAATGGGATTTTGGAGGAAAGGAGGGTGGAAGTCAATGTGTGGAGAAAGGGAGTGCAGTTAAAATGATAAGAAGGAGAAAACTGTGGTGAAGAAGAGACCCACAAAGCTGGCGAAAGGTAAGAGAAAAAGCGAGTGAGTGGATTTACATAGGTGGAAGCTGCGCTCTGACACTGGAAGCTGACAGACGGTCTAGAGCAGGGGTCAGCAAACTTTTTCAGCAGGGGACCAGTCCACTGTCCCTCCGACCTTGGGGGGGGCAGACTATATTTTGGAAAGAAAAAAAATAATAAATTCCTATGCCCCACAAATAACCCAGAGATGCATTTTAAATAAAAGGACACATTCTACTCATGTAAAAACACGCTGATACCTGGACTATCTGCAGGTTGGATTTAGAAGATGATTGGGCCAGATCCAACCCCCAGGGCTTAGTTTCCCTACCCAGGATCTAGGGCTCTCCAAATATTGCTGGACTCCAATTCTCATCATCCCTGACCATCTGTCCCATACTTCCTGGGACCTCTGGGAGTTGGAAGGAAAGCTATAGATTTTCTATCCCTGGGTGAGAGACTGAGCAGGAACTACAGCCCGTGATGTGAAAGACAGAATGGTTATGAGGAGCAGGAGAACACACAGTCTGCAATACAGATTATCATTGCAGGAGCACTACATTTTTACAGCATCTGGGTAAAACTGTAATGTTGAGCAGCACTAGCTTATCATATGGTACAGGCATATATGCGTACGAAATTCCTTGTATTTCAGGTGAGTCAGCTGAGTTGCACTTGACTCTTAAAATGAGAAATTTTGGGGTAGGGATAGGTTTGACGGTTTATAGAGAGGCACATGGAAATAAACACCAATGATTTCAATGTGTCTTCTGTTCCATCCTAGAATAAAGCTTTAAGCATTTCACCTAACTTGTAGAAAGCATCCCTTATATTAAAAGTAAGCACCAACTACGTATATCCAATATTGGATCCCTGTTCAAATGATGCATAAAAATGGATTGCAGAGTTTAATTAGGACTGAGTGAGCTGTGTATTATTTCTATTTATATTCAACAATGTCAGCTAGCCATGGGCCAGCTAGTTGGCTATGCTTTGTCCATCCCTCACATTGCAAAAAGAACATGAATAATCCATAGCTCCATAAAAGAAAGAGCAGGAGACGGAAGGAAGATTTCTGACCTCCAGCGAGTGTCTTTATCCATTTATATTCCTCCCAAACACCACGTTGGAGTCAAGGGAACTTTTCCTATGCTTTGTATTTCTTGCCCAGTTTTCTTAGACCCCCTTAATTCTCTCTTCACTGTGTTCTGGTGGCATTTGGTCCCCTGCTTGCTGAGCTTTAAAGCTTTCAAAATCAGGGCTTTGCTTTCAGCATTGGAAAAGATGGGAAAGGAGTCCAGAAGATTCACATGCTCTTCTCCATCCTGTGCAAAAATGTAACAGTGGATGCCATACCACATTGTTTTCATCCACAAAGGACTGAACAATGTCCTCTTAATTATTAGTTACTAATATATCTTGTGTTAGCAATGGCCAAAGTTATTTAACATTTTCAGGAAGGTTCTGAGTAGTGTTTCTCATTGTATAATTCTCTCGTTTTGCTCCACTTGAGAAAGTGTTTACATGTTTATTTACATCTCTCTGAACTCATTTTATTTGCCCCCAGTGATATCACTAAGTAGCCAAATCTGATTGGTTATGTAGCATCATGGCATCACCCTGTTAATATAAGATAGATAGATGATAGATAGATAGATAGATAGATAGATAGATAGATAGATGATAGATCTAGAGAGAGATATACAGTGGCACCTCTGGTTACAAACTTATTTCATTCCAGAGGTCTGTTCTTAACCTGAGGTACCACTTTAGCTAATGGGTCCTCCCACTGCCACCGCACTACTGGTGCACAATTTCTGTTCTCATCCTGTGGTAAAGTTCTTAACCCGAGGTACTACTTTCAGGTTAGCAGAGTCTGTAACCTAAAGTGTTTGTAACCCAAGGTGTTTCTAACCCGAGGTATCACTGTATATATAAGCACATTCATTTGGAGTCCTGTTTAAAAGCTGCAAAAAATGCTCAACAAAAAATATCACAGCTTTAGGTTGGGATAAAGCAGTAAGAATGAAAATACAGCTAGGTCGAAAACCACTATTCAATTTATCAAACCTTTTTCCAAAGTTCTCTCTTAATTATTTACATACTAAGGAAATAAAAACTTTCCCCACACTTTCTTTATGGTGACGTTAATATAACGGGGTGACAAAAGCAGGGTGCTTGGTTGGTGTCTGATTTTAAAATGAGAAGTCACCATGCAATTAAGTACAAAAACTTGCATTGACTGACAACTGCTGGTGTGGTATCTTGACCAGATATGGAGACCAAGGTTAGAGTAAAAGCCGTATAACAGATATTACTTCTGCAGCTTTTCCAATCCGTATGTCTGCACTGAATGTGGCAAAAAGTTCTGGAGCATGAGGCTTATACAAAACACAAGAGTCCTCCTCCGTCTGTATGGCATAATATGGAGCATTTCACCCTGTTAATGGTATATTCCCTATTTGACTGATTTAATTTTCATGATTAAATCGGAAAGAAGAAATAAAGAGTTTCCAGTAGGGGTGCCACTGGAAACGGTGTGGTGCCAACGTAGAGGCAGCTAGAGGAAGCAACAGCATGTAACAAGATCAAATTCGCACAAGGTGTTTGGGGGGGGGGAATTCTCTCCTCCCCTTAAAATTTGAATGGAAGTGCAATCTAACATGAGAATGGTCAGCTGCCTGTGAAAAATGCAAGGCTGCTCAATTTTTTTAAGGAGAAAAAAGTGACAGAAGATAATTTTTGGTCCAATATGCACTTTTTGCCAAGCATATAATACATTCCCGTATGTATTTTCCCACCAACAAACGTCTTTTCCTTGCACACCTCACCCTTTAGATGCATTTTTGTACATATTATTTGGCTCAAGAACTGCACTACAAAATTCAGGGGGGGAATGCAAATCTCAAAGGATGGCTGTGTTTGGGTCCATATCTTGTTTTGAATAGTGTTTTTTTTAATTTGAGCTGAATGTGAACTCCAAATTTAAATGTGAAGTTTCTCCTCCATCTCTAGTTGAAGGGAGAGCCTTCTGAAAATGTATCAAATTTGATTAACAAAAAAACCTTCTTTGGTTTAATTTGTTGTCTTAAGGACTTCTTGTGCTATAAAATGCCAGGAAATTCCCTCTGTTAATGGTCACACCATAAACAGACCTGCCAATTAGGTAATACAGAAATGGTATGGTATCCTATGTTGTGGTTAGTTCAAGATGAATGACTGGCAGTGACAGAGGAGTAAACCCAGATTTGTCTCATTCATGGAACAGACGCATGGAGGCTCTGCAACTGAAGCTGTCATGCAATGAAGCTGCAATTCCCTGTTAGTGGCAATCTTCTAAGAGGCTATGGAAGAAGAAGCATGCTCTTAGATGTTCTAGGGTAAAGCCATTTAGTGTTCCACAGTTCAAAAGTGCAGAAGTGGATTGCGCTTACAAGACACTCCAGAACTAGTGCTGATGTTGGAATACTGGTGCTCATAGATCTCACCCTTGTTATCAGGCTGGCTACCATGCCAGTTGAAACACCAATACAGTCAACAAGAGGAGACCCACGCAAAGTGCATGACAGGCTCCATAAAGGAGTGCTGCCATCGCCGCTGCTGCCCAGGACTGACCTGCTGGGAGCCTGAAGGGCCCTGCCTTGCTGGGCAGAGAGGGCTCTGTTTTTGTTTTTCTATATTGATTTTAGTTTCTATCTATCTCATTTTAAATTGTGACTGATATTAATGCTGTATTAGTTTTAGATTTTATGATTTAGGTGGAAATTGTTTTCCATTGGGTTGGGTACTTTTTGATGTGTGGCGCTGTGATCTAAACCACAGGTCAGCGGTTCGAATCCCCACAACAGGGTGAGCTCCTGTTGCTCAGACCCAGCTCCTGCCAACCTAGCAGCTCGAAAGCACATCAAAGTGAAAGTAGATAAATAGGTACCACACCGGTGGGAAGGTAAACGGCGTTTCTGTGCGCTGCTCTGGTTTCGCCAGAAGCGGCTTAGTCATGCTGGCCACATGACCCAGAAAAACTGTCTGTGGACAAACGCCGGCTCCCTCGGCCAGTAAAGCGAGATGAGCGCCGCAACCCCAGAGTCGTTCGCGACTGGACTTAACTGTCATGGGTCCTTTATGTTTACCTTTTTATTTATTGTTTATGACTTTTGTTATGTTGGTAATTATGTAAATCTTCTCATGGTGTAAGCCACCTTGAGCATTGTTTTAACTATGGAAAGGCGGCATACATATAAAATGATTATAATGATGATGATTATGGCAATCTACCTCCCAGCATGAGGGATGGTTGCTGTGCCTGCGATGGATACAAAGAGAACTACTCTTCAGTTCTGTGGATCCTAAAATATAAAAGGCAAATATGGAGTTTTTGTGGGGTCACGGAACATTAACTCTGTTCCCCATCAATTGCAGAACTTAAATGGATAGTTTTAATTTCATCTAAAAAACATTTATAATCCTTAATTGAAATAAGCTGCGTAAAATACATGCCTCAGAAAGTAGCCTGGAAGCCTTTTAGCAGATTTGATTTATTTTTACTTAAAGACTCACAGTTTTATCTCTGCATGAAGTGAAGGAATCCTTCTGTTAGAACAGGGAATATAGCCTGCTTGAACCGTTCATTTCTACCCCAAATGCAGCAAAAATAGATCATTTGTGGCCACACAATGGGTGTCTGGTTTGTCAAACAGGAGTAAATACAAATGACAAATTGGTAGCTGTGCTCATAATAATTTTTTATTATTATTATTTTGAAGCATACATCTCATATCTGTCACTTTTAATATCCCTGTCAGTAATTATGAAAGCCCTCAAGGCTGTTTGTTCGACTCCACACGATTTGCTTTCAGTGATAATAGCCCGCAGGGATATACATATATTGTTCTTGAAAGGTAATAATTAGTTTTGCATAGTCACATACCACATACCGTACAAGGGTGCCTCATTCATGAAAAAAAGATTTTTAAGAAATGAAAGTGGGAACCTAATGAATTCTTTTTTCCCCTTCTAATGTTGCTTTTGAAGAAAACATTTAGCTTGAGTGCAAATGCCTATTCAGAGCTTGAAAAATGTTTAAAATGTCATTAATTTTTTATTGAACACTTCCTTATGCTTTAAATTACATCTGGCAAATCTATAATGCATTAGATGGAGAACATTTTATGCATGGCTATACAAGAGATGAAAGAATATTTGTTAGATGTAGGAGGTGGTGCAGAGGTAGTCGTGGAGACCTATTTTTCTTCTTCATTTAAGCATTCACCCTGTGAAGGAACACAGAAAACTGCACCCACAACATACTCCTCAAAATGGGAGTTACAGTATAATTCCCACTAGAAGAACCCAGATGTTTCAGCCATCTTTCTGAAATTCTCTTTGCAGCCTGAAAATCCATCAGTTGTTTATGCTAAGGAGGAACTTTTAAATTCATCTCAGGTTTCACTGTAGGTGACATTTGGTGGAACTTCAGTCTGCAAGTGTGTCCTCTGCATGGGACAATTTTTTCACCATATGTGGAGACTCACCATCTAGTGCCAAAGAGCTTGTTACTTCCACTTCACTTTTCCTCGGACATGGCACTAGAATGGCTGTAAAAACGAAATGGAAAGCTTCTGCTTTGAAGCAAACCAGAGTTCCTTGTTACGTCCAATCCTAAGCTTATGCTTAGTTCAAAAGTAGGAGCAAAAGTAATTGCCTTGTCATTTTTTACCTCTGGCCGTACCCTTCTCTGGCATGTGTCCATCAAAAAGTTGTCCATGAGGAAATGTAGACTTTGGATGGAAAAATGTTTCCGCACCTGGTTTAAAATGCTCACAGTTCCCCTGAGCTTGGACATAACAAGGAACTTACTCCAACATTGCACCTCAGGAAACTTTCTATGGCCTTCATGAGAGGCAGAGGAAGTGAATGTGGCTTTCTATAACAGTACAAGGTAGCGTACTGCTGCTTCCTATTGGTTTTATGTACAAAGTCTTTCCATGCCTTTCTATTCTGATTTTCTCTGCCACCTACACAACTTTTGACCCAAGTGGCATAGAGCTGGAGAGATTGGAAAAGCTTCACCATCTCATCAGTTTGTAGTCACAAGCACAGGAGTGGGTACAGCATAAAAGCCAGCAACTTGAACCATCAGCCTATTATTTATTTAGAATCCCCATACCATAATAAACAGATTGGTGGATGAGGTGGAATGCTTTCTGGTTTCTTCTCAAGTCTAAGGTGCACAATTGAGACTTGAATACGTACTTGTTCCAATAATGCTTTCCCAGCTACTATATAAACCATTAAGCTTCATTGCAATGTTAAGACAATTTCGTTGTTTGGGTTTGCGATGAAGCTGGATAAAGTCCATGAAATGTACAGATGTAGGAGGCTGTGCCGTGTTGCTAACAACTTCGCAAACGAGGTGCACAGATGTCTTGTGCATCTTAAATTATGATTATTGGCCATTTTATTTTGCTATGCACTTCAGTGGGCAATCCGAGAAATGCGGTTAATTACTTTATGAGATTGTTACATACTTGAATCACAAGAGTAGAAAAATACTTCATTACAAAAAATAAAATAAAAGAACCAGCTATATCAAATAATATAATGTTCAATGCCACCACCACCCACTTCTTAACTAATTTGTATCATTATGATGAAACAAATATACTAAAACTCGGCTCTCTCTATAAAAACAAAACAAAACAAAAAGTGCAGCTGTATGAATTTCCTGAAAAAATAGAGCGAGGCAGAGCGTAAATTAGTGCCTTTACATTGACAGCTTGAGGTCTCTTCACACTTCATATCGTTAGTCATGTGCGTTTTAGAAAAAGGAGAGTGTAAATATGGCAAGAAGGTGTTCAAAAACATATGGTGAGTAGCAAACCTGGGCTTTTTGCTGAATAACATGTACAGATGACTATGTGAAGGAAATACAGGAGTTCGTGGGATCTTGTCAGTAGTGGCACCATTGAATGTGCTTCTGAAAATGACCATATATGATTATTTATCAGGAGCGCCATTACTTCTAATTAGTTTAAGTTATAAGAAAGTAAGTACTACATGTATCATTAATGCATACTGGTTTTAATCACTTAATTTTAACCTGATCAAGAGAAGGCATTTGAACCTTCGTTCAAATCCTTTCTACCATGAAACCTGAAGTCATACCTGAATTGGAAAACAACCTTAAAGATTAAGGCTCATTGCCATTTTCCCATAAAAATAGGTGCCGGAACTCACCATGAACACCTCCCTTGTTCTCTTATAATGTCACTGGTGACCACCTGAGAGGTGCCGGAACTGAGTTCTGGTGAGTTTGGGGTGAAGCTGTTGGAGATATGTGAACATTCCTACTGATGCTCACAACCTCAAAGGGCTCCTCAAGCACTTACAAAGAGTGTGCAGTGCGGCATATTCTTCACACACACACACATAACATATGCAAGGGGGAAAAGGGGAACGGTTCCACTCGTTCTGACCTATATGTCATTATGGTTTCTGCTCTCCCATCACACAACGAGCTGTGGAGTGGATATCTGTGGTGAGGAGTCTGCTCTACTCAGGTAGGCTCTCTGTACAATCCTGGCTTAGAGAGCAATCCAAACCCACCATCTAATAGGATGGGTGAGCTAAGAGCCAGTGGATCATTAGCTGACATATTTAGCCTATAGCTAAGCCTAGAATCTGTAGAATCTGTAGTATTTAGCCTACAGCTAAGCCTAGAATCGTACCTCTATATAAGGGACTTGCCGATCGAAAGGTCGGCGGTTCGAATCCCCGTGGCGGGGTGCGCCCCCGTCGTTCGGTCCCAGCGCCTGCCAACCTAGCAGTTCGAAAGCACCTTCAGGTGCAAGTAGATAAATAGGGACCGCTTACCAGCGGGAAGGTAAACAGCGTTCCGTGTGCTGCGCTGGCTCGCCAGATGCAGCTTGTCACGCTGGCCATGTGACCCGGAAGTGTCTTCGGACAGCGCTGGCGGTGAGATGGGCGCACAACCCTAGAGTCTGGCAAGACTGGCCCGAACGGGCAGGGGTACCTTTACCTTTACCTTTAAGCCTAGAATCCAGTGCTTTTTTATTTAAAAAAATGTTTAGGGGTTCTCTCATCTTCCTACTCATTTTGAAATACTGCCCCTCAATGAGGCCAAACTTAGATTCACAAAATGTTTAGGGGTATGCATATCCTTGCACCCCCCTCCCCCGGAAAAAAGCACTGCTAAAATCACATGTTATCTGGAACAATAGCAAACTCTTGCCTTCTTTACTCCAACCTCCCCTTTGGTCCCTCTTCCTCTGCTCTTCTCACCTGCCCAAAATTTTAGAATTGTGTTCTTAAAGTGCCATGCATACTGGGGACAGAAAATTCCTGTGAATACTCATGGGTGGGGTACAGGGTTTTTGTCCCACTTATGTATCTGATTCCTGAAGTGGCTGACAATGTACACAAGTGTCTTTCCTTCCATTAGGTGAATCATGTTGTCTGTAAGCGGGACTCTGCAACCTTCCCAGAGTGCCCAGTTAAGGCCCTGAGGAAACATCATGAGATAACTTCTCCCATGGAGCTTTTTTCAGATCCGGAGGCATAGCCTTACAGAGAGGCTGTGGCAGGATAATAATAATAATAATAATAATAATAATAATAATAATAATAATAATTTATTCATACCCTGTCCATCTGTCTGGGTTTCCAAAGTCACTCTGGGTGGCTTCCTACAAAAATACATTAAAGCATCAGTCATTAAAAACTTCCCTAAACAGGGCTGCCTTCAAATGTCTCCTAAACATCAGATAGTTGTTTATTTCTTTGACATCTGATGTGAAGGCATTCCACAGGGTGGGCGCCACTACCAAGAAGGCCCTCTGCCTGGTTCCCTGTAACTTCACTTCTCACAGTGAGGGAACCACCAGAAGGCCCTTGGCACTGAACCTCAGTGTCTGGGTTGAACAATGGGGGTGGAGACGCTCCTTCAGGTATACTGGGCCAAGGCCATTTAGGCCCATTTAGGCCCACAATTTGAATTATGCTCCAAAATGTATTGGGAGCCAATGTAGGTTTTTCAAGACCAGTGTTATGTGGTCTCGGCAGCCGCTCCCAGCCACCAGTCTAGCTGCCACATTCTACATTAGTTGTAGTCACCTTCAAAGGATAAATATTTACACACATAGGCGCCAACTCCTAGGGGTTGAGGTCCCTTTGCCCCCCCAAAAAAAATATTTGAGGGGGCTGAGCCTCTGCAAAGTTGATGAGCATTTCCATTCAAATAGTATGTGTGTGCTGTGTCTTGTTGTTGATTATGTGGGACAGTGGTTTACCTGGGCCCCCAATATTTTATTCAAGTTGGCACCCCTTTTTACACACACACAAAAAGCCTATACACCCTGCCCTTGCATGCTACCACCCTTGGTCACCTCACAATAAGGTAAGGTCGAAATACCATTTTGCCCAAATTCTCAATGAGACAGAAAAATGGAAGCTTCTTTAACAGGGGGTGGGTGGGAAGAACTTTCACAAAACAGGAGGGCAGATTTTGGCATGGCAAAAATTATGTGTTCTTCATGACCATCTAATCAAAGGGATAATGTGGCCTGTTAGCTGAGCACAGATTAATGCAGTATTCAAATAGTGCCTTCTTTCTGTGCTTCTAGGGCACTATAGCTCTTAATGTATCTTCCTAAGAACATCTGCAGCTTGAAATCCCACAGTCTAGCCCATGTTTCTCTGAAACAGATATCAATTAGTGTTTCTACTTCTTCTGTTATGGGAATATTGAATTGCTGCTTTTCTCCACTTGTTTGAGCATCTGGGAAATCACCATGACAACCAGTGCATGCCAGGTGTCTGTTTAGAAAGCACTCCCTTCCTTCAGCCTTCCTCAGTAAAATTCATTACCTTAATTGCCAAGCTAATACTGAAGCAAAACGAGGCTGAGCATAAAGATTAAAAAGACATACTTCTTGATTAAAATCTTCATAACCCAAAATCTGTATAATCTGTAAACTACACCAAATATATAAATCAGCTTAAGCCTGGAAGGTGCCCATTAATATGCACGAATATATATATTTTTAACACTCTCAAAATTACCACTCCTGTTAAATAAAGTGAAAACAGAAAATGAGGAATACTGCATTCTTTCAAAAAATATTGAAACTACGACTTGAGGGTAGAATTAGATTTTTATTTTATTTTTTAAAGGAAACAGTGCGCCAGAGCATTCAATATATAGATAACCCCAAGAGGCAGATAGATTCGCAGGAAAGTGTTGGAAGATTGTACAAGATCGGTACGAACGATATGAAGAAATTGCTGCAGCATGGGCAAAAGGTCAAACTTGACCTCAGCCATTATGATTGTCTCCTCAGCCAAGTATTGCAAACTGCTGCTGCAAAATGAAACAGCTAAGTGAAGTGAGAAGGCTTTGATTGTGACTTCAACAGCCGAGTGTTTATTACTAGACCCCCCCCCCAAATGTCTGAGTTGATGGCCTCTTTGTTTCTGGGCCCATTTCAAAATGCTACCATTGATCTTCAAATCCCTAGCATAACCACATGGAGGTGTACTTGCAGGAAAACCCTTCCCCGGGCCATAGAGTCTGCCATGTGCATTTAGATCGCATTAGAATTTTTCTGGGTGCTTCCACCATCATAAATGGGGTTGATGGTTGTAAGATCTAGTGAAAAAATGGGGTACCTCTGTTCCATCAGGTTTCCTCGCTGGTTGTGATTACCAGTGTTTGCAAAGTCTTTGCTCACATTATTTGGATTTCAAACTGCATGGATAAAGGAATATGGACCACCTGTTGGCATTGTGGTATCAGGTTAGTGACAAATGAGAATCCCTGTCAAGGTTTGACAGTGGGGGTGGGGGAAATAAAGATCCAGCCTATTAGACAGATCCAGCTCCCCACCCCTTATAATGTACTTTATATTTTGGAAAGAGGTTTTTCTGTCCATATGTATATTCAGATGTCACTCGATACATTGCCGCCAAACTTGGCACAAGGGTTTCTGAGGGGAGGTTGGTACTCTTTGTTGACATTTGGATGTCAGGATGTCAGGGGCTGGGCAGAGGAGGAGGAGTGGTGGAGACCGCCTCCCCATCCTGACCCTTCCAGAGAGGAGGAAGAGGAAGACAGTATAGATTTACAACAGGGGGTTGAGGGAGGTCACAGCTCAGAGGCAGATGAGAGGGAAATCTGGGAAATCATGGGAGAGCCAGAGTAGCTGGCTGACATGTTGTCACTAGAAAGCATCCCAGACCCACCACCTCCCAGAACCTGGCAAGTCTTGAAAGTAGGAGAGCAAAGAGCTTGAAGACAGAGGGCACTTAGTAGCATCCATAGAGGAGGTGATGAGGTTGATGAATGAGTAAGTGGGAGAGCCGGGTGATGGAGATTCACTGGGGTTAATGCCATTATCCAAGAGGCTTGGTTCTATAACATCTCTCTGTAAAGTCTGAAATAAAAAAGGACTGTATGAAACTTTTCCTTGTCTTTATACTTTCCTGGGCAACTAGCTGGGAACCGGGGCAGCACCCTGACAGCAGGGAGCAATAGCCATTCAAAGTACATACCTTCCAACTTTTCTTGAGAAAGGAAATGTGGTCTTATGAATCCATCCCAAAGTTACACATAAAGTTGATTATTTGATGAGTATAGGTTTGTGAATGTATATCTATTGGCCTCAATTTGATGGGTTACAAACTGGCAAACTAATCTAAAACTTTTCCTCAATAGTAAAAGTTAATATATTCCCCAAATAAAACTATTCACCACCTATTATGGAGATCCATCTTGACAGGGCTGAGATGCAGTCTGACTGTTAACTGCTTTTGGCTTTCCCAAGATTTAAAGCATATCCTCTTTGTGACATCACACATGACATCAGAATGGCATATTTGCATCCAACCTAGACTATCTCCATGCCAACAGCAATGGCCAGTAATTTTTGACTGTCAGAAACCTTTCCTTGTCTTTATACTTTCCTGGACAACCAGCCAGGAGCCGCTGACAGCATCCTGACAGAGACGCTATATTGAATCAAGATGGCAGATGAAAATGTGACTTCAACCACTTTGGGGCATAGGTCTAGCCATTTCCTGAGATGTTTTCACCAGAGCTGGAATGAGGGTTCCTGGAGTGGAGACGGTGGTCTTCATTGCTGTTTAGATGCCAGGTACCATTCTGAATCAAGATGGTGAAGCAAAACATAACTTTAGCATGACTTTTCCTGTTTATTCTCATAGGTTTGGCCTCCTCTGGAGATATTGCTGCTAAACTCAGCATGAGGGTTTCTTAGGCAGAGGCAGCAGTCTTTGTCAATGTTTGGATTCCAGGCATGTTTTGTGGACCAACACATGACTTTTTACATGACAGGTCCAAACACAGAAATTACACTTTCCATTAAAAAAATCACATTTTTCAGTTTCTAACCTTGCTGGTGCCTTCTCAGTAGTGGTACACAGTTCTTTTTTTCTGGGGTTACGTGGGGTACACATACCCCTTAAAATTTTGTGAATCTAAGTTTGGCCTCATTGAGGAGCAGTATTTCAATATGAGCAGGAAAATGAGAGAACCCCTAAACATTTTTCTTAGAAGAAGAAAAAGCACTGGTGGTACACCAGCTGTGGAAATCGGCTGGCTAAGATTTTCCTCACCATATTTCTGCTGGCATCTAGGATGCATATGGATATATATGGTTTTATTCAAAATTTGCTTTCTTATTTGAGGTATTTATAGTCTGTACCCCATAGTCGCCTTTGACTGGACTTAACCATTCAGGGGACCTTGACCTTTACCTTTTACGTTCTTCACTCAAGAGTCCCAGAGTGGGAAACAAAAACATTTTAATCACAAGTCAGAATGAAAAAAATAAATAAATTCAGCTAATGCATTTAAGCTGGAGAAATGATGGCTTAGCAGTGCACGTCTCCTCACAATTCCTTGCAACAATGTTATGTCCAGAGCACAGTTGGGAAAAGAAAATGGTAGCTGGATCATTGAAAGAGGAGGTCTGATCCTGCTACCTGGAGTAGCAACAAAATAAAGTATATATATATATAAAAGATGGAAGAAGCTGTTACTGTGAAGGGTAGCGCTAAAACACAATGGAGGTGAATTTTACCACACACACATACACAAATAATAAAAATAAACCCCTATGGGGGAACAGGTATCACCCCTCCCACAGGTGAAAATTTATGTTCAAATGGCATAAATTAATACCAAATCCAAACGCCATTCAGGAGCATCCAGTGGCGTAGCGTGGGTTGTCAGCACCCGGGGCAAGGCAAGTAATTTGCGCCCCCCCCCCCCACTGCACTGTCCCTCCCCCAGATAGTCCCTCGCTCTCTCTCCGCACCGCACCGCACGCCTGGCACCCTCCCCTCCACAGTGGGCGGCGACCCAGCGGCTCGGATCGGATTCGCACAGCTAGCACTGCAGTGAGAGAGATTGAGTGAGCCAGGTAGGGGCAGAGAGCTGCGAGTGCGAGTGCGCCCCCCCCCGAATGTTGCGCCCGGTGCGGACGCCCCCCCCCCCCCGCACCCCCCACGCTACGCCACTGGGAGCATCGTTACTGCCAGGTGAGCTGGTTCACATTTGGCAGAGAGAAGACAAGCTTTTTTTTTACACCGCTTTACTGGTGTAAGTTCTTGTCGGTGCCTGGTCATATGGCTAAGCTGAATGGAGTTAGGGCTGTGTCAGCGTATGTCTACCTGATCCAGGTTTGGGGATTTATGCCAGAGGTCTGCCAGTTATTGATTTGATCATTCCAGGATAATTTAGATTTTGGATTGTCCGCTAAGGTCACAGTCCTAGAGCGATTTATCTGGGAGAAAGTCTGGTGAGACTTCCTTTCTATAGGTAGGCATTAAGTGTGTTTCTGATTGTGTGGCAATAACAGTAAAAGGCAGCGTAAACATCTCGGTGTAATAACTAGACAATTAGCATTCTACTGAATAAGTTGCTGGTTCTCTCCTGGTTAAAATTAACTAACTTTTTGAAATGAACAAAGTAGACCTCCTTCCCTATGGTGCTACAATGACGCCAACTTTAAACAGACTTCAGTTTAGCTAAATTGTTGTTAATCTAAAGTGTTTTGTTTTTCATCTGCACACAAAAAGCATCTGTGCATTTTGTTGCTGGGAGATTGTAATTGCAGAATATATGGTTTTATTTGGGATAGATGACACTCCCTCTTCCCTCTGCTAAGAACCACATTGTATTGAATATGCATAAATTTGAAAGCTGTTTCAGCATTTTCTGCTTTTTGATGTTTCAAGGCAAGATTTTCTTTTTGAGCACATTCCTAATCAGGAGAAAAAGAGACAAAGAAGGAACTGCAAAAATTGGAGCCTTTTGTGAAAAATTTGAGCTGTTTAGATGCAAGATTTTGGAAGGTGCTTATCTCCTCTGGCAGAGTCCTCAGTACTTGAGATAGGCCTAGAAATAGCCTCCTATTCACAGCAGATGGTGGCGAGGCAAAGAGGGAAGGGTGAAATAATCTCATTTTCTGAATCTGTGGCCTTTCATATCTCAGGGAAGATTAAGTGATGTTGACCAGCCATACCCTGAATGGTTCTCCAGGAAATTCTCTAGATCTGTGAGGTGTAAGAATTGTGAAAGCAGAAGAATGGATAAAAATACACATTTAAAAATGGGATGAAATTAAGTGATAATCAGTGGGCCAGATTCAACGAAATAGTTATACCAGCAGGAGCAAATGCAACGAGGTCGACTAACACAAGTATGGCTTTCCTCCTTCTTCACCGCCTATGTGAGCCCAAATTGGCTCTGGGGCTGAGAAGAACCTGCACAGAACAGGGGGAGGAGAGATGAAATAGTTGCATCTGGCAAACAGAAATGTCTGTGCAGCAGGTCAGTTATAATAGCATAACATTGAATTTCACTCAGTACATATTTAATCATCATCATCATCATCATCACTCACACTTTACATTGTGGGTACCCTTTGCGGGATCGCGTCTGGTGCTACAGTTCCCAGGGAGCTTACTGGCAAACAGGGGCTGGCTCACCTCTCAGTGTTAATTTTTGGAGGTTCACGCCCAGCCTCAGTAATCAAGTTTCATTGCTGGGAGGTGGGGCCAGCCCCATTTATAAATAGGGAGTGGAGTCAACAATAGCCAGGCATTCAGCGCTGGAGATTCACCCTCCCTACCCTCCCTTTGTTTAATGTTTACTTGTTTGCAGGTTAACTTTTTCTTCCTGCTTGGTGGGCGTTGCTACGGTCTTTGACTGGTTGCTGTTGAAGGACCGGGAAGAAATTTTCCTGCATTGGCTGGTTTTGTCTTCCCCATAGCAATTCGTCACAGCTTATGGCCTTGGGTGGAATCCTTTAGTCTTCTCTTCTCTATAAAGGGGGGTGCAGCGGTGACTCACCCCCCTGTGGAGGTGATTCCAGGGTCCCCCCCTTAAAGGGGTGCTATATATGGGTGTCACTGGTCATACACTGAAAGGTTGTCAGTGAACTACCCAGCTTGCGGAGATATGGACTTGGCTGCCTGCTACACTTCCCATAACCCTAAACCAAGGTCTTCCTACATTTGGAAGTTTAATAAAGTTGTGGCCTAATTTTAATTTTATGTAACATTGTCCTTATAATTCCTCAGGGCTGGGGCTGTTGCCACCTGGTCATGCAATACAACCAAATATGAATTTTATACACACATCTTAAGCTTACATTGATCGAGTGAGATCCAATGTAGCACAAGTGGCCTTCTTCTGAATCTGCAATGGGAATTCTTTATCCTCTCCTCCCTACTGCAGCCCCATTGGTGAGAATTAGGCTCTACTTAGTTCCAAGTCAATGTGTTATATCTATTATTGAAAAAAAATATCTGAGGACTATGCCATAGCACCACCCTCAGCTCTAACTATAGTCAGATTACGAGCTGAATGGGAGATATGGCAGAGAGCCTGTTTGAAGCTTAACCTCATTTGGATCTGGGAGTTTCCCTGATCTTTGCATTGCTCCAGTGCACAGGAGCTCAGGTTGTATTCTGTGGTCTAATTCCTCAGAAAGTGCACGATTCTCTAGAAAAGCAGTATCTGTTGGCTTTTGCTAGACTCTGTTAGAACTGTGATGACCTGTGTTGAAAATAAATATGATTCTTTTCTTTAATGGAGAGCCAGAAAATAATTCTTGGAAAATATGGAAGGGGTGTGTGTGTGTGTGTGTGTGTGTGTTGGTGATGATTCTCAAAGCAAGCTCTCACACACCTAGCAAATTCCAAATCAAGCTGATGGGGCATACCTCCGAAGGTATGCTCCAATGACACCATCATTTTGTTGTTGTTAAGTTCTCTAAACAGAAAGAAATTTAGAAAAAAAGAATGGGGAAAAGAATGCTCAAGAGACAGAAACAGGCAAAGGCATTGTGGGAAAGGAAGGCTGTTTATGAAACAAAAATTGAAAGTGTTGCAGGGTGAGACGAAAGATTGGCATTCAGCCTAAAATGCTGAAGGTTCTTAGTCTATAACTGAACTTCTAAAAACTAAGAAGGATTAATTCTATTAAATCTGTAAAAGCATTGCACATCCTTCCTTTCCCCAACAGTTCATGCTTGGTATCACCATCAAAGGGGTGAGACAAGAACATTCATTTTTCTGTAAAGTAATGGTACATGACCAATTTTAGATAATGGAAGTCCCTTGCTTTTATCTTAATCCTCAGTTATTGTTATGTCTCAAATGGGCACCATTTAATTCTGACATCCTGTTGAAGCTGATCTGGATCTTATCCTCTGGATATATGTAATTGCTGTGTGTGCTCAATTGAAAAGACTTTTAGCAAAGTGCTTTGTAGCGTATTGTCTCCCTCTAGAATAGCAAATGTCTGGTTGAACAAAACCCTTAGCACAGACCTAGGAATGACTAGGTTGATGCTGTTTTTCAGACTAGAGCTTCGTTTTCTTGTAAATTGCAAATGCCAGTCAGTTTCCAGCCAAGAAGTGACAAGAAAGTGTAGAGCATGCAAGTGTGAATCAGTGTTTTGTCCTAGATTTCTGTCATAATTAAATGTTTCTTGCCATTGGACAATGGGCCTCTGCTGCTAAACTATTTTTGTGAAAATTGATTGAAGTGAGGGGAAATATAGAAACTGCACTGAGGTATGCTAGAACTTTCTAGCTGCTATGTAGATGTGGTTATGTAACCAAAGGGCTTTCAAGCAGAGGTGTGCACCAACCACAAGATACAGAGTAGACCCTGACAAGCCTGCCTCAATCTGAGGTACCCCATAGGCCAAAAAAGTTGGAAACTAACCAACGAGTTTGCAGCTGTGTTCGATGAGTCGCTGGGATGCTACAAGGGCCCACCAGTTGCACTGAGTCTCAACCCGGCTGTTCATTTCCATGAAGGCTCCATGGGTACCATTTGCCCTGAAACCCAAGATTGATTCCAAGCCTCTTCCCTCTTTAGAAATGGAAGTTGCGTTTAAAAGTTAAGCAATGGGACTTCCATGCTCATTCTACCATTCATAACTTGTGATTCACCTTGCCAGACTTGGATCACCAGCTTAATAATCAGGCTGATTTTGCTGCTTGAGAGAGAATTTAAAAAGTGAATGAATGAATGAATGAATGAATGAATGAATAGGGGAGGGGGTTGCCAGTACATGACTAGTAGGCTGCATTTGGCTTAGTTGATCTCTGGGAGCTCAGGCCTACCATAGCGAAATGGAAAAATGGGTATAAGGCAGCAGTGGGGAGCCTCCAGTCCATAGGTCTAAATTATGCCCATTCAGAGTCCTAATTAGGGATGCGGGTGGCACTGTGGGTTAAATCACAGAGCCTAGGACTTGCTGATCAGAAGGTTAGCAGTTTGAATCCCCGCGATGGGGTGAGCTCCTGTTGCTTGGTCCCTGCTCCTGCCCCCCTAGCAGTTCAAAAGCATGTCAAAGTTCAAGTAGATAAATAGGTACCATGCCAGCGGGAAGGTAAACGGCGTTTCCTTGTGCTGCTCTGATTCACCAGAAGCGGCTTAGTCATGCTGGCCACATGACCCTGAAGCTGTACACTGGCTCCATCGGCCAATATAGCAAGATGAGCGCTGCAACCCCAGAGTCAGTCATGAATGGACCTAATGGTCAGGGGTCCCTTTACCTTTATTAGAGTCCTAATTTGGCCCGTCAGGATATTTTACTCAAGCCATCCCAACTTGTTCCACTCATATATAATATCAGAGGTGGAACTGGTGAAGTTGCAACTGCAAATGAAGAACTGGGAACTTTAAAGTGCATTCCTGATTGTTCCTTGGCAAGCAGGACTTGTACTCGGTGCCTTTTAATTTGGCATAAAACAGAAGCTCTGCTGGGATTGGGTCCAATCAGGAGCATCCGATTGGACCTCGTAATTGGAGCAGATACCTATTGAAAGCCACATGGGTGGCGCTGTGGGTTAAACCACAGAGCCTAGGGCTTGCCGATCAGGTCAGCGGTTCGAATCCCCACGACAGGGTGAGCTCCCATTGCTCGGTCCCAGCTCCTGCCAACCTAGCAGATCGAAAGCACATCAAAGTGCAAGTAGATAAATAGGTACCACTTCAACGGGAAGGTAAACGGCCTTTCTGTGCACTGCTCTAGTTCACCAGAAGCGGTTTAGTCACGCTGGCCACATGACTCGGAAGATGTACGCCGGCTCCCTTAACCAATAAAGCTAGATGAGCGCCGCAACCCCAGAGTCATCCGCGACTGGACCGAATGGTCAGGGGTCCCTTTACCTTTTCCTTTACCTATTGAAAGCAGGGTTTGAATATGCTGCCAATCAACTGTTTGGGTGGCTCCTAGAAAACCTCACTCCTCTACTAGCATGGTTTGATTTCAACCTGACCCACCTATGAAAATGGCTCACAGGTGGTGGAGGAGGGCGGGATCTGGCCTGCCAGGTAGATCCAGTTCCCTACCCCTTGTATAAGAATACAAAAAGGAGCAAAGTCAATTAATGTATTTTGACCATGTTGCTGTAATACACCATATTAGCATACTTGCAGGCATTTGGGGATTTTGCTAAAAGGTCCCATCCATACCCCTCACACTACCAGAGGGCATTACTTTTAATGACATGAGTCGCAGGGGGCTGAGAACGGGTCTTGGCATGTAGATGATTTGTCTAGCACTATTCAGTTTTTAGCCTTAAATTAATGCACGCTAGCTTGCTGATATAAGCAATATAGAAGTTTTTTTTCTCAAGGCAAAAGGAGATGAGCTTCATTATAAATCTCCAACGCCATATGGAGTGACATCCTGTTGTACATGCTTTATGGAATTCTGCCAAGGCCCCATTCATTTCTTTAGCAGGCTTGTTAACTTTTAAGTTTAGAAATTACTCTGGTGATCAGATCCTTTGTCATGTCCTAATCCAAATAGGTTTCTCCCCCCCCCCCCCAGTGCTACATCTAATGCGGACAAAGGCAGACTGTCAAAAACTCATCTCTTTCCTCTGGCTGTGCCTGAAGCTTAGTTTTATATAGAACTCCACAGGAGTCTTGAAAATATTATGGTCTCACCCCCTCCCTTTTATCCATTTTCTCTCCTTTTAAAGAACACATTGAGCACCCTTGTATTTTTCATCAAGAGCTGATCACTTCCATGTTAGAATTCTCTTCCATTCAGATTTTAAGTAGTATCATATTTTGCTCATTCAAGCATGTCTTTTTTCCCAAGCATTTCAACGTAGGGATATGTGGGAATACCCCCTCCCTGAGATTTCACTAGTCATTGGTAGTCTTTCCCCACAAAATGTCTTCCAATGATTACCCAGGAAGGAATTTCTTCCATCTCCCATTGCCACAAAAACAAACTCTTCAAATTTCTTTTCAAATTTTGCTTGAGGGAAGAAAAACAAACCCATGGAGATTTTCTCTGAGAGGACCAGAACAGTTTATGAACTCAGGGCTTATTCACACAGTGGGAAATAATGTTGTCCTGCTATATGTCAACTGGACCAGGTGGTCAATCAACAACTTAGATTCCCCTCCCCCCCCCCCAATTCCAGAAAGCTCTTTAGTAATATTAAGTATTCCACACACACCCAGCAGCTCCTTTCTCTTTATATTCTGCTGATATGGTAACTCCAAGGGCATTATATCTTCCTTCCTAGGGAAAATATAATCCATGACTGATAGGGTATGTATCAAGTATAAGATAGCCAAACTTGGAAGCATTACTGTAGTGTTTCTTGTAATAACTTTTATTTAACAAAACCTCTTTCATACCTCCCATCTATTTTGGAGGGCTTAAATCTTTTTTAAAATTTAAGACCACAAATATTTTTCACCTACTCAGTGATTAATGACTCAACTTTGGGGGCAATGCCTCACACATTTGGGGGTTCTTTATTACCATTATTATTATTATTATTATTAGGAACACATTTATTCAAAAGTTACACACCAGCTTTGTCCACTCTTTGAGGGAGGTCACCTCCATCTCCCAGAAGCCAGCGAGCCTTGAAAGTAGAAGAGCAAAGAGCTCAAAGACAGAGGGCACCTGTCAGCACGTGTAGAAGAGATGGATGAGGAAGTGGGAGAGACAGGGGGTGGAGATTCTATAGCCTCCCTCTGTAAATACTGAATAAAAAGCAGGTTGTAAGAAACATTTCCTTGTCTTTGTACATTCCTGGGCAACCAGCCGTGGGAGTCACTGGCAGCAGCCTGACAGGAGGATACCAGATTCCTGCCTCTGGATCTATATCTTGAAAAATGCAATGCACAGAACTGGATCTCCATACTCCATATGGCCTCATACTAGTGCTGAATTCAGTGCTGGTCTAGGTAGGCCACTGAATGACTCAAAATTAACTCCTTATATCTTTAACAGGGCAATTCTAAATGTGTTTACTCTTAAGAATATACCAGTACCATGGTACCTCGGGTTAAGAACTTAATTCGTTCTGGAGGTTCATTCTTAACCTGAAACTGTTCTTAACCTGAGGTACCACTTTAGCTAATGGGGCCTCCCACTGCTGCCACCACGCCGCCGCCACACAATTTCTGTTCTCATCCTGAAGCAAAGTTCTTAACCCGAGGTACTATTTCTGGGTTAGCGGAGTCTGTAACCTGAAGCGTATGTAACTTGAAGCTCCTGTAACCCGAGGTACCACTGTAAAATAATTGGACTCACTTCCAAATAAGTTTGCAAAAGATTGCAGCTGAGGTAGCATTCTAGTCTAGGATTCCTTGGTCAGCATTTTGACCTTGCTTAGGCTAGAGCTACATATGTGTCAGAATGTGGGGGTAGATTCAGACATACCATTCATGAGCCCTCCCACCTCTCTCACACGCATACAAGCAGAAAATGTCACAATTCTACCAGAGAGAGAAAGCGAGAGGGAGATGCTCAACCCTAGACCCTATGCATTTGTATGCTGCACTGTTTTTCTGTTTTTCAGGAATTTTAATACTGGGGAGAACAAGAAAAATGTGATCCCATGCTGGAACACTGAGAGAGTTCATCAATGTTATAATTTCAGTATTCCTCCGTGCCATATTGCTTCATATGCATATCAGACCTTATTCTCATTGCCAAAATGTTCTTTTATAACTAACTCTTTCATAATGGTCTCCCAAAACATATCTTCGGGAATTTTAAACTGCAGCCCCCTGAAACAGCACACTAGCATTACTAATGATATGAACTTATTAACCCATTGGGGGGGGGGCATGTGATGTCTTTAAAGTCACAGTTGTTTTAATTAGTGCAACAGCATGAAGCATGGCTTGCATCCAAATGGCCATATGGTGTAGCACTTTGGGAGTCTTCTTGTTTGCCCAGAGGGTGCAAATGTGTTTATTGAAATTCCAAAATGTATTTACCACTGAAGAAGAAAAATAATTGACAATGCAGTTTCAATATGTAAGCCAGGCAGCGGAAATTATTGATAACTTATGAGTGTCATGGCACACACAGCGGTATGTATTTTGAGGACATGTTTGCCTCCCTGAACATGTCCTGTCTACTTTCATGCCCTTATTTATCTGTTTAAAACATTTATATGACAGTTGTCTGCAAAAAGCATTTAAAGTGGTCTACAAGAAAGGAGCGAATGTGACTAATACAGTGGTACCTCGGGTTAAGAACTTAATTCATTCTGGAGGTCTGTTCTTTACCTGAAACTGTTCTTAACCTGAGGTACCACTTTAGCTAATGGGGCCTCCCTCTGCCAGCACACAATTTCTGTTCTCATCCTGAAGCAAAGTTGTTAACCCAAGGTACTATTTCTGGGTTAGCGGAGCCTGTAACCTGAAGCGTCTGTAACCCGAGGTACCACTGTAACAGTAAAAAGTAGCAGAATGAATAAGGATGTACCAAAAATGAACAACTCACCCCCCGCTCCACTCGTAGCTCCAGTATTTCATTTCCATCATGTTTGGAAGTGTGTTTATTCATTCAGGCTTTAGGAGAAATTGATACAGTATGCCAGATATGATATTCAGAATTAGTTGAGATGATTCTTGCTGCATAATCTGCTTTGTGGTGATTTGAATTTGCAGGGCATTTATTCTTATTTTATATAGAATTTTTATGTATTGTATGTTAGCAATGAGCAGATGAAGTGCAATCTACCACTGTGAGGCCTTTTTCCCACTTGCCACTAGAGATGGAGGGTCCCATTAAAATCCAGTCCATCCCAGTCCTCAGAGGGGACAAACTGGGACTGTGGATACATTACATTTTGCTCTAGAAACAATGGAAACCGAATGCTTGTTTTGTGGTCCCCACACAATCTAGATCCACTGCCTATTTTTTGCCACTGACAAGCTCTTCTTGAGAAACTGGTTTAATTCCAAAAATAAAAGCTCAGTGCTGTTTGATTTTGCATTACCCTGTAGTGTGTCCATTTGAAAACAGATAAAAACAGGTGTAGGCATTCCTAGATACAGGGAAGGGTGGATACATTCCTGCCCAGTGGTGTTGTCTGCTTACAAAGATGTCTGAAAACATGATATGAAGGCTGACAACATTAACCCCACCATGTGGGAATCCCTTGCAGCTGACCACAGTGTCTGGACACAGTCAGGTCATGTGTGCACAGCAGTGACCAGAGGCGGTCTGGTCTGCTGAGAGGAGCACAGAAAGAAGAAACATCATGGTATACTTGCATCAACACAAGTGGAAGCCTTCATCTGCCCCAGCTGCAACAAAACATGTCTCTCCCATTTCAGTCTCTGCAACCACAGCAGACACTGTAACTCTCCAATGGTTCGACGAAGGCACACTCTTCCATTGTCTTCCGAGACAGGCGGATGCTAACCAGACTGTAGTTTAGCAAGGATGCTGAGGATCTCGGTCCATCTGAACAGGCGCCACGCTGCTGGGAGCTCTTTTCCAGAGCTGAAAGGCGGTATTGAAATGCATTCTGAATAAATCAGCTTAAGCAAAGTAGAATTGCAACCATGCCCTGAGACATAATTATTGCTCGTTTTGCCTCCTGTGCAAACAAAAGATAAGAAGCCAGCCTGGCCTTTGCCGCAGTTTAAAGAATATGTGTGTTGGGGTGTGCTAATCTAGTAACTGTGAAAGCAGGTCAGAGCTGCAGTGCAGGAAATGGACGTTTGCTCAGCACTCTTGATTAATGAGTCAAGGAGTTGCAAGCAGGGACAGACATCAGGGAACAAGCATGGTCAGTAAATAGCCAAGGTATGGCCCAGCAGTCTCCTTATTGCATATTTCAAGAAGTTACAGCCTAATTCCATGAGGCAAGTGTTTAGAACTGTATCACTGTTTCATCATAGCCTGTGGCTTTATGCAGGCATTCAGATCCAAGATGCCGTGTCATTCATTGGGGACATTTTGCTGCCCCAAGCAGTTTTATGGCACTATGCTACAAATACACTCCCTTCCAACATAGTGAGAAACCATAGTGATTGTATATGGCTGCATCACTCTAAGCCTGTATCTCTCATATCATGAGGTGCAGCCATTAGGGGAAACAAAATATTTTTGACTAGCTGGCCCTAGGATTTGAAGATTAAGATGTTGATACTCATGATGTAGTACCTCTTTGTATTGTTTATTAGATGCTGCCACCGGCACCACTAAAAAAAGTGCTATCCCCAAGTTGACTGTTGACCAGTTCTGGGGGTCAGTAAACTAAGGATATCCACGTTTGACAGGATCACCATAGCAGTATCCCACAAAGGGACTGAGGATAAAATAGGGAGAGAGATGACTGACATAAGCAACATCCTGAATTTGTATCAGCTATGAAGGAGCTGAGGCAACAATTTGATGTATGCTATTTTATTTGCCGATTAGAAGGTCGGAGGTTCGAATCCCCACGACGGGGTGAGCTCCCGTTGCTTGGTCCCTGCTCCTGCCAACCTAGCAGTTAGAAAGCATGTCAAACTGCAAGTAGATAAATAGGTACTGCTCTGGTGGGAAGGTAAACGGCATTTCCGTGCGCTGCTCTGGTTTGCCAGAAGTGGCTTAGTCATGCTGGCCACATGACCCGGAAGCTGTATGCCGGCTCCCTCAGCCAATAAAGCGAGATGAACGCTGCAACCCCAGAGTCGGCCACGACTGGACCTAATGGTCAGGGGTCCCTTTACCTTTACTATTTTATTTGGATAAAGGCATTAATGAAAAATGTATTTTTAAAAATTATAAGACTTTTATTGAAGTTCATGACATTGCAACAATATAATAACTATAAAAATTACAAACAACCAAAGGTAGGAGTCTTCTCCTAAAGGCCATTCTCAGCCCCTTCCACACACAAAAGGTAGTCCCTCCCAGCCTCTCACCCTGGGATACTGACATGGGGTTTGGATCTGATTTATTTATCCTGGCTTGGCTTAACTTTACACCAGGTTCTTGTGTATAGGATTGTCCTTCCTATCTTGTTAAGTTCAAGCAGGCTTACTCCATCTTCTTTCTGAATTGCGGCAATAAATGTTCTCCACTCATTTCAAGACTGAACAACTAAAAAGGTCTGCATTGCAGGCACGAAGAAGCACCCTTCCCACCTTCCTCTTTTGTTTCCTCTCTGTTTTATTTTTAAACTCGGGAGCAATTTATCTATAAAAATATTGAAATGCTTTCCATCTAAAATACATATTCATACTGCCAGAGTTTAATAAACTGCGACAGGCAGATTTTTATATTGCCATGAACAAAACAAGTGAATTTAATTAAAAATGAAGATGAAAGAGTGGGAATTGACATGAGCTTGTTTCATGCAGAGTGCCATAATAGATGCAAAAGCCACCAGAGATCAAGAAAGAGGAGGAAGGAGAGGAGTTTTGCTGGAGGGGATAGCTTTTTTCCCCTTCTTCCTAGAATTGTAGCAGGAGGGGGGATTAGGTTGGGACACGGGGGTGTGGATAAACCAAGCATAAAATAGGGTTATTTCATTTTAAAGGAACACTGGCTATGACAATCTGGAGACACCACCTGATTCTCCTTGCACATTTTGTCTGATAAAAGAGATTGGCTTCCTAGTCTAGCGAGAGAGCAAGTAGGTGAATGCATCCGGCTCCATCTCCGGCAGTGAAGAAGGCAGCAAAGATCCAAGCATCTGGGTCTGCAATTTGGAGATGTGCCCTTGGCTGTCAGTAAGCATGCCATATGATCAAACACATCTGCACCTGTGCAAACTGGCAAACGTGAGCCAATTTTGCATCCCTCACTGAATAAAAACCTGAACCGTCTCATTTAGAGCAAAAATATGGAAGCCTTTTTTTCTCCCCCCTCTTTGTCTTTTGATACATATTTTCAGCTAGCAGTTTTTACAACTTCAGAAATAGTTCATAAGAGCAACCTCAACTCCATGTGTGTTCACCTAAAAGAAAGTCCTGTTGTGCCCAATGGGGCTTACTCACAGGTTAGCCAAAGGGTTTATGGCCCAGAAATTGTATTAGGATTTGTGAGACAGTTTTATGGCTAGAACTAAGCAGGTTGGTCCCTTTAAACTACCTAGGTGGGAGACTAGCTGCATTGAACTACCTTATTTAATTTTCTATAAACTGTTCTATATTTGGAAGTGTAGGTAATTCAGACTATATAATCCTCTGCATGTTTACTAAGAACTCAGTCCCATTTTACTTAGTGAGGTTTGCTCCTAAATGTGCAGAGAGTTGCAGATGGAGATATAGGAAGGCATTGATTTGCATTTTGACTTGTGTGTGTTGCATGCCAGTGTTGCCTTTCTGCTGCAGTTCAGCTTCTGACAAAAACCATGTTAGCCCACCATGGTTGAATTTTATGTAACTAATTGCAGCATTAGTTATGTTATACACCATTCATTTTGGTGGGAAAAGTTTCCATGCATAGGAAACACAATGCAATGGAAAAGTCATAAATTACTTGTTTGTGGACTGAAAACAACAACCACAGTGGATATTGATCATATTCACTGGATTGGTTTCCATCCCAAAGGCTTAACTAAAACCGAATCTGTGTTCTAGGAGCACGCTTCCCCTGGATGCAATCTCACTTACACTCTTAGGTTTAAGAAAACAAGAAGGCTTATATTTATTATCGGAAATGCACGATGTTTGGAAAGATGCTTTGGTTTATCTGGCTATGGTAGAGATGCAATAAGCATCTTTTGCAATGATACTTTTGCATCTCAAGAGAAGAGAGAGCCAAAATATGTCTGCACTCAAGAGGAAGACTTGAGGGAGGAAGGCCAGTAACCCTAAAAGTAGCAGTCTAACACTGAAAGATCAACACAGATCACATAGGCTGAGTTGCACCCTGACACTTCCAACATAGACATGGGTCAAATAAGCAAGCACCAGCAATTTCTGCTCCCCTTACTATTTCCTTCATAATTTCCCAACATTCCTAGTTGCTGTATAAGAATGCAGCCTTAAATACACGTATTAGGAGGTAGGTTCAATAGAACACAATAGGAGTTCCTTCTCACTAAATATGCATAGGATTGAGTTGCAAATTTGGAAAAGTTATTTTGCATTTACTCGGCACACTGGTTGATGAATTGACCAGCAATGGTCAATAAGTAGTGCTTGCCAGAAATCATTGCACCCCACCCTGGGTTTTCCAAGAATATTCTATGAAGTGTTGAGGAAGTGTTTGCCAGAACTGATATTTCTTTTATTTTCATCCCAATGGGAAAACAAATCACCCTACTCCTGTGAAGTAGCTAGCGCCTTCTAGGAACTGCTGGTAGACCACCGTGTCTCTACTATTTTTCAGAGAGCTGTGATAATATGAGATAAAATGATATTGTCTTCATTGCCAGAGCAATAACGCTAGGCAAACAGTTTGCTATTCTCTTTTTTTCATTTCTTACTGTTCTGCAGTTAAAGACCAGTACGTAGTGACAGTAACCCAAGGCGGAGTTAAGGGTCATTAACACGAGCAAATCAAAGGGATTACCATTATCACAGCAGCACGTCAAGAAGATTATGACTGTTATAAACTGGGGCTCAGGGCTTGTTTTGTTTTAATACACAATTCTTAAAGAGACAGCCTTATCTGGAAGAGTCAGCTCACCCTCCTTGTCTCAACATTTTGAGTCCAATGAAATTGAAATGTTTGGTGTTACAACAGAAACAAAAACACAGTGGTTCTCGGAACACTGCCAGCTCCTTGATGTGACTCAGGGAATTTCATGTGCTTGCTTACATCCTAAGGGTATTGTGTGAACCACACACACTCTCAAAAAGGATTGAAGTGATTAAGGAGCTTTTTGGAATCCAAGCCTTATGCGACATAGAGAAATAGGACCTAAACCCTGCTGAGCTTGAACCCTAAGGCAAAATGCTTAATGAGCAACAAAAGGAGAGAATCATCCAGGCATCGCAGTTCTGTCTAGTTTGTAATGTGCTTATAACTTTCACACATTCTAGAATACAGAGACCTATGAATGGGCTGTGCGACACAACATTTCTGTATGGAAAGCTGTTTGCATGGATAGGCGGAGTCCCCCCAACCCCAGGCGACCCCAAAGCAGAATAATGACTCAAGACAACGTGTTGGCCACAACTTTACTAAGTTTCAGATATAGGGAGACCTAGGCTCAGGCATTGGGCATTTATTCTTCCCAGTCTCATGTACCAGGCTAACCAACTGAGATGTTCTCAGGACTGATACACTCTTAGGGTTACATAAGCCAGGCCTAGTATTTCTGTCAGTGGTTTTGATTTGTTGGCGGCTTTTATATGTCAGTGGCCTTCTCATAATGCATGGATTCCTGCCAGAGTAAATGACTAATTAATATATGCCAAGCAGCCACCATAGATAGCTCTGGGACTAGCAGAAATTCCATACAGCTGGTGTCATCAGAGGATCCCTGTGGAAGCTTATCGAGAAGTTCACAATTCCCACAAAGTCTGGGTGAAAGGATTCTCTTATGGAATACTAGGAGCGGGAAGGAATTAACCACTTAAAGGGGCCACAAGATTTCTAAGTATTATGTGGATATGAGAGGCGCAATTTGTGGGCACCACAGTGGTCTTCTGTAATATGGCAATACAGCATGCTGCCTGGGGTTCTTTTAGTTTCTCCCCAGCCATAGAGCTTCTTTTTGGAAGGTTTTCTTTTTTTAAGGAAGGGTATTTGTGCAAACCTTGGGATTCCTCCAAATCTGTTGGTTGGTGCTTATACACAAGGATAAGCACTTGAGTATGAATTCACTGTTAATATTCATTATACCAATGGAGCCCAGCAAAAAAATGTTGTGGTGTATTCCTGTTGTGTGTGTTTCTTGACCCTGTGGCTAGAGCAGGGGTAGTCAACCTTTTTAAACCTACCGCCCAATAGTGCATCTTTCTTGATGGTAAAATTTCCTTACCGCCCACCAGTGCTCGATGGAAGGAGGATTCAGCTTGTGCTGTAGAACCCCCTACCGCCCACCTAGAATGCTGAAATGACCACTAGTGGGCGGTAGGGACCAGGTTGACAACGCCTGGGCTAGAGGGTTGGAAAAATCGAAAGTCACAAGCTACTCTCTCAGCTTCAGCCCTACCCCTAACTGGCAGTTCTGACAAACAGGGTTCTTTCTGAATCAATCTGTGCCTGATTTGCAATATTAATTATGAACTACACTGCAAGGCTATCATAAGCCATCTTGCTGAGCCACGGCCCCTTCTATCCTGCTACAAAGGAATAGAGAACTGTATCTACTTGACAATTTGTATACGCAGGGCTAGTTTTTAAAGTTTTCATAAGAACTGAGTTTAAAAGAGCTGAAACTCTTCTATTTGCTGCAGGCTTTCAGTTTTTGCAGAGCGAGCTGGAGGTGGACTCAGTTTTGCCTAATGGCTTTTTTAAAAATCTTGGAATTATTCATTGAGTTCCCCCACCCCCCACACACCTTTTTTCGTATTTCTACAAATATGAAAAAAACCAGCTGATATCCCACACTTGTATGTAGGTTGGTAGTACATTAGGATCCACATTTCGAGAATGATATCTTTATTGGCATATGGACTAGGTTGCAGAATACACATATAAAAAATAATAATCAGATAAATTGTTTGAGTAATTGCTTAGCAAACTTTGGTTATGAAAGAGCAGCATATGTATTCCAGGTGGATTGATCAGCAGCAATAAAGGTGCTATTGTCATACCACAATTGTTACAATAGTTCAAGGATGCTGGCAAGGATGGTAATGGAAAAGAAAGAGCAGTGGAAGGGAAAGAACAAAATGATGTTTTTGTAGTTGTCATAATCCAGGGTAAACCATGTGGGTTTGTTTTTCTTTCTTACAATGATCATTTTATATAGCTGAGTGTTTTTAACTTAAGCTAGTTGCTCTATTTATTGTGGGAAAGGAAGGCAACATTGCTCCATCAATTGCTTCGTTCTCACTTTTGTCATAGAACTGCCTGTGTCTGAGTTGTATCATTTCAGACTGCAAGTGAGAACCATCACTGAATAGTCTTCATTCAAAAAGAAAAAAAGAAAGAAAAAACTCCACACAAGAAACCCCTAGATTCGGGGAAGAAAGGTTTTATCCTAGCATCTTCCTCAATATGCTTTGTTGTGGAGTGGGGGGGGGGGAGAGAACATTCAGTAATGGGAGCTTCCTCCCTACATTGCACGAATTGGTACAGCTGCCATCTCAGTGAAAACTAGGCCATGTTAGCCAACATGAAGCCCTGTATTTACTATCATCGCTGAGCATTGGCAGTGCTGCTGTCAAGTGGATGCTGTACTACAGTGGTGTAGAACCAGGAGTGCTGATTTGTGCCCCAGGTTATAAGTGCCCAATGGCACCTGTGATGTAACGTGATGTCATGATGTCACATTGCATTGGCAGCACAGCAGCTCTCCCGAGGCCTTGTGGGGTCTCAGAGGTCACATCCGACACTTTGCAAGACCTTGATGCAAGACCTTCCGGTTTCTACTGGAAGTAGTGTTCCGAGGTTTCACAGGGCCTCCGACGGTGTCTAGGAGGTTGTGTTGGGGTTCCGACATGACTTCCTGTAGAAACCAGAAGTTGTGTTGTAGCCAGCAGCCACACAAAAAATTGGTGTCTGTGTAGAACCTCAGCCAAAATGCAGTCCTCCAGGCCTGTATGACTCTTGAGATGTTTTCTATGCCACACACCTTTCCTAGTCCACACCCTACCTGAGCACTTTTGTCTAGCTGGAATGTTACCTACTGTACAAACGACAATAACACATCTTACTTGCCTGGATGAATGATTGAGTGACTTGTAGGTGCATAGAAAGCTCTTACCTTTGTGTGACTGGAATGTTACCTACTGTACAAAAGTGAAAGTCACGCCAGTTATCCCACCCACTTATATCTCTGGACCCACCTGTTATGGGCATGTGGTCCCTGGAAGGTTCTGAATGAGGGAATGTGGTCCATAGGATGAAAGGGGTTCTGCAGTCTGGTTGTGGCATTCAGTTTAGACTTCTGTACAGCAAGTCTACTTTACAGTACAAAAGACAGTGCTAATATTAATATCATTACAAACTGAACTGTTGAGAAATCCTTGTACTGAAATTTTACAATCAGTTTTTATAAAGGGGTTTCAAGCTTTCCTACTCTTGTTTGTTTGAGTTCCACATTTTTTCTTTTCTTTTGGCCACTGTGTTGCGCGTTGAGGTTCCCAGGACACCCCCCCAAATAAAAACACAATTGACACTTAATTTTTGTTTAAGGTTTTTGGCATAATTTTGGCCACAACTTTATTCAAATTACAGCAATGTGAGTGGTTGCTTAGGCATTGGTAGCACTAACTGACCAGCTCAGACATTCGCACCCCCCGCGAAGTCAACAAGGGTAAGTCACCTGGGGAGAGAGACGGGACTGGGAACCATGCCTCACCTCTCCCCAGAACACTCCCAGGGGCTTGTGTGGCCCTAGCCCCTTGCCAGGGAGTTTCAGACAAAAGCATGGGGAGCCCCTGGGTTCCTTTAATGGAAAACCCTTGCAGCAGCAGCAGCATTTTGGAGGGGCAGGCACAGCCAAATCCATACCCCTCCACCAACCAATTCCCGACCAATTCCTAACCGCAACCTTACAAGTTGTGACGATTTGCCACGCAGTAGGCAAAAACCAAATGGCACACACTAATCAGCCAAATGGACAAAATTCCTACCAGGCCCCTGCCCCAAAGCAGACGACCCCATGACAGGCATAGCAAGGTCAAGCAAACAGCCTAAAATTAGGGAATGGAGGGCGGGTGATCTGAAGCACACAGCGAAAAGAGGAGGTTCGTCGCTGTGTGCATTGTCAATCAATAAATGGCAACATATAAATCTCCCCAGTAACAGCCCACCCCTGCTTAAAGATGGCCAAACACTTTTGCCCAGCAACAGTGAGGTGTCTTGTCATCCCCAACCGCAACCCGTGCTCCCCATGAGGGAGAACACGCTTTCTGAAAATCACATCACATGTACTTAAATGCTCCATGATGGTGTTCCTCAATATCAGTGGAGGTGTTTAATTCGCCTTTTCCTCAATCTTCCAAAAGGTTTCTTTTTGAGAATTACTTTGAGATACACACACACACACACACACACACACACACACAGCTTTGGGGGGGGGGAAACAGACATGATGTCCTGGCATCAGGGGACATAAAAATAGAGCTAAGATATACTTCTGTAATCATTTAATGTGGCTCATAAGAAGGTGAAGCTCTCCTTATGTCTAACAGATATCAAAGTAAACTTGGATGGAGCACATTTTTCAGCAGTAGACAAATGAAAGATGTTTTCCAACAGAGATGAGCTCCATGTATCATTATGACTCACCAGTTCTCTGGTTTCCTCAAAAGAACGGATAAGTGCAGAGACTTCTCAAAAGGCTCCCTTAGGAGGGCTTGTGAGCCTATGCTGTTTAAACAGTGTGCCACTGAAATATATACCTATTGGAAACAAAGCCCCTTTGTTCATTTACCTATTTCTCCATGGTCCCAAATGCATATACAATACAACGGGATACCAACCGCAGGTGTGCATTATGTAAAACAGAGTCAGGGACTATAGGAAGGGGAAATGTAATCGAAAGCAAATTGTAAATACAACATTCCAAGGACAAAAGGACTGCACAACCTGAGACAGAACACAATGCATTCTGCTAGCTGGAGATGGTGGTCCAACAGAGACTCCATAAACTTACTGGATTTTGCTGCCCACCTAGAATGTGGGTTTGTTAAGCATTTGACAGGCCACAATAGATGGGTAGCATTGTAGCTAGGACTTTAGAGAGCCAGTGTGGTGTAGTGGTTAAGAGCAGTGGACTCATAATCTGGTGAACCAGGTTCACTTCCCCGCTCCTCCACATGCAGCTGCTGGGTGACCTTGGGCTAGTCACACTTCTCTGAAGTCTCTCAGGCCCACTCACCTCACAGAGTGTTTGTTGTGGGGGAGGAAGGGAAAGGAGAATGTCAGCCGCTTTGAGACTCCTTCGGGTAGTGATAAAGCAGGATATCAAATCCAAACTCCTCCTCCTCCTCCTCCTCCTCTTCTTCTTCTTCTTCTTCTTTGGAGGGGTGCTGTTGGTAGGAAGTAGACTAAGTTAGGTGAACTTCCCCCATCCCAGTTTGCCATGTCCTCCACACAGTCACTATAGGCATGAATGAAATAGGAGGTGGTCTGATGTGGACAAAGCTCAATTTGGTTGGAATATGGAGGCTGGGTGCAAAAATTGGAGAAAAGTGAGGCACTCCTGGGGAGGAGCTACCTAATAAAATGCAACTAGCTCTCACTCATGATTGGCCCATTAGCACCTGTCTGTCATTGTCCACTCCTCCCCTGGGCAATATTTCTGGGTCTTCTTTTTTAGGTGAGCCCAGGGTGTGGCAAAGATTCCCTCCTTAAGTTTGGAGTGGCATTTTCCCATCATGTCTTACCTGTATTTCCTTTTCTGGACCATAATTTCACATGTTTTCTTCAAGGATCAAACCAGATTCCCTATCCATGGGCTTGAGACCTGCCAAATCAATTATATTAAAATGACTTCTGAAAGAGACACGGGATTAAGTCTTTGTTTTAATTACATAAGCAGTGGTTTTCATGATACGGAAGACACCCCCCCGCATTGTCATGTCCTCCCTGCCGACACTACAGGTGTGCATAAAGCAATGGAACAAGTGGTGGTCTGATATCAGGAGTCCCAGTTTCCGACTTGATAACACCGTAAGCGTGGTTAATTAAAAAGGAATATTTATTGCAAAAACAGAGTTCTCCAGATGGCTCTAACATGCCACTAGTCTCACCACCTGCTTCCTGCAAGACCAGAACTACGTCCTGCAAGACCAGAAGCAGCTGACCTTTTTCCTCTGATGTGTTTTGCCCTGCCTCCTATCCTGTAACCCTCCCATTCGCCAAGACCTGGGACTGAAAGGGTCAGCTCCCGCCTCTTCCTCATTCTCTGAGGGACTGTCTCTTCGCTCTTTCCCACCTGATGAACTGCTTCCTTCTCTATTCACCCTCATTCTCTTCTCAACTGGTATTCCAAAGGGAGGGGGAGTTGGCACTAAGCTATGCTCATCTTGCCTGGCAGTTAACCCTCTCTCTTCCTGGCTACTTCCTTCCCTGGGAGCTGGTTGCAACCCTTCCCTGGGGGCTGGTTCATTCAAAACATCTGATGTGGGCAAAGGTCCACTAGGTTGGAAACACCAAATCCCACATATAAATCTCCCATCCGTAGCTTCCTACAACATCTGCCTTTCCTGTGATCAATTTAAATTACTAATACAGATATCAAGGAGTGTAGAGAGCATGCAAGCTGCAATCTGCCAGAATTTTCAGCCAAGAGGGAAGGATGTAATGTACTGGCTATATCAGAGCTCTTTTGTCTTTCCACAATATTCCTCAGTTGCTTAGTATAAAGGAAGAATATCCAAAGGTGCTTGGGTAGAATTCGGTGCCTTTGTAAGGTTGTATGGAACCCCCTGAGAAATTTTGCTATCAAAACCCTTCTGGCTTCCCTCAGAATTCCTCAGGTGTTTCATGGGAGGAGGAACCCAGACGCTCACTTTGAATTTAAATCTGGATGAAATTTCAGTGCTGACTTTAATGTTAATATTAACATTTAAAAACCCTTAGTGCAGGAATTAATTTGCAGATGTGTGTTTTTGCAGCACAGATTCTATCTGAGAGTATCTGGGGAATTTAAGAATGAAGTGTTTCTTAGCCTAATTCTGAATTTTTCAGGGATACAAATCATATAATCCCCGTACCTTTCCAAGCACAATTGGTTGGTGCTGACCTTTAAAGTCCTAAAGGGCTTCAGCCCTGTATACCTCAAGGAACATCTCTCCGCCCCCGCATCCCCATCGTTCAACCCCAGATACTGAGGTCCAGCTCCGAGGGCCTTCTGGCAGTTCCCTCACTGTGAGAAGTGAAGCTACAGGGAACCAGACAGAGGGGCTCCTCAGTAGTGGTGCCTGCCCTGTGGAACACCCTCCTATCAGATGTCAATGAAATAAATAACTATCTGGTTTTAAAAGACATCTGAAGGCAACCCTGTATCAGGAAACTTTTAAGGTCTAATGTTTTACAATCTTTTATGTGCTGTAAGCTGCCCAGATGGGCAGGGTATAAATAAAGTTGTTGTTGTTGTTTAGATAATTGTCCATGTAGTGCTAACACCATGCTTTTTTTAGTTCTTTCTGAGCAATTATTTAGAGTCAACATTAGCATCTTACATTTGTCTTCCCCCTAACAATGCAAGTTATGAGAGTGCAACATTATCTCAGGCAAGAGCTGCAACACAGTCTTATCCCATGTGCTCCAGGGCTTCTGATAGTGTCTTCATGGTCTGTACAGTGCAGCAGATCCTACATCCAGAGGATAAAAGGTAAAAAAAAAAGGTAAAGGACCCCTGGACAGTTAAGTCCAGTCAAAGACATCTATGGGGTTGCGGCGCTCACCTTGCTTTCAGGCCGAGGGAGCTGGCATTTATCTACAGACAGCTTTCTGGATCATGACTAAAACGCTTCTGGCACAACAGAACACAGTCACAGAAACCAGAGTGCACGGAAATGCTGTTTACCTTCCCGCCACAACAGTACCTATTTATCTACTTGCACTGGTGTGTTTTTGAACTGCTAGGTTGGCAGAAGCTGGGACAGAAGAACGGGAACTCACCTCCATCACAGGGATTGGAACCGGCAACCTTCTGTTCAGCAAGCCCAAGAGGCTCAGTGGTTTAGACCACAGTGCCACCCGCATCGCTACCCAGAGGATAATGTAAATGGAAGCCCTCCAGGAAGTGAGTTCCATGACCTGTCAACAGCAAGACATAAAAACAAAGCCTCTTGAGAAGTCCTTGATAACCAGGAAGGTTCATGTGAGCAAAAACCTCTGAGATTATTAAGGTCTTTGTAAAGTAAGGAATAGAACATGGAGTTCATATATTTGTAAATGATCCTAAAGGTCAGCAATATAATTATACTTTTAGCAAGCAACAATTCTGTAAAGAGATCTCTGCCATATTTCCAATTTTTGAATTTCATTGCCGTAGACTCCTTGAGTAATTTCTCATATATCTTGAACTGGGTTCTACCTCTTATATATACCCATGACAAAGGGGACGATGACCCACTTTTTACTTTATTTGAACGAACTTATTCCTTGTTTCTGTTTTTGGGGAATCTAAAAGTTTACAGTTAACAAATAACTCCTTTATTTATATCAATGTCTCCAAACTGTCCAATATCCAAATATTATTATTATTATTATTATTGCTAACTGTAGATCATACGATGCCATTTCTCAAGAAATTATGTCCTCCTGTTGGGGGGCTTTTTGTTTTTAATCATCTGCAGATAGATGAAATTAGTGTACTTAAAGCATAGCTCAATCATTGAACAACGGGGCAATTTTCTATTGCACAAGGACAGTCTTCAAAATAGAAGAGGGGAAGGAGAAAATGATACCTTCTTCAATGTGTCTTTAATAAGCGTGATTCATGGACACGAATGAAAATAAAGACAATGAAATGCAAGACTCTTGGGACACCGAAGCATGCTGTTGAGAGGCACAAAGAAATTCCACAGAACTGAAGCATCACGTCCCTGACTCTATTTAGTAATAATATTGCTCTGAAATACATTGTTGTTCAAGATGAGCTAAAACCACTCATGATTTAACTTTGTCAACATTTTCAGTAGTGTCAAAAAAAATGACTCCTCCTCAAATGATGGTTTGGGAATCCTTGTAAAACCATTCATTTATTTGTTTGCACTGCCTTCACTGCACTCAGCTCCATTAACACAAATCTCATTCATTATTGGGACATTCTTGCATTTAAAGTATGATCTTGGGATGGCCAGATTGGCCTATGTGTCTTAATCCAGGAAGGAGAAAGGATCATCAGCAAGGGAAACAACAACACAACAACAACAAATCATTTGTACCCTGCCCATCTGACTGGGTTGCTTCAGCCACTCTGGGCAGAAATGGTACAGAAATATCATTTATGGTATAAAAATAATAGTACAGAGCCATTGTGAATATTCACAAATGTGGTACCTCCAGTGTCAGGGAACTGCCATCGGAGGAGGAGGAGGAGGTGAGAAGGCTCCAGGATGATGGTGGAGAGGGTCCCAGTAGGAGGAGGGGTAGCCCATACGCTGGGGAAGGAAATCAGCGCAGGACCAGTGGAGAAGGGGAGGAGATAGAGGAAGCGGAGAGGTGGCTCCAGGACTCTGCGCAGGAGACAAGCGGAGAAGGGACCAGTGCTCCCTTGCCAGCTCCCACCTTGCGCAGAAAGTTGTCGCGCAGGGAGAGAGGGAGGAGACTGGGAGTAAAGGAGTTCTTATGTTGGAGAAGGCTTAAGAAACGCCCACTGATGGATTCTGCCAGCGACTGAGGCAGCCACGAGATAGAGGCTCCTCTGTCAGAATGGGTTCAACCAGGCAAGACAGCCACGAGTAAAGGCAATTTACACACAAGCAATCCCAAGAACCATAACATCCGGTTAAGTACTTAATTCATTCTGGAGGTCTGTACTTTACCTGAAACTGTTCTTAACCTGAAGCACCACTTTAGCTAATAGGGCCTCTTGCTGCTGCTGCGCTGCAGGAGCCTGATTTCTGTTCTCATCCTGAAGCAAAGTTCTTAACCCAAGGTACTATTTCTGGGTTAGCGGAGTCTGTAACCTGAAGTGTATGTAACCCGAGGTACCAGTGTATTACAATTGCAGGAATGATGACAGCCCATGCAGATTAACACTTCATCAACCCGCTGAGAGGATCAGCATGTGAACTGGACCACAATGATTTTGTCTCTTCATTTTCATGTGGGGAGAGCAGTTTACCTGAAATTGTCTAAAGATATTATGTCAGAGAAAGCCTTTCAAAACCAGCAGTTGCTCTGACATAGCAACTGCAGCCATTTTCACATGGGGATGATGTAAATGGCTCCCATCTAGAATAAATGGCGACAAATCCCCCATATGAATACTTTAGCACATAGCTGTGTGTATATACCCTGAACCAAATGACTATGCAAGAGTGAAGAAGGCGTGTAGCTCCATGGTAGATCAACTGCTTTGTGTGCAGATTCTGTCCCTGGCATTTTCAGGTTGGGATGGAAGAAACCCATGTCTGAAATCCTGGAGAGTCATTTGTCAGTCAGTACAGAGTCTACTGCAGGGACGCGGGTGGCACTGTGGGTGAAAGCCTCAGCGCCTAGGGCTTGCCGATCAAAAGGTCGCGGTTCGAATCCCCGTGGCGGGGTGCGCTCCCGTTGCTCAGTCCCAGCGCCTGCCAACCTAGCAGTTCGAAAGCACCTCCGGGTGCAAGTAGATAAATAGGGACCGCTTACTGGCAGGAAGGTAAAGGGCGTTTCCGTGTGCTGCGCTGGCTCGCCAGATGCGGCTTTGTCACGCTGGCCACGTGACCCGGAAGTGTCTCCGGACAGCGCTGGCCCCCGGCCTCTTAAGTGAGATGGGCGCACAACCCTAGAGTCTGTCAAGACTGGCCCGTACGGGCAGGGGTACCTTTACCTTTACCTTACAGAGTCTACTGCAGACAGTACTTAACTAAGTGGACCAATGGTCTGACATGGTATAAGTTCTTCATAGGTTCCTGTATTCAAACATAACTGGACATAAAATATTGGCCCTTGTTAAAATGTTCCAGTCCTGCTTTCAGATATTTGGGCAAGTTTAATTTTAGAAGAAAATATTTCTATCATTTTCTAAACAATTAAAATAAAATATTCTTGCTTCTCAGTTCACATTCTGCTTAATGTCCAAGCCTCTTGATCTAGGTCAACCTCCCCAAACCTGGTGCTCTTGAGGGATGCAACAATATCCAGCATACCTGTTCATTTGCCATGCTAGCTTCTGCTGATGGACACACTAGGACAAGATATCTGGAGGATACCAGATTTCGAAAGATTGATCTAGATTTATATACATATATATATCTGCCTTTACTTACCCCCAACCTAGAAAAGAAAGATTTTCTTTCCACCTTTTGCACAAAAATCACAGATCCTGATCCAGAAGAAAATGTCTGTCTGTCTGTCTCTCTAAATATAGATATAGTGGGACGGGGGACAATTTCAGTTCAGATCCCATTTAAAAGTGATCTTACCTAATTTGAGCTTTACAAAGCAATATGCAAATTTCAACACAGATATCCTTCAAAATTCACACATCTCCAGATGTTGCAATGCAGTTCTCCAGTCATTTTGTGTACAAAAGTGCATATAGTAGGGTAAAGTGTGCATATAAATGCATATATTGGTGGGTGAAAAAAGCATATAAAATGCATTATATGAGGAAAGTTGTTTTGCAAAAAAAATTATTCGGAGGAATCCACACCAGATTTCTGATGAATTTTCATGAGGACTGAAATAAAATATAATTACAAACCAATGTGGAACTGTGGAGAAATGAATTTAAGATTTTCTTAAAGATGAGAAACCAAAACTTGACATTAGCATCCCCATATATAGGTCTCTTAAAAGATGCCTTGACATAAGGGCTTTTAGGCTAGAAAATTGGGCAGAAGAAAAATAGAGAAGACGCTGAATGTGTGTGTGTGTGTGTGTGTGTGTGCATGCAACTCCACATTTTAAGTGCACCAGAGTTTATTCACCTTAGGATAAACTCACTAGCAGAAAATCTGAAAAGCCATTTGCTACTAAAAAAAATATCCCCCTCCCATCTGTTTATTTACTCTACATTTCAAATTAAGCAGAAAGCAAATTAATTTTTAATATGAAATTAATACAGAGTTTATAATAGGGCACTCCATCACTTTAAAATTATCAAAATGATTTCTTGTTACTATTGCACTCTTGAGAACTAGTGCATGTGGATCTTTTTTCCTCGTAAAAATTAAATTAAGAATGTGTAATGAGAATCAGACATCATAATTTGTGCAAAACCTAAAGCCAGCAGGGAAATACTGCCTCCTTAAATGTTGACTATTGTTTCATTATGGCCAAATGAACTGACAAGTTTTCAGCTATAAATGACATGTTTTAAAGTAGTTAAATGTATTTCCTATTGTACTGTGCTTATGGCAGTGAAGTC
This sequence comes from Podarcis tiliguerta, assembly GCF_965153285.1. Taxonomy (NCBI): domain Eukaryota; kingdom Metazoa; phylum Chordata; class Lepidosauria; order Squamata; family Lacertidae; genus Podarcis; species Podarcis tiliguerta. Next base: position 69,229,917 of record NC_139540.1, read on the forward strand.
CGACACAGCCCCTGAGCATTTGTGGGGGAGGTTAAACCATGTGGGCTATTTATTGAGCACTCATCCTGACAACACTGTAACAACCCTACGTTGCCCCATACTTTTCAGTGCATTTTCATGTCACTCTCCTTATCACAAAAAGTCCTATGGGGATGGGCTCCAAATTTCAATTGAACAACCAAGATTTGCTGGTCTGTGATTGAATCCAATCTGAAAATTGTGTCAGTGTGGAAGCACCCAAAGACGGCAGAATCAGTCACATCTGATGGCAAGGAACACAGTTACCTTGCTGATGTGGACCTGTTTCCAGCTGTGGCAAAGCCTGGCAAGGTTAGAAATGGACTCCAGTCCCTCAAGCTTTTAGGAGACAAGTAACATGGACATGCTTAGAAGCACAATAGGGCCAGGAAGCATTGAGCCTTGGATGGTCCCAGCAGCTTTGCTTTCTCTGGAGATGAGTCTCTGTACACATCTGCAAACTAATTCTCCATGTTCAGGGGATACATCCTTCCAGAATGATAATGGATAACTGGGGGGGAGGGATATACTTCTCAATGTGACTCTGGCTCCATTCTGCCCAATGAGAGGCTGCTGGCACAGAAAAGCTGGCTCAGAACTTAGTATGTTTGTCAACATACATGATAATGGATAACTGGGGGGGGAGGGATATACTTCTCAATGTGACTCTGGCTCCATTCTGCCCAATGAGAGGCTGCTGGCACAGAAAAGCTGGCTCAGAACTTAGTATGTTTGTCAACATACATGGAAGAACAACTTAACTTGCATTGAAGAATGGGTAATGGAATGTCTTCCTAAACTACTCAGCTGTCAGGGGCTGACTGGATGAGGAAGAGTGTTGGGAACCGCCCGGCCAAGATGCCCCCAGGGATGGCACAGAAGACGATGACATAGATCCCGGGTCCTCGTGGTGGGACACTGAAGAGCAGTTTGCAGAAGGGATGAGCTGGGAGGTTCTAGAAGCGGGGGGTTTGAGCGAGCAAGGTGGGTCAGGAGATAAAGGGTCTTCCAAGACAGGCTTAGAGGCTGAGAGTCACAGTGTGAGAGCAGACTTAGACAGAGGTTGTCCTTGCTACCCAGCAGTAGGCCAGACACAGTCCTGCTGGCTCTCCCCCCCCCCTGACACCCCACTCGAGAAGAGTCCTGCACATTGCTGAGGTGATGCTCATCCCTTAGATGTAGCCTTTGTCTGCTTGGAAGGGATCCAGAGTGAGAGGCTAGAGGGGGGAGGGCAGAGCTAGTGGTCAGTTTCAGCAATGTCTTAGCAGGATTAAGACAAACCAGAGGACTCTGCTGTGTTGTTATTTTCTGTTAATAAAGCAAATGGCATTTTGTGCCTTTCGTGAGTGTGCCTGCCCTGTGGTTGACCTGGTTCATTGACAGCTCTTTGACATCAGCCAAGCAACCAAGTTACTGACTGAGCCACTCGGTGGTAGGCCTGGGATAGGACTGTTTTCCAGACTATAGCTCTACTTTTTTGTTATATAAGAGTATCAACATACGCTCTACCAAGTTGTATGGAACAAAGTGAAAACAATGCAATTGGGGAAAACCTGATGCTAATGGAAGAGGGGCAAATTGCTTCTCCTCCCAGACCTTGAGTTTTAGAATTCTACTACTGTATGTATTATCCGTGAATTCTGAGGGCATCTCAATTTGCTCTATTCATAGAGGTAAATGGCAGGTCTCTTTTCTCTCTTACAAAATCAGATGAAAACCATCCCTGAGGCCTGTCCTTGCAATTTGAAGAATACAGATGGCAGCATCCATTTGAAAGTGTTCATGCAAGCTGAGCATATTTATAATTTCCTCTATTATTTAAACATTTCGTTTGGATAATGTCTTAGCTAGTCTTACATCAGAGGCTTTAGATATCCATCATTCATTTTGACATGTTACCTGGTAGAAATAAAAGGGCAATGAAGCTAATTTAGCAACACTTAACTGATCTGGCTGTTCTAAAATCCCACAAATTGGAACGGTTTAAAATAATAATTTAGGGATCTGCTTTTACAGTGTGAGAGAAGAGACAGAAATTAGCATTCCTTATGGCAATATAGCAGTGGTGGCGTGAACCTATGGCATGCTTGCCAGAGGGGGCACTCAGAGCCCTCTCTGTGGGTGCACGCGCCATCACCCCAAAACAGAGCCGGCGGAAGGCGAGGGTGGCACATCGAGTCCTCAGCTCAACTTGGGCATCTGAGCAGCCTCCTTCCTCCTGCTGCTGCTGCAAGGTCGAGGCTTTACACACCCTCTGGCTGGGCCCAATGGGAGGCACCGGGCAGGGCGCATCATGCAGGAGCCAGCAGGAGAGGATGGCATCACTGGCAAGCTTCAAGAAGCCACTTTGTTCCAGTGCTGGGTAGCCAGGTAGGGCGCCTCTGCCCTGTCCTTGTCGCCCCTCACCTGGCACTGGGGCTCTGGGCCCCACCGGTCTCACCACACCATGACCACCTCCCACTTCCTGGCATACTTCTTGTGGCTCAACACAGCCAAGCACAGCGAGTGAGGGCGCACCTGGGGCCATGCCGGACGAGCATACGAGCCGGTCAGTGCTGGGCAAGGGAGCAGGGAAAACACTGTTGGAATTTATTTTCTCTAATAGCTCCAGCTGCTGCAGAAACAAGTTTTTTATCCTAACAGAGAAGATAAGTATCTCATAGAGAAGACAAACCTAGTCTCGTGGTGGTGATGTCAGAATATATTAACTACACTTACCTTCATGAAGGCAAACGACGGTGCTGAGAATGAGTAACTGTTCGCAAAAAGATCTATATGCATCTTCTCTTTCAATGCAAACACTGAGATAGCTTGCCTAGACTTCACACAAATTCCCCAGATACAATGCAATATGGTAACTAGGTACTTCTTTCTTAAGGAGTCAGAGTAGTGACAGCTACTGCAGATTCTGCACCAATTCAGGTTAAATTGCCTTGTTGGCCCTTTGCGATAAATAAGTGGGTTTTGGGTTGCAGTTTGGGCACTCGGTCTCTGAAAGGTTCACCATCACTGCAATATAGCATTCAACAAAAGCCAGTGGAGTGCATTGCCAATCACCATCCAACCCCGTGAGACCATAAAGACAGGTATGCAAAATGGTATGTGTAATCATCAGCATTGGATTTCTGCAGGACACACCCATCAAAGATTTCAGATGCTCCCCAGTCCCTGCCTAAGTGTGGGAATGTAGCAGATTGTGGGACCAACAGGGGTTGTACATTTTAAGCAAGTGAAGGTTTTTTTGGTTTTAATTAATTGAAAATAAAAATGGGAAAAGGCATCAGTTTGTCAGTTTCTACTTTTGGAACAGAGAAGACACCAAAGGATGCTACAATATGGCTGCATCTCCCCTATAGATTTTTTTAAAATTTAAAAAACAGAATTCCATCAAATTTTAGTACAGTATACTAGAGGTGAAACAGATGCTATGAACCAAGTCGCACTACTTTTCTCTTCTTTTGCTTGTAGCAACATGACATAGGCAATTCAAGAGTCTTACTTCCAGTTCCCCCAGATGTTTGCTTTGGTTCATAAGCTCCAGTTTGTACAGATTCCCAACTACCACGGTACCCTGTAAACATAACCTTTATAAAGACCAAATGGGTACTAAATTGTAAGCACTGATTTCTTGTCAAAGGCTGAATTGATTTAAAGATACTTGTACTGGCTTATAAAGAATGGAATGATTGTGCCCTGGCACACTGAACTATTGATTATGATACTCTTTACTTACTTGTGGAGTCAAGCAGCAAGGCTGTGGCTCTTGCTGTGTGATCAAGGCAGCCATTTACAGCCCATGCTAAATAGCCATATTCTCCTTTTTGATTTCAGTCCCTAATTGGTATCTTAATTAGGTCTGAATGTATTGCAAGAAGCTGTCCCAGCAGCTCAATGGGTGGTTAGGGGAAGAGAATTTGAGAGCGGCAAAAAGAGTTTGTAAGAGGTTGCACTTTCCCGACGCTCAAATGTCAAAGCGTTTCTTGGTGCCACATGAAAGTGGCCCAGTGGAAATGGAGTGCTTTGATTTGTCATTGCGGACATTTAATTAGAAGTGCTGTAATCCAGATTGTGGGTGAAGTTACTTAAGCATCGTTCCACAATAAATGGCACACCCCTTAAAGGGATGATTTAAGCTCTAGAGCAGGGGTCAGCAAACTTTCTTCAGCAGGGGGCTAGTCCACTGCCCCTCAGATTTTGGGGGACGACGACTATATTTTTTTTTGGGGGGGGGGGGGGATGAACGAATTCCTATGCTCCACAAATAGCCCAGTGATGCATTTTAAATAAAAGGACACATTCATGTAAAAATACGCTGATTCCTTCCACGGCCGGATTTGAAAGGCGATGGGCCGGATCCAGTCACCAGGCCTTAGTTCGCCTACCCTTGCTCTAGAGGCCATTTTCGGTTCACAACCTGAAAATAAATGGGTGAGCTTTGTTTGTAGTTAGGGCTTCTTTCCATATTCAGCTCTGTGTTTGGAATAGGAAATGCTCCTGGTATTGGCGAGTTCACTGTAGTGATAGCCATCTCTATGTATGTGTGCACCATGTTGAAGGGCCCTTAGTTTGTCAAGAACCTGACTCTAGGTGAGGGACCCAGCTTACGTATCTCTAAAGTGGATATACTAGCTTGAATGACATGCTTATGCCTTCAACCAGTCAATTTTATTGCCTTCTTCCTCTTCCCACCATCCAAACCCACCATGGGCATCTCGTTTATTTGTGCTATGGGCTGCATTTAATAGACCTTAGTGCTTTTCAAGCTTATTACTGTTTATGATTTCTTGTCCTTTTATCTTTCAAAATGCCTCGCAGACTTGCTTATTTCTCCTCTCTTGCTTATTTTTCCCTCTGCACGTTCGTTCCTGCCATCAAAAAAAGCTGATGGCTGCATTTTCCTGATCCAGATATATGGCTGCACAGGAAACTTGCAGCTGTCGTGACAAAGTTCTGTGAAGCTTGCACTGTTATTGCTCCTTTTATGACTCAAGGCCTGTCTCAAAGGCAAACAGCCTGCTGCTGCAAAGTGGAATGGGCATCCCAGATCCTGACATTCTGATGCTACACTTTGTCGCTCAGAAGATGTGTTCATTATCAGTGTCAGACTTCCTGGGACTTTTCAATCAAAGGATATTGCCACTATAGTGTTGTTGAGGAGTTCCTACTCATTTCAGTAGGACTTCAGCAGTAGAACTTTGAACTGGATTAGCAGTATTCATACACACACACACAAATAATTTCCAAAAATCATATAACATACTTTCTTATCTTATACAGTGTTTTGGACTTCCATCAACCACATCTGAAGATTTTTCAGTCTTTATCACTTAATCTACATTTCTTAATTTCTCGATTGCTTTTAATTGTCCTTGACTAATAACTCTCTTCATAATCTTCTCTGCAATATTTCGCATAGTCCTCCTTACAAAACGTCTTGCAGTCCTACTAGCGTAATCTGTTGATTACAATTGCTTTTCAAATAGTTCAAATATATACTCCAGTCCTCTGAGAATCGCTGGTCCTGCAGGTTTCAGATCCTTCCTGTCATCTTATCTAATTCTGCATAGTCCATTAATTTCGTCTGTCATTCTTCTTTCGTCGGTAGTTCTTCTTGTTTCCATTTCTGTGACAATAATATTCTTGCTGCCGTTGTTGCATATAAAAACAATTTACTGTCCTGTCTGTTAATATCCTCCCCTACAATGCCAAGAAAAAATGCTTCTGGGTTTTTTTGAATAAATGTATATTTCAACATTTTCTTCATCTCATTATATATCATTTCCCAGAAGCTTTTCACTTTCTTACATTCCCACCACATGTGATAAAAAGATCCTTCTTTTTCTTTACGTTTCCAACATTTATTACTTTGGATTAGCAGTATTCAGACATTTGGCTGAATGTATAGGTACAGAACTGTGTAGAATGTATGGGGTTGTACATGAAAGCGTCTCCTGACTTAAATATGCCAGACCCTGCATTCATTATGTGAGTCCCTTCTTCTAAGAGTTGTTCAAAGAACGTCTTCACAGTTGCAGACCCTCCAAGTGTCCCTATTTTCCAGGGACAGTCCCAGATTTAAAGAAGCCATCTCAGTTTCTGATTTGATCCTGAAATGTTCTGCTTTTCCTTAGGACATCCCTATTTTCATCATAGAAATGTTTGAGGGTGTGGAGTTATCCAACCCCAGAGTCATCTGAAGGCAACCCTGTACAGTGGTACCTCCGGTTACGAACTTAATTCATTCCAGAGATCCGTTCTTAACCCGGAACCGTTCTTAAGCTGAGGTGTGCTTTCACTAATGGCGCCTTCCGCTGCCACTGGTGCGCGACTTCCGCTCACATCCTGGGCAAAGTTCGCAACCAGGAGCACCTACTTCCAGGTTAGTAGAGCTCATAACCTGAAACATTCGTAAGGAGGACAGTACGTAACACGAGCTTCCACTGTATAGGGAAATTTTTGAATGTTTATTATTTTATTATGTTTTTATTTATGTTGGAAGTCTCCCAGAGTGGTTGAGGCAACCCAGTCAGATGAGTGGGATACAAATCAAATTATTATTATTATTATTATTATTATTATTATTTAATAGGACATCCCTATTTTCATCGGAGAAATGTTGAAGGGTAAGTAGTTGTAGCCCCTAGTCTATAAAATGCTCTTCCAAACAAGACCCACCAAGCACTGGCATTAGCATGTTCTCCCATGAAAGAATGTGATTATCATACTTATTGATGTGTTGCATGCTTTGAGTTGTTGGAGTACTGTTGTTTTATTGCGAAACTTCATGGTTGTTTTTTGATTGCGCATGTAAGTCACATAGAGACATTTTGTATTAAGTGATGAATTCATTGAAAACAACAGCACCAGCAACCTCCCAATGGTGCCGTCTCCTTCACCCCTCACTGTCATTCTGAGTGCATGAATATCAGAAGTGGATGAGTGAGCAACACCTGTATGATGTGGGATCAGGGCCAGGGAATGTGTCCCAAGGGCAGAGTTTGCACACTCACCACATGCAGCAGAATGCCTTAATGGAGCTCTTCTGGAGAGATTTTGCGTGGCAAGTCCCCTCCCCCCATGTGAAATGAAGACACCGGACACATTATTTAAGGTTAATGGGTGTAAAAGGCCACAACTTTATTGATTACAGGAATTGGAAGGTATTGGCCTTAGGCATTGGCTCCTATCGACTACCCGGCATGGAGACCGGGAAGGGTTATCCACCAGCGGTGGGAGTCCTGTTGAAGTACGCCAACTAGGATCCCACGGGTGTCACCACTCAGGGGCGTGCCATGGGCCCTCACCTCCCTAGGTTTCGGACAGGGCGACGCCCCCCGGAGTCCTCAACCGGACTACCCTTCCCATTGGGGGAAGGTGATGGCGCTTCCTTCCCCCCTTCATTTGCATAACAATTACCCCTGCCAATGCCTAACCGCCAATACCGAGGAAGTTGTGACGTTTGCTACGAGGTAGGCGAAAAAACCAAACGGCTGGATGTGCGCCAAGTTGGAAAAATTCCTACCAGGCCCCTTGCGGCGACCAAGGTCAAAGCTAGCTAAGCCCAAAGGGTGGGTGGGATGGGAAAACCGGGCAGCTGAAATGGGGCAAAGAGGGCGGTCCCTGGGCGCACCGGCCTTAAATGGGCTAGGCCACACCTCCCCAGCCCGCCAATTAGCGGGTCAGGTCATAGGCATGTCCAGGGATTCCCTCGTTCTCGCAGGGGTTAAGAGCCAGCCCCCGCGTGAGTGGGAGGGGTGGGCCCGCAACCCCACCTCCTCTCCAGCTCGGAAGTGGCTTTGTTGAAGTGAAATATTCCCCCCCTCTCTCTCACCATTACAGCCTATCATAATAAATATACCCATTACTACTGACTTAAGATATACAACTAATAGCAAAATAATGCAGTCCCAAAAAGCATGTGGTTGGCTGAAGTGATGTTAGTAAGATGATCTAGGTAATTATAATACACAAAGGAAGTTAGATCACTCAGAAATAAAGGAATATTTTAGGGCTGCAAGTTTTAATTGGTGAATGTATCCACTATAGTTGTAGGTGATTAATTGATCAAAAGCAATATTAATCAGTAGGCATTTTAATTAGTGGAGCTGAGAAACATGCCCAAACAAAAATAACCTCAATGTAAGTGTATCATTTAAGAGACATTTATGTAGAAGCCATTGCATTTCTGGGATGTTTTCATTAGAACAACTGGAAAAAATGGGGGGGGGGGATTATGCTGCTATGTTTGAACAATCATTTTGTTATATTAATTACATTGTCTTTTCCTTTAGTATATTAAAGAGCTGGAACTTATCAAATGGATTTGCTTGGATTGTAAGTGCCTGTGTTTTTTAAATAAATATCATGAATTGTGTCTGGCTGCTACAGACGCTCTAGAAAGGTGAAATAATGTGTAATTAATTCATCCATTCATTGGTTACATGGCAGATGATTAATCAACTAACAAATCTTTAATCAATGGACAACCCTGATGTTATTATTGTTATTATTTAATCCAGAATTCACTCTTAATTAAGGAATTCGATCTGACAGGAAATTGTTTGGCAAATAAGTCACCTTGTTAGAACGAGAGAGGTGACCTTATTAAGGATGTTCATTTTTGAAAATTGGCCTCTTCTCCTGTGCCTTGAACAGCAGCTTGATCTGTAGACATTAGAGGTGATAATACCTATCTCCATATCTTTAAAGCCTTCTCCTGCTGGTTCCAGCTGTTAAAGACACAGGAGTAAGCAGGCCACACTGTTGTTTTCTTAATATGTTAGCAATTTGAGACCAGGTTAGCTTACACTATCTTAGCGGTAGAAATGTCATCTGCTCAAAATTAATGCTAGGAACATGAAACTATTCAGAAATGAAACAGATAGCACTGGTGAGAGGAAGAAAGAAGGGGGCTTGGAAAAGAAGTATAGAATTGATGTGTATTATAAGAGCTGGCAGGAGTTCAGAGATCGGCAAGGAGACAGAGTTCGGGGGGGGGGGGGCGAACAGAGAGGAAGAGGTTATAGCTAAATAGAAAGATATGAGAGTTGCAGAGCTAGAATGATGAAAGAATATAAAGATGCATGAGGTTATTCATTTCATTTTTGGCGGACAGGTAAATGTCAGATACCTGGAGCAAGGTGACGAGTGGAACCTTCTTAAACATAATGTTGAAAATGTGGCCAGCCGGATGTTATAATAATGAAAAGGGGTCATCAAGATGGGAGTGGGTGGTTCATAAGGTCATGGGTGTCACAGACATCAAGTCCACTTGTCTGAAGAAGAGGACCTTAGATATGGAAACGAAGAGCCCATTTGCAAGGGCTGCAAAGACAGCATCTCTTGAAATATTTTGGCATAATGTGAGTTTTGGCCACAATGAATTCTTATAGTACAGTGGATGCTCGGGTTGCAAACAGGATCCGTGTGGGAAGCTTGTCCGCAACCTGCACCGCATCTGCGCATGCATGGGTCATGATTTGGCGCTTCTGTGCATGTGTAAGCACCGAAACCCAAAAGTAACCCGTTCTGGTGCTTCCGGGTTTGGCAAGGTGCGCAACCCGAAATCACGCAACCCGAAGCATCTGTAACCCGAGGTATGACTGTACATACAGTGGTGCCCCGCAAGACGAATGCCTCGCAAGACGGAAAACCCGCTAGACGAAAGGGTTTTCCGTTTTGGAGGTGCTTCGCAGGACAAATTTGCTATGGGCTTGCTTCGCAAGACAAAAATGCCTTGCGATTCCTGGGGTTTTTTTCCCCTCCCCCCCTTTTTCCCAAGCCCCTAAGCCGCTTAACAGCTGTTTGCTAAGCCGCTTAACAGCTGATCGCTAAGCCGCTTAACAGCTGATCTAAGCCGCTTATCAGCTGATCTAAGACGCTAATAGCCTTTTAGCAGCTAATCCGCTAATCCCTTAAGGCTTTAATAGCCGCTAATAGCCGCTAAACCGCTAATAGCGCTAATCCGCTAATGGGCTTGCTTCGCAAGACAAAAAAAACCGCAAGACGAAGAGACTCGCGGAACGGATTCTTTTCGTCTTGCGAGGCACCACTGTATAATCGTTGTGGAAAAGCAAGCTAGCATTCTGAATTTTAAGAAGAGGGTAATATTCATGGACACAGATATGGCCATGGGTTGTTTTTTTCTAGAAAAAAAAGGTGTAAAACTCACCATGAATTATTGCACTAAGTGCCACACTTTTAACCAGAGCTTTTCTTCTGGAACAAAAAAGAGCTGGCACTGCATACTCTTGAGTATCCCCAGACACCCCCCCCCCCGTGCCTAGGAAATATTAAAGGGATAAACAGGATATCTGCAGTTGCTTCCAGATGACATGTGTCTTGAGCATTCATCCTGATTTGCAGAAAGGCTGTAGGGTGGTAGATGACACCAGCTGTTTATAGCTCATTCGTCCTAATTTGTTTGTGAGGAGGCAAGACAAGGTTGCATCAAGCAACTTCCAAGTGCACTTTTTTTGTCATTTTCCTTATTGCAAGAAATCTGAGGAGGAGTGGGTTTCTTCTGCAATAACACCATTTTAACTTCAATTGCATAACCTACATGTGCTGGTATGTGAGGGCACCTTACTCAAAAATAGTGACAGCCTGAGAGCTCCCAAGGTTGCACTCTGCTGACCTCCTAATACTGCAGCATTTTCCAACGTTTATGTTCCTCCCTCAGATGTTAACTCTGATTATACTTGTCTCCAACTAGCTATGCTGTATTTTCAAAACAAGCATGAGAAATGAGTGTGTGGGATAAATTCACTCTCATGAAATCTACCCAGACACAATTTTGCACCAATATCCAAAGAATCCAGGATATACGTGGAAGGTTATTTCTTCTGTTCTGTTGCTGCTGTATCCCTGTTTTTCCCCTAATGTGAAAGAAGGATAGAACAACATCAACAGAACAAAAGGAAAGAACTGCTGTCTGTTTTTGATATTTTGGCATACTGGCAGAAAATCCTTGCTGGGTAGATTTCATGAAATTGACATTACTTTTGTCCATTTTTACCTGATAAAGACATAAAACGAAAAAATAAAAAAGTCAACTGGGAAATGTGCAATCTCGAGGGAAGATGTGTGAGTATACTGCACAAACTAGTAACAAATATGCACTTATGAAGGGAATGTGTGGAAAAATCTGAAGTCAATCCTGGAGTAAAAACTTATTTTTCTCTCTACATTCACCCACTGTGTGGAGGAGAATGTGTCTCTGCTTGCTCTGTCTTCCTCTGAAGGGGGCACTATGGTAACCGAGAAAAGTAGGTGTGTTACCTAGCAACATAAACCATTAGGCAACACAAAATATGAGAAAGAGCAGCAGAGAACAAGTTGGCACAAAAGTGCATAGCAACCAAGTGGACTCTAAATCATGGTGCCAATAATCCATAACATGGAACAAAGGCTTGGATGCTTGCAGTGCTACAAGTTATACATGCAGAACAGAGGGGAAATTCAGACACTGGAACACAATTTTGCCATGCTTTGTTACAGGTGATGACAAAACTTAAATGGATTTAGGGCTTTAAAATAGCTCAGTTCAAACATGGAAAATAAATACTCATTTTTAAAAAGTGCAAGTAGATAAATAGGTACTGCTCCGGCGGGAAGGGAAACGGCGTTTCCGTGTGCTGCTCTGGTTTGCCAGAAGCGGCTTCGTCATGCTGGCCACATGACCCGGAAGCTGTACTCCGGCTCCCTCGGCCAATAAAGCGAGATGAGCGCCACAACCCCAGAGTCGTCCATGACTAGACCTAATGGTCAGGGGTCCCTTTACCTTTACACACACACACACACACACACACACACACATATATATAGGATACTGTATTTAATTAAGTTTTAAAAATTATAATAACAACAACCATAAATGCACCACGGGTCAGAAACAACAACAATTCTCTAGCAACATCATTAATTCCCACCCCCAGCCCCTAATTTTGCAAATATCTTTCCATGGTCACCAGTGAAAGTCCAGTGCAATCTTCTGCTGAAGGAACACTGATCTTGCTTCAGAATTTAGAGGGTAGGGAACTTGAGTGTACAACTGGGCGATGGGAACAGTATATGCCCTTAACCAGTGGCAACATTAGGAAGCACAATCTATGGTACAACTGGTGCTGAAGTGATTGTCCAGTGTGCAATTTGAGGTGGCAGTTCCTCAATAAAAACCTAAGGCATTTGAAGGGCAAGCACAAGGGTTCCAACTGAAGTATAAGTAGGTTCCCACGAGCCAAGACACAGTGATAACAGCAAGAACCTTTAGTGAGCTAACAGAACTGGACAACAGGGACAAAGCAACTGTTTATACATGTCTCCCCTGCCATGAAGAGGTATAAAAATCTGAAATTAGCACTTTGAATTGAACCTGGAAACAGACTAGAAGGCATTGAAGATAGAGCAGCTCTAAATTTTGCAAACTATTTGACTTAGCAGTGGACGTATCACTCTACTTCTGGCCTTTGATAATTTTGCATTCATCCCAAAATCCATCCTATCCCATTTCTGCATTAGTGAGTGGAATGTGTACGAAATAGAATAAAAATCAGCTTGACAATCTGCGTAATATGCATTTAAATATTTTTTATCACAAAGTACATATTTTTAAATATGTATTTCATTAATTATGTATTGCATCCCAATGCATGTGTTGGTTAATGTATTTTGTTTTATTCTAAACTGCGCATTTGTAAACTCATTTCCACATGCTTTTTGAGCTGAGAGCTATATCACGAAACTTAAAGTTGTGGAAAATCTGAAGGATGCTTACATTCTTACCTGCACATTAATCTGGGAGAAGCAGATCAGGTCATCGAAATCTGATTCCTCAAATATCCTTAATTTGACTTGTAGCTATTTGGGAGTACTTCTGGATTTTGGTATAAAATAATGAACCTAGAGAGAAGCTGAGTTTACTTTTAGTTGCTGCTGCTGAGGTCCATGGCAAAACAACCTGCTGCTTCAGTGTGAAATTCCACAGCAAATAAGGCCCGGCAACATTTTAGATAGACGAAAACAAGGCAACCAGCAAAATCTAGAGTAGAAATGAAAAGCAAAATAAAAACCCATTGTCTAAATGTCTTTTCTTACTATTAAGAGGGCAGGTAAGGAGTGACCTGAGCTACCCTAAAATTTCTCAGTCTCCTCCTCCTCCTCCTCCTCCTCCTCCTCCTCTTCATCATTGGTCCAGTATACCTGAAGGAGCGTCTCCACCCCATCATTCTGCCTGGACACTGAAGTCCAGTGCCGAGGGCCTTCTAGAGGTTTCGTCACTGCGAGAAGCCAAGTTACAGGGAACCAGGCAGAGGGCCTTCTCAGTAGTGGCACCCGCCCTGTGGAACGCCCTCCCACCAGATGTCAAAGAGAAGAACAACTATCAGACTTTTAGGCATGATGGAACTGCATCTGGAGGGTCAAAGGTTTCCAATTCATGCTGTAGGCCATTTTGGGATATTAAAATCATGGATGATAGTTGCTTGCCACCTGGTAAGGGGGAACCAGAGCAGTTGCCCGTGGGGCTAGGCCCTTCCTGGGTACTGAGGCCCCAACTGATATTATCCAGAAATCATGCTGAGTCATCCTTCTAAAATCCCAAATCACGAATGTTTTAAACATGTGAGTTATTTGTGATTATCCATGCAAAAGGTTTTCCCCTGTGTTTAAAAGCAATCATTGCAGTTAAATAGTGAAACCTCCAGTGGATGCCTTGTGCAAAAGAAAAAAAAATTATGGCACATTTCAAGAAGGAGGAGGAGGAGGAGGAGGAAGAGGAAAGAAATGATGACTTTTCTTTCCCTATAGCATTTCATGAAAACAAATGTGTTTATTTTTCCTATCTCAGAACCAATTTGCCATGGGAAGGAAAAAAAAAATCACAGTTACAGAGAGAATTGTTTCTTAGGGACACACAGTAGAGCATATAGGCATAACTTCTTATCCTCTTGGGGCACAAACTGTAAATTAGGTTTTAACAGGCCAAATGCAAGCAATATGCATTTATATAAAGCAAGCTTTAGAAATAAGGAGATTGGCTGCTTATGCACACCATGTTCAGCTAATATGCATTGTTTATAAAGAAAATATTAGTACAAGGTGCCATGAACTGTCCCTGAAAGTTTCGGGAATGGTACCAAATTAACATGGCAATTCATGAGAACCCATTCTAGCTAAAATGGAGGTCAAAACTTCACACGATGAGTGGTTCCACGAGTCTTCTTCCATACACTCTACCTATCTGTAATCCTTTGTGCGGCATTATATGCCTTTTGGAATGTGCTCCCAATGAACTTCAGGCAGGCATTTTTGGTTTTGGCATTTAGGTCACCTGCCTACCAATACTTTCCTTGAGGGCTGATCCTGCTACGTTCAATTAATTAATGTGATCCCCTGAACTGAGACGTACATTTATTAATTTGTAAAAGTATTTGCGTACCGCCGTCTTGCAAAACATCAGGGCAGTTTTAAAAGCTTTAAAAGCAGCACAGAACAATCATTAACATGACTGGGTTTTCCAAAACATTTTTAAACAACTGCATAGGCTTGTCAGAATGGAAAACAAGCCTTCAATAGATGCCTTGAATTGAAAAGCAAAGATGCCTGCCAAATCTCTGCTGGAAGAGTACTCCACAGCATGAAACCAGCATAACTAAATGTCTGTCTTCTGGCTGAGACCAGTTTGGTTTTTTAAAATATTTTTATTAAACAATTTCAGTATAAGAAATTATCAGTCCAAATAATTAATTACACCATTTTTTTCACCTCCCCCTCCCTCCCCCCACCCACCAAGGACTTCCCTCAGCTCCCCTCTCTGATTTCTTTGCACATATTGTTCTCTGCAGGTTATAAAATTGTACCTATCCTTGCCTTATCTATCATGTGTTCAACTCATAAATTTGTGGATGTTTATTCGAAACCTGCCAAGGAGTCCAAATCATTTTGTTGTCTTTTTAGGTAATTTGTAAAAAGTTCCCATTCTTCCTTGAAGTCACAATTGTCCTTAACACACAGTTTGTATGTCAAATTTGGCCAATTCCGCATAGCTCATCAATTTTTCTTGCCACTGTTCTTTTGTTGGGATTTCCTCATTCTTCCATCCTTGTGCTAACAAGACTCTTGCTGCTGTTAAGTTCTTTATTTTTATTGGCAGGTCTTGTCCTACAGTCCCTAACAAAAATGCTTCTGTTTTTTTGTTTTTGTTTTTACAAATGTAATTTTAAACATTTTTTCCCCAGTTCATTATATATCATTTCCCTTTTTAAAAAAAACTTCTCTACATTCCCACCACATATGATTAAAAAGTACCTTCTTTTTCTTTACATTTACAACATATATTTGACCCGGTTTTGTACATGTTTGCTATTTGTACTGGTGTGATATACCATCTGTACATCATTTTCATATCATTTTCTTTCAAAAGAGACATTCTGTAAATTTCAGATCTACCTTCCACAATTTGTCCCAGTCCTCAAATTATATATTATGTCCTATATCTTGTGCCCATTTGATCATGACTGATTTTAAATCCTCGTCTTTTGTTTCCCATTCTAGCAGAATACTATATGCTTTCTTCAGCAGCTTCACTTCTTCTTCTTCTATAACTTTCTTTTGAAATCTGGAAACTGTATAACTGAACCCTTTCTTATTATCTTCCTTATACATTTCATGTAGTTGTCTGTAATGTAACAACTCTGAAAATGGTCTTTAATTTTCTCTTGGTCTTTTAATTTCCATCTCCCTTCTTGATCTCTCAGTAAATCTCTGTATGTAGGCCACATCCCCTTTTTGCCAAGCAGTTTGAGTAACGAAGCTTCAGTTGGTGATAACCACCAGGGTGTTTTTTTGTTCTATTAAATCTTTATACCTTCCCCACACCCTCATTAGTGATCTCCTCTGGCTGAGACCAGTTAGTCCTCTGTAACATGGGAGACAATGAACAGTGCTGCTCCCAAGGATCTCAGAAACTGGGCTGGGATATAAGGGTTCATGCAGTCTTAAAGGTATCGTGGACCCAAGTTACTCAGGACTTTGTATATCAACACAGAACCTTGAATCTGGCCTGGTAGCATATGGGCAAGCCATGAAGATGCTTTAGCAAATGTGACAAATGTTGTAGGCCATCTACCCCCATCAACAGTCTTGTGTTGTTGATACGTTGTTGTTCACTGCTATGATCCGCCTCTTAGACTTTTTTTGCACATAAATACAGATATGCAAATGAATTATTTGCAATAGTATTCAAATAATAAATAAAAGCTAAAATTGGAAGTGGGGGACCAGGAGATTTCTTCCATTTCTCTACTCAAAACTGCCCCACCCCAGCTGCTTTTTTCCGAGGGGGGGGGGAGTTAAAGGGTACTTGCACTTTCCCCGATGAATGGGAAATCAGCTAAGGGTGATTTTGAGTGAAAAATTCTTGTTTCTCCTTGAGCTGCCATTTTAGATGCTGCTCATCCCTGGATCCTGCAAGTTGCTCTTTGAAGTCTTCCAAGTTCAGAAAGCAGTTTGGCAGGTAGGTACAAAAGCTTCTGGAACGGGGAAAGGGGTTCCTAATTCCCCCTTCACACCATCCTCCCCCCAAAAAGAAATCACATTTGAACCCAAGAATTCAAAGACCCAGATGACTCACTAGTCAATCATATAAGAGCTGGACCATAAAGAAGGCTGATCGCTGAAGAATTGATGCTTTTGAATTATGGTGCTGGAAACTTTTGAGAGTCCCATGGACGGCAAGATCAAACCTATCCATTCCGAAGGAAATCAGCCTGAGTGCTCACTGGAAGGACAGATCCTGAAGCTGAGGCTCCAATACTTTGGCCACCTCATGAGAAGAGAAGACTCCCTGGAAAAGACCCTGATGTTGGGAAAGATTGAGGGCACAAGGAGAAGGGGACGACAGAGGACGAGATGGTTGGACAGTGTTCTTGAAACTACCAGCATGAGTTTGACCAAACTGCGGGAGGTAGTGGAAGACAGGAGTGCCTGGCGTGCTCTGGTCCATGGGGACACGAAGAGTCGGACACGACTAAACATCTAAAGAACAACAACATACCTTTTTAAAATGCGGCTCTTTTGGATGGGGGGTATTAATGGGCTGTTGATTTTTTATTATATATACTGTGGTTTTTATGTTGATATTTTCTGTGAACCGCCCTGAGACCTCCGGATATAGGGCGGTATAAAAATTGAAGAAGAAGAAGAAGAAGAAGAAGAAGAAGAAGAAGAAGAAGAAGAAGAAGAAGAGGAAGAAGAAGAGGAAGAAGAAGAAGTCTTCCCACTCTGTACTCAACAATCAACATCTACACTGTGTTATCCAAGGTTCAAAACCCCATTCTCCCATGAAGTTCACTGGGTGACTTTGACCAAGCAATAATGACTCTTCCTTTACATTATATATTTACAAAGGGGTTATGACATGAGCTCCTGTGGACTGGAGCCCACTTCATCAGATGTGTGCAGTCTTATCCTCAGTTAAAAGCTATGTCTGCCTGGTAATATAAAATAAAATGTAAGCAATAAAGTCAGTGGGTCAGTCTCTCGGTGAAACCCCGAGGTCTTTGGAGGAAGAAAAAATAAATATCCCAGATATATGCTAACATGCTTCCACAGATACCCCACAGCTCCAGATACTGAACTACTATGTTTCTGAGCGCTTTTCATGGCCCTTATTCATGCTTCTCTGCCAGATTTTGACATATGATGAACATAACTTTCAAAATATGCTACCCCGGTCCACAAGATTAGATAGATCCTTACCACCCAAATGATAGGTTACATGGAAAAGGTACTTCCTGAAATTTGGAAAACATTGTATTTGCCAAGATTTGGCTTCAGATTGTTGATTGACGAACAAATTGACACCATTAATGCCTATCATTCATTGATGGCTTTTTCTCTCCCCCCAGCTGGATAATTGCATGTTTCGGTGAGTTCTACATAACAGCTATAATTTTCTTTTGTTGGCTTATTATATGGGGGCTGCTGTTTTGTAGTGTGCATTGTGCAATTCTGCCCCACATATTCATGCAACACCTAATGGTATTATTTGGGAATAAAGGTAAAAAGACAAGCTGTAAGGCTAATGATAAGTTGGTTAAATGCAATCAATCATGCACTCTCAGAGAACCTCACAATAGTCTGCTCTGCATCTTTAGTCTTTTACATGCTGACATATAGCTAGGAGGAATGTATCCAGGGAGTATAAATATGAAGCGCAAATTTCAGGAGAAAGGCCGCAGCCAAGAAGCAAATTTCAGGTGTACAAAATTCCCACAAAATGGAATTTGCAGGAATCTGCAAGTCCATTGGGAAATATTGTGCTAAATTTCAGATAGGGTCGAAGCCAGCCACATTTAATCTATAATACTGCATACGAATGTTGTTTCTCCAGGTCTGTAGGGCTATTTGGCAATCATTGTAGCAATTCTAAGCAACATCAAAGCTGGAAGATGAGAAATTTGGAGGATTCTATCAACAGCAACAACACTGTCAATTGTGATACCAGCATCACACTGGTTTTTCTCCTCTGTGTCTCAAACAGTCATAGCGTAATCCCCTCTAATGGAAGCCAGTAGCAAAATTCCTATTGAATTTGTAATTGTAAAGGCTTTCTGCCGTAAACCTGCACTTTGGTTCTTAACTGGACTGAGGAGTTGACATAACTGGTATGTATGCTAGGTAATTATTATTTGTATTTAAACAATTCATATCCATTCAATTATAAAATCAGATTTCTATAAAAATGGCTGCTGATTATATATATATATATATATATATATATATATATATATATATATGTCTTCAATAGGTGGTATAAATTCAACAGGCATAATCTTCTTTATCTTTCATTTCCCTGACCTTTACTTTATGCTATATGACATAAATACAAACAGTTCTATTCAGCCACAATTTTTTGCTGGTTGACCTTGTGCCAGTGCCTATCTCTCAACCTAACCTACCTTACAGAGTTCTTAAGAAGATACAGTTGGAGACACCATCCTGAGGAACTTTGGGGGAAAAGTTGGAATGAACATGGATTACAGTAGTAGTAGTAGTAGTAATAATAATAATAATAATAATAATAATAATAATAATAATAATAATAATAATAAATGTCCAGTGGCACCTTAGAGACCAACTAAGTTTGTTCTGGGTATAAGCTTTCGTGTCCATGCACAAAACAAATGTTAGCTGGTCTCTAAGGTGCCACTGGACATTTATTTATTTATTTATTTATTTAGTGCGTTAGGCAAACACGTCTGCCTACCTCAATGTAATGGATTAATAATCGATGAATATTCAAGGACACTAGATCAATTCATGTGCACCTGAAACAATGTGGCTGCCATCAAGAACATCATTGCATCCATGAGATTGGAACTGCATTCTGCTGCAGGAACAATTCAACCTGTCCCTCGGTGGGTTGCAAAATAAGTATCTGAACCGATCCCATAAGCACTGGCGGGATATGTATGGGATCAGTTATCCCCTGAATGCAAGGCATTGGTTTTATCTGTCTTTAGTTTTGGAAAAGACAAGACCATTGCAGTAAAAAACCACTGCGCATCACAGAATTTGGATGTACAGTCTATTCGATTATTTTATTTTTATTTAAGCATTTGTGCATCGTATTTATTTATTTGATCAATTTGCATACCACCCTTCATAGATCTCAGGTCAGTTCACAGCACCCAATAACTTAACATTATCTGAGCAGTTAGCAAAATAATATACAAGCAAAACCAGTAAGCAAATAATTACAACAAAAAGTGGGGAAGTTGCAGCAGAAAATACAGTGGTACCTTGGGTTACATACGCTTCAGGTTACAGACTCCGCTAACCCAGAAATAGTGCTTCAGGTTAAGAACTTTGCTTCAGGATGAGAACAGAAATCGTGCTCCAGCGGCACAGCAGCAGTAGGAGGCCCCATAGGCTAAAGTGGTGATTCAGGTTAAGCACAGTTTCAGATTAAGTACGGACCTCTGAAATGAATTAAGTACTTAACCTGAGGTACCACTGTAAGATAAAATGACAAAAAAGGTCTAAAGGCAGGGCTTTTTTCAGCTGGAACTCGCCAGAACTTAGTTTCAGAATCTCTTAGGTGGGCGGCATTGCCAATATAAGAGAACAAGGCAGGCATTCATGGTGATTTCCAGCACCTCTTTTTCTAGAAAAATAGCACTGACTAAATGGTGAATAAAAAATATTGAGGAGGGAAGCTTGGGTGCCCAAAGAACCATTATTAAGTGTCTGATTAGCCTTTCTGAAGAGGACATTCTGTAACTGGAGTGTGAACATTAAAAAGGCCCTCTCTCGAATAGGAATGGGGGGAGAAATCCAAGTAAGTTTGCATGTAAAAGCAAACCTACCAACTTTTCACACTCTGGAACAATAGGAGGACTGAAACGCAGCCATCCTTCAAAATTCACGGCTCTGGATTTTGCAATGCAGCTCTTCTGCCAAGTAACACATGCCAAAAACACTTAAGCTGTGGAAAATAACGTGCAGAAATGCACTATCCTGAGAAAGTGCTCTGCAAAAAAATATGTACCGTAGACAAAATTGCTGACAAAAATGTGTTTATTGGGATATATTTGCACTAAAATGCTGGTGAATTCTCACACCTTTTTTTATTAGAAAAAAATAGCACCACATCTCATTTGGTGGGGGTCTCTGAGGAGAAGCCACTAAAGATGTCCTCAGGATTTTTAGTGGGTATATATAGAGGCCCACCTATATAGGATACACACACACATTTCAGAGCACAATTGAAAGTGTTGGTGCTGACCTTTAAAGCTCTAAATGGCCTCAGCCCAGTATACCTGAAAGGGTATCTCCACCCCCGTCGTTCTGCCTGGACACTGAGATCCAGCACTGAGGGCCTTCTGGTGGTTCCCTCATTGCGAGAAGTGAGGTTACAGGGAACCAGACAGAGGGCCTTCTCGGTAGTGGCGCCCACCCTATGGAATGCCCTCCTATCAGATGTCAAGGTGATAAACAACTATCTGACTTTTAGAAGACATCTGAAGGCAGCCCTGTTCAGGGAAGTTTTTAATGTTTGATGTTTCACTGTGTCTTCAATATTCTGTTAGGAGCTACCCAGAGTGGCTGAGGAAACCCAGCCAGATGGGCATGGTATATTAAATTATATTATTATTATTATTATTATTATTATTATTATTATTATTATTATTATACCTTCCTTGCCATGGGATTGTGAGCAATGAAGTTTTCCATGGGGGGAGGAGTGACTTTTTTAGATTTTGCATCATAGCTCATACTTTGCATTCATTAAGGTTCAATTTTCAATGATTAACATCTCAATTTAAAGGTTCTTGGCTAACAAGGCTTTCCTGGAAAAGACCTTTGCATTTGACCATCCTTCACAATCCCAAACCCTAGATGGACTCATGGGCTGTCTCAGTTTAAAGCAGTTTTGGGTGTTTTCTATCTAAACCTCCCATTTATTTATTTTATTTATTTTTAAAAAGCATGCTTTTTCTTTGTGAGGTAGCGAAAACACTCACAGTGACTGAACAGCATTTAATTCTTTTTTTAAAAAAAATCTGCTGGCACTTAACGCTGTTATATTTTCACACTCTTATCGCAAGCTGCTATGGCTTATGGAGACAATATTCACATCCCATGGGAGGCCATGCAAAATTCTACATGATATCTAAAGATTTCTTTAGAGTTGCTCATTTCTCTGCAGTAGTAAATTCACCAGCCAAGATATCCAACAGGAAAGAAGATGACATCAAGAGCAAAACAGCTCCGCGAGAGAATTTAATGTCACAATAATTACATGGTACATAGTGGAGGCCACACGACGATTAGGAATCCTAGCTCAGCTAATTAAGCAAGTCAAAATCGCTGCTTAAAGTAGTTTAATGTGCAAGATCACGTGGCTTCTGGATCACTAAGTACCATGAGGAATGCCCACTTGCAACAGAATTGGAAAACAAAAAGTGATCTCAGGCACGGTATGCCATTGGGTTGCACATACAGAGCACCCCCTGACACATGCACATCAAAACCTCCCAGCTCTTTGACTACAGTGCTGCCAGCATCTGACCTGTAATACCATTAGAAGCCGGTTTTCTGCGCTCTGACCCTGGAAAGGTTTTCTCCGAGCTCGCTGCCATTTGGTAAAGAAGCAGCAGTAGCAAAACGCTCCTTTAAAATCCCCTGCGCTGGTTCATTTGTTGTGTATAGGCTTCACACAATAAATATCACGAGGCCTGGGGGTAATGTTATTTGGAGGCCAAAGAAAAAGAGCTGAATGAACAAATACAACAGGACAGCCCTACAGGTAGTAGCGGCTGGCACACATATTAGCTTGCATCAGAGGCTGAACCACCAGAAAGTTGTCTTGGAAGGATATAGCAACCTCTTGGCTTTAACAAAAGGGCTTCGTATATTTGTTGTTCAATTCACCAATTGTTACTATTCTTTATTTACTGAACTTATATACTGTCTTTCTGCCACCCAAGGCATTTTGGGTGGCTTACACTAAGTACCACCCACTCTTCTGTTTTGGATTCTGTAGATGTGGAGCTCGAATTTCATGGCCCATTCTTAGAGAACCCACTATGGGGGGAGGGGGATATGTGGCCACAGTGACATACGCTGGTACCTCGGGTTGCAGACACTTCAGTTTAAAGACACTTCAGGTTACAGACTCCGCTAAGCCAGAAATAGTACCTCGGGTTAAGAACTTTGCTTCAGATGAGAACAGAAATCATGCAGCCGTGGCATGACGGCAGTGGGAGGCTCCATTAGCTAAAGAGGTGCTTCAGGTTAAGAACAGTTTCAGGTTAAGAACAGACCTCCAGAGTGAACTAAGTTCTTAATCCGAGGTGCCACTGTACTTGGGAACTGTGGCATGCTGTGCAAGACCAAAATTTGGTGCGCACAAACCCACCCACCATTGTTCTGCTGTTGCAAAAGCAGGTAAGGAGGTGCCCAGCTTTGGGAAGGCAGCACAAAGGCTCTGACAGGGTCCTAGAGCCCTTCCATCACCTCCCCAAAGCTGAGAACATGCTAACTACGCTTTGGGAAGGAAGCAGGAGGAATCTAGGGTGCTGTCAGGGTCCTCCTGCCTGCATCCCCAAACAAGTGTTTACTAGGGTTTGGGAAAGAGGTGAGAGGACTCTAGGACCTTTTCAGAACCTCACATCTCTATCTCAAAGCTCAGTGTCTCACTTACCAGACTTTGAAGAAGAAGAGAAGAAGAGTTTAGATTTGATATCCCACTTTATCACTACCCTAAGGAGTCTCAAAGCGGCCAACAATCTCATTTCCCTTCCTCCCCCACAACAAACACTTTGTGAGGTGAGTGAGGCTGAGAGATTTCAGAGAAGTGTGACTAGTCCAAGGTCACCCAGCAGCTGCATGTGGAGGAGCGGGGAAGCGAACTTGGTTCACCAGATTACGAGTCTACCACTCTTAACCTTTGAGACAGCGCCTCCTTGACTCAGTGCATGTGCGCCCCTTGCACAGCCCAAAATCTGCCCCTGGTGGTCCTCACCTCTTCCCACAGGAAAGAAAAAAGCACACAACCTTATGAAGAACGGTGTGATGGCCTGGGATTCGACCTGAGGGATCCCAGCCTGCACAGGATTCCCCCCTCCAGAACCAGCTGAGCTGGGGCTGGAGCATGAGCCTGAATGGTCCTCACCTGTGCTGGATCCTCAGGTGCAGGCACCAGCTGAGTCTGCTCTGGCTCCTGAGGTGATGGAGGACCCGTTGCCTGCAGGTTCTCCACTCTCAGCCCTGTCAGAGGAAGCTGAGGTTGCCTCTGGGTCCGGTAACCCTCCAGCCTCTCCTGAGCTACAGAGGCTCAGAGCAGAGAGGCGGAGGGAACTAAGTTCCCGCAGGAGGAGTGCTTGCCTCCAGGCCAGGAGAGGCGAGTCACCAGAGGATTGGGGCCGCCCTAATGCCTCGAGGCAGATAAAAGCCAGCCAGCCCAAGTTGCAGGAGCAACATTGTTGGTTACCAGTTCCTGCCTGAACCTTGTCCTGCTTTTCTGCCAGAGTTCCTGACTTCACTCAGCACCCTGCCCTGCACCTAGCTTCAGCTACTATGGACTGCCTCCATGTCACACCTTTGACCATGGACCGGACTTGGACCTCGCCTCTCAGTTAACCCACGGGACCAGCACAAACGGTGAGGAGAAAATACACAAGTCATCTTGTCTATAAACATGATTGAGATTTTATTTTTTGGACAGGGATGTGTAAACTCTTCCCTATGCCATATACTGACATCTTTGTAAGTACACAAATGGAACCTTTTTCAGAATGCTATATTCAGAATGTAGAATGATTCCAAGCTTCAATTTTCAAAAATGTTAAGTTTTTACTTTACTTCCGCCAATGTAATTTTATTCCTGCTCTTATACAGTTGGCAAAATATCAGGGCAGAGAACATTTTCCTCTTGCGATCCCTCTTATGACCCTCTGATATCAGATGGTTACAGTTGCTTGGCATGTTATCTTTTCCAGTATCTGGCACATGCATGCCAACAAGACAGCAATATGAAAATCAGAAACCCATGGATTACACCTGCTGCATGCCATTTTATGGCAATATAATGACAACAGGCAAAACTGATGTTTGCATTTTGCAAGTTTTGTTTTTGAAGGTCTGCAGAGCTGAGAGTATTTCCAGAGCGTGGCATGCTCTGGAAGAGAGAGGAAAAAGTATACATGCAAATTTATCCTGCAGGTCCAAACTGCCTGGCAATTAATACCATCATTGCAAGCATCATCATCAAAGCTAGAAGACAGGTCATTCGTTATTCAGATCTGGTAATCCCCCACATTGCTTTCTCGAGCCTGCATTCTTGGTTTGGGGCAACTGGCTTGTTTTTTATTGTTTTATATGGTTTTATTTTTGGTTCCTCTGTTTTGTTTTTGTCGGGTTGATGTTGGTTAAATTTTAATTTGGGGTAGGCGGTTATTTTAATTTGGGTATAACTGTAAACTGTTATTTTGTTGTTGGTTTCTATTGATTTATTGGTTTCTTTGTTGCTCGTATAGGATTTTTTTAAAAAAGTTTGATGCTTTATGTTTTTATACATGCTGTAAACTACCCAGAGTGGCTGAGGAAACCTGGCAAGATGGGCAGGATATAAATTTAAAAATTAAAAATTATTATTTACTCAGAGTGTCCCAATTTCAGGAAATCAGATGGTTGGCAACATTTGGACTTAAAATGACAGCCTCCCACCTGTATTGGTGTGCTTGCCATTCATTTCAGCATCATGGCAGACACACTACTCATATATCAAACAGGTTTTCCTTGCTTCATTAGAGACATGACTCAGACAACCTGCAGTGATTTAGACACTGACTTAAAGAAACAGGTATCAGCTGAATCAGTAGCACTGTTGTCACTACTCAGAAACCACAGGTATGGGCCCTGATTCTAAGTGTCAGGGACCATGCTGGGGAGGGCTGCATTGAGGAGGAATGGTTGGGAGCCTTCCCCTACTCCTGCTCCTGCATCTTCCCAGTAGCAGGAGGACAGTATAGATTTGGAACATTGGTTTGCAGAGGGACATAGTTCTGAAGGCAGAAGCTGGGAAATACTGGATAGGGAACAGCTAGGAGAAGAAACACTGGAAGAGAGAAAGAGTTAACAGATTCAGTTTCTCTGGACAGCATTCCACTCAGCCCAAGGTCAAGAAGTGCTCAGAAAGTGTCAGAACAGAAAGCACAAAAAGGTACAAGTTCATTTTACAAGATGTAGGAGTGACATAGATTAATAGGGATAGAAGGGGGTGTAATCCTTATTTGGGAGCACCACCATTTCTAGGAGATATGTTCTTTGTTCTCTCACTGTGATTATTAAAGTTTCTAACTGCTAAGACGTTCCTTTCTTTGATCTTCTTATCTACTGCCACGGGGGGGAGGAAGCCAATTTCCCGAAGCCTGACACTAAGACACCTAAGCCAGGACCCCCAGAAACTGTGACTATACCAGGAGATGTCTACACAAGCACAAAAAACATCTCCTTTCATCCAAGCAAGAGACATTATCATGGTTCAAGAATATGTTTCAGCTAGGCAAAAGCACTTGAAGAGCACTGGGGCAGGGCGAGTGAGGGGTGCAGCCTGAGCAGGGGGTGTTGCCAAGTGAGAAACTTTGGGGGGAGGATAGGAGAGATAAAGATGCTTGGAGGGCTGAGCTTCCTTGATTTTTTTTTTTTAAGGCAACCCTCAACCCAAACCTGAAAATTTCTAAGAAATCCACCCCCACAATGTTCCCCCACCCACAACAAATCCAGACAAATTTGTGCACAGTACTAGTTCTGGTGAGATTATAGGAAGCTATTCGTCCATCTCGCTTGGTATTGGCTACACAAAGTAACCTCGTTTTCCTGGGCTCTTAGGAAGGAAGTCCTTGCCCCACCCAACCTGGAGACAACAGGGATCAAACCTGGACCTTTTGCAGGCAGAGTAGGTGCTCTGTCACTGAGCTGCGGTCCTCTCTTTTTGCCATTCTCAGATTTCTGCTTCTTCATCTTTGTGTGATCAAACTGCTCGCACATTGGCAAAGCTAAGTAGGGTCTAGTATGGTTTTATATCGGAAGGGGAACCATATGCTGAGATTCCTGCATTGCAGGAGGTTGGATTAGATGACCCTTGGTGTCCCAACTCTACGATTCTATGATGCCAGGACATGTACTGCCTTTCAGATCCTTGCTCTTATCATTTACTCTACTTCCTATTGACCCACTTCCTACAAACTCCATTCTGGGCTCATGCTTGCTAAGATTCCATGAATACTTTATAAGTAAATAATGTGTGTGTGTGTGTGTGTGTGTGTGTGCGCGCACGTGCGTGCGTGTGTATTATTATTACTTAATGGGGCTTCACGTACCTTCTTTAATATATTGACTTGTGATGGGTGAAAATACATCCAGCAGAGGAGAGCTTTCTTGTGTGTGCTTGCATTTGCGAATTCAGATGTGGCCTATAGGCATCTCTCTTCTCTAAATTAGCCGGTGCACTGTATGCCTGTTACTTTCAGGACTGCCAAAACACAGTAAGCCTTCCACCACCAGAAAACTCATTACACTGTGTCAGAGAACAATGTAGTCATCCTCAAGCAAGGAGCATTACAATGAGAAGCAAAGAGCTGAAGAGGCAAAAGATAAACACAGAAAAGAAGAATGTGGCAATTTAAATTAACGGAACAGCATGGCTTAGACAACTTGGTAACGATGAGTGAATTAGACTGCTTTGCACACACACACACACACACACACACACACACACACGTTGGTTTAAAATCGAATGCAAAGATGATTTTTGAACCAAAGGGAACCAAAGGCTGGGAATGAGTCTGAGCAAACTGTAGGAAAGGAAGCCAGAGGACATTGACATAAAAATTGCAAGCACATTTTAGCCATTCCTGCTAATTATTGGAAAAGATTACAGCCGCTGGGCTACATGAGGGAAGGAATCTGACATAATGTATCACTGTTTGACAGCACTGTCTTAATTGAAATACCCCACTCAGAAAGCCTATGTTTGCATTGGAACAGCTATGGGGAGATGAAGATCAGTAGGGAAAACACCCCATGCAAAAGAAAATTGAATTGATTTTTTTTTATTTATTTTTTTGCTTCAAAAGAGATTATGCTTAAATCTATTTAGATAAGTTTAGACATAAGGGAAAACACACTTAAAGGGATCTTAAAGTATGCCAGTGGTAAACTCAGGAGCACTTCTTCGGTTCTTCAGCTTTGTTGTTGTTGTTCAGTTGTTTAGTCATGTCCGACTCTTCATGACCGCATGGACCAAAGCATGCCAAGCACTTCTGTCTTCCACTGCCTCCCACAGTTTGGTCAAACTCATGCTGGTAGCTTCGAGAACACTGTCCAACCATCTCGTCCTCTGTCATCCCCTTCTTCTTGTGCCCTCCATCTTTCCCAACATCAAGGTCTTTTCCAGGGAGTCTTCTCTTCTCATGAGGTGGCCAAAATATTTGAGCCTCAGCTTCAGGATCTGTCCTTCCAGTGAGCACTCAGGGCTGATTTCCTTAAGAATGGATAGGTTTGATCTTCTTGTAGTCCATGGGACTCTCAAGAATCTCCTCCAGCACCATAATTCAAAAGCATCAATTCTTCGATGATCAGCCTTCTTTATGGTCCAGCTTTCACTTCCATACATCACTACTGGGAAAACCATAGCTTTAACTATACGGATCTTTGTTGGCAAGGTGATGTCTCTGCTTTTTAAGATGCTGTCTAGGTTTGTCATTGCTTTTCTCCCAAGAAGCAGGCGTCTTTTAATTCCGTGGCTGCTGTCACCATCTGCAGTGATCATGGAGCCCAAGAAAGTAAAATCACCCACTGCCTCCATTTCTTCCCCTTCTATTTGCCAGGAGGTGATGATGGCCATGATCTTTGTGTTTTTTTTGATGCTGAGTTTCAGACCATATTTTGCACTCTCCTCTTTCACCCTCAATAAAATGTTATTTAATTCTTCCTCACTTTCTGCCATCAAGGTTGTGTCATCTGCATATCTGAGGTTGTTGAAATTTCTTCGAGCAATCTTAATTCCGGCTAGGGATTCAGATTAATTTGCACAAATTTGTGTATTGGTGACACAGTTGTACACATGACTGCTTAAAAGCAAGCCTCATGTGTTCAATGGGACTGACTCTCAAGCCAGTGGGTACAGGCACGAATCCTGAGAATGTCTACTGAGTCGGGGGAGAGTTTGGTAAAGTGGTCATTGATGCTAACCATGAAATTAGCATAACTTGTTGAGCTTGTTGTGATGAAAAACAGCCTCATGTTAAGTTATTTAAGTGCTAAATAATGATAATTAATTTGCTTTTCTTATAGCGATTTGAGAATTTTGGTGGCAATAATGATGGCTAACCTGTTGTTCTTACAATAGTTTTAGAATCCTGGTAGTGGGGTGACAGGAGCCAGTAAAGTTACCAAACAGATTCTCTTTGCTTAGAATACTCTTTACAAACACCTTCGCTTTTACAGTCTTCTTCAGTAGACACAGGCTCAATATTGTGTTCAGTCTCTCCAGATCCAAGTCTTTTCCTTTCCTTTTCTTTGTCTACATAGTTTCTGTCTCTATGACAACCTGTAGTTGTTGCCATCTCTTTGTACCTTTTTCTGCAGATTGTCTGATAGAAGACAAAACAGCTGCCCCATCAATTAGCTCCAGGAACGTTTGTTCATTGGCCTAATTGCATACAGAAGGGCTGTTTCTCAGTGGCAGAACATCTGATTTGGCAGGAATAAGGTCTTGGTTCGATCTCTGATTTGTCCAGGTAGGTCCAGGAGAGACCGCTGCTGAAAACCCTTAGAGCTGCTGCCAGCCAACACCTAATTTGAAGTAAGGCAGCATCTCACACTTGTGTGTTTAAATTGGCAGTATTTTTTTTTAAGTCACTCTTGCTTGGTAAATTTATAGCACATCGACAACACGTATAGCTTGAAGTTGCAATTTCTTGGACAAATGGAGTCAATCGCCCCACAACCAAGAGCATACAAGGCGTACACAAGGTTTTGCTTTGGGTATGTGAAAACAATGCATCTGCCCCTCACTAAACGCCTCCCAAAATGAGGTGTCAGGCCATAATCAAAAGTGACTTCATAAAATGTGCTGGAGGTAGGGATGGAGGAGTAAGATTATTTTAGTTCGGCATTCTTTTATGTTTTTATTTTTTGGTATTTAGATACATACTCAGATAATGTTGATCAAAAATACATGTTTAAATATGCATTTTATCTCAGTGGATGCATTTTAAAAAAACATTTCATCCTAAAACACAGTTATATGTGTTTTGATATTATTTTTGAAGCAGGGAAGGTATTGTAAAATTTGGAGAAGTATGAAATGCAAAACATCATTTGGAATCTTGTTGATCACCTCTCCTACTGGGCAGCTATCTTTCCACAAGGGCCAACATTGATGCCGAAATCCAGCATCGCCTGAGCTCTGCGAGTGCAGCTTTCTCCCAGCTGATGCCAGAGTGTTTGAGGACCAGGACATTCACAGGGAAACCAAAATGCTCTTTACAAAGCTATTGTGCTATCAACTTTACTGTACGCTTTCTGCAGATTGGTGCTTGCTCCAAAAACACAGGTTTTCCTGGGGAAAGCACCAGGACAAAAACAAACAAACAAAAACTATCAGACTCTGAGCTTTAAAGTGTGGACCTGCGTCTGAAAAGTGTGGTCTGGATGAGCCCGTAACTCTATCTTGAGGGGAAATGTAGATGTTTCATTTGTGAGTGTTATGAAAAGATTTTGACTATGGGAACCATATTGCCTCTGGATATATATTTAACAATTTGCACTCTGATATTCCCTGATGTCTACAGGGTAGATGAAGATGGTACACTTTTGTGAGACAGTCCATAAATACACAGGGAAAGGAAATCCTTTCTTCAAAGAAGATGCACTCTGAATTGGAATCACGTAGAAAGGATGGGTTGGGGAACAGAAGGTAGAGTGGCTCAGTTCACAGCAGATCTGAGAATACGTCAAAGCTCAAAGAGAATAGAATGAGTCCCTTGATTATTTCATATGGAGTCCTTGGGTATCAAAGGGAAGGCTCCTGCTTGCTCAACGGTGTGTATTCCATTCATTTAATGATAGGGGCATTTTCTATACAGAGGTCTCATATCTCACTGGTGAAGGGGGAGCTCTGTCACAAAATCTCTCTTTCTCTCTATCTCTCTCTGTCTGTGTGTGTGTGTGTGTGTGTGTGTGTATACAAGGGGAAGAAAACAATGTAATTTGAATATTGGCACAGTAATCCTAAAAATATGGGCACACTGAATGATAGATGGCAGCCTTTACATAATGACAGATTGCTTATTGGTACTAATACTAACCTAGCAGCTTTCTGTTTTAACTCCAACTTACTGGAATTGACATTTCTTATTTCATGTAGGGAAATTATTTCCTCCCTCATCTCTGTAATGCCTCAAATCTTCCTGTTTATCTGTTCAGCCTAATAAGAACTGCCTTAGTGGAACAGGAGAACAATTCGTGGATTGCTGATCGAGTCTAAAAGCTATTTCAGACATGCATGTTGTGCATCGCTTGAGCTTTCGACACACTGTTATTCTGCAGTTTACAACTTCCAGCTAAGTGTGTGAATGGACTCTACTGGAACAAAGGAGATGGATCCAGACTAACATGCATCTGCACTATACATTGAAAGCAGTATAATGCTCCTTGAAACACCAATGCTCTCCTTGGTTCCCCCTTCTAAAAATGGTCCATTTTAGAGCCAGTTACCTGTTGAATCTCCGGCCAGCCTCACTAAGATTCACTTTTACTGAGCTGCATTTTCAAGCTATACCATCCACTGTCCTGGACGGACGATGTCATACAAAGGTACAGGGTACCATACAAAGACAGATTCTGTATATGTGGGCAACCACAGTTGGAAGACATATTGCACTAATTACTATTTTGCCCACTATACATTGGACCCAGGAGGCAATTTCTCACCTTACCATCTGTTCAGGAAAGATGTCTATCCCTGGCATAGAAGGTCCTATGACTTCTTAGCAATGTAAACACTTCAATGACTCACAGTCACCCTTTTTGCTGTGCAATCCAAAAAGATCAGAAAGAAGACAATGGACAATACAACAGTGAACTGTAAGGGAGACACAGAGATGTAAATAGAGACTGTTATTTGTGGTGTGGCACCCCTTTTGCTTGTATTTTTGATTCAGATTTGTCACAGCCAATTGCTAAGTACAATAAAGTTACTTGGATGTGCTTAGGGGAAAATCTGTGATGCTGTGTAGGTGGACCACTATATGGCTGTAGTGTGGCACACTACAAGCAATCTGAGGCTTATTTCATCTATGGATGCTTTCCGTATCCACCATCATCCCTTTCGTCCTCGCTGTGATGAGCCCTTTTCCTGGTGTTTTGAAAGCAAGCTTAGAAGATTTCACTTTACATTCCCTCCCATATCGATCAATTTGTAAATTTATGAACAATTTCATGCTCCATTATTACAGAACCTTGGGTGGATTAGGAGCACTTTAAAGACTTTAAAAACCCCAAGATGGAATCGTGACAAATGCAACAGCTCATGACCAAAGAGCCTAGAAATGGGCAGGAGAATAATGGAGACCCGCTAGACAGTAGAGATTTAGCAGGGTTGGGGAGCACAGAGGGAGATTAGAAAAGCTTATTTTCAAGCATCCTCATTTCTGGAAAATATTATGTTAGAGCTCTTCTCTTAGTCTGACCCAGCTGTCAGAGAAGATGGGCTTCTGAATTAAAATATTTCTAAATACAAACAAGTATTGGGTGTATTGAGTAGCCTGGAAATGCTTGCTAATTTATTAATCCCCTCCTATTTTTCATAGTCCTGAAGCTTGCTGTTTTCCTATCAAAATACTGAAAATCCTCTTAAATCATAAACTTGGTTTGTCACAACCACAGTCTCTATGCGAAATAATATACAAATGACTTGATGTTTCTTATTTTAAAAAAAAAAAAAACCAGACACACACACATAAAATGAATAAATTTTCCCCATATGTATTTTATCTGTCACTGCGAAATGAAGGAACCTGTTCCATATGCAGAGTCTAGGATGACAGGAATAACCAATCAGATTTAGACTGCACTTTTCCATTTCTCAACAATGGTCACAGTTAAGGCCTCAGTGAATAGCTTTGATTAATAACATTCTCTATATTGTATCATTTCCTGCACAGTACCTCATCAAAATGAATAACTTCAGAAGGCAGCTCAGAAAGAATTTCAGGTTTTGAAAGAGAGAGAGAGAAATCTATCACCAAAGATCAGGTTTGATTTATTTTCTTAATGATGAGTCATTCAGCATGATGCTGACCAAGAACTGGAAACTATGGGCAAAACTAGCAGTCATGTGTCTTCAAAAGGTTAAAAGCAGCTGAGGAGATGCTATCCATTTTGGGACTGCAGCAGGGGGTCCCTGCAACTGTTTCTTGAAACTGTGTTTCTCCCCAAGCACAAAGAAGATTTGATTGGGAACATGGCGGGTTCAAAGGGTGAATGGCTTCTCCCTGCTACCCCAGCCCAGCTTCTGTTCGTTACAATTACACAACCACTCATTGTGTGGTCATCCTCACATTTAGTTTGGTCCAATAAATAAACCCTTAAAAACTGAAACTATACAGATCTACAGATACTGCAAGACACGATCTTGCAACACTTCCAGAAAGGTTTAATGATTGCCTGTGATGAGTCTCAGAGGGAAAAGTGTCCCATCAGAGGTGGACTTAGATGTCAGGGACTGGTCAGAAGAGAAACGGTGGAGACCACCACCCCATCCTGACCCTTCCAGGGAGAAGGAAGAGGAAGACAGTATAGATCTACAACAGGGGTTTGAGGGAGGTCACAACTCAGAGGCAGATGAGGGGGGAAGTTGGGAAATCATGGGAGAGCATTCCAGACCCACCATCTCCCAGAACCCAGCAAGCCTTAAAAGTAGGAGAGCAAAGAGATCAAAGACAGAGGGCACTTAGTGGGACGCATAGAGGAAGTGATGAGGTTGACGAATGAGGAAGTGGGAGAGACGGGTGGTGGAGATTCACTCAGGACAATGCCATTATCCAAGAGGTTGGGTTCCATAGCCTCTCTCTGTAAAGTTTGAAATAAAAAAGGACTGTATGAAACTTTTCCTTGTCTTTATACTATTCTGGGCAACCAGCCAGGAGCCACTAACAGCACCCTGACAGCAGAGATAGGCATTCAAATTACCTACCTTCCAACCTTTCTTGAGAAAGGTAATGTGGTTGTATGAAGCCATCCCAAAGTTACACATAAAGTTGATTATTTGATGGGTACAGGGTTGTGAATGTGTATCTATTGGCCCCAGTTTGATGGGTTACAAACTGGCAAACTAATCTAAAACTTTTTACCAATAGTAAAAGTTAATATATCCCCCAAATAAAACTATTCATCTACTATTATGGAGATCCATCTTGACAGGGCTGAGATGCAGTCTGACTGTTAACTGTTTCTAGCTTTGCCAAGACTTAAAGCAGATCCTCTTTATGACATCACACATGACATCAGAATGGCATGTTTGCATTCAACCTAGACTATCTCCATGCCAACATTAATGGCCAGTAAACTTCTGCAACCAAGTAACCATCAGCCTGACTACCCAGTGGTTTCTGTCTAGACTATTGGATGTTTATTTTTTGCTCTCATAATCAAAACCTGAAGAAGAGGTGTGTATAATCTGAAAACCTGCTTCCACTGTTAAAGAAAACTAATTGTCAGGGACTGGGCAGCCGGGAGCTGCTGACAGCATCCTGACATTAAGGGAGTGTGACCAGTTCACTCACATGGGGCATGGAGCCTCAGGGATGGTGCAGGAGATGCCACAATTATGATTTAAAATGAAGCAGAATGGGGGTGGGGGCAAATTTTTGTGTCACACAGGGCACTGCTGAAATTTGCACTCCAAAATCAGTCACTAGCTCCATAACTGGCTCAATAACAGCCATGAAGAAAGAATCTCTGCATGCTCTTGTTTCAGGCATGGGTATAATAATCACATGGATGCTTGCAGCAGACTTCAGGTCTGATTCATACCATATTAATGGAAAGGTGCAGATGCTTCTTCAGTTTCCCCATTACAGAGTGAATCCCACACCAGGGCGCCAACTACTAGGTGACTGCAGCCCCCCCAAAAATATATTTGATGGGGCAGAGCCACAACCCCCCCCCCCCAGTAGATGAGCAGCTACTGCTGCCACTGCCGTGAGGTATTTCGGGGCTGCTGGTGCCAACACAAGGCCTACTAGAATGTCAACGGTGCCACAAAGACTGGTAGGCTGCTGGCAGGCCTGCTAGGCTGCTGTCACCATCTGGAAGCCAGTGTGCTGGAGCTGTGCTTCTGGAAGTAGAAGAAGAGTTTGGATTTGATATCCCGCTTTATCACTACTCGAAGGAGTCTCAAAACGGCTAACATTCTCCTTTCCCTTTCTCCCCCACAATAAACACTCTGTGAGGTGAGTGAGGCTGAGAGACTTCAAAGAAGTGTGACTAGCCCAAGGTCACCCAGCAGCGGCATGTGGAGGAGCAGGGAAGCGAACCCTGTTCACCAGATTACGAGTCTACCGCTCTGAACCACTACACCACATTGGTTCTCCAGTCAGTGGCTTCTGAAAGTCTGGCCACAGTGGCTCACAGTGGTCATGTAAGCCAGGAATGCAGCGGCTCCTCCTCCTGCCATGGAGGGGAAGCAGCCCCTAGCCCATGGTGGTAGCAGGAGGAACTGGAGGAGCTGCCGGCCATGGAAGCTGAACTACCGTTTGATGCCTGGACGTCACACACGACAGCGCCACATCCAGGCATCATGTCTGACATCTGGGCATTGGGTCCAACGTCCGAGCATGACATTGTGATGTCACCTGCAGCATCAGCCCCCTCCCCCATCTCTTCTGGAGAGTCTTGGACCAAACGAATGAACCAATCCTCAGCTATTGTAACAGAATACATGTACAGCAATGTGACAAGCTCTAAAGGTAGGAAGGGCCAACGTAATTTAGTCTTCTAGAGATTATTTTATTTAGGCCATATGGCATTATAAGCTGCTTGGAAATACATTAAATAATAATAATGACAGAAGCTTAAAAATCTAATCTGATATATATCAGAAGTTCCATTTCTTTCTAAGTTCTTATCTTTCTCGGAATAATGGCATTTCAGTGTTTGCACTTTTCTTTCAAGGCGCAAGTGCACAATATTTATTACTTATCAGATCCATAGTTTTAATGTAGGTGCAGCACAACTGGACAACAACAACAACAAACCAGCTGATAAATATTCAGATGCCTGCACAAAACGACTCAGTGCTACGGACGTCTTCCAAGTAAGCAGGTGTTCTGATAATCAGGTAACAAACAAACATAAACAAATACCTATTGGCACAAACAAAGCTCTTGCCAGCAATTTTAGTAAGGAAAACTAAATTGTCTTGGGCACAGAGACTGAAATATTCCATTTGAGACCCAAGAAGAGGCAGAGCAGGGCATCTGTGTATGAGAGCACACACAATGAGAGATGCACATAAGTGGCAGTTGCTGCAACTGCCGTCCATTATTTTGCTTTAAGGCATGCCTTCATATCCATTATTTCGCTCAATACGTTTCATGGACAACAAAGCAAGCATCTTGGAGAACAGGCCAAGTGTCCAGAACGCAAGGCAGTCAATATTTTTTCTTATTCAGGTGCAAATGAGAAGGCTAGAATAAAACTCAGCCTTATTTATAGCAGGGGTTATTAATGCCATATGACATATTTACGGTTGCCAGTAAATCTCATTTACATCACTTCAAAGCCTGGGCATCGCTGCAGCTTGGTTCCTTCAGTTGTCAGTTAATAGGAGTAGGAACACACAAGGCAAGGCAAGGAATCATAAACCAGCCCAAAGAGTAGGCTATTTGGATTACCTGGCTGGTGTGGCACATAAGAATCTGCCTTATCTGGAGCTAGACGGTTGGCCCATATTCCCTACAATGACCAGCCCCAGTTCTGCAGCGTTTCAGACAGGAGTCTTTCATAGATCTTACATGGAAATGCTGAGGATTGAAGCTGGGACCTTTTGCATGCAAAGCTTATGCCCTTGACTGGAGCATATTTGGCTCCCTCAGCGGAGCTCCAACTCCTGGCTTCTGCTTCCCAACCCAACAGCCTATGCAGTGTGCTCCTGCAAACCTTCTCACATCACTGAGGTACAACAGAAACAGAAAATCTGGGGGGACTTGGAGGACCAAATCCAAGTTATACTTCTGTTGGAATTGTGATCAATTGGCCATCTAGTCCAACCCCTGGCAATGCAGGAATCTTTTGCCCAACATGGGGCTCAAACCAACAACCCTGAGATTAAGAGTCTGGTGCTTTACCGACTGAGCTATCCGGCACCATTTGCCAACTTGTGTTGGTCAGTTTCGCTTTAAATATAATGTGGCACATATTTTTGATGTCAGGCCATCAATCAATCAATAAGCTTCTTTTTGTTTTGTTTTGGGGTTTTGCTGGATTTTGAGGGGGGAATCTTTGGATGAAACCTTTTAAGTTTTAAAGGATCAGGCCTTTCTCTCTCTCATATATATATATATATATATATATATATATATATATATATAGGTAAAGGTAAAGGTACCCCTGCCCGTACGGGCCAGACTCTAGGGTTGTGCGCTCATCTCACTCTATAGGCCAAGAGCCAGCGCTGTCCGGAGACACTTCCGGGTCACGTGGCCAGCATGACAAGCTGCATCTGGCGAGCCAGAGCCGCACACGGAAACGCCGTTTACCTTCCCACTATAAAGCGGTCCCTATTTATCTACTTGCACTTAGGGGTGCTTTCGAACTG
The DNA here is from genome assembly GCF_965153285.1 of Podarcis tiliguerta. Classification (NCBI taxonomy): domain Eukaryota; kingdom Metazoa; phylum Chordata; class Lepidosauria; order Squamata; family Lacertidae; genus Podarcis; species Podarcis tiliguerta. Next base: position 69,267,328 of record NC_139540.1, read on the forward strand.
CTAGGTTGGCAGGCACTGGGACCGAAAGACGGGAGCGCACCCCGCCGCGGGGATTCAAACCGCTGACCTTTCAATCAGCAAGCCCTAGGCGCTGAGGTTTTACCCACAGCGCCACCCGCGTCCCATATATATATATATATATATATATATATATATATATATATATATATAACTGTAAGTAACTCTGACATGCCTTTCAGAGGAAATGTTTGCTCATCGAAAGAGTAATTTTAAAACTGGTAGTGCATGAGACTGGATGCAGGCTCTGTTTCTATTTGTAGCTTCTTCATAAGAATAATTAGCATGAGAAAGGAAGAAGAACTGTACAGCTATCAAGCTGTTCCCCATAAATGTTTTCATTACTAGGAATAACAGTTCCCTTCTGAATAGGGGTCTTCAATGAGTCTTCATTTAAGCTGAATGCTGCAACTAAGAAAAAGTTTCATTTTCATACAAGAAGGCTGGATTGCAATTTAAACTCCTTCGATATTGATTATTATGTGTTATCAAGGCAGTTGTTCTTAAGAACAGACCAGTATTAAATCCTGCCCGCTTGTTTCAATTGTCAGCACTCATATCATTACGCTTTAAATAATGGTTGCTATGCCTTCCTGTAGTCCCCCACCCCCATCACTTGGAATGTGCTTATTCTGGATTTATCAGACCATTAAAATAGAAATACACAAACAGGTCCTGCAACGAAATGCTGCAGTATATTCCCAGGGTTGGGTGGGTATTTGCTGAACTTGTGGCTGAGAAGGCTTTTAAAAAATAAAAATAAAAACCCAAATGTTAGCATCATAGACGGAAGTTCTCCTCTAGCATGTGTTTTACACTTTCTCGATGGTGTGCACAATTTGTATAAACTTCTATCTTGCCATCTAATACTCACCTTTTCTTTAAACCAAGAAGTCCCAAAAGTTGCAACCATCATTCCTTATTGGGTAGTTGTTCCATTTGCTTGATCATCTTGGTTGCCCTTTTCTGAACCTTTTCCAACTCTACCCTCTCATGGCTGGCACAGCCTATGTGAGGGTGGAGAAGGAAAGCTCTGAACCTAACCCTCCACTGCCTTGAAGGATATCTTTAGGAGAAAAAAGGGCTACATAAATCCAGAGTGGAGTCCCTAAGATGCTTGGGTGCTGCCTTGTACTCCTCCTTCCGGCAACTTCTGATGTCAAACCTATTGCTCTGCTTTCCTTTGGACCACATCAGTGAGGCTGAGAGGGGTGTCATATTGACTGGGCAGCCCAGGACCTCCATACACGCTGGCCACCCAGGCTTGTGGTCCAGGGAGATGATCATGTTGGTGATGCTAACGTAGCAGATTGACTTTGCCCTCAGAGGCGCACTCCATTCTCTCTCGAGACAGATGGATGCTGACAATGTGAGGGCAGTTGAAGTCACCCTTTTTTACAACATATCCTCTTTTGGATGTGTCTTTGATTTCATCCATCTCAAGCACTCACTGAGCACTTTGATCAGGGGAACGATAACACATCCCCACTAATCAATTACTCTTCCGGCCCGACCCACAACAATTCTGTGGAGGAATCTGTCCCTTTGAGGATTTCTAGCTTGCTGCACTCAGTACCCACAAATTTCCCTCCAGTGTGTCCTTCCCTGCCCTTCCTATAAATTTTATAACTGAAGATAACCATGTCCCAATGGGTCTCTCAGTTCCACCAGGTTTTCGTTATCAATGCTATCCTCTAAGACCAAGCACTCCAGTTCACCAATTTGGCCCAGAGGTTTTTAGCATAGCATAAAAACACTTGTACAATTCTTTTTGGGAAATATAGGGACAGAACTACCCAAAGTGTATAGAAATTTATTCATGTATGCCACTACAGCAGAAAGAACTTTACTTGCCCAAAAAATGGAAAGAAGAAGAAGAAGCCCCAGCGAAAGAAGAATGGATACCAAAAGTTATGGAATATGCAGTAATGGTGAACCTTGCCAGAAAAATAAGAAATCAAGATAACAAACTTTTTATAAAAGAATGGAAATGGTTTATTGAATGTTTACAAATGAATTGTAAACAGATAAGAACATTGGCAGGATTATTGTAATAACCTGCAGTTTTATAAGCGTATATATTTAAAGTTGATGAATAAATGAGCAAATCAAGTTAATTTGGATATGCAGGAAAATATTAAAAATAATTTTAAGGAACCGCAGAAAGAGGGGGAAGGAAGACAAGTTTTGAAATGTTAAAATGATAATAGAATTATTGAATTGTATAAAATTGAAAATCATATTTTTAATATATAAAAAAGTCACTTTTATACAATCTCTCTTCTCAAGCGTCTTTGACACTTGCCTTTTGGTCTGTATTGTGTGAGTCTCTCTAAATTGCTACCCAGTGCCCCGGCCTAGTTCTATGCCTCTCCCATTCAAATCTTTATCCCAGGGGGAGGAGATTCATTTTAAATTGGACTCAGCTCACGTTGGCTTTCCTCCTGCTACAACCATGGTGTCCCAGGATACCTGTTGGTTAATTCCATGGAGGGTAAAGAATATGGTAGAAGTTTTCCCTTTGGAACCTTCCTAGAGCATGTTCCCCTCGTTATATTTCTGTAGCTACTGCTAATTACTTGCGGGGGGGGGGGAGGAATTAGTATAACAAAGCAAGGCTTAATGACCAGGATCATTCTCTTGCATTACATTCTGCCACTTCAGAGGCCTAGCAAATGTAAAACGCATTTAAACACTCTTTATTTAGCATGCATTTTCTTCTTGTCAAATCAATACTTTAAAATAATAATAACTCTCCCAGGCCAAGTAAATCAGTGCCTAAGTCCTGAGGCCTTAACAGCTGGTGACACGCCAATCCAACAAAGTCTATCAACCATATATGGTATCTGTGCTTGGGATTGCAAAATGGGGGGGGGGGGTCAGGCACCTCCGATACGTGACCAGTGAGCAGCATTTGGCTGAGCAGCTCACTCCCAAGTTGTGCAGCAAAATAGGGAAAGAGGCAGAACTGGCTGGCACTGTCCTCTGTTGTTGGATTCCAACGCCTCTCAGTCCCAGCCAGCCAGGGGCGTATGAAGTGGGGGGCGGAAGGGGCGGTCCGCCCCGGGTGCCACTGAGGGTAGAGCGGCCGAGGGCACGCACAGTCAGTATGGGCGCATCTCGCACGGTGTCCGTACGGGCCGCCGCTCTTGTGTGCTGTCTATACGGGCATCCATACGGGCTGCCTCTCGCACGGCGACTATACAGGCTGCTGCACTTGTGCACTCCGTACGGGATGCCGCACATGCACACAGTCTTTACGGGATGCCACATGTGCACAATCCATTCAGACATCATGCTTACGCCACCGGGCTGTTCGCCCCGCCCCGGGTGCCAGAGAGGGTTCCTCCGCCACTGCAGCCAGCATGTGGAATGGTCAGGGATGAGTGCCGGATGATCCATAAAATTGCTGGATGATCCATAAAGGACACGGTCCAGCATCACTTTCGCTGGGTGCAGTGTGCCAGCATCCCAATCAGCAGAGCATAATCTTAGTCATAATCTTAATCACAGCACTTTCTCACAAAAGAAGCATCTTTGGGGTTATAGTTACACAAAGAAGACAATAAACGACCGTGGACACAATAAGGATTCAGTCAAGTATAGAGGTTTACTTGACAGGTTATAAAAGCATAATTGGTAGCAAATATATGCAACCATTCACCACAGCTGTGGTAAAGACATACTTAGAGTCCAAGTCTATCTTTCTCTCCACTGCAAGTCACAAGCAAAAGAACAAGTTACGCTGTTATCAGTCCTTCCTGCAGAAACTGTGCATATTCGAAGAACAGTTCCCAAGGAAAAGGTGCTTGCATAGTCAAAACAATCTCAGCTTTCTGCTGCTTCTTGAATCTTCTGTTTCTGGAATGAATGGCTCTTTCACACGCAGAGAGACTACAACAATGAGGAGAGTCAGCGTCAGAACTGAACAACATATGGAGGGCTTCAGGTTCCCCACTCAAGATGTAGTTGTGTGTTTGTGTGTAGGAGAGAGAGGTCATGATGGTTTTAAGTGGAGATTTAATTCTGAAGTCCAAGTGAGCAGGGGAAAACCTTTGTCAGCCCCACCCATGACATTCATACACCATTAAGACAGCTTTCTAGAAATCACATTAACACAAGAGTTCTTGTCTGTAAATCATTGGCACAACATGCAGTCAATTATGTAAATGCAAACATGTAAATTGACACAACATGCAGTCAATTATTGGTTAACATTTGTAGCCCTGAAAGTGGAGACCCGTGGGACATTTTGCTACTTTCTTCTCTGGTTACATCTTGCCACCACATATATATATATATATATATATATATATATATACACACACACAACATTCTTTTGAATTTGAACATTGCATTTCCTTACTTTTCATTTGTCTAATTTATACAAAACTTTGCTTAGTTATTTACGATATACTTACACTTTGTTTCAAGCCTACTCTTTATATTTTCACATTTTTGATCCACTTTCTCTTCAATCCCTCTTCTCACCTGACAACCCTCTTTCCCTTTCCCTTTTCTCTTCCCTGGGGTCTGATTCTAGATGTGTGTGAGTGAGCTGTGTTCCTCCATGTGGTTTTTAGGACATCATCTCCGGATAAAGCAGCAAGATCATTTCCCATTTAGCTGATAACTTATTTACTATTTTGCATAAAGTTTACTATTTTGCATAAAAACCTTCTTCAGAAAAGCCCAAAGCATTGCTGTAGCCTCTGAACAACCCTGGGAAGTAGGCTAGATTGAAAGATAGCCACATGTCCAAAACCAACCAAAAAAGCTTCCTAGTCAAAACACAACACTTTCTCCATTTACCTCATTTGCATAGCATGTGAATAAGGCATAAGATTTTGCGGTTTGGAACACATTTGTTGGAGGTATCAATTATTGCTATGCGTTGACTTGCAATAATTAGTTGGGTATACCTTGTAATTATCCCCTTTCACCAATTCGTCCTATGCTTGTTTGTGTCTCTTGAGTTAATTTGGTCAAGAAGGCAGCTATCAATCATCAAGCAAACAGAATGTTGCATCCCTCCACAATCATAGCTTGGTCAAATGCATCTCCATTATAGTTTCCTCCAGAGAAAACCTGTCAGTTTTCACTTTAATTCCAAGACTTTTATGAAAGATCACCTTAATTATAAGATTCTTGGCATAGCATTTATGTTGTCATTCAATATGACTGATGCATATTACCAAGATGTTGTCAATGCCAAAATATATTTTCAGAAGTATATTTAATTAACTGTTTACTTCTTAGACAACCAAAATATGAAATATGCCTACGAGTGAGACATTTTGGATGTATATCTATCAGAAATAGATACCTATATATCTGTTTGAAGTGGATCATCAGTTCCATCATACTAATAGAACACTATTCACTCTGGAAAAAAAATACCACAAACTCACCCTCAATTGCAGCAAGTTTTTAATTTTCCTTTAACCATTTCACTTCTGTGACATTCTCAGGCACCATTTCTTAGCAATTCTCCCCTGCCGGACCTGGTTTCTTTTAAGTGGGGTGCAGGGAAATCTGTAATAGGTGCAAGAAAAAAGCAAGAGCCTTTAGGGCCTTGAATTGTTCTGGTCTAATATTTCCATGCTAATAGGCTGGTCTCTAGCAGTTCCTTTCTTTTGCATAACCTCCAACCTCTCAGGAGGAGAAATCGGGACACCTGCACCATCCTACTACCACACACCTCCCCCCCCCCCCGCCCGCCTGCTCACTGTCACAGTGTACTTCTGGATGCTCTGTTCTGTACTTCCGGAAGTGTGGCACAGGAGTTTGGAAATACAGTGGTACCTTGGGTTACATACGCTTCAGGTTACATACGCTTCAGGTTACAGACTCCGCTAACCCAGAAATAGTACCTCGGGTTAAGAATTTTGCTTCAGGATGAGAACAGAAATTGTGCTCCGGCGGCACGGCGGCAGCAGCAGGAGGCCCCATTAGCTAAAGTGGTGCTTCAGGTTAAGAACGGACCTCTGGAATGAATTAAGTACTTAACCTGAGGTACCACTGTAATAGAGAAATGCATTAAATGTGTGGATGATGTATAAACTGTCCTTAAGCAAACCAGGATGAATGCTCATAGCTGCATTACCTCCCTGCAATAAAATCAAGACTAATCTAGCCTCCATGTAAGCTTTGTCCAAGCATGTCAGGGTGAATGCTCAATAAATAGGTCATCCAGAGGAGTCTTAAAATTTCACGTTGAACAAAAAGCAGTGATTCTGCATTTTATTTCATTTTAAAAAATCATTTAAATCTGTTTATTTCGAATTGGAAAAAATGCAACACAGAGAGAGATGGCATTAGGATTACATATATTCTGTATGCTTTGGGAGTGAGCAGAGCACCTAATCTCTTGCCTGTGCCTTTCATAATCAGGATGAACCATTACACTCTAGTTGCCACTGAGCAGGTCCCTAGACAAATCCAATATAGTGCATTTGAGAGTATATTAGTGTGGAAAGAGGAGTTACCCACATCTCTTTCCTTTAAACTCTTCCCTAGGTGCTTTCCTTTAAACTCTTCTATAGATCAAATAATACCAGCTAGCTCACCCATAACATCAAAGAGGAGGCCAATTGTTAGGAAATGGAAGGTAATGGAAGCCCGCCCAGCAGTAGAAGTTCAATTACCTACAGTCTGTACTTTGATATAGCTCAGATCTGGATTGGGGAAAATTCTCTGCTTGTGTGCGTATGTCTGCAGATAATTTTGGAAGTTTAGAAGGTTATTGAATATGGGGTCAGATCGGAAGACAGCTTGTTTTAGGGCGGCCAAGTATGATTCCCATCTCCCACTCACACAGTGGGAAGTCCACAAAACTTTCATCCATAGGCCCAAACTACATGCTCTGTTGAGATATATGGTTCCTACTAAATTGTCTCATCAGTGCATATAAGTGGGACCTGTGCATGATTTGAGTCTACCACTTATTAAAACATATACCAGGAAGGCCTGAAATCACTGCTTGGCAGTATTCTTCTTTTCATTCCCTTCCCTATCTAAGCCTTCTCTTAACATAATCTTTTAAACTTAAAACAGACTAGTAAAAAATCTTTTGTTTTATATTCTCATTCTAATACGGCAACAATCACCATTTACTCATGAGATTTGTGTTGTTACCGAGTGATCTGTTTGTGTCCTTCTTTATTATTCAATTTGTCAGATTCATATCCAAGATATCTGAAAGATTTTTTTATGGAGAGCATAAAATGAACTTGTGAGTTTGTGGTTGCTATTACTTAGGAGAATACTCAATGGATTTCATAATACAGCCTAGAGGTTTGTTCAGTCACAATGGCAGGTGCTGTTTTATGAGTACTGTAAAAACTCATTGAGAGACCTAACAGGGGAAAAAAGAATGCTGTATTATTGAGCATAGGCAGAAGGCAGGTAAAATGTAAAACTGGGACTCACCCTGCATTTATGGTGTTCCAAGCTGGGAATTGAGATACAAAATGACCTGATCATGACCTCCTTGACTTGAGTACAGGTCAGAACTCAGTTATCCCCTGATTGTCATATTTTCCAGTTCCTCAAGGCAATCTTTAAAAAATGTGTATTTTATGAGGAAAATGGGTGAAATACAACAGTTTGCCCGCAGCCTTCTATAATAGCATGGTTACAACAGTGGTTCTGTCATACATTTCATACCTCTGGCTAATGTGTAATTTTGTGTGTCTTCCTCAATATAAAATGCCTTTATTCATTTCCAAAAGAAGGCCTACACAACTAACCAAACTGATTTTAGTCCATCAGAATAAGAAGAACCCTTTTTCAGAACCACCTCTGATACTTTCTTCAGATTCTTTATACAGTGGTACCCTGGGTTAAGAACTTAATTCGTTCTGGAGGTCCATTCTAAACCTGAAACTGTTCTTAACCTGAGGTATCACTTTAGCTAATGGGGCCTCCCACTGCCGCCGTGCCACCACTGCACGATTTCCGTTCTCATCCTGAAACAAAGTTCTTAACCCAAAGTACTATTTCTGGGTTAGCGGAGTCTGTAACCTGAAGCATCTGTAACCTGAAGTGTTTGTAACCCGAGGTACCACTGTATTTTATTTATTTTTCACTTAAGAAACTACCCAGTCAACAGACAAAATGTAAATTGTATGTGGCATCTTACAATTCTAAATAGTGTGCTGTTTCTTATTAATAATCCTGCCCCCCCCCCTTTTCCATCGAGTTTCTCATTTTCATTTTCAAGTTTGCTTGATCAGTGTGTTGCACTAGAACCTTCTCCAAATTCAATTAACAAAAAACTGTTTGGTTTAAGGTGTTGTTTCAAGGGTTTTCCATGTTCACCCTGGCACTGAAATTGCTGGAAAAGTGCCACTGTTAAGAAGCACACCCTTAACAGATACATTAGTTTGACAATATGGATATGATATGGTATCCTATGTCGTGGTTAGTTCAGGCTTCACAACCACCTTGGGTGGCTGTCAGTGGGAGATGGGTGGACCTAAGTCCCAGATTTGTCTGTTGACTGGAACAGACAGATAGAGTTTCTGCAACAATCATGCAGCTGAAGCAACCATTCCATTTTACTGGTACCCAACTATCAACCAGTTCCATTCACATAGAATGTGTCATGAATGAGCCAGTTCCCAGGGAAGGTTTGCAGCCAGCTCCCAGGGAAGGCTGGCAGCAAAATGAAGAAAGCAGCCAGGAACAGAGAGGTTTAACTGCCATGCAGGATGAGCATTGGCTAGTGCCAACTCACCTACCCCTTGGAACGCTGGCTGATAAGGGAATGGCAGAGAGCCAGCCGGACCCCAGCCAACGCTCTCAGGAAGTGCCAATTGGCGCAAACAGAGAAGGAAGCAGTTTGTCAGAATTGGAAAAGATTGGAGCTGAGCCAGTTCCTCCTAATAGTAAGCTGAGGGCTGTTAGACTGGAAACAAAGCAAGAGGCACAAAGTGAGAAAGTTCAATATCTTCTGTAACCGGAAGGCGTCTTCAGAAGGGTCCTCTTGATTGATCATGGTGGAGGCTGTGTTAAGCCGTCCGGAGCTATCTGTTTGTTTTGACAATAATCCATCCTTTTTAATTAACTACACTCACTGTGCTGTCAAGCCGGGGATTGGACTCCTGACAGAATGACATAGGTGCTGATCCAGTGCAACCCTGTGCAATTTAAAGTATCTTTTATTTTGGCCAATTAAGTGAGAGAATGAACAGGACTCAGGTAGTCATGACTGATTCCAGTACTCAGTATCCTTCAGCAGTTGCCAGGACACTTAGTAGGGCCAATTGGCTTCCACCTCTCCTCCACTAGGAGGAGGAGCAAGCGGCTGATTTGACGGGGTGCCCGCTCATTCTGAATATTCAACATTGCCCTGGAGAGATGCTACAGTGGGTGCTCTGAAGCAATGCAGGGCATTTAAAGTAGGGACCCACCAAAAAAGACAGGATCCATTTTACAAAGACCCTCTCACACCTGGAGCCTGACTTCCCTGCACTCCATGAATAGCTGCTCATACCATCCAACATTTCTGTGATGAAAACAGAGACATCCCATTCAATATTAATAATAATCAGGGCTTTTTTTCAGCTGGAACACACCAGAACCCAGTTCCTGCACCTCTAAGGGCACTATTGCTATTATAAGAGAACAAGGGAGGAACTCATGGTGAGTTTCGGCATCTCTTTTTCAATATTATTAATAATAATAATAATTGTACTATTTATACCCCACCCATCTGACTGGGTTGCCCCAGCCACTCTGGGAGGCTTCCAACATAATTAAAAACATAATGAAACATTAAACATTCAATAACTTCCTTATACAGCCTTTAGATGGCTTGGAGGTCAGATAGCTCCATGCCCTCCAACAAAATGAGGACATCTTAAGTGGGACATTCTGGGATCAAATCAAAAACCGGGATGACTTCTGTAAATCCAGGACTATCTTTGGAAAATCGGGGCACTTGGAATATCTGCCTGCTTGGGTAGAGCTTGCGTGTGAATGGATGTCTGTGTCCAGGTGTCGGATCGCACCACACATCCTGTGTGTAGTGGTGGTGTGGATCTGGGATTTTATCCATGCTTCTGTGAGAAATAGACCAGGTACTTGCTGTGACAGAAAATGAGGAGACTCATGTAAACGGTGAGTAACCAAGGGAAAGCATCGGTTTAGAATGGATAATAAGGCTCTCAGAACAAGTGTTTCTTATTCCACAGTATGAGAATGTTTGGGCCCCAAAGGCAGGAGCAACAACTCTCCTAAATGTAATTGAGTTTTTAAAGGTTTCCCTAAAGTTCAGTGTGGATTTAAGATGAAGAATTTCAAGCCCGCATGGCTATAAATAAAATATGTTCTTTAATGTTTGAAGCAAGCATATTTTTTCTTGTCAGCAAAAAAAAGAAAAGATCATCATTCAAAGAAAATGAAATATGACTGATAAGTTCAAACTAGTTTTCATCCAAGTTATGCTGTTTTATCATAAGTCAAAGCCATTATTATATTTCTGAGGCTTCTAGCTTTTATTTGAGGTTATCTAGCACAGATTAAGCTATTTCAATTAGATGCTCTGTTTTGGCATGAGTGTCGAAGCTTAAGTTTCCTTTCAATCATTGTAATTTCCCTGCTTTGCAATCCCAGGCATTATAGGAAAGAAATGTCATTTAAAAAAAATGAAAGTATGACAGTATGAAAACATTTGAAATGAAACAAACAAGGTCTAATTATTTTTTAAAAACAAAAAAACCTGTATAGCACATTCCTATGAACAAAGAGTTTGCAAAATAACGTATGGACAATAATAGGTTGATCCAGGTAATCCCTTTAATGGGAATTTCAGTATGATGGCATATTATTACAGTTACATATCTCCAGTGCTTTTTTTATGGGGAGACACAGGGGGACACATACCCCTAAACATTTTGTGAATCTAAGTTTGGCCCCGTTGAGGGGCAGTATTTCAATATGAGTAGGAAAATGAAAGTACCCCTAATTTATTTATTTATTTAGAAAAAATAGCACTGCATATCTCAGCATATGAGAGCCCCTCTATGTGGGTCTTTTAGTGTGCATTCAGAATAATTTGTGTTCTTCACGTTACTAGGATGGTCATATGTGCACCTTACATTCAGGATGATTTGTGCCCCCAAACTTTCTGGTTGCTTACTTGACATCTGTAGCAATCAATGTGTGGTCCATAGCTTTTTATTCCACAGATGTTCCGTGTGTGTGTGTGTGTGTGTGCCTGCCTTGGCAACGTGCAGAATTTAATTCGCTTCTCTGGTTCTCTTCATTCATAAAGCAGTTCTATCCTGTTTCCACATCCTTCTGGATTTAAATATTGGACCCCATTAATTCATTAACAAAAGATTTTGTTGATCAACGTACCAATTGAATGGCTAAAGACTGCACTCTTGTAGACAGTTATCTTAGAGTATGCAACACTCAATTCAATCGGGCTTACTTCTGAGAAGAATGCATAGGCTCACTTATGCATTCTTTGCGGTCTCAACTTTCAGTGGTGCTCTGTATGATGCCAAAATTTGGCACCCCCAAGGCTCTGTGCCCAGTGCGACCAAACCTGTCACATTCCCCTAAATCAGTGATGGCCAAACTTGGCCCTCCAGCTGTTTTGGGACTACAACTCCTATCATCCCTAGCTAGCAGGACCAGTGTTCAGGGATGATGGGAATTGTAGTCCCCTAACAGCTGGAGGGCCACGTTTGGCCATCACTGGCCTAAAATCATCTCTTATAAGATTGTATTGTCATGACTACATCAAAAATACACAACGTGCATTCTTTAGGTATGGAAGCAGCTTTTTCATGACCTGCAGATTCAGCAAACCTCTAATGTCAATAGATCAGTGCAACAGTGTTTGTTATATAAATGCCATACTTAAAGGGGGGGGGGCCCTAACACAGCAGATAATGGCATGGATAACTTAACTGCTGGAGAGGGTAACAAGCAAAATGAGACCTATGTGGAATAAAATTTGCATTCAAGCCAATGCTCGAAGTGCATAATCAAGTACTGTATGCAGCTAAATGACTCTGTTGTCTTGCAGTAATGAATATCTACATCCATCCTAAGAGTTAATGAGGAATAAATGACTTATTATCAATGAATGGCAGTTATCTAAATAGCTGTGCAACAAAAACAGAATATTAAAGTGTGGAGCTAAAATAGATCTTAAATGATAATGAACTTACTCAGATTATTAATTATTTTAAAAGCATCTAGCAAGGTTTACTGCTCTGGGATGAAGTCAGCACTCTGTTCGTTTGAGCACTCTTGCCCATTTGCAGCGTGAGTTAGCAAATAGCTTATAAAAATTCATTCCACCAGTTCCTAAAAGAAGTGCTCTAACACAACGATAACACACAGCAATGGTCAAAATGTATTCAAGCCCCAAAGCTGTCTTCTAAGCAGCAAGAATGGTGAGGGCAGCCTTTGGGGTTCTCCTATTTTTAGGGGCAACGGATCAGTGATAGAACACATCTTTTACATGCAGAAGGTCCCCAGTTTCAGTCCTTGGCATCTCCAGTTTAAAAGATGTTGTATACCCAGGTGGAAAAGGCCCAGCCTGGGATCCTGGACTGCCACAGCCAGACAAGATACACAGTAACAAGCCAGGGGAAGCACGAAATATTTCACATATTGTATATGGAGATATGAATGGGCAGATTGGGAAAGTGGAATTGCACCTGTTGGCTCCATCCAGCCCACACATACTTTCATCCAAACGTGTGAAGAGAGCCTACATATGTAGAAAATGGCCTGTTGTTTTGGATAGATGTATTTAAGTCATTCTTTGTTTTTATGTTCACACTTGTAATCATAATCCCCACACAATAAGGACAGCCATTTCAATTAATATATGAAATAAACAGCCATATATTAGCATCATTGTCAGGGACTGGCTAGATGAGGAAGAGTGTTGGGAGCTGCTTGCCCAAGAGCCCCCCAGGGTGGACACAGAAGATGACGACATAGATCCCAGCTAGTGGGGCTGGGAGACAGAGTAGCAATCTGGGGAAAGGAAGAGCTGGGAGGGGCTAAAAGCAGTGGGGTTTGGAAATCAAGGGAGAGAGTCAGGTAAACGAAGGCCTTCCAGGACAAGGTCAGAAGCTGAGAGTCACAGTGTGTAAGGAGTGTTCACTGCCAAGCTAGGAAAGATAACGCTCCAGGCTCTCAGCCATTTCTTTCTTGTTGATTTATTACTAAAAGTTCAAAAGCAGTTGTGTGTCGAGGTCCCCAATCCACCCCCCAAATAACTCACAATGCACACTTCATTTTTGTTTAAGGTTTTTGGCATAATTTTGGCCACAACTTTATTTAAATACAAAACCTTGAGTGGTTGTTTAGGCATTGGTTAAGACTATCTGTCCCCCCGCCTGGGGACAAAACTGACTTCCGGGCACCACCGAAAGACAGTGCGGGGGAAAGCAAGTCGGGGAGAAATGGAGCTGAGTCACAGACCCTCAATTCTCATCCGCATGCTCCCCAAAGGCTTGCTGGCCCTAGTCCCATTCCAGGGATTGGACAAAAAGATGGCAAGCCCCAGGATTCCTTTAATGGAATTCACTTTCCGCAGCAACCATGGAGGGGCAGGCACAGCCTATCCTAACCCCTCCTCCACCAATTTATAACCAATGCCTAACCGCAACCTTACAAGTTGTGACGATTTGCTACGCAGTAGGCAAAAACCAAATGGCCCAGCCAATCAGCCAGATGGGCAAAATTCCTACCAGGCCCCTGCCCCAACGGCAGACGACCCCCATGACAGGCATAGCAAGGTCAATGCAACAACCCCTTACTCAAGGGCGGGTGGGCGGGTGATCCGTTGCACACAGCAAAGAGAAAGCTCCAGGCTGTGTGCAGAGTATTTAAACATTTTACCCCTCCCACCAAAACTGCAACATAACTTTTACCCCAGCAACCCAGTGAACCAATCACTGCCCCAGGCCATCTTTAGAGACCCTGCCTGGTAACAGAGGGGTGGCTCAGCAGACCCCACCGCAACACGTGCTCTCCATGAAGGAGAACACGCTTTACAAGAGTTCAAACAAGCGCGTCCATGCTTAAATCAATCAGATGTCTCCACTGAATCTTTGTGATGTCTTTTCCCCCAGCATACCCATCGGCGGAGGGCACGCCTCTTATTTCCTTTGTTCTCTGAGTAGCTAGTTCCGGGGACTGGTTGCCCCCTCCCTATTTCCCCCTTCGAGTCAGATGTAAAAAGGTAAAGGTACCCCTGCCCGTACGGGCCAGTCTTGACAGACTCTAGGGTTGTGCGCCCATCTCACTCAAGAGGCCGGGGGCCAGCGCTGTCCGGAGACACTTCCGGGTCACGTGGCCAGCGTGACATCGCTGCTCTGGCGAGCCAGAGCCGCACACGGAAACGCTGTTTACCTTCCCGCTAGTAAGCGGTCCCTATTTATCTACTTGCACCCGGGAGTGCTTTCGAACTGCTAGGTTGGCAGGCGCTGGGACCGAACAACGGGAGCGCACCCCGCCGCGGGGATTCGAACCGCCGACCTTTCGATCGGCAACCCCTAGGCGTTGAGGCTTTTACCCACAGCGCCACCCGCATCCCCTCGAATCAGATGACAGACTGCTAATTAGCTCCTTGGGCTCTCTATACTTGCTTCTCTCCCCCCCTCGTCTCTCCAGCTGTCTCCCTTTCCCTGACACAGTGTGAGTGCAGAATCAGACAGAGAAGGGTCATAGGCTGCCTTTGCCACCCAGCAGCAGGCCAGTCCCAGTCCTGCTGGCTCTCCTCCTCCTCATGAGGAGAGTCCTGCATGTTGTTGAGCATTGGGCCAGATAGGCCCAGAGGAGGTGCTCACCCCCTTGATTCAGTCTTCGTCTGCTTGGAAGGGATCCAGAGTGAGAGGCTGGAAGGGGAAGGGTTGGGCTAGTGGACAGTTTCAGCAACGTCTCAGCTGGATTGAGGCAAACCAGAGAACTCTGCTGTGTTGTTATTTTCTGTTGCGTGTTCAGACCTTTAAACCTCCCCCTTAAATAAATTCAGACAACTCAAATTTTGGTTTGGTTTTTGGCAAAATTTAGGCCACAACTTTATTGATTACAGCAAGTGAGTGGTTGCATAGGCTCTGGTTCGACTAGCTCCCTGCACCGTTGCAGACAGTGCTGACCCAGGGTACCAGCATAGGTCAGCCTAGGGTGAACACCTGGATAAGGAGAAAGCCATGAACAGGCTATCTCCACCACCCAGATGTTCCCCTTGACTCAGGCATGGGCACAACCCCCTCTCAGGGGTTGACCAAACCATCGAGTCCCTGGATTCCTTTAACGGAATACCCTTCACATAGGGATGGCAAGAGCGTTCTCCCATCCCTATCACATGAACCACAGCCTATCCGCAACCTTACAAGTTGTGATGATTTGCTACGCAGCAGGCGAAACCCAAATGGCACCAGCCAATCAGCCAAGTGGGGAAAATTCCTGCCGTGCCCCTGTCCCAACGACAGACAACACAAGACAGCATAGCAAGATCAAGCACACAAGCCCTAAAAGTAGGGAAAGGTGTGATGCACGCACCAAAAGAGGAAGCTCTGGGTCACGTGCATAGGTATATATAGGTCCCTTGATCAATTTAGCCTGCAACCCATTGGCCTGATTCAAGCCTGAATCAAGGGACCTACCAATCGGGTGTTGTGGCTATCCAATCTTATCCACCCACAATACTGGGTGTCGGTTTTCCAGGTCTCATCGCAACACATGCCCCCTTTAAGGGAGGACCCAATTTAATAAAAAGCTAATTGCATTCCATGCCTCCTGTGCCTCCCTGCCTTGTGGTTGACCTGGGCTTGCTTAACAGCTCCTTGACAATTATACAAGAAAGGCAGGGAGGCCCATGAGGCCCATGGGGCTTTCATAATCTGATGGCATGTGATTTTACCAATTTCTTTAATTATATGTTCCCAGAATGTTGACATTTTGAGGCATGATCACCATGTATGGCCATAACTACCCCTATCATTGCTGCCTTGCCAACATATTTTTTTGTGAATTTATGAAAGTTTAACTGGAATAAGATACCATTTTTTTGCATTATTTTTGACACTATCTCTTTAATACTAAGTGAGGCAGAGGTATATGGGGATTTCTCCCAAATCCTAACCCATTGCTCTTTTTCAATTTGAACAGAAAGTCATGGAAACAGGGCAGAACTGACCTATGATGGAATGCCAACAAGACCTAAATGGGATGAACTTTGATTTTCAGACCAGCTCAAATATTCAAAATGCAACACTGTTTTTTTGCAGAAGCCAGAGCCACGCTTAAAGCTGAAACACTACTATGTCTGGTTCACTTTTGAATTAAAAATACATTTCTTGGTTTTCCTATAACGGAACAGGAGGCTGTATTTTTTTTATTCCTTAGAGAAATTGAGGGGGATGGGAGAAAGAGATGGAGCAAAAATGTTGGACAGTTTTGTGAAGGAGAGAAATTTACAACAGGGCTTCTATTACTTTTTTTGTGGCCTTTGAAGTGCCACATCAAGCTGCAGTGCATATCTGAGTGCTATTGTGTGAATGTTTACTTTGGAAAAATACTGAATCCACTTTAATGCAGCTTGAATCATATTTTCTGTTCTGTAAATGCTCTCTGCACTAATGTTCATTAGAATGAAAGGGTGCCTTATTGTGCTAGTTAGAGAAAATGTCCTGGTCAAAGCAATCTGCAAACACAGCAGCACTTTGACTCTAACCTGAAAGTAATTTTCAATGGATGCGTTGTAGTATCTCTCATAAAAATTGATTTAAGTGTAAAGGCATGCTTGCTTTTAGATCCCTTTAAGTGACTGCAGGAATATTCAGAGCTGGTATTATGTGTAAGATTGGCTGCAGCAGTGGTTCCCAAGTCTCCTATCTTTGAGGAACCCTGCCCACAAAGATTTGCGGGCTGATGAACTCCTGTGCATTGCAAAACTGTTTTGGGGTATGCTCAGGGGCAAAGTCAGGTGTTGAAGTGAACCAAGTGGCAAGATCTGCAAATATGTTATTTTCATCCCATGAACAGCACCCTTCCACATTTTTTTGCAGTAGGAATATATTTGCTGGGCATGGGGGGGATTTCCAGGAAATGTATACAGTATGTCAGGCATGGCCAGTCTTGGCCCTCCAGATGTTTTGGGACTACAACTCCCATCATCCCTAGCTAACAGGACCGGTGGTCAGGAATGATGGGAACTGTAGTCCCAAAACATCTGGAGGGCCAAGTTTGGCCATGCCTGCAGTATGTATATTGTTTGCATCTGTCTGCCTCAGGAGACAATGGAAGAGTGTGTCTTTCAGGTGAAGTCAAACGGTCGGAGAGTTACAGCACCTGCTGTAGCTGTAGAGACCAATATGCAAGAGACTTTTTTTGTTATAGCTGGGGGAGATGAAGGCTTCCAGTTATGCTGGTACAGGTGTATTATTCTATTTCTTCTTTCTGTGCTCCTCCCAGTGGTCATTCCTCCTCTAGTCACAGCTGTAGATACACGACCTGATTGTCTCCAGATGCAGCAAGGAATTCCCACATGTTTATGTTGCCAGCCTTCATGTCATGTTTGCAGACATATTTGGAACACAGAGTTGGTTTGTCAAAAGGCCTAGTTCCTGAAGCCAGCTCCCTTAGAGCAAATCCTTGGAGATCCTACCAGTTTCCATTCTGTGGACACGACCAAGCCATCCATGACATCACTGAGACAGGGGTGTGAACATGCTAGGAATATGGGCTTGGGAGAGCGCATCTCTGTTTGAGACTCTGTCTTGTCATGTGAAGAGCAAAATATTCCTGATGAAGCTCATGTGGAAGACATTAAAGCAGGGGTCAGCAAACTTTTTCAGCAGGGGGCCGGTCCACTGCCTTCAGACCTTGTGGGGGGGCAGACTATATTTTGGAAAAAAAAATGAATGAATTCCTATAAGATGCATTTTAAATAAAAGGACACATTCTACTCATGTAAAAACCGTCTGTGGGCCGGACTTAGAAGGCAATTGTGCCTCATCCGGCCCCCGGGCCTTAGTTTGCCTACCCATGCATTAAATCATCATTCTTGGTAGGTATAAGTTGCCCACAAGTCACTACCAAAAAGCAGCTTGCTCAACATGCAAGCCTGGTAGACCTTTATTTTGGTATTGGTTGTTAGCATCGCATTCTCTCATACCCCTTTGGAAAGGCAAGCCATTGTCATGGCTGCCTTTCCAATATGCTTGTCCAGCTCAGGGTCGATGGAGAGGTTGCTGAATGTAGTGGAGCCCAGGCAGACAAAATTGTCTACCATGTCAAGTGGAGTGCTGGCGATGTCCTGACCCAGGATGTTGGCCTTCGTCAGGCTGATGGGAAGGTCAAACTTCTGCATGCTTGGAAAAAATGGCGGATGAGTCTCTACAGAGCTTTGTCAAAGTGCACTGTCAAGGCTGCATCATCTGCAAACAACATCTCTTGCATAAGAACCCACCACACTTTTGTCTTGGCATGGAGACATGCCAGTTTGAACAGACCCCCATTTCTCTTTGATGCTTTCTTCAGGCACGCTGAAGGCATATGAGAGCAACGGGGAGAAGAATGTGCCAAAGAGAACTGGGGCAAGAACACAGCCCTGTCTATACATACATACATACATACATACATACATACATATTCAATTATGTTTCAGCATACAGCAACAGGGCTTTAAAAGTCTTGTAATTCAGATTAGCACACCACAATGAGCAACTATTCTTTTTAAATGTATTTTACTGTTCATTAGCACACAATAACGAGCTTTTAATTTCACAACTGTTTTTAAAGCCAGGCATTTAAATGCATCTTTGCAAACTTCATGCCAGGAGTCTGATAATGTGCATTCTTAACATGTGCACGATGAGAAGAAGTACCTTACTTTGTCCAGCACAACCTCTGGCATTTGAAAATAGACCTTCTTCTTCTTCTTCTTCTTCTTCTTCTTCTTCTTCTTCTTCTTCTTCTTCTTCTTCTTCTTCTTCTTCTTGTGTGGTGTAGTGGTTAGGAGTGGTAGACTCGTAATCCGGTGAACCGGGTTTGCGTCTCCGCTCCTCCACATGCAACTGCTGGGTGACCTTGGGCTAGTCACACTTCTTTGAAGTCTCTCAGCCCCACTCACCTCACAGAGTGTTTGTTGTGGGGGAGGAAGGGAAAGGAGAATGTTAGCCGCTTTGAGACTCCTTCGAGTAGTGATAAAGTGTAATATCAAATCCAAACTCCTCCTCCTTCTATCACTTGTAGTCAAGTAAGATTGTCTTCCATGAACATGGTTTTAACAATGACTATGGTGGCCAATTCTGGATCCACATGTCCTTCCACAGAGGGGACATAGTTTTCCGGGCTGGAGTTGATCATGTTGAGGATTTGCCAAGCATGCCTTCCTCTTAGCACATTTCTCCCTTTCATCCTGAGTTCAAGTGTCTTCAAATCCCATGACACCTTTGGTAAAGGCTGTTCTCCAATTGGAGCGCTCGCAGGCCAGTGTTTCCCAGTTGTCGGTGTTTATACTACATTTTTTAAGATTTGCTTTGAGAGAGACTTTAAACCTCTTTTGAAAACAGAGCAGGTCACCACTGGCAGTCAATGTAAACCAGTGTCCTTCAACCTTGGGTCCCCAGATGAGGTTAGAATACAACTCCCATCTTCCCTGACCATTGGCTGCGGATGTGCAACTAACATTTTTTCTACGGCTTTACATTGCAATGAAGAAGAGATAGTGCTGGACCAGCAGTCTTTCAGAGAATCCAGTCCATCATTGCTACTGTTCTTCTCACTGAAAACCCCCAGAGTCGAATCTAACGACTCTATTTTGCCCACTAGAAGATGCCCAAGCTTGCAGAGTACCAGATTTATTTATCAGTGTAAGGAATACTTTAAAGAGGACAAGTCTCTGCCATGAACAGGTTACAGTCCAGGAAAGTAATGTGCTGTTGTCTCACCAGGTTTAATTACATGGAACTTGGGAATTAGAGGGCTGAGCCAAAGGCTGTAGGTACTTGCACACATTTTGATACTCGGCTGATGTCATTTTGCTCTCTTTTTTCAAGTCACAGGCTGTAATTGTTGCTTTGTTCAACGTGATGCAAAATTAATCAACGTATTTTATTCATGATTTATTGCAAGGGTTAGGGACAGCGGCTGGCTGGCTTCACCAAGGACATGGATCTCGAGACATGGCTATTACAGTGAATCAATTTAAGTTTCCTTTTAGTACCTGGCTGTCAGTTACTATCAATCAGCGAAGCCTTTTAAAAGCAAGGCCTGTTAAAGAATTCACATGCACCCTTTATTTTGTAACTCTTCCAAGGAACCATATGAGAAGTGTGAATGTGTTCAATGAACCACAAAATGTGGCATGAAGGAAGCCATGCTTTTTAACTGCAGGACTCTTCCCTGTTTATAATCATGGTGGTATTTTATACTGTCACTGTTCATACATAACACAGAATATATTTCAAGTGCACAGGCATAAAAAGGAGGAGCAGAGGGGCATATGCCTCAACTTTCACATTCTGGCATATTGTTAAATCTTTTCAAAAGGAGCAAATCCTTATCGTTGGTCACTTCCTTAGTAAAGGAATATGAATTAGTACATGTTGTTGTTGTTTTAAATCACCCAGTCATTTCACCTACTGTTGTGTAAAGAAGGCCTGAAAAACTAGTGACTCACCATGATGAGAATTACCCATCAGTTTTATCTTGGCCTACCCAGGACTTGATAGAATTAGGATTATTTTGCTGTCTAGGAGTGGGGATGGAGAATTTTGTTTCAATATGCATTTCGCTGGGAATCAACCTAATGTAACCTGCACTTTCTGAAACAATACATGCACTTTCTGAAACAAAACACAGCTGTTTTTCGAAATTCACACATGTCCAAATTTTGTGCCCCTGTCCCCCCCCCCCCAAAAAAAAAAGCAGAAAGGTTATTCTGGTCTCTGACATCTTATATGCAAGTTTCCAGGATCCACTATATTCCAGTGACTGTAATTTGCTTTAACTGTTTTTAAGACTGATTTTTTTCATGGCACCCAGGGGTGGTGTGTCCCATTTCACATGAGGCAAAATGGGAACTGCCCATTTTGGTGAGATCTTCTGTGACATCATTTTGACCAAGATAGGCATTGATACTGGTGCTACTTTTACTTATGGTGGAGGCAACAGGGCAGGCATGATACCTGTGGGATCGCTGCCTTGGGGACTTTTGCCACCTGAAGCAGCCACCTCAGTCTGCCTAATGACTGAGCTGGCCCTGCTGGGACTTGCTGGTAAAAAGCAGGTAATAAATGTAGCATCATCATCATCTTCTTCATCATCAACAACAAAAATGGTAGTAGTAATTGAATACAAAATGCCGTACAAAAATGAGTTATGTTAGGAAATTTGTATGCAAATGTGTGTGTGTGTGTGAGAGAGAGAGAGAGAGAGAGAGAGAGAGAGAGAGAAATGTGTGTTGCATTTAAGACTGGGAGAAAGAAAGAGAAGTCAAAGTTAATATATTTATTCATCCACACCTACAGATGGTGATGTGGATATCTTCTGACTATTGGGTTCAACCCTAGTTCACACACACAATCTAGTCAGAGGATTTAAATTCCATATGCTCTAGCTGCAATTGCCTTTACACATTCCATCTCATTATTTTACCTTTCCCCGTATAAAATTTTGAGCTATGGCATACCAAAGATGCCTTATCAAAATAAATTGATTGGAATTTTGCATAACAGAGTGGAAAGAAAAGAAGAAGTTACCTCTCAGCTGTCTCGGATTTTTGATTAAAAAGTTATCATAGAAGCTCTTCAATCCAGTGATGCTTGTCTGTATTGTCTGAGAAAGAGGAATAGGAAACGGTGTCAGATTAAAGATAAATAGTTCACATTTCATTTAGAGGGAGTGTTTTCCTCCCTCCTCTGTTGCAACAGCCTCTGTACAGAGAACATTGAGCATTCAAGCTACCCTTTTCAAAGGATCTTTAAGTAGAAAACAACAATTTTCTTAAATCAATTAGTAGCTAACCAAAGCATAGCATTTAAAATAAATAGAATGCCATTATTCCAACATTGTACCTATTGTACAAATATTAAATTCCTTACAAATCAGCAGGATCTTTTTTTCTGTTTCTATTTTGCAGCTCTATTCTTTGTTGGAAAATGGCTTACTAAGTTTAAGAGGTCTCCGTAGTATCTTGATCTTTCTTTCTTTCTTTCTTTCTTTCTTTCTTTCTTTCTTTCTTTCTTTCTCAACTAGGCGTTAATTGTGAGGAAAAAGCCTGTGCCTTGGTCATTACTGCTTAAGGTATTACTAGGGATTTCAATGAAATTATAGAATGTTATCCCCCACCCACAGCGTATAATTTTAGGCGTATGGATAATAGGGTTGGCGGATCAGTAGCAATCAATATACACAAATAAAATTAGCTCCCCACCCCACCCTCACACACTGTTATATCCTCTATTAAACAGGAAATATGCTCACCTGGAGCAAAATATTACAGGAATAAAATGTGGAACACATGGGAATCATTTAATTCTGTATATCCGGAGTAAAGAGAATATAGGATGCAAATAGCAATGCAAATAAGATTGTAATAATAATAATACCCCACCCATCTGGCTGGGTTTCCCCAGCCACTATGGGTGGCTTCCAGCAGAATATTATACAGTGATTCATCAAATATTGAAAGCTTCCCCAAACAGGGCTGCCTTTAGATGTCTTCTAAAAGTCTGATAGTTGTTTATTTCTTTGACATCTGATGGGAGGGCATTCCACAGGGCAGGCGCCACTACTGAGAAGGCCCTCTGCCTGGTTCCCTGGAACTTTGCTTCTCGCAGTGAGGGAACCACCAGAAGGCCCTCAGTGCTGGATCTCAGTGTCTGGGCAGAATGATGGGGGTGGAGACGCTCCTTCAGGTATACTGGGCCGAAGCTGGTTAGGGCTTTAAAGGTCAGCACCAACACTTTGAATTGTACCCCGAAACATACTGGGAGCCAATGTAGGTCTTTAAGGACCAGTGTAATATGGTCTCGGCGGCCACTCCCAGTCACCAGTCTTAGTTGTACTTTCTGGGTCAACTTCAAAGGTAGTCCCATGTAGAGTGCATTGCAGTAGTCCAAGCAGGAGATAACCAGAGCATGCACTACTTTAGCAAGACAATCTGCAGGCAGGTAGGGTCTCAGCCTGCGTACCAGATGGAGCTGGTAGACAGCTCCCCTGGACACAGAATTGACTTGCACCACCATGGACAGCTGTTAATAGATTGTGGGGCATCCCAGGGACACTGGCAGAGGAAGAGGGGTGTGGGGGAAGCGCACCGCCCCCAGCGCCATGATCCCGGTGGGATGGCATCGTAGCTGCCCCACCCATGCTGGGCACCATGCCCCCGCAGGCGGCGCACTATGCCCCCAGGACATGTGCCATGCCCCTGGGACATGACCAAGCCCCCAGGACACATGCCAGTGATGCCCCCACCTGCTCTCCACACACACACCCCGGTGCCAGACTCTTTGCATGAAAAGCTTGTGCCACACCACTGAGCTCTGGCCCTTCCCCATGAAAGGCAATCTTCACTAAGAAAGGAAGGATTTTCAGGGGTGCCCAAACTTTTTCCAAAGAGGGCCAGTTTTGATGAAGTGAGGGCCGGTTGTTGAGCTTTTTTTAGGATTGAAGTTGTTAGGATTTAAGTGAGCTTTTTTTTTTTTTTACAATTATTTCACCCCAAAGTCACTGAGCTTTTCTTAGGATTTTACCCCAGGACATGTACTGTCACAGGGGCCGAATTAGGCCCCCAAAATGGGCTTTTGACATGCCTGGATATTTCAGGGAAGGTTGTCTGCTATTACTGATCTTCTTACTGAGCTATTCCTGATTTTCTGCAAACCACCCTAGGGTGCATCAGAACACAAGTGGAAAAAATATTGGACTGGACATTAGCAGTGGACTGGCTCCAATTAACCTTGCTTGTTTTCTTATAATAATAAAAAAACAACAACGGGGGTCAAGTGGCACCCATGAGAAATGCATAAGTAAACAATATTTATGGTCCCAGTGAAAAAACATGTCAAAAGATAGCATACGGTATGGCCCTGTCAAATTGATAGCAGCTGTAACCAAAACAAAAATAAAAATAGAGAGAGAAGCAAAGAGAATGTCATCCTCTCCACAGACATTTAGCGTTGTCACCACCTCCAGCACTGATGAAATTTCCTTAAGCAATGTGACAGCTATTTCTCACTCCTTGCTACATGACATCTGCTCCTAAATTTTCAGAGCAATGCACAGGGATTAAGCTTTGCAACGCTTGTTAGAGTCAAAGGAACAAGGCTCCTGTACGCATGCATGCGAGAGCATGCAAACATACCTGCACAGGCAATGCAGAACACTCTGGAAATCTTGGAAGTGACATGCAATGGCATAAAATGTAAGAGGGCAACAACAGTGCTCCATTGCAATCTGGTAATAAAACAATAATCACCCCAAGAGTCCCCTTTTGTGTGAATTTTAAATATGCCAATGAATTTGGCGAGAGTCCACCTCTACAAATACTAGTCATACTGATGGAGCGCTTGTGCAAGGATGAAAGAAGAACATATTAACCTAGATTTTAATGTTAAATATGAATGTCACAACAAAAATTGTTGCTGGCTGCTTGTTTTGTTAGAGATGGGCAAAACTCGCTGGAAAGATGGGGCTCTATTTCTCTATCTAAGCATTTACAGACACACACGGAGAGAGAATTTGTTATTTGAATGCCTGCTCTTATGTAGTCAAAGCAGCATGAACCATATATATGCAGGAGATATCAACAGGCTTAAGGTAGGTATCAAGGGGACATTTGATTCATTACTCATGTAAAGCCAAATCTATCAAATCAGCACTTTCGAAAACAGTATACAAACTATTCTTTGAAATTCGCACTTATCCGAATTTTGTGATGCAGTTTTCCAACCCAAGTTGATTTTAAAAGGCACATGGTAGGGGAAAGTGTACGTAAAAATGAAGGTATTGGTGAAAATCACATACATTAGGGGAAACTCTGTAAAAATCTGTACAGCCAAAACAGCATATAAAATTAGAATTTTTACACTAAAATGCCTACCGGTTTCATGAGGATTTATTTTTTTAATCTTAATTTGCTGCAAAATTTGGAGAACTGAATTTCCATCATCCATCAGTCAATCCATCAATTTATTTGTATGCTGCCTTTCTGTAGAAAACCATGATGAAGACGGCTTACAACATGAAATAAATTACATAATTAGAAAACATAACAAGCGTAGCCATAATCAATAAATAAAACATCAAAAAGCACACAACCAAATTAAACAATTTCTACATATATCATAGTAAGATCTAAAATAAAGATACAAAAATTGATAGCATTAACAGCAACAACCCCTCCCCCCAAAAAAATCCCAAACCCTGCTAAATAACATCCCACCCCAAGAATGGGTATAGTAGTGTCAGCTTTTGTAGCTGGAGTCAGTCAGGGCCCTGCCCTCTCAGGAAAAAGGCCTGCAAGGCTGGAAGCTGTTCTTCCAAGATGCAGATTTGTGGAGCACAAATGACAATAAATGCCTACAGTATGCTTGTAGCATTTACATAGCAGCTCCTGCTCCAACAATTCCGGTGACTATTTAGCACAGTGAATATGTTATTTGAGACAAAAACTCTCCCAAGATTTAATTGCTCAATACTGTATACTTTTCATTCCCTTTCTTGACATGAGTCTCTTTAACATAAGAAACTGAGAGAACGAGAATTCATAGATCCATCCACTCCTAGCATGAGGAACCCAAGACTGGCAATGGTGTGTGTGTGTGTGTGTGTGTGTGTGTGTGTGTGTGTGTATGGAAAAAGCAACAGTCTGTAATAACTCCAGGTTTGCATAATAATATATCTAACCAGGGCAAAGATGGTGAAATGGCTGCTGAGTAATACTGATGACTGTGACTTATATGGTGGTTCTCTATGTCCTGGCAGCTAGGAAGATTAGGAAGAAAGAACTGGATGGGCTAGCGGTCAATTGCAAAAGGGATCTAACCTGCACATTTTATTTGAGAATTACTTTTTATTCTGTGTAATATGAAATTTTGGAGGATTTGACCATGGTTTTACCACATATGTTGTTGTTGTATTTTATAAACAAGAATAATGTTATACAAATAAGTATACCAAGTTTTCTCAAACGTAGCAACTGCTGCTTTTTTTGTTTTTTCTTCCTTCTTTGGACGTTACCATGGCATTTGGCTAATGCAATAAAATATTTTTAAAATCATTACATAATACAGTCAAACCTCGGTTTTCCAATATCTCAGCTGCTGAATGTTTTGGAAACTGAACACTGAAAACCCAGAAGTGAATGCTTCCGTTTTCTAACACGCCTCAGAAGTCGAACGGCTTCTCAATTTTCCCCATTGAACTTGCTGGCAGCCCTTTGATCTTCGGTTTTTGAATGTTTCGGAAGTCAAATGAACTTCCAGAATGGATTACGTTCAAAAACCGAGGTTCCACTGTAATATAGAGCATTTGCTGAGGTGTGAACCGTGTGAACAGAGTGAACAGAGAACAAAGAGTGACAACAAGATATTGCACTCAAAGCCACACATCCACAAATGCATGCAGTTCTTTCACTTCCTAGTTTACACCCAAAGGAATCATTTTAAACTCTGGTATTATGAACCTGTCTAGGTTTGTCATTGCTTTTCTCCCAAGAAGCAGGCGTCTTTTAATTCCGTGGCTGCTGTCACCATCTGCAGTGATTATGGAGCCCAAGAAAGTAAAATCTCTCACTGCCTCCATTTCTTCCCCTTCTATTTGCCAGGAGGTGATGGGACCAGTGGCCATGATCTTTGTTTTTTTGATGTTGAACTTCAGACCATATTTTGCGCTCTCCTCTTTCACCCTCAATAAAAGGTTCTTTAATTCCTTCTCACTTTCTGCCATCAAGGTTGTGTCATCTGCATATCTGAGGTTGTTGATATTTCTTCCGGCAATCTTAATTCTGGCTAGGGATTCATCCAGCCCAGCCTTTTGCATGATGAATTCTGCATATAAGTTAAATAAGCAGGGAGACAATATACAGCCTTGTCATACTCCTTTCCCAATTTTGAACCAATCAGTTGTTCCCTATCCAGTTCTAACTGTAGCTTCTTGTCCCACGTAGAGATTTCTCAGGAGACAGACGAAGTGTTACAGTTAGTAACACGACACAGATGAGGTGATCAGGCACTCCCATTTCTTTAAGAACTTGCCATAGTTTGCTGTGGTTGACACAGGCAAAGGCTTTTGCATAGTCAATGAAGCAGAAGTAGATGTCTTTCTGGAACTCTCTAGCTTTCTCCATAATCCAGCGCATGTTTGCAATTTGGTCTCTGGTTCCTCTGCCTGTTCTAAATCCAGCTTGCACTTCTGGGAGTTCTCGGTCCACATACTGCTTGAGCCTTCCTTGTAGAATTTTAAGCATAACCTTACTAGCGTGTGAAATGAGTGCAATTGTGCGGTAGTTGGAGCATTCTTTGGCACTGCCATTCTTTGGGATTGGGAACCTAGACAGCATCTTAAAAAGTAGAGACATCACCTTGCCAACAAACGTCCGTATAGTAAAAGCTATGGTTTTCCCAGTAGTGATGTATGGAAGTGAGAGCTGGACCATAAAGAAGGCTGATCGCCAAAAAAATAGATGCTTTTGAATTATGGTGCTGGAGGAGACTCTTGAGAGTCCCATGGACTACAAGAAGATCAAACTGATCCATTCTGAAGGAAATCAGCCCTGAGTGCTCACTGGAAGGACCGATCGTGAAGCTGAGGCTCCAGTACTTTGGCCACTTCATGAGAAGAGAAGACTCCCTGGAAAAGACCCTGATGTTGGGAAAGACGGAGAAGGGGAGAAGGAGAAGGGGACCGCAGAGGACGAGATGGTTGGATAGTATTCTCGAAGCTACCAGCATGTTTGACTAAACTGTGGGAGGCAGTGGAAGACAGAAGTGCCTGGCGTGCTCTGGTCCATGGGGTCACGAAGAGCCGGACACGACTAAACGACTAAACAACAACAATTATGAACCTTGTGGAAGAAAACAAAAGTCTTTGTGAGGTCATTCCCACCCCCCTGTTAGGATTCTTGCTCCGTGTTTGCAGTCATGAGATTGTTGTCTATCACATGATGGTGTATGTTTTCATTCCACAACGTGGGAAGTGAAAGAGACAGTATGTTTTGGTATTATACTGTGTTCCGTGAAGTGGGACTATTGTCCTTTGTTCTTTCTCTTTTTGCTGTCTGATGAGAAAGAGGAGGGTGCTAAAGCAGAATGCTCTGAGTGTATTATATGTAAATAAACGTAGATTAGCCAAAATGCTGTGCTACTGAGTTCTGTTATGCAAACTGCGGATCCCTAAGTGTGCTGATGCTTCTTGGTATCAGCTGCTGTGATGTTCGGGCTGAAGAAAGCTTTTGAAGCTCCCGAAAGATCGACCAGGAGGGAGAGAACATGCCAGTCAGGCACGTGTCTCTGCCAAGGTCCTACACGATAGTAGGACGATCCTAACACCCCCACCCCCCAATTGATGCTTTTATCAATTAATATCAAATGACTTCCCACCACCATTTCCTGCCCTGAACTTCTATACAGTGGTACCTTGGTTTACAAACTTAATACATTCCGGAAGTCCATTCTTAAACCAAAGTGTTCTTAAACCAAGGCGTGCTTTCCCATAGCAGTGGCGGACTCAAATTACAAAAGGAACACACTCAACAGGAAATGGAACATGTTCTGCTTCCAAGGCAATGTTCACAAACCAAAACACCTACTTCCGGGTTTGCAGCGTTCTTAATCCAAGTTGTTCATAAACTAAGCTCTTCTTAAACCAAGGTACCACTGTATTCACATTTTTTATTGGTTTGCCAGTCATCCTGCAGGATCTGAACAACTGTGTTAATAGGAAAGGGGGCAAATGGTTAAAATAAATTTATTTTGGTTTCTAAGGTTCAAGCTCCAGACCTGAAGTGAACTTCAGAGTTTCATATTAGTTTACACTTGAATTATTTGGCACTAGGTCATGTCTGTTCTGATGTAATTTGATCTGATCACAATACCACACGTTAATCAGACTTTGGTGTATTCATTTGCTAGGCTGATATATATGCTACAGTTTAGGGCTTGCATATTAGGAGAAAAGACATCAAAGAGACTTGGAAAGAACTTTGAGAAATATGAATACAGATAGGCAGGTCACTTCTAAAATATTTATCGGGTTATTTGCATCCTCTTTTTTTCTTGTTCTCTTTATTCTTCACATTATATTTATGTATAGAGCCTTCAGCAGGAATCCCAAAACACAATAAGTTGTTGTCTATCACTTGTGTCAGTTTGAAAAATCAACAGATATAAAGTAGGGTCAGTGTGGAATATTCTTATTTTTTTTTAGTTGAGAGAGAATGGAAATATTTTGTATTTAGTTGAGAGAGAATGGAAATACTTAAGTACTGGCCTGGAATTTGTTTAGAATAGGCTTCTATTGCTCCGGAGTGCATTAGTACGTTCTTGGAAGACGTCAAAAGAAATTTTATGCAGAATATATGAATATATACACACACACAGAGAGAGAGAGAGAGAGAGAGAGAGAGAGAGAATATTACTGAAAGATTTGGGACTTTGCTGAGATGAACAATACAGTTTCTTGAGAAACTGGAATGGTTGTCTAGCATGAGGATATCTGATATGAAATTCCAACTCTACAATTCTATGATTCTATGACATGTGAACTCATTCATAACTATTTTGCGGCAAAAGTTCTTTCCTGACCTGTGGGTGGCCTGCATTCCCCTGACAGCCCCTTGACATGTGCGGGCAGAATTGTGGAGTGCATGGATGCTGGAGAACTTACTGTGGCTGACACACATCACCAGCATCCCCGTTAAAAATGGGTCATTGCTGTGCTGAGACTGACACTGGGAGGAGAAGGCTGGGCAAAGTGGCTGCGGTGGCTGCCATCCCGTTGTACTTCTGTCAGATGGCTCCATCCTCAAAAAGCTTTATTCTCCAGCTCTAGAGGCTGCAGACTTTGTTGTGCATAGGTACACAGACCACCTATGGGATTGCACATCAACCATGAAGAAGAGTGGTTTACATTTTACAGTGCATCTCTACCGTGTATTGTCTCTAGATTGGTGCCCTCCAACTTTGGATCCCCAGTTGTCGTTGGACTACAACTCCCATAATCCCTGACCATTGGCTAACCTTGCTGGAGATGATGGTAGTTGTAGTTCACCTATATTTAAGGGCCCAAAGGTTGAAGAATACTGTCCTAGATAATATGCTCCCTGCATTTTGTATTGTCTCAGTTCAGCGTGGCAAAAAAAAAGAAAGTATCTACTGAAAACATGTTGTAAACTTTGGGGAATTAAGGATCTGGATGGAAACTTTGAAATGACATTTGGTTAATCCCAGGAATTAGAGAGGCTTTCTTATAAAATTTAGTAACTCCAGCATTCACTTTTGACCTGAACTGCTGTCTAAATTCAGACAGATGAAAAAAGCAATAGCTGCTATGAGCATCAACTTATTATGATCACATTTTTTATGTCTTCCTATGCTGTGCCTTTGCAATGTCACATTGCAGCAACTGCACGGTAACAATTGTAAAATGAATATGTAAATATTCCAAATATGCTTTAAGCTTCACTCTGGCATGTTGATCCAACAGGAAGTTATTGCATGCTCTGAAAACCGAGCTTTAAGCTGCCTGAATTTACTAACATTAATCCAAACCATGGCAAATACAGCAGCTTGAAAGATTTTCAATTAAAAACCGTTCCGTCTGATATAAATTACTATTATTACATAGTGGAAAGAATGCTGGAAATACATGCTAGCTTGTTAGATGTGTGGCTGCCCTTATTTTCACCTCACCTGCCTAACAGTGATTTCAGAAAATTGCCTTTAGTTATTTAAAATGCTATCATGAGGTGGTTTAAGAAAAACAAGGAAGAGCTGAGTAAACGCATAATCTCTTAAATAAATAAATAAAAACATTAACACTGTAGGTTACTAGATAATACCACTTGCAGTATCTGTAGTCTGGGTATGTATTATAGTTTTAAGAGTTGGGCAATCCTATATTCATTCTGTTTTATAAAAGTGTATCAATAACCATTTAATAGAGAGCAAATTTAGAAATTCAAAGACTGTGGATTCTCCAACTGTGGGGGCAGTATCCAATGAAGACTCTCAACAGTGCAAGGATTTCCACTTGCAAAACTGAATTTTGCAGGAGGGGAATCCAGAACAGAACAGAGTTTAGCAACATGTGGGAGGAGATGAGAGGGAGGAGGAGTTCTTTTGCACAGCCCAAAGTCCCTGTGCTAGTGGAACGACTTCAGTGGGTAGTGTAAAAAAATTAAAATGCATAACGTGGGGGGGGGGGGGTATTGGTTTGTTGTTTTTTAATTTGATTATATACTTTGTGGTTTTATATTTAGATTTTGTTCTATACCCTGAGACCTCCAGGTATAGGGTGGTATATAAATTCAATGAATAATAATAATAATAATAATAATAATAATAATAATAATTTATGTTGTGAACCACTGTGAGATCAACAGATGGTGATGTATAATTTTAACAAATAAAAATAAACAAATTATATGAGGAAAGTTGCTTTGCAAAAAAAAAAAAAGAAGTGCATATTAGGAGAAATTCACAATAAATGCTACTTAGGAGGAAAGCCTCTTAACACTACTGTCTTCTTGAGGTTATGGAAAAGAAATTTGATTCAGCAGCTTTCTCCTACCTGTACAACAGATTTTAAAAATAAAGTGGATTTTCATGATAACCTTCAAAAAAAGAAAGACAGAATGCTGGTGTGGGGATGTGGAGAACTGAAAATGGGGGTGGGATGAGAAACTGAAACTGAAATGGTTAGATTCGTCTGCCTCTTCTCACAAGAGATAAAATAATTAAAATGTTACAGGTAGGTAGCCGTGTTGGTCTGCCGTAGTCGAAACAAAAAAAAAAACAAAATTCCTTCCAGTAGCACCTTAGAGACCAACTAAGTTTGTTATTGGTATGAGTTTTCTGAAGAAGTGTGTATGAAAGCTCATGCCAATAACAAACTTAGTTTGTCTGGCGCTGTGGGTTAAACCACAGAGCCTAGGACTTGCTAATCAGAAGGTCGGCGGTTCGAATCCCCGCCACAGGGTGAGCTCCCGTTGCTCGGTCCCAGCTCCTGCCCACCTAGCAGTTCGAAAGCACGTCAAAGTGCAAGTAGATAAATAGGTACGGCTCTGGCGGGAAGGTAAACGGCGTTTCCGTGTGCTTCTCTGGTTCGCCAGAAGCGGCTTAGTCATGCTGGCCACATGCTGACCCCAGAGTCGGTCACGACTGGACCTAATGGTCAGGGGTCCCTTTACCTTAAGGTGCTACTGGAAGGATTTTTTTTATATATAATTAAAATGGTTTTTGCTTGGATGGATGTCCTTGTTTTGCTCCCTGTTCCCTTCATTCCTGTGACCAGCTCATTCCCCTGCCTCGGAGAGAGTGTACCAAGCCAAGTGTCTTTTTTGGCCCTTATATATCTTTCCACTTGGCCTTGAATGTTGTCAATAGTGAAGCTGGCATGGTGATGTACAGCCCGTGCCCCACAACCATGGAACCTTTGGGGCAGCGGCTGAAGTTTGGGACAAGACCTTGATTTACAGCTTCTATTTCCACATTTTTGTACCGAATGTTCACTACGTGGGGGCAGTTTGTCGCACATTTGTTTCTTTAGATCATTTGTGTCTCCCCCCACCTCCCAACTAGTAAAATTCCACATCGCCAATCATATATCTCAAAGGTAGGAAGCTAGATGGGAAAAGAGGAACAGGCCTTCTATTCCCTGTAACTGCCTGGCTCCATAACTGTGGATGCCAGACAGAGAACAGAATAAAACCAAATCCCAACAATTGCAAGGGTTTTGTGGCAACAAGCTGCCCCTGGAAAAAAAAAAAAAGATTTTTGCTTCGAATTTTCAAGTCTCTTCTCACTGGCGGGGATGGATTTTTTTCCAACCAGTAAGTGGTCTAAGACCACATCTGCAAGACAACCTTGAGTTCCTCACTGTGATATAGATTTTGATTCTAGCGGTTTTCTGAGAACTAATGGCTTTCATTTTATAAAGGATGGCAGGATAAAATCTGATTATATGATGTATTTGATGGTAGTTGGAAGGGCTAAGATTAATATACACTCTTGGTATCTTTTTAAAAGTTAGATTGAATATAAGAAAGAGTAATGTGTAAGAACCTTTAACCACTGATGAATGATTTGGAAAAGATTTTTCCATTAATGTAAAAAATATACTTCTCGGCTTGATTTCCAGTAGATATTTTTCAGGAATTTTTTTGTTCTAATAAAAGACTCCAAATCAACCAGTCCCTCAAATTATTCATCTTTTTTATATAAAAAAGTTGAATATACAAGTTTGATTTGCATGTTCAAAGAAAAATTATAGAGAAGCTGGCTCTTCTCTCATTTCCCAGAGATGCTGGAGGCTAGACTGTGTCACAAAACAATATGCCTTAAATCTAAGAATTTGGGGATTTCATTCATTAAACTGGCCATTAGGGATATTTGATGTAATTTATTTTCTGTTCCTGTCTCTGGTGATAATATGATCCTTGCAGATGGCTAAACACCCTTGAATTAATTACAATATAAATTATCACATTAATAGAACCAGTATTTCTATTAGGGAGGAAAATGTGTAAATACAGTGTTATTTTTCCTCTTGCACAGGCCTTAATTTTTATCACTCTAAGTCACTCAGTGCTCTGAAATAATATATGCAGTTTGTTAGCAGCTTGGATCTGACCAAACACATCAAGGTGACAGACCTCCATTAGGCAAATATATGCAGTAAAGCCATTTATAATCCAGAAAAAAAGAGGATATAGAAATTGCAGTATTTAAATCTACATTAATATTATTTACAATGCAGTGATTGTGTTACAGGAACATATTTCAACTGATGCTGAGCCTAATGACCCAATCTTTGTTGCTGCCTTGTTCAAAAGTAGTGAGCATCTGTTACGGATAAAGTCATAATACTGAACCCACCATCCAAAGAGGGTTCCAGAGCCATTTAATTTTCTATGCACAACCCTAGTGTTTAGACAAGGTATAACCAAATGTGAGCATGAGGGTACTGAATAGAATAATGAGGTGGTGGTGGGGAATCTGCATAAGGGTTATGCTATACCTAGAATATGACATAGATAAACAGCCTTGGCCCAGTATATCTGAAGGAGTGTCTCCATCGTTCACCCCCAGGTTCTTCTGCAATTTCCTCACTGTGAGATGCGAAGTTACAGGGAACCAGGCATAGGGCCTTCTCAGTAGTGGCACCTACCCTGTGGAACGCCCTCCCATCAGATGTCAAGGAAATAAACAACTATCTGACTTTTACAAGACATCTGAAGGCAACCCTGTTTAGGGAATTTTTTAATGTCTGGTGTTTTATTGTATTTTTATATTATGTTATTTTGTATTTGTATTTGTATTCTGTTTTATTGTATTTGTATTTTATTATTGTACTCTATTCCGAACTTAAAAATGGAAAGTGCTATGCTGGTGGTCAACAAAAGAGGTTTAAAGACTGTGTCAAGGCAAATCTAAAAAAATGTAGTATAAACACCGACAACTGGGAAACACTGGCCTGCGAGTGCTCCAGTTGGAGAACAGTCTTCACCAAAGGTGTCATGGGCTTTGAAGATGCTCAAACTCAGGACGAAAGGAGAAAACATGCTAAGAGGAAGGCACCCTTGGGAAACCTCACCGTGATAAACTCCCACCAGGAAACCTATGTCCCCACTGTGGAAGGATGTGTGGATCCAGAATTGGCCTCTGCAGTCACTTACGGACACACCACTAAGACCATATTCATGGAAGACAATCTTACTCAGCTACAAGTGATCACCAAGGAAGAAGAATAAATAACTTTTTTCCTTATGCTTTTCTGTAACTCCAAAAGAGATTGAGAGGCAGTCATACCAAGGTGTAGGGTATCTGTGGCCCTCCAGAGATTGCTTGTCTCCAACTCCCATCATTCCTGGCCATTGGTTGTGGTTGCTAGGGCTGATGGGAATTGGATTCAAACAACATATGGCGGGCCATAGTTTCCCCACTCCAGCTGTAGACTAAGAACCACTCAGTCATAGTTCATTTTTTAAGATAATAATCTCAACTTAATCTGAAAACAGGACTACAAAGAAGCTAGAAAAATAAAGATGCAAGCAAAGCAGAAGACTGAATCAAATTAGCACATTGCAAATAGACGCTTAGCAGCAAAACAACACGTCCCTAGATATTGTGACACATCCATTTCTAGATCACTCTTAAATAAGGAAAACACTACCCACATGTCTCACCTGACTTCAGTTTGAGCAAGGTAAATCCACCACAGACAAAATCGAACGAGTTACACCAATGCAAGTGAAGCCAATGTAAGTGAAGCTTTATATTTATAGATGTCAATTGCAAGATGTGCTCTGTCGCCATCCTATTGTTCTCAGAGTCTGGTATTGACTCCTTATATCCTGGCACAGATCCCATCTCCATTATGGCTAGCCTTGTTGAGACGAGCAAAAGTCTAGTATCTGGCATGAATTCAAACATCTCATTAGCTTTGATTAGTTGTATCCTGCTCCTAATAAAATCTATACTTTGCTATATGGCAATCACGGCATTTTATGAGATATGTTTCCTTCAGAACCTGTTCCTATGCTGAAGTTCCTGTAAATGCTTAGTGTATGGGATCATGTTCTATCAGTAAAAAAAAAAAAAATGGTTTGCTGATCTATCAATACTACTTAGATTGTGTTTTCATCTTAGGCTGCATTGCTGGACTGCGCCTTGTTGATGTAATAAATTTGCATTGACTTCTACAGCTCTACAGGAGTTCTACAACATAAGATATCTATTATGTTCCAGATTCCAACTGCAGCACATTAAAAGGGACTAATCCTCCATTTTATTCATTAATGATGTTTCCTTTTTTGTACCTCCAGATTTTAAAAATAAATACCTGCTAAAACAATCATACATTGATAATATGTTGTTAATACCAGGGTGTCATTATTTTTTGAGTAATGTTCCCACATCCCAAAATAAAGAAGGGAAATGACATTCTGGGCCTACTAGTAGGGGCAAGAGATGAAGTTTTAAGAAATTAGAACTTCATCATTGGCTGGGAAATTAGCCAACATAATACCAATTTTTAAAAAGAGATCATTGAGGGGTGAGATTTTGGAAATTTTGGGCCAGCTGGCTGAACTTCTGTCCTGGGAAAATAGGCAGAAAGTATTTAATTATGTGCTAACCACTCCCATACCCACTTGAGATAATATACCTCTGCCAGAATTTATGCTAGACACTTAAGGGCTAAAGTGAGTTGGAGACTTTAGTATAAAGTTCTGAAAGGAGCTTGCGAATGTACATAAAGCCCTGCCAGAAACTGGATTAAATTAAGTGGCAACTCTGTACGTTTTGTTCTAACTAGCACACTTTCCCATAATATCCCTGAAAATTGCCTTGCTTCATGGTGCTAGCCTAAAATAGCCCCATTCATGAAAGTGAGAAGGTCTTTGGGCAAACTTTATGGAACAAAAAGCAAATTTCAAGGGGATCAGGGACATTTCTGCTTGCTCCTTTGGCTGGTGACCGCCAGCAGCGCCGAGTATATTGGGTGGAAGGGACCCCCTCAATAATTTGGGGCAAGGGGCTCAGCCCTCCCCCAATATTGAGGGGGCTGTCAGCCCCATCATTGGGCCCCATTCCCCCACCCCACCACCAGGCGAGTGCTCGGCAGTCGGGCGGGACTTGTGAGCATGAACTTCACCCTCCATGCACCACATCCCTCGTGCGCCGCAGCCTCTCTCTACCCCTTGGATCAGGCTTGACCTGTGGACAGAGCTGCCATGGTTGGCAGCCTCTTTCTGCAGCGGAGGAGCTGCACATGCAACTGCAGGCCAGTTGAGGAGAGGGACGGCAGCTCTCTGCTGCCAGCTCTCCACCCTGAGGAAGTTCCCTTGGCAGTTCCTTCATATGCCGGAGCCAGGCTCCGATGGGAGCCTGTTGGTGGGGTCCCTGGTCAACCCCTCCAGAAAATGCACCCGGTAGATGGTGGGCTCAGTGAGTCTGGCTGAGTTGGAGGGGGGTGTCCTGCATGTGGCGTCATGCACATGTGATGTGCCCCCCAATGTTAGGCACAACTCGGCGTGCCTGGTGGCTGCCATTTTGTTTTCCTCAGAATGTTCCAAACGATGCAATACCAAGACATAGCATCACTTTGAGGAGCATTCTGATGGAGGGGATCGTGGCCCACACTGGTGACTGCCATTGAAAATTAGCTTCCTTTACTCCCCCTCCAATTCAGTCAAAAGTAGGAGAGGGGTTGAGAACTTTCTACTCATCTTTAGTGAGAATGTGCTGTGTTGGACTATGGAGGACCCACAGTCCCATTCCATCTCACTTTGGAAGCTTCTCTGGCCCATAGCTGTCAACGTTTCCCCTTTTTAAAGGGAAATTCCCTTATTCTGAATAGGATTCCTCGCAAGAAAAGGGAAACATTGACAGCTATGCTCTGGCCGCCCCTCGTGTACCATTTTCTCTCTCTCCACCCCTGCCTTGCCATATCTCTGAAGATATGTTTCCATCCAAGATATTATGGTTCCCCTAAAACAATACCCAAATGACTTTTACAGCCTTTTAAATGTTTCTACATCAGTACGAGTAAAAAATACATCTCAGTTAATTCTCAGCCCCTTAAGGCTCCTGAAGCAAGATCAATGCAAAAAGCATAACGCTGCTAAGTAATGCAGATAATTGAATTATCTTTGACATACATATTGTGTGTCTGTAAAATTCACCCGTCTCGTCTTAGATTGGGCTTCATCATTATGCTTCACTCAAACATTACTTTGCCATCTCTTACATCATCACATGGGGGCAGGTATCTCCAAAGAGCTGCATCTCTCTTTATACATTAATAAAGGGTATATCTTACCCATTGTTACATGGATATCCCCAGTGAAATTCTTTGACAGGCAAAGTAAATGATGAATAATAAAAGTTAAATTACTTATTTGTAATGCTAGCTAACTAATGCGTACAAAACCCACAAAGGGGGTGGGGGAAAATGTGCACTTTTTTCGGTCCCTCTTCCCCACACATTGATTCATTATTTAAAGTGTCTATTTATTTAACTGCGCCTGTTTGACTGCTTAACGTGTCACTGAAAAGGAGAAGAGTTTTTATGTATTGGATTCAGCAATGGGCCAAGGGCTATCCTTTGAAATATTCTGTTTTTTCCATGCCCATGAAACCACGAATATCTTAAAAACCATACCAATAGAACTAGTAAAGGTTCATATCTCCTGCAGGCAGCATTTAAAAGTGCAGGATGTTACCCAAGCAGCTATTGCAGGGTTGTTCAAGAGAAATATACAATGAAGAGATGAGAATACTACATCCATGTCTTCTCCCCGCCTATAGGAATATAGGAGACTAAGTAAATGGTAAAGGACCCCTGGGCAGTTAAGTCCAGTCAAAGGCGATGATGGGGTGTAGTGCTCATCTCACTTTCAGGCCAAGGAACTGGTGTTTATCCACAACAGCTTTCTGGGTCATGTGGACAGCATGACTAAGCTGCTACTGGAACACGGAGAACCATGATGGAAGCCACAGCGCATGGAAACACCGTTTACCTTCCCGCTGCAGCGGTACCTATTCATCTACTTGTGCTGGTGTGCTTTTGAACTGCTAGGTTGGTAGAAGCTGGGACAGAGCAATGGGAGCTCACCCCATCACGTGGATTCGAACCACCAACCTTCTGATCAGCAAGCCCAAGAGGCTCAGTGGTTTAGACCACAGCGCCACCCGCTCCCTTATAGGAGACTACCTTATACTGAGTCAATCTATTGGTCCATCTTGCCCAGTAGTGTCTGCACTGACTTGCAGAGGTTCTCCAGGTTTCAGACAGGGAAACTTGCACTGTCCTACCTGAAGACATTGAGGATGCACCTGGGACCCTCTGCATGCATGTGGACTGGGAGACAAATGGTGGAGTTGGGGCTATTTTTCAGCTGGAACTCGCCAGAACTTAGTTCCAGCACCTCTCATGTGGGCACTGTTGCCCTTATAAGAGTACAAGGGTGGTGTTCATGATGAGTTCCAACACCTTTTTTTCTAGGGGGAAAAAAGGAGTACTGGGTGGAGATAAGATTAAGCCAATAAACTTTCATAACCTGCTCTACTCCTGTGGGTAATGTTGTCTATTCTGCTTGGCATTAAGATTATCATTTTTGTGGCTGTTGAGGGCAAGCTTCCACTGGAACATTTTAGCCAGGGACTTGTGCTATTGGACACTGCCTTCTGTGGTTGAAAATATTAACAAAAAGAACCTGACTTTTGATAAATCAAAGCATAGGTTTATTCAACCTTATACTCTGACAATGGCTGTTCAATAGATTGATATCTTTCCCAGTCCCATTATCTGATATCCTTTTGCATACCCTCCTACATTTCCCCAATAAAAATAGGGATGTCTTTTTTACTACTACTACAGTGGTACCTCGGGTTAAGTACTTAATTCATTCCAGAGGTCCGTTCTTAACCTGAAACTGTTCTTAACCTAAAGCACCGCTTTAGCTAATGGGGCCTCCCGCTGCCGCCGCACCGCTGGAGCACGATTTCTGTTCTCATCCTGAAGCAAAGTTCTTAACCCGAGGTAATATTTCTGGGTTAGCGGAGTCTTTAACCTGAAACATATGTAACCTGAAGCATATGTAACCCGAGGTACCACTGTACTACTACTACTACTAATAATAATAATAAATACCCCCCCCCCCATTCTGATTGGGTTGCCCCAGCCACTCTGGCTGGCTACACACGCACACACACACACATTAAACATAAAAACCTTCCCTATACAGGGCTGCCTTCAGATGTCTTCTAAAGGTTGTATAGCTCCATATCTGATTGGCTGGGGGGGGGGGGAGGTCGCATAACTGCATACTCTCCAGCATTTCTCCAATGAAAATAGGAACATCCTAAGGAAAAGTGGGGCATTCCAGGATTAAATCATAAACCAAGACAGCTTCTTTAAATCCAGGACTGTTGCTGGAAAATATGGCCACTTGGAGGGTTTGCTTTTGACAGAACATGCCTGGAACTGAACTTAAGACTTTCTATGTGTCTAGCATATGTTCCGTTATGAGCTATGCCCCCTCTTTCTGCCCAGGTTATAATAGGAGTAGAATTTAGGAGTAATGGTGTGAAAAACGGGTTTGTCACCGCTCTAGCAGTAGAGCCCTTGCAGATGGAGAGGGTGAGAGGTAAGGGGCAGGTAGCTGTAAAAACCATCCTACTGGAATGAATAGGGCACTGTGGTGCTTATCCTGTTTAGGAAAGGTTAAATCATCTCTTATAAATTCCTTTTCTCTGCCTGCTGTGGGGCAGTGACAGTTGATCAGTGCATCCCTTTTCACATTTCTCCAGGGGACTGTAATACTGGAGGCAGAAGAGTGGGCAAATTTAAGACACACAGTCTTCATTTGCGTTGTTCATGGAAACAGTAAGTAACACACTCTATGCCGTTTAGAACACATGCATCTCCCCAAATCTGTCCTTTATAAAATATCGACCCCATAATATCTGAATAACGCAATTAAGAAATGTTGCCTTCTTATCAGCATGGTTTCTCCTGTAGCTACTTAAAGCCATTAAAATTGATTAAGATTAAGAGATGGGGAGTGTGAGTTGTGTTACCTTTGGTACAAATAATT
Source organism: Podarcis tiliguerta (assembly GCF_965153285.1). Classification (NCBI taxonomy): domain Eukaryota; kingdom Metazoa; phylum Chordata; class Lepidosauria; order Squamata; family Lacertidae; genus Podarcis; species Podarcis tiliguerta. Next base: position 69,308,162 of record NC_139540.1, read on the forward strand.
TAGTTCCTTAGATTTGATCAAATTAAATGGAGAATCAAGTTAAGCGCCAGTGGAGGAAATGAGATGGAAGCTGCTGGCTTTGAAGTTTCTTTCCTCATTATTTGTTCCATTTGTTTAGAACAAGATGCTTCCTGACTTATTAACCTGATAGATTTACTTAAAGGGTAAAACTCAACTGACACTAAACAAGAACTAAGTCTTATCAACAAATGAGCATTGCCAGTTAGCTGTCTATATAATGTGCGAAGATTTCTGAGGACTTGGTGATATCTGGGGGTGAGGTAGGGGGGAAATGATCACTCTGTTAGTCCTTGAAGCTATCATGAAAGAGCACCCCAACTTCAACCCAAAACCTTTATGGATTCTGTTTCCCCTTTGCTCTGGAAATGGACCCCAAATCCCAAGAGCATATTATAATAGGACTGAAGGACTCTGAGATCCCTGCATAGTTATTTCAATTCTACATTTGCCATCTTATCCAGTACTTACCCTTATTCAGTATATACAGTACTAATAGCAAACTCTGGGGAGCGGGTGGCACTGTGGTCTAAACCACTGAGACTCTTGGGCTTGCTGATTGGGAGGTCGGCAGTTCGAATCCCTGTGATGGGGTGAGCTCCCGTTGCTCTGTCCCAGCTCCTGCCAACCTGGCAGTTCAAAAGCACACCAGTGCAAGTAGATAAATAAGTACCACTGTAGTGGGAAGGTAAATGGCGTTTCCGTGCGCTCTGGTTTCCGCCGTGGTGTTCCGTTGCTCCAAAAGTGGTTTAGTCATGCTAAACGCAGCTCCTTCAGCTTGAAGCAAGATGAGCACTGTAACCCCATAGTCGCCTTTGACTAGACATAACCATCCAGGGGTCCTTTACCTTAAAAAAACAACCAATAATAGCAAACTCACTATTTGAGTGTGGATTAGAGTATCTATAAACAGCATCATTCACAGAGGAAGGATACATCAGCAGACTTGGGGGGATCCAAAGCTTTGCAGAAATACTTAAAAACAAAACAAAACCCAGAAGTGGGAATAAAACCCCTAAGAGGTGGAACATGGAACTGCACACTCTGGCCTGAGCATAGATTGCTGACTGACATTTGTGGGGAGGAGGTTGATGTCAAACCAGGGAGGGTCAGAGGAGGAATGGCATGGAGTTTCCTCGAATAGATTATGGCTGTCACTTGTGAATAGGAGCATTCCACGTACAACAATTTGCAGGCCACACTTGCATATTAGTATCCATATTTTTCTTATGCCTCTGTGGCATCAGCCTTACCCTATAATTAGGGCTGTCACGTGATTAAAGAGACCTTTGTTAATAAGTCATGTGGGTTTTAGTTGATTAATCGGTTAAATCTGCATTCCATGCCGACTCAACATGCTCAGTCCTCCTTGGCCAGTCCCCTACTTTTTAAGGGATTCTTGCTCTCTGGATTATCTGCCACAAGTCTTAAAAGGTCTTAGGTCAATTCCTCTCCCCCTTCCCCTCCCCAGTGTGGTGTAGTGGTTAAGAATGGTAGACTCGTAATCTGGTGAACTGGGTTCGATTCCCCGCTCCTCCACATGCAGCTGCTGGGTGACCTTGGGCTAGTCACGCTTCTTTGAAGTCTCTCAGCCCCACTCACCTCACAGAGTGTTTGTTGTGGGGGAGGAAGGGAAAGGAGAATGTTAGCCACTTTGAGACTCCTTTGGGTAGTGATAAAGCGGGATATCAAATTCAAACTCTTCTTCTTCTTCTCCCCCCCCAAAAATCTTGACTGCATTAACCTTCTGGAGATCAGTTTGTATCTCACTGGAGGTATTATCAATTAATAAGCTTCAAAAGTCTTTCCCAACCCAAGCCATGTTAATCGGTCTTGTTCTGCATAAGTAGTGCAGGAGTCAAACTTTTTATGGATGTGGGAAGCGGGAGATGGAGAGAGTGAGAGAATGTCACACAGAAAAGCCTTTTGTCAGCCAGGAAAAAGCTCCAAGCTCTTCTGTGAGCACAGATGTTCATTTGGGAGAGAGGGTTTTCTTCCTACTTTAATGATTCTAAAAATATTAGCCAATGATAAATTATTCACAAAGGATTATTATATACATGAGCAATCATTCATCATCAAGCCTGAATTTTTTTTCATTGTCATCACTCAATTTGCATGAAATCCATCCAATGCTGTTTGCCTACATTAATATATAAGTCAGGTCATTATGTGCTTTTTTGGACAATGGGTAATAAAAGATACATTTCTCCCACACAAGAAGCAATTCTTTACCGAGAGAAAAATTACCCCCCAAACCAAATACAGCCCTACTCATTATTTCTTCTTCTTCCTCTAAATAGTAACTTGGTCTGTCAGCATGGATGAAAGCTAAAGCCTGTGATTTTTCTAAAACATACTCTAATATGGCTGTTGATCACTGTGAGGGAGCTGATGGTCATCTCTGCAAAAAGCCAAAGGATATTTCCAGATCGCACCTGGGACCACATGATAGGCCATAGTAAGAATAAGATGAATAAGAATATACTGCTTAATGGAAAAAAATAGGCTTCTAAACAGTTTACAATAATCAAGATCATGCTGGGGTGCTTAACACTGTGTGGTTCAGGGCAGTCTGTGCAGCAACTGCTTCTCAGACTTTGAATTTGGTTGGGATTTGAGCATCATATATCTAAGTTCTGTCAACATGCAGAAGGCCGGGAGGCCAGCTGGCTAGCCCCATCTGAGCTGTTCCCTTCCAGCCGTCCTGCTGTGAAGACCATCGGTCTCTGCCCGATGTAAATCAGCGACCCGGGCTTCAAAACCAGGGCACACTATCAGCAGAGCGAACTGCACACGCAGAATAGGTGTGAGGCTTGTGGAAGCATACCACAACTACAGATTTATTAATCATAAATCAGGACAAAGAAACATGTCGTCTCTCTCTTTCGTCGTCTAGAGAGAAAAGCAAAAGCAAAAGCTATACACAACGGAAGTTCCCAGCAAGCTGTGCTGGAATGTAAACAGACATGTGACATGCAACAGTTCCACACATCTGCTCCTTAAGGTGGAATGGAAATCTCAATTGGGGCTCGTTGGTGCTGGTTTTGCTGGGGATGCCATTCCCTTCCTCCTCCCCCTGCTCCCACGACACAGATGTCCATCACTGGAGACCCATTTTCAAACCAAGTTGAACAATTATCCCTACTCAAAGGGGTGGTATGGTACATTTATGATACCCAATGGCCTGTCTGGGAGCAGTTGTGTATACTCTAATGAAATATCACAGTGCTGGTGCACCGTTAGCCAACCCAGTGCCCTCCTGACTGCAGTTCCCATAATCTGAGACCATTGGCCATGCTGCTTAGGTTGGATGAGAGTTGTAGCCCAGCAGTGTGTCATTTACTCTGGATTTGTGTATACTGAAAATCAGTTAAAATGTCCAGGGAAACCTAGGTGTATGGCAGCCCATATCAGAAACAACTTCTTCATCTTTTGATATTTTTTTGAGGGGAGGGGTTCAGCAATTTTCATGCCCAGATTTTCACTTTTTGAAATATGGCAACCCTATTGTAATTCCAAAAGCAGAATCATCTGGTGGGCCACAATACAATGAAAATGAATGTTTATAACACTGAGGATAGACAGCATAGCATATATTGGATGAGCCATTGATCTAATCCAGCAGGACTCTTCTTATGCTGGAGAATTGAATTTAGCTTGGTTGAGTTACACATTGTGCAGGCCTTTTTTGGAAAAGAAAAAACAAACTACACAGTATAGGTATTTTATCCCGATGAAGACACATGTCTTCTTTTCATACATTGGCGAGGAGCATGGAATGTGTACATGGTGCAAAAGCTGCTACAGAAACTGACATGTTTGCAGATCTTAGAAAGTTGAACAATTAAGCATATAAAGACGGGGTCCCAAACCAGCAACTCATTCAACAAGGTAAAGGAGGAAATCTGATATATGAAACAAATTTGCATGGCTTTTCCACAAATAATGCAAATAATATAGGTTTCTCAAAATAAACACACATGTTTCATCAAAGAGCAACCAACCCTAGCTCTCACACAGGTTATTTGCCCAATGCATTTCCAAATATATGTTTGCTGCATTCACCCTTGATTTCTTTTAGGTTTGTGTTTTAATTTTTTTTTTAACTGTATGCCCCAAACTATAATGAATGAAGAGACCCTAAGATACAGCGACCTATTATACTCTAAGCCTATCAAATTACTCATTGTTTCTTAGGATTTTTTTTTTTCTAATGTTCAATTTATAATATTGTGTGTTCTAGCTTCAATATTATTATAGCTTTCAGAGGTGTTCCTATATACCCTCAATGTGCTTTTGGTAAAAAGCAATGCCTAGCAAGACCTTTGTATAAGAAGAGTACAAAAACAATAACTAGAGAACAGAGTGAACAAATTATTTTCTAAGCATCTGGTAGAGAGAAGGTTTATCACTAATGCCTGTAGACAGATACAGATTTTCCTTCACTGTGCTTTTTTTATTGTAGTACCCAAATGTTGCAAACAGTATATTTATTTTGAGAGTGGAGGAAAGAATCTAATATATAACGGACTGATTTTGTTGTCAGATTTTGGCCATTAAGCATATTTATAGCTGCTTACAACTTCTTTGGGGAGCATACCACTGGTGGCATTCATTGCCTGCTAGTTGAGATGGTATTTTTTGAAGGGATAGGATGGCCTTAAGAGATTGTGGAGGATGATTTGTGTGTCAATTTCACTGAATCTACAATATCAAAGGTAAGGGGAAATAAATAAACAAGTTTTTAAAAGGACACCCATATATTTATAATAACAAAACAAAACAAAATGCATCTCTTAAATACACCTCTGTGAACACCACTGCTAGTTAGAGAACAGAAAGAAACAGTCACTCCATTAATAATTTGATTTTTTTAAAATGTCTTTTTATTAAACATTTTCTTGGGTTACAAAAGTATGTGCAATCTCTCTCTCTCTCTCTTTCCTTCTAGTAGCATTTTTTTACAGATCAGTTTCATTTGTTGAGACACTGGGAAGAAAAGGGGGGAAAGAGGTGGAGGGGGAAAAGGTGAGTGGGGGTGGGGTGGGGTGGTGATGTTTCTATTTTCCTTAATATATGTGGGGGTTTGCATCAGTGTTGCTAGTGCAGGTTCTCTGCTATTCACTTGTGTTTCTTTTTTGGTGAGAGAGGCTGGGGTTGGCCTAGGGTGTGGTTGTTTGTTTATGATTGGCTGTGATTATCTTTGTTTTCATGTGTGAGGGGGTGGGTGGGTGTTTTGGATCAGGTTAGCCATATCGATTTGTATGCTGTTGGTGGATTATTGTCATTGTCTTGTTGGGCTGTGTATGTGATAAAGGGAAGCCATATCAGGGTGAAGGTGTCTTCTTCTATTTGTCCCCGTGTCAGTTTCAGTTTATTGGTTAATTTTTCTAGTAAGGTTGTTTCCCATACTACTTGGTACCATTGGCCCATGCTTACTCCTGACAGGTCTCTCCAGTGTCTGGTTATGATGTTTCTGGCTGCTGAGAGTAGGTGGGTTATGAGTTCTTTGTGGTGTAAGTCGGCATTATTGTATTGGAAGATGTTTAGTAGGGCCAATTCTGGGGTGATTTCTAATACTTACTTAGTTATTTTACTTATTTCTCATATGGCTGTTGTCCAGAATAGTTGGATTTTGGAGCACTCCCACCACATGTGGAGGTATGTGCCTGTGGAGGTGCACCCTCTCCAGCATTTTGGTGAGGTTCCTGGTTCTATTAGCGCTAGTTTTCTTGGTGTTAAGTACCACCTGTAGGTGAGTTTCAGAGTGAGTTCTTTTCTTTTCATTGGTCATTCCATTAATAATTAGAAGTCTGTGAATACTGAGAATCATAGAATCATAGACATGTAGAGTTGGAAAGGACCCCAAGGGTCATCTAGTCCAACCCCCTGCAATGCAGAAATCTCAGCTAAAGCATTCATGACAGATGGCCATCCAACCTCTGCTTAAAAACCTCCAAGGAAGGAGAGTCCTCCGCCTCCTGAGGGAGACTGTCCCACGGTCAAACAGCTCTTACTGCCTGAAAGATTCTCCTGATGTTTAGTTGGGATCTCCTTTTTTGTAACTTGAAGCCATTGGTTCAAGTCCTACCCTCCAGAGGAGGAGAAAACAAGTTTGTTCCATCTTCCATCTGACCACCCTTGAGATATTTGAAGATTGCTATCATATCTCCTCTCAAGTCTCCTCTTTTCCAGGCTGAACATACCCAGCTCCTTCAAGCGTTCCTCATAAGGTTTGGCTTCTTAATAGGGAATAGTCACCAGTTGTGAAGTACAGCTTAGCTTGTTGGGGAAAGAAGACCCTTTTTAACAAAGCTTGAAAAATTAAACAAACTTAAACCTAAAAGTAGACACAAACTTTTCTCTGTTTATATCTAGGACCGAACAGTTGTGGTCAGGTGGTGTTGCTTCCCTTACTTCGCTTTGTTGCAATCACTGTGGCTTACTGGGATGGGAAGAAGTTAGTGTCAGGCTTCAAGGAATCAGCTTCCTCTCCCATGGCAGTAGATAAGAAGAGATCAAACAAAAGGAACGTCTTACCAGTTAGATTCATTAATAATCATAGTGAGAGAAAAAAGAACACATCTCCCTAGAAATGGTGGTGCTCCCAGTTAAGGCTCACTTCCCCCCTCCATCCCTATTAATCTAAATCACTCCTATGTCTTGTAATCTGATCTTGTACCCTCTGCGCTTTCTGTTCTAACATTTTCTGAGCTCTCTGTGTCTTTGGGGAAAGGGGGTGAATGCTGTCCAGAGACTGTGAATCTCTCTCTTCTAATGTTCTCTCTCTTCTAGTGTTCCAAATCTATACTGCCCTCCTGCTCCTGGGAAGATTCAGGATCAGGAGAAGGGGGTGGCTCCCACCATTCTTTCTCAGTGCAGCCCTCCTCAGCACAGTCTCTGACAGTTAGGTACCAATGAGGTTGCTGTGGTGCCAATACACTACAGGAACACCAGACTAGCTCCGCTTATGACTTTACTGCATTCACCACCGCCTTTCCCTTCTGTTCTCCCTCTTGGTAAGCCACAGCAAAGGGGTGTTTGGGAAATCAGGTAAGTTCCACCACCTTATTCCACTGCCTGCTACTGGAATTGGGAGATATTTCACCAGTCTCACCAAAACTCTTTCTCTCCCCCCCCCCCGCCAAATTATCAGAAGTTCCCCCTATATCTTCTCTTAGGTGAAGCTAGGATCCACCCTGAGAATTTATGCTAGTCCTATTGGAAGTCTTCTGCTTTGCTCAAAACCCCATAGATGCTTCAACCAAGGAGAAATGTCCAAATTTTCCATGAATTTTTTGCCAGAAGAGAAACTCAGGCACAATTTTAAATGCATCATAAAACAAGTGCTGAACTGGACATCAAAACACCATTTGCTGTTGTTTCTTGGTCATCTTTCTGCCATATATTAAACTCTGCAAGGTGCAATGTATTTGTGTGAATTGACCTATGCAGCTACCTATATATTCATCTGTTGAACCAAAGGAACATTCTGCAATGCCATGCAAAGACAACTGGATGGCTTTTGTGCCTAGATGCACACTTGAGCTATGCCATTCATCACCTGTACTAAATTATCTACTGTGGTATCTACAGGTGAGATTAAAAATGAATGAATGAATGAATGAGAAAGTAGTAGACCTGGACCAAAATGATCCACCACATTAACTCAATGTGATTCTGGGAGAAGTCGAAAGATCACTCCCATATAGGGCATTGACCAGGCCTGCTTGGCATTACTGACACACTGAAAGCTTTGAGACAGAAGCAAGGGCACATATGCAATGTGAGTTTGCTCATATTCAAGCAACTGCAGGTGGAAGCCTCCTGCAGTACTTCCCCAAGCAACATGATGAAAATTGGAGAGTGAGAGGAGTCACACCATGCAAAAGGGCATTGCAACCCCACCTTGGTGTACCCATGTGTTCAGGCACACCATACCTGAACACACCTATTATGAGAACTGAAATGTCATGGTCTACAACCCATCCAACCCTTTGCTCAGTCTGTGTTTTTAAAATTCTGTTGGGAGCCACCCAGAGTGGCTGGGTGACATATAAATAATAAAGTTGTTGTTGTTGTTGTTGTTGTTGTTGTTATGTAGCTGCACGCTGCAAAGAAATATTAGTAGTGGATGGCAAGCTGTATTTAAAGAAGCTTGTTTGCCATTATTGGTTTTCTTATTTAAAACCCCCTGAAAAGTTTCCAGGAACCCTCAGGCTTCACTGGAGCACAGTTAAACCAAAACTAAATGATTGAACCTTCTCCAAATACTACTTTTTTTAAAAAAAGTCCTAACAAGGCAGGCTCCTTCTTTTTTTATTTGTAATTATGTTAGTGACACCCAAAGAAGCTTGACTTCTGCCAGTTGTGAGCATGGATTGCTGATACGCAGCTTCAGGCCTTTGCTCAAATTGAGTCCCTGTGTTCTTCCTACGGAACAGATTCCAGCAGAAAATGGTGTGTATTCCAAGTTTCCTAGATATATCGGGATGGGCACTATTCTTTGGCCACAACTCTGCATAAGGAAGGAGGCTGCAATCTGCTTTCTCTCTCTCTCTCTTTCCAATCAGCTACAGCCACAGGGTCTTGGCAAAACTCCATTGTGGCCGAGAGTCAGAGTCAGCTGTAGCTTGGGTGCATCTGTCAGCCCTAACTGAAATCTTAACATTTTTTGCCATGGCGTACTGATTTGCTTCCAGCAGAAGCTATTAGTGAAGGTTCGTTCCAGTTGCTGTTAGTCATCGTTGCTAGCACTCTAATTGTTTGACTTTCAAATATCGGGGATAATGGCATTTTTAATGTGATGACTTTGGTTATTTTTACTCAACTTTTTTGTGTGTGGGGGGGGTAATGATAAAGGGCTCTCCAATTTTCATGGAGCATATTAGTATTGAGGTGGCATGCATGGCATTTCTCTTGCTTGACGATAAACAAGAGGACGCAGGCTCTTCGATGTTTTTGATGCGATCCCACAAAGTAAAAATTGAAGAGGGGATAAAAGAAAGCCAGTGGCAGAGCTTTCGACACGAAGTAAACAAAATGTGAAGAAAGGCCAAGAGATTGGCTTTGAAAGTCTTTGAAGACAAGCATTATCATTGCTTCTAAAAGTCTACAGAAAGAGGCAGAGACTCACATAATTATGCATTTATAAAGATACTGGGTTAGACTAAGAAGTGCTGATAACCTTTTAAAATAATAAAACTGAGGGACTCTATAAAGGACATGCAGATCATCTGATCTAGTCATCTGCTCCCAGAATCCTACATGCTGAAACAAATTTGTGTATGCAAGTGTATGTGTAAATGTAGGTGTGTTGTATCTGACAAAAGGGGCAATCCTGTGGCAAGATAATGCAGGGCAGCCAGCATTAAGTCCCCAATCCTGGCTCCTCCAAAGATATGATGACATAGCTTGCTCATCCTAGCTCATCTGGGGCTCAGACAGCTAAGCTAAAGCTGGCTGAGCCAAGTCCAGTGTTAGTCTCAAAAATAGGTGTTCTGGAGATGAGACCAGAGACAAGTGGACTTTGGCCAGACCCGAAACCCCATTCACGTCAATCATGTGAGCTCGAAACCTGGTATAAATTACTATTTTAAAGGCTTGTTTCCCCTCTGCCAGGCTTAGGCAGACAGCAGTCTCTCCACTGCTAAATGCAGTTTGGATCTGGTATAAATTTACTCTTCTGTAAGTTATACCAGCTTGCTTTTCACGAGCTTCTACTGCATAGGATTGCTTCCTAAGTCATCCTAAGAGTAGACCCATTCAAATCAATGGACTTAGGTGAGACAGTCTACTCTGGGTGTGACCTAGTTGGATACCACGCTTGATTGAAACAGGTATACTCAGATTACGGCTTAGTTGGATAAATCGCAACTTCAGAATGGCATCACTAAAGTTATGTCACGCTTTTATGGCATATGATTGACCAAATCGTGGCAAATGGAGCAAAACTATGCAAACCGTAGCAGTCTTGCTTCTAAAGGTTCCCTACTATATTTTATCGGTTGCAACAAATGGTCTGCAAATCAATAAGATGGCTAGTAGAAGGACAAAAACTTGCTTTTTCCAAGGAAATGGACATGGAGTCTTCACCTTCTGTCATGAAACTGCATTCGAAAATAAGAATGAGGGAGGGCAAAATAGCATTTTTTTTATTTTTACATCTGGTTTGTGTATGTGTACACACACACTTTATTTATTTATTTTAGATTCTCAGCAAGCAACAACACCATGAACTAATTAGCAAAAATAGCTATGAGTAAATAAGCAGCAAATATAAATAGCTCAAATCATACACCACCGTTATTTATGAAGCAAAGCTAGCTCAGGTTGCTAGATTGGTAACAGTTTCTTTCACAGTTTCTGTTGCTCTTCAGCAACAGTGGAAGAGCTAACTGAAGCACCATGAGGAACCGTCTCCACTACTGCTTCTGCATGTTTTTTAGAAATCTGGGCAGTAGGGCAACGCCCCACACAAGCGGCAGGCCTCCTGGCCCTGCTGTGCTTTCGATAACATAACTACAACAGGGCCCTAACTTTAGAATTAAAGGTAAAGGTACCCCTGCCCGTACGGGCCAGTCTTGACAGGCTCTAGGGTTGTGCGCCCATCTCACTCAAAGAGGCCAAGGGCCAGCGCTGTCCGAAGACACTTCCGGGTCAAGTGGCCAGCATGACATCGCTGCTCTGGCGAGCCAGAGCTGGCACATGGAAACGCTGTTTACCTTCCCGCTAGTAAGCGGTCCCTATTTATCTACTTGCACCCAGGGGTGCTTTCGAACTGCTAGGTTGCGAGGCGCTGGGACCAAACAGCGGGAGCGCACCCCGCCGCGGGGATTCGAACCGCCAACCTTTCGATCGGCAAGCCCTAGGCACTGAGGCTTTAACCCACAGCGCCACCCGCGTCCCCAACTTTAGAATTGGGTTTCTTAAAAAAATAAACAACAACCAATAATTCATTATCATACTTGCGTGCCAAGGCTCTGTGCCCTGCAGCTCCCCACTGATTAATAAACACATGGACATGAATATCTAGGTTTATGGGATAAAGAAGGCCACAGCTTTGTTGGTTACAACTGTAAGTGGTTTGGCTTAGGCACTGGGTGAAGCCAGGCTATATCTTGACTCCCTCCCTTCTGCAGGGAGTTCAACTAAAGGTAAAACACCAGTAGGGGGAGCCCTATGACTTACTTCAAATAGGGGCACCCTGAGGGTGCCCACGTCTGGGCAGGATCCACACACACACCAATCCCTTTAACAGGATACCATTAATGAGGAGGGGCAGGAAGGCACTACAACCTGCCGTCCCTTAAAAAAAAAAGCCTTACCCAATGCCTAACTTCCACTCGAGCCCAAACAGCTCTCCGCCAATACCCTCAAACCTACAACCAATTTCTGAGGCTCTCTGCAATGCCTTTCGGCCAGATATCATATCCAACATCGGAAAGGCATACTCCATCGGAACAAGAACCTCCTAGTCGAAAGTGATGGCAGGGTGACATATCACACGACCTTTCAAGTGTTGCACCTTCTGTGCAACTACGCAATTAGCTTGCTTTCTAGCTTTTTTGTGGCAACTGGGTCAGGGGAGTCATGCCAGCAATTCCTAACCAATAGCTAGGATCAGATTAAGGTTAAGTCCGGGTACAGGGCAGCAAGCTTATCAAAGTCCTCTTTAATGTCCCAGGGTAGGTCAGTGCCCTTCCTTAGAACTAAGTTGTTTTCGCCCAGCGTGTCAGGGGGGGGCATGCAATGCAGCTCTATCTGGAAAACAAATCATTTTACCGAAGCCCCATTCTACACTGAGATGGGTGGGTGTTCTCACACATCAAATGCAGTTATGAAACAGGGTATTATTAGACATTGAGACTGACATTATCAACATTACTGGCCCTCTTTTGCATCCAAGCATTCTCAAGCACTTGGCAAATGTGATTAAATACTGCTGTGTCCTTTATCTCTCTATGCCCACTGGAGCATCACACCCAAAGGCACTGGTAATTCGCAATGATGCAGCTACACTTTGAGGAGTATGTATTGTGAAATTGGTGGTAGTGGGGAGACACCCATTCCACTCTCTCTCTCACTCTCATTCTCTCTCCGTTGCCTAAGACAAGAAAAAAAAAGGAGAGACAAGCTAAACATTTCCCCTACTTACTAAGCAAGATATCACAGGACAATCTATTTCTGACAGCCTAATTCTATGCTCTAGTGTGCTAAAACTGCAGTCTATTAGGCTAATATCTCCTAGCTCTGTAGCAGCAGCTGTCATCATTGGTTCACCAGATCGTGTCCTCTTCCCAGAGAGCACATGTTGTGGTGAGATCGTCAAGACTGACCTCACTGCTGTTGTGAGTGGGAGCGATTGGATAGCCACAACAACCCGATTGGTGGTCCCTTGGTGGCTGGGGTAATTCTGGTCAATGAGATTAATGAGATGCATTAACCAAGGGACCTATATACCACTGCACGTTGCATTGAGCTTCCTCTTTTCGCCTCATGCATCGGATCACCTGCCCACCCTCCCTATATTTAGGGTTCATTATGACCTTGCTATGCCATCATGGGTCATCTGTTTATGGGACAGGGGCCCGGTAGGAATTTTCCCATTTGGCTGATTGGCTGGTGCCACCTGGGTTTCGCCTGCCACGTAGCAAATCATCACAACTTTGTAATGTTTGGCTGTTAGGCATTGGTTCAAGATGGAGGGGAGGGGAGGTTGTCACACCTGCCCCTCCAATGCGCGAAAGGGTATTCCATTAAAGGAATTCAGGGGCTCGCCTTGCTTTTGTCAGATCCCCTTCCAGGGGTTAGGGCCACGCCAGAGCCCCTGGGAGCATTTGGGGTGAGCTTGAGTCTGAACCTGGTCCAATACTCCCCCAGGATGTTTTCCCTTACTGACATCTGCTGGAGTCCAGTCATCAGTGCTGCCCTGCCAAGGTCAGGTGCAGCTAGTCGGGAACCAATGCCTAAGCAAACCACTCACAATCTGTAATCAATAAAGTTGTGGCCAAAATTATGCCAATAACCTTAAACTAAATTCTGTGTCAATTGTGTCTTTATTTATTGGGGGAGGTATTGGGATCTTAACACGCAACACCCCTTGTATCAGGGCACATCCATGGAACAGAAGCACTGGGATAAAGAGAAGGGAAAGCAGGGTATATTGGGGAAGAATTCCCTCCATTCCCCATGTCAATGTATGAGTGTCAATGCACAGGGAAGTAAAATGGCACCATCCATACACAGGAATGAAAGAAGTACAGTGGTGCCCCGCAAGACGAATGCCTCGCAAGACAGAAAACCCGCTAGACGAAAGGGTTTTCCGTTTTGGAGGTGCTTCGCAGGATGAATTTCTCTATGGGCTTGCTTCGCAAGACGGAAATGTCTTGCGATTCCTGGGGGGGGGGTTCGCTCCCCACCCCCTTTTTCTAAGGCACTAAGCTGCTAATAGCCTTTTAGCAGCTAATCCGCTAATCCCTTAAGACTTTAATAGCCGCTAATAGCCGCTAAACCGCTAATAGCGCTAATCCGCTAATCCGCTAATGGGCTTGCTTCGCAAGACGAAAAAACCGCTAGACGAAGAGACTCACGGAACGGATTCTTTTCGTCTTGCGAGGCACCACTGTAATTGTTTTTCATTCTGTCCTGCATTACTTGTATGCAGTGATACCGTATTTTTCTATAAAAAGAGGTGTTGGAACTCGCCTCCCTTCTTCTCTTACATGGCAATTGGCACCCATCTGAGAGGTCCCAGAATGGAGAAAAACTTTCCTTGCCAAAACTTAACTAAGGAGAAAATCCCTGCCTCTGCCCATGTGTACAGTCATCTGATTATCCCATCGAGACATTACTGGAATGCCACAGACTGAGCCAGGAGTACAAGGCTCCCACACCACTGAGGTAACAGAGGAGAAATGGGGGACCTTTGAGCTTCCAGGTGTTGCTGAACACCATTCATTCATTCATTTTATTTGTGTGCTGTTTTTACACACAAAACCATGCTCAAAGTGATAGACAACTAATAAACAGGGATAAGTTTCAAGCAACACTACAATTCCGTAATAGCACAGCAAAACAATAACATAAGATCGGTTTCCTAATAACACAGCAAAGCAAAAAGCTATTTCAAAAATCCCATACTCTGAAAGATGCTGCCCTTGTGGCACAAAACAAGTCAAATCCATCGCACACATTTTATGTTATTGCCCATTTAATGCAAAAATATGTAATAAGTATTTGGCCCCCTTAATGAAAGAGGGCATTTACCGCACTGACTCTTCCAGGGTGTCTTAGTTGCTGAACAATTGCAGTAATGAAATTGTGGAGAATGCAGCAAGATTTCTGAAATTACATCACCATAGGTCCTAAGAGCCATTTTTGTACCTCACGATGTCCATACAGTTTTATCCTTAAGTATCTTCTACAATGTTTCGTTAACTGTGTTGTGTTCTATTCCATGTATACGATGCACATTTTCTATACCAATAAAGGAGATAGATAGATAGATGATAGATAGATAGATAGATAGATAGATAGATAGATAGATAGATGATAGATAGATAGATAGATAGATAGATGATAGATGATAGATGATAGATAGATAATAGATAGATAGATAGATAGATAGATAGATAGATGATAGATAGATAGATGATAGATAGATAGATAGATAGATAGATAGATAGATAGATAGAGATACAGTGGCGCAAGACGAAAAGAATCCGTTCCACGAGTCTCTTCGTCTTGCGGGTTTTTTCGTCTTGCGAAGCAAGCCCATTAGCGGATTAGCGCTATTAGCGCTATTAGCGGTTTAGCTGCTATTAGCGGCTATTAAAGGCTTAAGGGATTAGCGGATTAGCTGCTAAAAGGCTATTAGCGGCTATTAAAGGTTTAAGGGATTAGCGGATTAGCTGCTAAAAGGCTATTAGCGGCTTAGATCAGCTGATAAGCGGCTTAGATCAGCTGCTCAGCGGCTTAGCGAACAGCTGTTAAGCGGCTTAGGGGCTTGGGAAAAAGGCTGGGAGGGGGGGAAAAACCCCAGGAATCGCAAGACATTTTCGTCTTGCGAAGCAAGCCCATAGCAGATTCGTTTTGCGAAGCACCTCCAAAACGGAAAACCCTTTCGTCTAGCGGGTTTTCCGTCTTGCGAGGCATTCGTCTTGCGGGGCACCACTGTAGATAGATAGATAGATAGATGATGATGATAGATAGATAGATAGATAGATAGATAGATAGATAATAGATAGATAATAGATAGATATAGATAGAACAAACATCCAATGACATACCGAAAAAACCCACCCAGATTTTAATACTATAAATATAACAATTGCTGAAACAATGTGTAACACCCAACATTAAAAATAACTAGGGAGCTTCATGGTTTCACCTTAGTCCTAGAAATGCCCCTCTGATTATGTTGCCCTCCTGCAACACTTTCTTATAAGGCTTCCAAGGGCAAGGGATGGTATAACAACATTTGCCACAGTGTCAAAAACTTTTAAGCTGCTGCTCAACCTAAGCCGAGGAACCCCTTTTCCAGTTTCTTCAGAAACCTGGCAACAGAAAATGGTACAAAAACCCAATGTCACAATTCCCTATCAGAAATCAGAAGGAAAACGAAACGGCTCTGAATAAATGAGATACAAGAGCAAACATGCAAATTACGATTTAAACTTTGTCATGTTAATCAAACAGGGCAGAAGCATATTATGCTGCTAGATGAAGTTGCAGGCTTTCATTAGATAGCTTGATTTCCTTGAGATCTGGACAGATAAAACTGAAATAATGACAACCAATGTTTTTCCTCCTTCTGAAACAGATCAAAGACAGCAGACCTGAAATTTATTGTACTTGGCACCTTCATAAAAATGCCGAATGCCTACGTGATTGAATCACTCTCTCGGTTCCATTAGTTTTGTATCTATTAAAATTAGCAATTCATATCCCCAGCCAAACAAAATATCTAGAAAACTAGACAGAAGGCTATAAACATGACACTTAGAAATTAACAGGAAGAATCTATTAGAGAACAGTATTTCTGTGTTAATGTTGTGTCAAGAAGTCTGCATCTGGGGCAAACTGAGAATTTTCCAATGGGCACCAAAGGGATTTTGGAAATGGTCCTTAAGTGGTGATTTCTATCTAGCACCAAACATCAATGTGCCGTTGGGCTAGATGGAATTGTGGCTTTCATACTGTTTCTGAGGATGGGGATGCAGCTGGGGTGTGGAACAAGCACATTACATTACATTACATTAGTTCATTCTTTTAGCATGCCCTTCCTCCCTAAAAAACACACACACAGTAAATGAAATATTACGCACACATTACCAATTAAAACACAACACAGTGCACAATAAAACTTAGGACTCCAATAAGACTACATTCCAAAAGCCCGACCAAATAAATAAGTTTTTAGTTTATTCCTGAATGTTGTCTATGTGGGGGACAACTGAATTCCAACTGAGATGGAATTCCATAGTGGAGGATTGCCAAACAGAAGGCCCTGCCCCATGGGTCATGCCCATAGGTGGGGCTATGAGCAGGGCTTTCCCAATTGATCGTAAAGCTCAGGTCATCAAATGTTGAGGTAGATGCTCCTTTAAGTACGTGGGCCCCAAGCAATAAAGGGCTTTGTACTCCAGTGCCAACACCTTGAATTCAGCTTAATGGCTAACAGAAAGAGCAATTCTAAGAGTGTTGGCTGCCTGATGGAGAGGGGAAATGACAACCAGAATGTAGTGAAATGAGAAAGACATGGCTGACTGGCTGGAACCCTGAACACTCTACACACTAAAATAACTCTCCTAATGGTTTGTAACTCTTGTAACTCTCCTAATGGTTTCTGCATCACTGACAAGCTGGTTCTTCAAGAATCACAATAGTCTAGAGTAAAAGCATCTCAGCTATCAAATCTAGGTAAACTGCACCTCCATGGTCAAATAAAGGATACCACAGACTATCAAGTGTTGGAGACAAACAACATAGGACAATCATCATTGTGCCCTGCTTGTGAGCTTCTAGGCACACTTGGCTAGCCGCTTTTAGAAATGATGATCATTAGATCCCTCTGTAATAACACATAGTCATCAATAGCTCATAGTCACCCAACTGCTAAAAGCATGTTCCCTGTCATGTATTAGGCAACATTTATACAACATGTGGCATTTATGTAGCCAAAATGACACAAGCCACATACAAGAGGCTTGGGGGAAGAAAACCCTAAGAAGGAAACTCGAGCACAGCCAAATGAGGACTGGGCAAGCTCACTGGTGACAGAATGATGACTTGACTCTTGGTGGTAGTGATGGGACAAATGGAAAATCAATGGGGAAAGGAAATGGAATGGACTGCAACCATGAATGGGTCCCACTTGCCCTCTTTTTAATCACATAAGTGCAGGCAACTGTATGCATTATAAAGGTACTGCATTGTTCATGAAACTGAATTCAAAACTGAGTACATCCTAGTGATATTTGTCCCTAAAGTCTTTAATTATATGTTTAATTGCTTAAACTACTGTTAACCTTTCCTGAAGTAGAGAATTCTGACTGTGAGATAAAATACGTCCATACTCGTTATTTTTCTTCTTTGTCATGTCTTATTTAGGATTTATTTGTGGTGTGAGCACATAAATGGATCTGTTAACATATTTTTAAAGTACCCATCTAAAGTACCTATGTCTAAATGACAGAGATTCTTCCTTACTTCATTATCACTCTCAAAATTTACAGAGAACACCTCTTTCAGCACTTTTTTCCCCCTTCCTGAAAATGAACATCTATATTTTTTATATATAGCGTCCCCATGGAGTACAAGGCTCCTGGTAGACTAGTGTTTGATTTCCAGTCCTTTTATCTCTGATTGTAGATACGATAATTCCAACCTTAGCCAAGTCTGATTTTAATTGAAACTTCATAAGAAATTGCATTTCCCTTTGATAGAAGATTTCAAAGTTACCAAGCAAAGTTTTGGGGTATAATTGAAGGGTCATGAAAGGAGAGGGCCCTGAAGTGTTCCAGTGCTCCTGGCCATGATCATCAAAGGGTTTCTCTGTTACTGGCAGCCACAGAAAAGCTAGTTTGAAGTTCTATTAATATAGGAGTCCTACATCAGTCCAAATCAACAAATAAAACTGCCTTCTGTTGCCTTTCCATGGATTCAACCTGAGACCCATAGTAGCATGAGTCTTCTGCGTGATCTTTGATCTACTGGCCAAGAAGACTGATTCTGTATAGGTGTCAGTAGCATATCCTCACCTCAACATATCTGCTGCTTCCTATAAAAGCATCAGCAACCTAGACCTTCCTTATTTTATCCATATTTTCCACCATCATGAATGACCAGAACCAGAACAACATAGAATGTGAAGTAGGACTTACAGAAGTGGTGAAGTGCCTGCTTTGATTTCTCCAGCAAGATAAAAGCTGAGGATAAAGGCTTCATCTCGGAAGTCGAATGTTTCAGTTTCCAAACACCAAAAACCTGGAAATAACTGCTTCGGTTTTTGAATGTGCCTCGGAAGTCGAACAGGAAACATGACTTCCATTTTGAGTTTTCCATAAGCAAATGCTTCCGGAAGTAAATGCTTCAGTTTTCAAACGTTTTGGAAGTAGAATGGTCTTCCGGAACAGATTATGTTCGAAAACTGAGTTACCACTGTATAGTGTGTCCTTGTTTCTCAATTTGATCCTTTTGTATGGTTTTGTATGTTTAGTGGTATTTTATGCATTGCGACTTATAGTTTAGTACTTCTTTATTGTAACTGATAACTGTAAACTGCTTAATTATTATTTGCTGATATTTAATTTTACTGTTTACTATTATATTCCAATGGATTACTGAATGTTGCTTTATTTGATATAAATTGTTTTGTTAAAACCACTCACCTTTTGCAGTGGGTGGCATTGCGGCCGGGCATCTGGGCCCTCATGGTGATTCGGCTAGGGGGCAGGGGATTGACGCCCACCTTGCGCCAATTTCCCAGCCGTGTCACACTCGCCCAGCCAATCAGTGCTAGCAAGGGGCATGACCATGGGTGTTTTAAACCACGGCTTGGCTGGGGGGTGGCTTCCCTCTCTCGCCTCCTTGCAAAATCTACTGGTGACTTCTCCTTTGAGACATCGCTTTCTTATTTTCTTTGAATCCAGTTCCAGTTTACTGTTGATCATTACTGCATCTGCAATATTCCCACCCCATTGCCTAGGATTATCATTTATGTTAAAGCTATTGTGACTTTGGATCAGATTGTTATTACGTATGTGATCTTTGTGTCTATTTTGTTGTTTCTTCAGCTTGTAAAAGCGGTATACAAATTAAAAGTGAAATGAACTGAAATGGGAATATGATATCAGTAAACACCAATCCCTTTAGTGAGATAGACTTCTAGCACCAGTTAGAAGATAGATAGATGATCTCTAGATAGCTAGATAGATAAAACAGACATGGTACATGAACCATAGCTCTAATAGGACATGAAGATCCAGAGACCCTTGATGACCTAGGTGTCCTATGATTTTAGGGAAATGTCTTAAGTTGGATGGTAGCTCTATCAATTCCAGTAAAGCCTATTTCGATTGACAGCATGGTCCAAACTCTCAAAGCAGAGGGCTTTCCGCAAGGAGGATTGCAGCCCCATCCACAGTAGGCCACCTGCCTAATTTCTGGACCTGGAAATTGCCTACCAATATGACCTCTTGCCTTTGCAGGATCCATTTTGACCTTGTTGATCCTCACCCAGTCCCCTCTTGCATCCATGCACTGACTAGGGATTGGCACGGCCAGAGAAATAGAAATATCTTATCAACTATTGCCAATGAAAAAAAGAACAGTAATTATATTTTAAAAGTCATAACTGGTATTTTCAAACGCTGTGGAAAGAACAGTGTTAACCTATGAAGTCAGGCAGATAAATAATGCATATGTCACAAATACTTATTTTCGTAGCAGGCAAAATATAATTAAAAGTTAATCATGTAGAAGAAATCTTTCCCTTCATATTTTTTTTAAAGTAATGTGGGGTTGTTGTTTTTTTGTCTTTGCAACACTTTCAGTCACCTTATTTACATTTACTGTATCACTTGCTAACAAGACAGCAGAATGAAAATTTCTGAGTTCTCCACCTACAATTAACATTTTACAACTTGAAGGATGAAGCAAAGGTGAGCAGCGGTAGCTGTTTCTTGAGGAAAGAGGAAAAAGCTAAATGGTATTCCTAAAATTCTTTCAGTTACTATGGGGCTTATTTTCTCTAAAGGGTCAGTCAATCTTACCATTTTATTTCTGTTGCCAGTGCTGAAACATTAGATTATATATAACAGTCGTCGACAACATCCCTCTAAACATGTTGCTGAACTACAAATCCTGTCATCCTTGATAATTGACTATGTTGGTTGTGGATGATGGTAGCTGAAGGGCATCTGGGGGCTACCCTGATGTAAAGAATAAATTGAAGCATCCTTGAGTGTGTGCAGAGCACATTTGTTTTCCAACTAAGGAGCTACATAGTTTACACACAGCCATAGGTGCCTACTATAGGGGTCCGGGGTCCCTTGACCCCTTCAATAATTTTCTCCTTGATATTTCTCCCCATGTGCTTGCCTTCCCACCTCCCTCTCTCCCTCAGTCTGCTGCCTCCCCCCAGCCAGGCACCGCCCTCTGTTTCCATCTTGCCTCCAAGAGAAGCAAGGTGGCACAGTGGTTGCCACAAGCAAGTGTGTGGCATGTGCATGTCTGTCCCCTGGCTGGCTGCCCACCCCTCCCTCCTCTGCTCACTCGCTTCCTCCTTCCATGCGGCTTGGCACAGAGCAGACCAACGCAGGCGGATGGGTGATCCAATGGAGGTGGCACCCTCTTATGGTGAGGACGGTGGCCTCCTTGGAGGCAAACCTCAAAACTACCATGGTGGCAGCCCAAGCACTGACGGGCGCACAGGGTCAGTGGGCTGCAGTGGGCATAGGAGACGTGGACGTCCAGCTTGAGGGAGGCAGCTGACCAAAATTCATTTATGAATTTATTCCCATAAAGTACCTTGAAGCAATGCCACAATAAAAACATCAGCCTATGTCAAAACATTTTCCAATCCAATACTAATACAGATACAGGCTGGGATCAAGATCTCCACTTAAAAGGCTTGTTGAAAAAGGAAGATCTTCATTAGGCACCAAAGGGACAAAAGAGAAGCCTGGTTTTTACCAGGAGGGCATTCGAAAGGGTAGGCACTGCATTACTAAAGGTCTGATTCCTACATTGTATCAATTGGAGCTATAGCAATTATGGGGGGGGGGAGAGAGAAATTCTCTTTTAAATTTAGTTAAAAGTTGGAAATTATCTCTGTGTAAGGCAAGCAGAACTGGCACCACCTCTATCCCTGTGACCTGAGGCAATTGCTTCAGCTTACCTAATGGAAGTGCCAGTCCTGGTTTCCCTCATACCAGTGCCACACCTCTGTTTGAGACCAGTGACATTGCTGCGAGAAGGAACGATACAAACAGCATGATCCAAAGCATCACTGCTTTCGTATGTCATTGCCTCACAGTAGAATTATTTTGGGGAGATTGTCCGGCCAGCATGTTACCAAGGTAATGAATTCATTGGGTCTAAACCTATTTGAATTATATATATATAGTCTGAATGCTGACCTTAATTGAAAACTATAGAAGGCATTTTATTGAAAACACGCTGCTGCTGCTGCTGCTGCTGTTGCTGCTGCTGAATCAGTAACTTTGTTCCATTGTGTGTATTTGTTGTGTTAGATAAAGTGGACTCCAGTCCATGGAAGCTTATGCCATAACAAGTGAGTGCCTTGAAGGCATTGCAATTCAATCTGGTGTTTTTGCTGCAGTAGATTAAACACAGCTACTCCTCCCCTGAGTTTTCAGGGATCTGATAGGGACACTAAGCTAAGGTTACCAGACATCCCCATTTCCCGGGGACAGTCCCCAGATTTACAAATCAGTCCCCTGACAAAATCCTGAAAAATCAACAGAAGTTGAAAAGTGTCCCCGGACTCATGGGAAAAAAATCAGGTAACCTTACACTAAGCTGCATGATAACAGACCCCTGCCTGCAAAAGTCTATTGCCTGCCTGCAAAGAGCCCTCCACTGGATTGTGGACAAGTGCTATTCAGCCTTAGGTTTCCCAACATTCATGGACTACAGTTCCATCATCCCTAACTACTGGCTAAAATGGCTTGGGGGATGTAGTCCCAAACAACATCTAGGGACTCAAAGTTGAAGACCCAGCTACACCAGGGAGTTGCTATCATTAGGAGGCCTTGTACTTTTAATGGAAGTTCCGTAGAAGTGATTTACTAAGTCATCGGCTTTAAATAACAGATAATTGATTTCTTTGCTTAATGGTCCTCCAAGTCTGCTTAGTAAAGGAAGGCTTGTCTGCTGAATTACTCAACCTCTGCTCTGCTGAAAGAGCTATCTTGTTAGATTCATTGACATTAGATGTTACCATGCCTGGAAGTCCTGTATTCTACAGAGCAAAGATACTTTTAGCCCATCCATTTGTGGTGGTGGTTGCTGTTGTTGGTTTCTTCAGTAATTGATTGCATCTATATTATACAATGACAAATGCAACGCCTTGAACCAAAGTGCAGTGAATGCTGACAGGAGGCGAAAACCAAAAATCTAGACATTGCTGAATAATACTTTTTTCCCCTTCTGCCAGCTCCATTTATCATGCCAATGTTAAAGTTAAGGAATGGATTAAAACATAACTTTAAAAGCAAAGACACACTACAGAGGGTATGACTGCTACAGCCTGGCCCAATCATTAATCAGACCCGGGACTGTATTTGCTTTGCAGTAACAGATTTGTCTCAGGAAGCAGAACTATCTCAGGCAATTCTTCCACATGACATATGAGAAGCAAATTCATTCCAGAGAGTCTCGTTTTCTAGGCCACTGTTGTGAGATTCCTCTCCAAATTGCAGATTTAATTCCCTTTGTGTTTCTTATTATCTTTGAGGAAGGCACAGAACGGGCAACTTTTTAATAAATGGAACTCACGACCCAGGTCAATTTATTTGCTGTCAAGCAAAGATGTCCATTTTTAGGATAATCTTCTAGATTTTCAAAAAATGGAAAGCATTTTCTTTTAGCACTGAGCTATAAAACCAGGCATACCTCATTTTGTTGTGCTTTGTTTTATTGTGCTTCACATATATTGCTCCTTACAAGAATGTGGGTCCAGCTGCTTCTAGGGAAAGAAGTCCCCTGCTTTTGCAGCCCATCTACTAGCCATGGGAATGGACCTGGTTAGGGCTGGAGCAAGGTTTTAACTCTCCCATCCCTGCAGCCAGGGGGTGCTGGTTTAATAGACTACAGTATAGTGTAAACATAACTTTTATATGCACTGAAAAACAAACAAACAGAAATGTGTGACTTGCTTTATTGCAATGTTTGCTTTACTGCGGTGATCCGGAACTGAACACACAATATCTCTCCAATGTAGGTAAAAGGTAAAGGACCCCTGGGCAGTTAAGTCCAGTCAAAGGTGACTATGGGGTTGCGCCGCTCATCTCGCTTTCAGACTGAGGGAGCTGGCGTTTGTCCACAGACAGCTTTCTGGGTCATGTGGCCAGCATGGCTAAACCGCTTCTGGTGCAACAGGACACAGTAGTGGAATCCAGAGCACACATGAATGCTGTTTACCTTCCCGTCACAGTGGTACCTATTTGTCTACTTGCACTGGTGTGCTTTCAAACTGCTAGGTTGGCAGGAGCTGGGACAGAGCAACGGGAGCTTACTCCGTCATGGGGATTTGGAACCGAACACGCAATATCTCCAATGTATGCCTGTTGCAGACTCATTCCTGGCATTCTCAAGAACTCTAAGAAACCTTCAAATCGGTGCAGGTTTGAAAGGATCAGGCCACCATCTCAATTCAAAATGGCATCCAGTTTTATCCAAACATGGATGCTCCTTGATCTCAGGAACCATCACACACACAGGATGGGACTATCAGCTACCTGGGTTTGGGGTTCTGTTCAACCACCCCCCAATTCTGAGCATCCTCAAAGAATGGCTTATAAATGCACATATTGCAAAGCTCTAAATTGCCTTCCTTCCTGGGGCACAAACACCTACAATGCTGCTTGGGAACTGTAGTGGATTGGCAGAGGAAGACTACACATTGCTTAACACAGTCTTCTCTTTTCATCCATTTACATCATGAGTGATGACACCTGAACCCAGGAGCTACCAGTGTATTATTATTATTATTAACCCATGGACTAGGTTGTGGTGTCCATTGCAGTTTCTCTAGTTTGCAAATGTGTCTATGGACTCAAAAAGGTGGAAGATCCCAAACATGGAGAAAGTTGCAAGAATTCTGGTGTCGATGGTTGAAACATCAGCAAAAGTGCTGCCCCCATATGAACAAAGGTCACGAAGGTAGGGATTTTTAAAACAAACTAAAAGAATGAGGGAGCCAAAATGACTCACTTTTCTGCTCTTTCCACCAGCTGTACTGTTCTGGTTTACATGTATCCACACACTATGGTTTCTATGGCAACACCAACATCACTTTTTCCACTTTCAATTTGATTAGTTTGTTTTTTTCAAGAGGCCAGTTGCTCCCCACCCCACACACTTGGACTCATGAGTTTTGTTAAAGGTCACATTTACATGATGTATGCCCCTTGGTTGTAAGTGACTTTTTTTGAACTTGGAAATTCCCAGGCCAGCTGATTGCTAGGGAGCCAAGGTATTGTTGTGTAAATCGCATTTTTATTTTGAAAAGTTCTAGCTGAAAGTTCAGCTATCAGCGACAGTTTCATCGGAAGTGAGGGGTTAAAATAATCAACTTCTAATCGTGCATCGACTCCAGCTGTTGGCATGAGCTCCTAGCCTGATTAATGTGTATCATACAGGTGCAATATTGGCACATACACCCATCATCATCTTGTTTCGCATTATGAACGTAGGAAAATTGTTGGGGCAAGGAGACTTTCTGCAGAATACATCCTGGTATTACAACCAGGAAAAAATTACATTATGAGCCCATTATTTCCAGACTGATGGCATCACTTGCCATAATGCGTAGGCTTCAGAATTCATTTTTGGCTCTATGCTATGCCACTTCTGAGATAGCCATCTGTTGCTTGCCACTGTTCATTTAGTGGTGCTGGATAGCTAGTCTTCATTCCCAAGAGACTTAAAATGTCTCTCAGTGTACCATTCTACCAGAAAATGTTAGCAATTTTCAAGGACACACGGGGATCACTACCATTTGTATGCTTACGACGTCTAATATGTACCTTGTCCTATGAGTCCTGCTTTTCCCAGAAGAATGCTTGAATGATACAGATAAATAGAAGCACAGGGGCTTTCTGGAGAACAGTGGGCCACATGGTGGGACAGGGACTTCTTTTTTGTGGCCCCACAGCTGTGGCATGCTCTCCCCAGGGAACTTGGCACTACTCCTTCCACATTAGCTTTTACATGCCAAGCCAAGACAGCCCTCTGGTTCCCCTTTTGTTTCTGCTCCTGTGATCATTACTGCTAATTACTATTTATAGGAAGTGATGCTTAAAGAGTGGATAAATATTTATATAATGCATGTCCCCCCCCCCCAATGTTTCAGTGGGTCTTGTCTGCCATCTTGGATACTTGGCATTGCACATTAAAAGAAAAGCCCAACAAAGTTTATTTAATAAAAGTCTATATACAACAATACACAATTCACTATGATTTCTGGTGCCTGATGGTTACATTTGCCTAAGTGACAATTCAGCCTACTCTCTCCATTAACCGAACTCTGCAAAACAATTGATGAAGCTTTGTGCAGGAGAGCCAGTGTGGTGTAGTGGTTAAGAGTGGTAGACTCGTATCTGGGGAACCGGGTTCGCGTCTCTGCTCCTCCACATGCAGCTGCTGGGTGACCTTGGGCTAGTCACACTTCTCTGAAGTCTCTCAGCCCCACTCACCTCACAGAATGTTTGTTGTGGGGGAGGAAGGGAAAGGAGAATGTTAGCCACTTAGACTCCTTCGGGTAGTGATAAAGCGGGATATCAAATCCAAATCCAAACTCCACCTTTAGAGAGTTACCCCTAAATTACTCCTTAAATGAAATCCCCACAATGGGAGAATGGCACTACTGCTCATAAATGAAAAGAAATGCATAATATTTATTATTTTGAGATGGTAGCAATGAATGAATTTAGGGTTTGCAATCACAATTCCTCCATTGAGGCTTCTGGTAGGGCTGCGAGAGTGTGATATTGCTTTGCTTTAAGCTCTCAAAGTTTGCAAGTTTGGCATCTTGCGCTGAAGACATATTGCTAGCAACAGGGATGCAGTTGACTTTACTTATCTCCCACCAAATGCTCGCTGTTCATATTTCAAAACCTCATTTCATTACTTTACTTTGGATTCCAGGAAATATATTCCTTCCAAGGCTTTGTCTAAATCTGTTTCATTCATGATCAAATTTATCAGCTGTTATCAAAGCCAGCATTTAGAATGCCCTTCAGCCACCTTGTACGCCAGTTCTCCTGGCCCATGCTGGCTCTCAAGTATCAGCTACATTTCCATGACTGGCGATAAACAATGAGAAGTATATATTTTATATTCCCTTCTCCTTTGTTGCTACTTTACACACAAGGAGAGAGTAAGAGAAAGCTGGGCTTCCTCACCTGCATATATGTTTCCAGCTGAATGGTAAAAACACACATTTCATCAAGCAGGTATTGTATTTTGTTCAAATATGAAGAACATATATCTCTTTGAATGAGACGCAGGACTCTAGGGGGATGAAATCCAAGGCACTCATGCTGTGTCTCTCCTGGCTTTCTGGACCATCCTAAGCAGCTCTTCACGTCTAATATTCTAATGTCTGTGGAGTTAGAAGGTACCTAGTGGGGAGGGGAGGATTCTAAAAACATGATGGATCAAAATGTTTTCTTGACTGTCCTGGGGAAAGATTAGTCTCCTCAGCTGGTGGTCTGTTGAAGCTCTGGTCAAACTCTGGAGCAACCAGGGGAGTTGAGAGGTTCATTCCCAAGCATTTCCTCCTACATGGAGGCAAACTGATTCCTTGGTTTTGCAGAGATGGTGAAACAGCAGGGACAACAAATGCAGCGATGGCGGAGGAAAAATCAGACAAGTCAGGCAGAACACACGTCCATATTGGGGCCTATTTTATAGGGGTGATGGCTTCAAAGAAGTCATACTTTTCTGCTATTGTTGCACACCATCCAGAATTCTCCATCAGAGCTGTTCTGAACTGCTAATGATCTGCCACATCTTTGCATGAGGGATGAGTGCTCTGCAGCCTGCTGTGACTTTTGCTGGACACTGTGCAGCTAAAAACGCTTGTATCAAGTAAAATGTGGACACCATGCTCACAGCAGATCCCAGTGAAGTGCCTTTGCTACCTGCTTGTCTTGCTGCAACAGATGCATTTCCATTTGTGCAACCGAAGGATGTGGGCAAGATCCTTAGACGCATGGGGCTGACCACTTACATGATTGACCCTGCCCATCCTGAGTGGCTAGAGGATGTTTACCTCAGTGAACTAGGAAAATGGTGATGCCCCTTCAGAGCAGGGTACAGCACCATTCAGGCTGAAGATGGCTGCTATAAAACCTATTTTGATCATTGGACAACATTCCAGATTCATAAAGTCCACTCTTCTTGTTTTTAGTTGCCCACACTGAGACCTTAGGGTGGAGAGCATTGCAACATTAATCCTGGGTCTATGTGGGTATGAGTGTATGGTAGCAACTAAGCTTCAAGGGTTCTCAGTTAAAACTTATTTAGACATTTCAATTTGGCTTCAAGTCTGGTTTGGGGTTTTGGTCACCCTGGTGGAAGGCTTCTGCTTGGAACCAGACATGAGGAGAATGTTCCTGCTGGTTCAGCTGAATATATCAGCGATATTCAGTGCCATTGTCTACGGTATCTTTCTGGGAAACATTGTCTTTGAAAGCACTTTTTGTAGTGCTCTGATCATTATGGGAATACTGTTGCTAGAAGGTGACGATGGGGAATTCTACGGAAGGTGCGCAGGCCATTAATTCATTTCCAAAATCAATTCAAAGTAGTGTTCAGCTCCATTAAATCAAAAATAACTTGGGCTTAGGATAACTAATGGTCTTTTCCCCACCCCAATGCCAGTCTGCCCACTCCTTAAATATACCTTGTATGAAAGGTGGCAGGACTCCTCTTCATGTTCCAAGGGTGCCCAAGGCACAACTAGCTGGAACACTGGAACAACCTTTTGATGTGAGCAGATCTAAACTATGGCACTTCCTACCTCTGGAGGTCTGCTTGACTCCCTGTCTTTTTGCTTTCTGATGCCTAGCCAAAGATAAATTCTGGCAGGAATTGATTTGCCAGACTGATGTTCTTTAGCGGCTGAATTCCTTGCATTTCATGTACTGCATCTCTCTTTCTCAAAATAATATTTTTTCTTAGATCCTATTGTTTTAAAATTGTTGCAAGCTTCTGAGTGCTGCATGTACAGAGGAAGGGTAGGATGTCTAATAATAATAATAATAATAATAATAATAATAATAATAATAATAATAATGTTTACCCAGGGCCAATGAGGAAGAACAAACAGCTTAAGGGGGAGGGTAAATAAAATAAAATAAAATATATTGTCTCCCTGCTTATTTAACTTATATGCAGAATTCATCATGCGAAAGGCTGGGCTGGATGAATCCCTAGCTGGAATTAAGATTGCTGGAAGAAATATCAACAACCTCAGATATGCAGATGACACAACCTTGATGGCAGAAAATGAGGAATTAAAGAATCTTTTATTGAGGGTGAAAGAGGAGAGCGCAAAATATGGTCTGAAGCTCAACATCAAAAAAACGAAGATCATGGCCACTGGGCCCATAACCTCCTGGCAAATAGAAGGGGAAGAAATGGAGGCAGTGAGAGATTTTACTTTCTTGAACTCCATGATCACTGCAGATAGTGACAGCAGCCACGAAATTAAAAGACGCCTGCTTCTTGGGAGAAAAGCAATGACAAACCTAGACAGCATCTTAAAAAGTAGAAACATCACCTTGCCAACAAAGGTCCGTATAGTAAAAGCTATGGTTTCCCCAGTAGTGATGTATGGAAGTGAAAGCTGGACCATAAAGAAGGCTGATCGCCAAAGAATTGATGCTTTTGAATTATGGTGCTGGAGGAGACTCTTGAGAGTCCCATGGACTGCAAGAAGATCAAACCTATCCATTCCGAAGGAAATCAGCCCTGAGTGCTCGCTGGAAGGACAGATCCTGAAGCTGAGGCTCCAATACTTTGGCCACCTCATGAGAAGAGAAGACTCCCTGGAAAAGAGCCTGATGTTGGGAAAGATGGAGGGCACAAGGAGAAGGGGACGACAGAGGACGAGATGGTTGGATAGTGTTCTCGAAGCTACCAGCATGAGTTTGACCAAACTGCAGGAGGCAGTGGAAGACAGAAGTGCCTGGCATGCTCTGGTCCATGGTCCATGGGGTCACAAAGAGTCGGACATGACTAAATGACTAAACAACAACAACAACAAATAAAATAGGTGTTGTCCTAAATAAAGAAGCCCTCAAGTGGGCAAAAAAGAGTGCCTCCTTGCTCAACTCCTTTGAGGAACAAGGCCCTATGTTGTGGGCCCATCATACAATTTTCCTGCTTGCATCCCATTGCCTTTTTTCTCTAGACACTAGTATGGGTTAGGGAAAAAGAGTTGCCAATCAGTTCAACCTCACGGGAGGGCACAGAACTGCAACCGTTAAAACGATATGCTAGGAGAAAGTGAGATCATTTTTACATCAGGGAGCAAAACAGCTTGAGAGACTGCCCTAATTTTATGCTGCATGTTGTGTCTACCACTCCCCAGAGTGCTTATCACCTGATGAAGTAGGCCATTGCCTATAATAGCTCAGATAACATATAAGGCAGTTTAGTCTCCAAGGTGTCACAGCACTTCTCCATGAAGGTGTCATATCCAGCCTGTAATGACATAAACACTGATTTTCAGGACAGATCGCTGGCTAATTGTTGAGATTCATTTGCACCAAGCTGTTCCTCACATGCAGAGAAACTATAGCTGCTTGTCGCCTCATGATAACAGTGGTACCTCGGGTTAAGTACTTAATTCATTCCGGAGGTCCGTTCTTAACCTGGAACTGTTCTTAACCTGAAGCACCACTTTAGCTAATGGGACCTCTTGCTGCTGCCACACCGCCGGAGCACAATTTTTGTTCTCATCCTGAAGCAAAGTTCTTAACCCGAAGTACTATTTCTGAGTTAGTGGAGTCTGTAACCTGAAGCGTATGTAACCTGAAGCGTATGTAAGCCGAGGTACCACTGTAATGCGTAAATGCTCAAAAATATTTTGCCAAGATCTACCACTTTCCTTCCATGCATATTAATGGCCACTATCATAAAAAGGACATTTATTTCTATTGGCTATAATCCAGACACTCAAATCTCATGGAGGCTAAGTTGCATGTGTGCGACTTTTTAGCAACCACTGTTGTTTAAGGAAAGAAACATGGGCACAGATTAGAAGGAAAGCAAAGGGAAGAGGATGCAGGACAGAGACTTCCAGAGCTGTCTTTGAATTGTTAATAATAATGATGGTGATCATAATAATTTATATAGCATCTGTCAGGGTGCTGTCAGCGGCTCCCAGCTGGTTGCACAGGAAAGTATAAAGAAAAGGAAAAGTTTCAAGTTTCTTACAGTTCTTTTTTCATTACAAACTTTACAGAGAGAGGCTATAGAACCCAGCCTCTTGGATGGGTTGTCCCAAGTGAATCTCCACCCCACCCCCCATCTCTCCCACTTCCTCATCATCTTCATCATCACCTACTCTACGGGTGGCACTAAGTCCCCTCTGCCCAGTCTCTGACAATTAGTTTTCTTTAACAGTGGAAGCAGGTTTTCAGAATGTACACAGCTCTTCTCCAGGCTTTGATTATGAGAGCAAAATTTAAACATCCAATAGTCTAGATAGAAACCGCTGGGTAGTCAGGCTGATGGTTTCTTGGTTGCAGATGTTTACTGGCCATTGCTGTTGGCATGGAGATAGTCTAGGTTGAATGCAAATATGCCATTCTGATGTCACATGTGATGTCACAAAGAGGCTATGCTTTAAGTCTTGGTAAAGCCAAAAGCAGTTAACAGTCAGACTGCATCTCAGCCCTGTCAAGATGGATCTCCATAACAGATGATGAATAGTTTTATTTGGGGGGTATATTAACTTTTACTATTGGGGAAAAGTTTTAGATAGGTTTGCCAGTTTGTAACCCATCAAGTTTAGGCCAATAGATATACATTCACAACCCTGTACCCATCAATTAGTCAACTTTATGTCTGACTTTGGGATGGATTCATACAACCACATTTCCTTTCTCAAGAAAGGTTGGAAGGTATGTAATTTGAATGGCTATTGCTCTCTGCTCCCTGCTGTCAGGGTGCTGTCAGCAGATCCTGGCTGGTTGCCCAGAATAGTATAAAGACAAGGAAAGGTTTCATACAGTCCTTTTTTATTTCAAAATTTACAGAGAGAGGCTATAGAACCCAGCCTCTTGGTTAATGGTGTTGTCCTGAGTAAATCTCCACCACCCACTTCCTCATTCACCAACCTCATTATCTCCTCTATGGATGCCACTAAGTGCCCTCTGTCTTAAGCTGTTTGCTCTCCTACTTTTAAGGCTTGCCAGATTCTGGGAGATGGTGGGTCTGGGATGCTTTCTAGTGACAACATGTCAGCCAGGTGTTGCTCTGGCTCTCCCATGATTTCCAACTTTTCCCCTCAACTACCTCTAAACTGCTACCTCCCTCAAATCCCTGTTGTAAATCTATACTATCTTCCTTTTCCTCCTCCCTGGAAGGGTCAGGATGGGGAGGTGGTCTCCACCACTTCTCCTTCTCTGCCCAGCCCTTGATATCATCACAACTATAGCATCATAGCTAAATAATAATTTATATAGCATATATAGCTCTCTTGAGTCACTCTTGTGGGGTTGAATGGCACATCGGAGCACTGTGATGGAAGCCAGAGCACACCAAAACACCGTTTACCTTCCCACCACAGTGGTACCTATTTATCTACTCGCACTGGTGTGCTTTCGAATTGCTAGGTTGGCAGGAGCTGCGAGAGCAATGGGAACTTACTCCGTCAGGGGATTCGAACTGTACCAACCTTTTGATCAGCAAGCCCAAGAGGCTCAGTGGTTTAGACCAGAGCGCCACCCACATCCCTACTGTAGGTAATGCCAAGTGAAGAATGGACATTGTGAAGCATTGGGAGTCGTAGCTTAACAATACCTGGAGGGTGCTACATTGACTACTGCTGAACTACTGGTATCAATGATAGACCATTTCATAATGATTGTATTTATGCAGTACACCTTTATAGAGTTATAATTCCATTTTTGTTCTGACACTCACTGGGGAAAATCTATTCACTTCTTTATTTAAATCTCAGATATTAGCCAGTGTGTGTGTGTGTGTGTGTGTGTGTGTGTGTGTGTCTGTTCAGTACTAATATGAAATCTGCTTCCAGTGTTGACACAACTTTTTGTAAGACTAAACTTTTCCCATCATGCTTCTTTCTATCATTTCATCTTGCTGCTTGTTATACGGAAAACAAGACTGACAAGTGGTGTCTCATAAATCAGCCAACTTTGTGTACCTGTTCCCCATGCGCTCTGCACCACTGGCAGACAGCTCCAGTCCTACAGAAAATGCGAAATGATTTTGACTTATTTTCAGCTAGGAAAAGCACAGCTAATTTATACTGTGGTGACATGTGTTCCTGAGAAATTACATGACTGCATTCCAGTGGATAGACATAACTTGTCACTTCAGCTGCCGTGCAGACCTAAACTAGAGTGACACGCCAGCTTGACATAAATACTGTATTGTGTTTGACTGATGTGTACCTGTATATCCTTTGCTTAATGAAAAATGGCAAACAGCCACAGCGAAGGTTGTTTAGGGTTCAGTAAGTTTTTAGTAGGAGGGAATTAAAGGTGAGCAGCTTGAACTCTGCACTTAACTTTTGGAACAAGCCAACAGTAGCTATGCATCCAGTTCCATTATATGCTGTTATCCTTGACAAGCATGGCATTGAACCCAGGTTCTTTGGGATGAAACAGGTTTTGACTTTAGATTATGCAAGTGTCCCTCAAGGCTTTTCGCCATTCAGTTACATTGAGCTCTGGGTAGAAATGTTGATGCTAACTTTCACAACATGGAGATTACAGTGTGAGTGGGCTTGCATGTTCCAATGACCCTTGTGAATGAAGCCGTCAGGAGTTTCATACTCCCAGCAGGGTCACCCAAGGCAGTAAGTTCAAAGGGGAGGAGCTAGACAAAGAATGATCCAAGAAGTCCTCAACGGCAGAACAAGCAGATGTTAACAATGGCTGTGAAGGCTGCAGCAGATCAGAATATATTGGTCATCGTGATACTCATGCCATCGGAATAGAGTCTTACTGCGAAAACTGTGCATTGGTCAGCATGCACTGATCTACACACATAAAACAAATTCACGCACAGACATCTTCCAAAAACCCATCCCAGACTCAATCCCCCAATTGTCCCATGGTGATCGGCAAATGGTAATAGGGGCAGGGCTGTGAAATCTGGAAGCCCCTAGTCATGAACCGGCACATGGGTAGTGGATACAGATTCAGTCGCTCTGACTCAAGGAATGAGGCAGCTGAGCAGCTGTATCCATGACTGAGCAACCCTACTTAAGATCCACTCTGCTCACCCCAAAAGGGGGAGGGGCTAGAAAAGGTGCCCTAAACATAGTCTGCCTTCCTTTACAATCTTACTCAGCTACGAGTGATCGCCAAAGAAGAAGAGAAGATATTGGGGTAGGGAATGTTCTTTCAGTTCAAAGGCCACATCGCCTTCTGGACAACTTTTCAGGTGTCACATGACATGGGTGGGGACAGAGGCAAAAGTGGGTGGAGCAATGCATGTGGATTTTATTTCTGTACTGTAGACAAGTTAGGGAGTCAGTGATCCAAGCCCTGGAATGTAGCTTTGGAAAATGCCCAACCATGGCAACCCCTGCCCCTAACTTAAATCCAATTGATTTCAATGGGTCTACTTTGGTTAGCACCCATCTGCCTCAGGAGACAATGAAGGAGTGTGTTTCTGGGGATGAAGTTAACTGTTGGGACTACTGGAAGGTTACAGCACCTCCCTTGCTACACTGGCTGCCCTGCTTACCTGTCTGTTTCCATGCACAGTGCAAAGTGCTGGTCTCATTAAGCAAAGGATATAATGTATAAATATGCATATGCATTTATACACTTACACATTAATGTATAAATATACATAGAATCCAGAATTAGGTCTGCTTAAGCAGCTGTTTATAGGGAACAAACCACTTCCTTGCAAAATGCTCGTCATCACCTATAAAGCCCTACACAGCCTAGGTCTAAGTTATCTGAAAGATAATATCCCCTCATATGAAGCTGCCTGGTGTTTGAGATCTTCAGGGGAAGGCCTTCCCTCAGACCTGCCACCCTCACGGGCATACATGGTGGGGACAGGATAGGCCTTCTCAGTGGTGGCTCCCAGACTTTGGAACTTCCTCCCCAGAAAAGCTGGACTTGCTCCTACCTTGCAGTCCTTTCACTGCCAGGTCACAATTTTCTTGTTCCAATAAGCTTTTGGGATTGACTGCTTTCAGTTAAAGGGATGGTGCTATGCTGATTTTATTGCAGTTATTGGTACATTCTAAATACAGTGGTACCTCGGGTTACATACGCTTCAGGTTACATACGCTTCAGGTTACAGACTCCACTAACCCAGAAATATTACCTCGGGTTAAGAACTTTGCTTTCAGGATGAGAACAGAAATCATGCAGTGGCAGTGCAGCAGCAGCAGAAGGCCCCATTAGCTAAAGTGGTGCTTCAGGTTAAGAACAGTTTTAGGTTAAGAACGGACCTCTGGAAGGAATTAAGTACTTAACCTCAGGTACCACTGTAAATTTTATATACGTATATAGTTTTAATTCAATGCAGAATTGCATTTTAATGATTTATTTTTCTATGTTTTTAGCAGTTCTTGTTTTTAGCAGTAAGCTACCTTGCGTCCCATCTGCAGAAAAGGTGATATATATATATATATGCTTTCGTAGATTTTCACGGGTACAGGAATGCAGGTTTTGGTGTCCTCGGGTGTCTTCCCGTGTAAAAGTTGGGGTGTCTAGGCGACGTTTCGACGAGGTCTCACTCGTCATCTTCAGGCTGGTGCTTTCGGCTTCTTGTTACTGGAACAGAGCAGGATCTCAGTGTTTGAGTTCCTATAAATACTGTTGAGGAGGTGTGGTGTATAGCCTCCAATGTTCTGGGCAGAGAGGAGGTTCCCAGGCTAGTGTGCCTTTTCTTCTTTTGTTCCTTAATTACTTGAGGGATATCTTGAGTGATTTCTTGAGTGATTTCCTGAATCCCACTTAGGTGGGTCATTAGGTGTGGATTAGTTGCTAAAGCCTTCGTGTCTTGAACTCTTGAACTTTGTGAAGAGTTTTTCTGAGAAGATGGCTGTACTGCACTTGGTTGTGCTCTGGCTTGGCTTCGTGTATAGGGGCGAGCTGTGGTTTTGTGGCCTGTGCCAGCCAGATCTGTGTAGGGATTGCAGGGGGGTGCAGCATCCGGAGGTGCCACCCTGGTTTGGCTACTGGATGGTGTCTGTAATTTATCTGTGGAGAGGGTCTGGGTTTGGGTCTGGTGTGGTTGATTGGTGATGGCGTTCTGTGTGCCTCTGGATCTGGTGTCAGATTTTGTGGGGAGGGCTAATTTCCAGATGTCTGGCAAGCGGGATGTGTCGTCACGCTTGTTCATGTTGTGAGGGTGTTTCTCTATCTCGATGGCTTCCATGATTATTCTCTTGTGGTGATGTTCCATGTTAAAGAGCAATTTGGAATCTGCAAAATTAATTTCGTGTCCTGTTTCTTTCATGTGTTGGAAAAGAGAGGAAGTTTTTAGCCAAGACTCTCATCTCCAGAACCAAACGCCTGGCTGACGAAGACCACTTGACAACTGAGTTACAGAATCTCTCAAATGTGTTAATTGCCAATGGATACCAGCAAAACAGGGTTACGAAGCTAATCCAAAAAGAAACACCCCCCAAAAACCAAGACACAGAAGAAAACAATGGCATAGCCCTCCTTCCTTATATCAAGGGCACTACAGATAAAATTAGCAAAATCCTCCATAAACACAATATCAAAACAGCCTTTTGCACCAACCAAAAAATAGCCAATATCCTCAGAAACCCCAAAGATAAAATTCAGTTGGAAAACCAAGGGGTCTATGAAATACCCTGCAAAGTCTGCCCAGCCACGTACATTGGACAAACAAACAGACGAATAAATGCACGTATCGCAGAACACAAGAATGCCGTCAAAAAAGAAGAAAAAACTTCCTCTCTTTTCCAACACATGAAAGAAACAGGACACGAAATTAATTTTGCAGATTCCAAATTGCTCTTTAACATGGAACATCACCACAAGAGAATAATCATGGAAGCCATCGAGATAGAGAAACACCCTCACAACATGAACAAGCGTGACGACACATCCCGCTTGCCAGACATCTGGAAATTAGCCCTCCCCACAAAATCTGACACCAGATCCAGAGGCACACAGAACGCCATCACCAATCAACCACACCAGACCCAAACCCAGACCCTCTCCACAGATAAATTACAGACACCATCCAGTAGCCAAACCAGGGTGGCACCTCCGGATGCTGCACCCCCCTGCAATCCCTACACAGATCTGGCTGGCACAGGCCACAAAACCACAGCTCGCCCCTATACACGAAGCCAAGCCAGAGCACAACCAAGTGCAGTACAGCCATCTTCTCAGAAAAACTCTTCACAAAGTTCAAGAGTTCAAGACACGAAGGCTTTAGCAACTAATCCACACCTAATGACCCACCTAAGTGGGATTCAGGAAATCACTCAAGAAATCACTCAAGATATCCCTCAAGTAATTAAGGAACAAAAGAAGAAAAGGCACACTAGCCTGGGAACCTCCTCTCTGCCCAGAACATTGGAGGCTATACACCACACCTCCTCAACAGTATTTATAGGAACTCAAACACTGAGATCCTGCTCTGTTCCAGTAACAAGAAGCCGAAAGCACCAGCCTGAAGATGACGAGTGAGACCTCGTCGAAACGTCGCCTAGACACCCCAACTTTTACACGGGAAGACACCCGAGGACACCAAAACCTGCATATATATATATATATATATATATATATATATATATATATCATCATCATCATCATCATCATTGCACCCCAGGTATCAAAACTTTGGGAAATGTTGGTATAGCTGCAGTTTTGATGACAGACAGTTGAAAAGTCAACTGTGGCTATTTAATATGTCTCAAGGAGAACTTTATAGCATCATAGCCGCTGTTAACTTCTACACAATAAAATTTAATTGAACATTCACCAAAAGGTTAGGAAGTTAGTCAAACTGTAACTGCTGCAATTATCACCCCACCCTGTAGTCATGAACTGAAGGCAAAACAGTTTTTGTGTGCAAGATAAATAGAAGGAGCAATGGAAGTTTCTAGATGGCTTTCAGGGTTTATACTTTGCTGCTTAGGAAAATATTTCAGTGTTTTCATTTGCAGGATTAAAGTTCTGCAGATTCAGTGTTTATGAATGAAATTTTTCAGTTGTATTTAATTAGCAGCAGCAATTTAACTGTTGCATTAAGCCAAGAAGAGAACATTTAAAACTTGTTTTGTTTTAACACATAGATTATGGGGATTCAATGTAAGTGAATAGAGATACACAATGAAACAAAAATATTGACTTTGATTATATGTTTACTGACTCTAGATACCTTATGGTGTTGGCATGGGATTTAGGGTTGCCAACTGACTGGATAAGAATAGTTTCACCTAGTCTAATTTTCTCCCTTGCAACTCATCTGCAGAGAAAAGCAGATGAGCAAATAAGATGCATATTCATAGCATGGAGATAACTCACTATAACATATTTACAAAAACTGCTGCTAAAGCATAGGAACAGGCATTTTGGTAACAACCTCTCCTCATCGAAAAGATGATATGCATCAAAAGAAGAGAGGACAAAAGAGGATATACATGTGCACAACATTTCCTATGCTAATTTTTATGTTTGCATATTACCCATGTGCCTTTTTAGTCTGCTGACCAGGTACTTCAAGGCTCATGCTCTTTCTCCTGATGGTTATCTTTGGAACTGACAGCCCTTCAAATAAAGGATGGTCCTTTATAAACTAGGGCAACTCTAGCAGGAATTCACAAGCAGGCCACCAAGCTCCCTTGGGAGAACTAGATCTTTTGCCTCTTCTGTGTTTCATGATTGATTTGAGATTATATTTGAAGAACATCTCAATATGTGTGTGTCATGACCCTCTAGATCAGACTCTTCTTCCTCAGGAGATGAAGTTGAAGATTCTGAGTGCAAGGGAGAATTGGCCTCAGGACCAGCCCCAGGTATACATATCCAATCAGAAGCATTTGCGCAAGAGGAGCCCAATGTGCCATTATATTTCTGGCCTGGGGATGTTGTGTGCCATTCTCCACTCAGAAGGCTTAAAGGTAAAGGTAAAGGTACCCCTGCCCGTACGGGCCAGTCGTGTCTGACTCTAGGGTTGCATGATCATCTCGCTCTAGAGGCCGTGAGCCGGCGCCATTCGAAGACACTTCCAGGTCACATGGCCAGTGTGACGAAGCTGCAGCTGGCGAGCCAGCACCAGCGCAGCACACAGAAGCACTGTTTACCTTCCCGCTATAAAGCGGTCCCTATTTATCTACTTGCACTTAAGAGTGCTTTCGAACTGCTAGATGGGCAGGAGCTGGGACCGAACGATGGGAGCTCACCCCGCCGCGGGGATTCGAACCGTGGACCATACGATCGGCAAGTCCTAGGCACTGAGATTTTACCCACAGCGCCACCCGCGTCCCTTCTCAGAAGGCTTAGTGGAACCATAATCTCCTCTACTCTTCCTGAGTCATTCATTGCTAAAGCAAGCTGGGCCCATTTAACTGAAGAGGCTCCACTTACCAAAGGTAGAGTTAGCAACTGGAATAGAGTTACCTCTCCTATTGAAGGCTCAGTTTGAGGATGACTACAGCTGAAACAACACCAAACCTTTGTGCTTGTGGAGGTGGCAGCCAAAACCCTGCAGGGAGCTGTCCAGGGTACTTCTGAAGCCTCAGCTCTGTACTTCTGAGGCCCTTTCTCAGAATGAGGGTTGGGGAAAGAAGATAAAAAGGCAAAGTCTGCACTTAGTTATTTTCTTTATAGACAAGTATACAATTACCTCACAGATTAAGGGGTAGACAACAGTTGCTTAAGTCTAAATCTATAACTAATCAGCTTCTCTTTAACAATAGTTGCTGTTAGAAACCAGCTTCTTAACTCTGCAATTCTAAAGCAATCAAGGTAAAGTGGGAGACAGTGAGGAAAAGTGAATGAACGTGGTTCGTTACTGTGCCCCTGCACAAAGAACAAAGTGTCTATGGTTTCATACAAGCAAACAGATAAAGCATGTTGTTGTTTATCTGGCAACTAATTGACAACTGGAGACCCTAGTGCCACTGCCCCATATCACCTCCTCTGAATAGCCCTGCTATAAATAGTGGGTGGCGCTGTGGCCTAAACCACTGAGCCTCTTGGGCATGCCAATCAGAAGGTTGGCGGTTTGAATCCGCACAATGGGGTGAGCTCCTGACCCAGCTCCTGCCTACCTAGCAGTTTGGAAGCACGCCCATGCAAGTAAAAAAAAAAAGGTGGCAGGAAGGTAAACAGTGTTTCCATGCACTCTGGTTTCCGTCACGGTGCTCCATTGTGCCAGAAACGGTTTAGTCCTGCTGGCCGCTTGACCCGGAAAGCTGTTTGTGGACAAACAACGGTTCCCTCCGACTGAAAACGAGATGAGCGCCAGAACCCCATAGTTGCCTTTGACTGGACTTTACCTTTACCTCTTTTTCTTTTTTTCTTCTTTGTTTACCTTTGCCATAAAAACTAGTCATTGACCATGAACTTTGTCCTTTTCCAGGTTCTCCTATGTAAGATAGTCTAGGGTGGGCAGGTCTGCAGTGATTGAAGGCATTCTGGAACATTCTGCAGGATCGACAAATGGCTCCATTGTTAACCCTAACATAAACTTGCACAACAAAGCTGTCTGATATAGTGCTCCTGTATGCCACCATCCTAGATCTGATGAGTCTTCATGAGAAAATGTAATACACATTACGTTCCCTGGAAAGTAATATAGGGAAAAGTAAATCAAGGTAAAGAAATAAACAAAAACTCCAAAGAGCTTTCAACAATGGAAGTAGCTTAATATAGTGGAACAGTGGATGGTCACATCTCCATTTTTATTTAGAGCAAACCTACATAAGTAGTGACCTAGCAAGCCACCCACAAGCAGACAACTCACCATGACTGAGCGCAGGCATAAAAAGGCTTCTTTGTTATCTAGGTGGGGGTACAGGGTCGCAAACCAATGCCTGCCTTAACCAAGGTTCTCACACAAAGATGCAGGGGTGGCTAATCTTTTTTAAAAAATGTGTGTGTGTGTGCGCGCACACACACACACACACACACACACACACCTTTTTATCTATTTGATTCCCCACCAACTGTCAAAATATGTGGGATCTTGTTTGGCCAGAAAAACTTGTTCAGGGGCACATGGATCGCCTTGAGCCAGACTTTAACCACCCCAATTTAGTATCTATTATTCTAAATATTACTAAAGCTGTGTATCAGGGACTGGACTGAGGATGTAGAATAGGAGAAACTGAGGGGGTGGGACTTTACTTGGAACAATGCCATTATCCTTCGTCTCCCTCTGTGTATAGTGAATAAACTAGTTGGTAAGAACTCTTCTTGTTTATCTGCTTCTTGGCTGCCACTGTAAACGGTATAGGATTCCCTGAAGCATGACACTGTGGCCCTCTTAATGCAACAGCAGTTGGCTCATCTCTTTATTCTGTGCATAGGTTTACGCAGGTGTCGTGGTTAGGCATGCCACAGCATCAGAGTTCCTCCTCTTTGACTAATGTGCAGATTAGAAAGTAGTCCTCCTTTGGGATTCCGACTCAATCAAATTCCACATTTGTGTTTCGAGAGGGCGGAATAAACAGGCAATAAACACAGTGGCTAGAAAGTGGTGGGTAGTGTCAGAGGTAGTGAAAATGGGACCACAAATTTCCTTGGAGGCACCCATCTTTTCCCCAAAACAATACCCCTAGGAGGGATACGACAGCAACACATCTCATCGCTCCCAGGGCATATTTTGTGACATACTCTGTATCTATTCCAAGCAGTCATTATCTATCAAATAAAAAGCAGGCCTTGGGTATTGGATGACCTTGTAAACAGGTGTAATGGCTTTTGTTTGGGGTGCATACATTTAGAATTGCACATGGGTTTTTTTTTAATGAACATGGGGTGGAACAGAATCACAATTGAACAGTTGCACAAGTGCTGTGATTCACCAGTCCTGGCCTTCCCTGTTTATAATAGCTCTCTGAAAATTGCTTCTACCTTATTGTTAACCTTGGCTTCTGGTGTGATAGGTCTCCATCAATAGTAATGGTCTTGCCTGAGCAGGTTTTCTGTTCCATCTTCTCCCATCTTGCTTCTATTGGGTCCTAATTGCTCCCTTCCCATTGTCTCAACTTCCTTAATACTTGGACTGGGCATTTGTGACACTGTCACAATCTGCAGGCACAGTAGCATTATTGAAAACTCAGAAGAGCAATACAGATAGTTGCGTGCGCAGCAAGAGGGATTTTGGACATGTATTTCCTGAGCAGCAGCCTCTCACATTGCACATCAAATCACTGTTGAAATGTGATTTTTAAAAAGCTGTTTGACATATGGCACAGGGGATCTGCTGTTCCAAGGTTTGGCATGCGGAAGCCTTCAAGCATGCCTCAAGTAGCTCTTGGGATTATGGCTTGTGTGTGCATTACAGCGCACATGGGGCTTTGGTTGGGGTGTACAGCTGTTTCCATCATTGCATC
This sequence comes from Podarcis tiliguerta, assembly GCF_965153285.1. Classification (NCBI taxonomy): domain Eukaryota; kingdom Metazoa; phylum Chordata; class Lepidosauria; order Squamata; family Lacertidae; genus Podarcis; species Podarcis tiliguerta. Next base: position 69,350,217 of record NC_139540.1, read on the forward strand.
TTTGTGCAACGCAGGGCAGCGGGGTGAGTGCTTGAATTCCTACCTGGCCTTATTACAAACACTAAGTCCTTGTCAGGCATAGATACATATACCAATCCTTCTCAACACTTTTTATTTTTTTTTAAGTACAGAGAAAACTAAGCTTTGCTTCTTTAATAGAGCAATGTGATGCTATCCCACATCAAAATGGATCCTTGTTTAATTGCATTAATGGGCTCCTAATCCGTGCTCTTTTCCTAGAAAAAGAGGTGTTGGAATTCACCATGAGCACCTCCCTTGTTCTCTTAGAATGGCAATGACACCCACCTGAGAGGTACCATAACTGAGTTCCCCCAAGTTCCTGCTCCTAATCAGGATTTAGGAAGGAAATATTATGCCAAACTGAAGCAGCATCCACCTTTTAAAAGGAAAGAAATAAATTTTATTTTTCAAAAGGCCATGATTCACAGTCCATGATTCACAACATTCAAAATCTTTTAGGGTACTTACTTTTCTGCAGTGTTATTTCATAACCTAACATTCACTTTGCAGGCTGCATGCACATTGCCTCTTTTCTAAAGGATGGTGCAAACGGCAACTTCTGTAGTCTCCGAATTGCTATGTTGGTCATTATTAAAACACTCATTCATGTAAGTCTTTCATGTGCACCCTAAAAGCATGGCTGCGTGCCATGGCCCATTCACATGTCTTGTTAAGACCTCAATGGAAATGCTTCATACAAATGGTGCAATACATATAGCCAATGTGACAACAGTGGGGCAGGGTTATTTTTGATTTACTGTTTTGGCAAACACATTTTAAGTACATGCGGTACCATTTCCCCTCGTTTATCCTCTTCGGTCTTGTTTCTCCATGTTGTTGATTCCCCCCCCCCCCTGCCCAGTCGATTTGCGGACTGCAAACTCCTTGGGGACAAGGACCTATCTATTTTTGTCTATGGAACCTTTTCCAGCAGAGGCATGTCTGCTGATAGTTCTGTAATGATGATGGCGACGGTGCAATGAAATGTCAATTGGTGCTGTCTTTCTGTGAGATTTTACAAGAGAAACAACCAATTTCAAATCTAGACAGCATGAACGCTATGTCGTTTTAAATCTCAACACTTGCCCTAAGAAAACAGTCTCTGCATTTTAGCCAATCCTAGTCTTAATCAGAGTAGATGCATTTAGAAGCCCACCCACACCCCTGTTTGCCCTGCTGCTTCCCCCAGGGAAACCTGCAGTTTAGCGCTGAATCGGAACAAATGACAATTGGGTTTTCCACAGATTGCTGTTTGTTCCGATTTGATGCTAATGAGTGGGTTTTCTGGGTGAAAGCAGCTGGGCAAAGGCAAGACCATGTGGACCCATGCGTAAAAAGCATGGGATGAGTAGAAAACCACTCAGATCTGTGCTGTGGGTGAGTCCTAATGAACCTAAATTACTCACACTGTGCTTTTTTCTGGGGGTATGGAGGGGTACACATACCCCTAAACATTTTTTGAATCTAAGTTTGGCCTCATTGAGGGACAGTATTTCAATACGAGTGGGAAAATGAGAGTACCCCTAAACATTTTAAATTTTTTTAGAAACAAAGCACTGCTCACACTCATTAACCTCTATGGGTCTACTCTGAGTAAGGCTAGCATTGGGTACCACCCCTTAACTCAGAATCACAGAATCATAGACTTGTAGATTGGAAGGGACCATGAGGGTTAACTAGTCCAACTCCTTGCAATGCAAGAATATTTCACCCAACATGGGACTCAAACCCACAACCCTGAGATTCAGAGTCTCATGCTCTACCGACTGAGCTATCCCTCAGCTTCTCTTTTTAATGTAGGTACTGAAATGGAGGAAGTCACTAGTGTGGCCATTCCAAGGTTATACCGATAAATATCCACATGAGCATGGACCCATGTCAAAACCATAAGGATTACTCATCACTATGCCATCTTTGCTGGGAGAATCAGATTACAGGCTTCAGCATGAGCTGATGAGACAGCTTGCTTGTGAGCATAGCGTCAGACAGTTAGCAGTTTCCTCCTCTTAGGGAAATTATTAAAATGGCCTGTCCTTATCATCTGCTGTTGCCTGGAGTCAGGAAACAGGAGGGAGGCAAACACTTCTCACTACAGTAAGGAACCTCAGCTGCGCATGTTGCTGAAAACTCAATTAAGGATACATTTGTTGCCATCTTCTTTGGCAGTGGCTCAGAGAACCCTTCCCAGATTGGATTTATCTTTGTCTGCAGAGATTGCCTTTGATAGCTGGTATCACTCTGTTAACACTCGGCTCTCAGGATTGACTCCTGCTTTGATGCTGAGAGTGGGGGAAATAGCCCCTTCCCTGCGATCTGATTCAATCTTTGGAAATGGAGCCTCCTGCAATAATTTTGGGATGTGCCACCCATTGGGCAAAGTCAAATGGCCACATTCTCTCTTCCTGAAAAGTCTGAAAACATTTCGGTGGGATTTATTTGGAGGATGGAAATATTGTGCTTTTTAAAATAGGGAGCTTTAAACTGGCCAGCAGGCTGAACTGCATGGTTAGCTGCCACAAGTTAAGTTGTTGAGCATGCTGCTTTTGAAAGTTGCTGGTGGGGGAAGCAAAATGTAAGAACCTTCACAAATTGGCTTGCAATTTAAAATATGGAGAGGTTTCTTTTTCTGGCGTAGGAAGGAGGATGAAGTAATGACTACCCCCTCAATCCTATTCACAGAAGCATATTCCTGAGATCAAACCCTTCACAGTATTCCATCACCAGCAATGATTCCCCGGGTGGTTCACAAACAAGATAACCTTAAACATACAATACAGAATAATTAAAACCTACAATAAGCAATCACAAAGAAAGAGGGAGCTGGGAAATTTCCTTACAATAGAGAGAACATAAACAGTTGGCAGCTTTGATTAAAGCCACAATAAGGCACAATGAAATTAGCTTAAAATGCATTAAAATTGGTGTGTGTGTTTTTTAAAGGTTTTTCACCTGGTGGCAAAAAGACCACAGAGAAGTGTGGCAAAGGTTTTCACCTTGGTAGCCACTAGCCTCACTTCATTTCTAATAGTTTTTAAGTACACTTATACCTCTCTTCTAAAGACCTTGATGTGTCCCTCCCCCCATCCCCGCCATGAATTTTGTACTCACCAACCTCATGGGATTAGTTTAGGCTGAGACTTAGGGACTTGCCTAATGTCACCCAGTGAGCTTTGTGGCTAAGTAGGGATTAGCGCTGTGGTCTAAACCACTGAGCCTCTTGGCCTTGCCAATCAGAAGGTCGGCGGTTCGAATCCCTGTGACAGGGTGAGCTCCCATTGCTCAGTCCCTGCTCCTGCCAACGTAGCACTTCGAAAGCATGCCAAAAAGTGCAAGTAGATAAATAGGTGCCACTCCGTTGGGAAGGTAAATGGCGTTTCCGTGCGCTGCTCTGGTTTTGCCAGAAGCGGCTTAGTCTTCCTGGCCACATGACCCAGAAAAACTGTCTGCGGACAAACTTCAGCTCCTTCAGCCAGTAAAGCGAGATTAGCACCGCAACCCCAGAGTCATTCACCACTGGACTTAACTGTCAGGGGTCCTTTACCCCCCCCCTTTTTAGGGATCTGAATGTGGGTCTCCCAAGCCCTAGCCCAGTGGTCTAGCCATTACACCACAACTTGGTGGTGGCACCCAGAGCAGGGCCTCCTCAGGATGACTTTAGGGCTTTGGCAGGTACATGCTGGAGGAGGCAGGTAGCTACCAGGCCATTGAAGGTTCTCTAGATTCGAAACACCACTTCAAACTGAGCCTGGAAATGGACTGGGTACCAACGCAGCCAGTAAAGTACTGATATAATATGATCAAAATGACAGTTCCAGTTCCAACGACAGTTTCTGAACCATTTTTAAAGACAGCCTCAGGAATAATGGACTGAAATAGCATATTATCATCATTTGTATATGTGCCCCACTTTTCCATCCCCAAAGAAGTCCAAACCAGCTCAAAACTTCATACAAAAACAAGCAACTCTAGGAGGAAGAGCTTGAGCTCTGTTAGAGCAGATAGTTTGCCTACAGTAGGTCCCTGGTTTAATCCATCTGCAGGAAGGGCTGAGGAAAGCATCCTTGACTGAAACTACTGGAGAGCCATTGCTAGCCAGGGTAAATGATACTAAGCTAGGTTGACCAATGGTGTAATTTGGTATAAGGCAGCTTCCCAGGTTCATTGTTATCAGTTGGCAACAAAACAATATTTAAAATCTTGCATTATCTTGGCATGTTGTGCACTGAAAGAAAACTATATGAAAATGATGTAGCAACCAGTGGTATTTGGCTCCTAGTAAGTTAGCAAAAATTGTAAGACAAGTACAAATACCTGCTGGAAATGTAAAAAAGAAGAAGAAGGTACCTTTTACCATATGTGGTGGCCATGTAAGGTAATAAAAGCATTTTGGAAAATGATATATAATGAAATGAAAAAAATGTTTAAAATAACCTTTATTTTAAAACAAAACAAAACCCAGAAGCATTTTTATTAGGAATTGTAGGTACCAATATCCCAAAGGAGCAGAAAATACTTTTTATGTGTGGAACAACAGCCGAGCAGATGCTGTCCCTACCAGAGAGGAATGGCAAACCAAACTGATGGGCTATACCAAAATGGCAAAACTGACCGGAAAGCTCAAGAATCAAGAAGACAAAAAACTTAAATAAAGAATGGGGGGAAATTATAATTTATTTAGGAGACCACTGTAAGCAGATGAAAACATTAGCAGGATTGTAATAACACTTGTAATGTAGCAAATATAATGGACAATATGGAAAGATATAAAATATGGACTATGAAATAATATGCAGTTGAAAAGGTTGACAATAGGACCCATGGAGGGGAAGGTGGAAAGTCTGGAGATTCAGAAAAATCTCTAAATATGGATGTGTATTTTGTTTTGTCATAATTCTACACTTGTAAAATCAAATAAAAAATATTTTTAAAAATAAATAAATCTAGCATTAAAAATTGTTACAGTGAGCCTATAAATAAGTTATCAATTTAGTACGGTGGTACCTTGGTTTACCAACTTAATCTGTTCCGGAAGTCCGTTCTTAAGCCAAAGCATTCTTAAACCAAGGCATGCTTTCCCATAGCAGCAGGGGACTCAATTTACAAATGGAACACACTCAACCGGAAGCGGAACATTTTCTGCTTCCAAGTCAAAGTTCACAAACCAAAACACCTACTTCCGAGTTTGCAGTGTTCTTAATCCAAGTTGTTCATAAACTAAGCTGTTCTTAAACCAAGGTACCACTGTTCTGAAAAAAAAAAAACTATTCAGTTCATACAAGGGGATAATAAAATGCTACCCATATTTTAGCAAAAAAAATACACACACTGCACCTGTGTTCCAGTAACCATGCTGGTGTAATGTTGAAGAGGACAAATCTACCCAAGAGCTAGCAGAAACCAAGAGAAGAACTAGGTATTAATTGATACAATCCATTCATACAATGAATAGTAACTTGTGGTTTGAGGACCCGATCCCCGCGTAGTGGAATGAAAACACAAGGACACATGATATAAGGTTAATGGGCATGAAAAGGCCACAACTTTATTGATTACAGCAGTGAAAAGGTATTGGCTTAGGCATTGGATATCCAAAACAAAGGGGGTTTATTCACCAGTAGGTGGAGCCTGTTGATGCTAATGCAACTATAAGCTCTCCCCTGATGTCACTGAGGGTCGTGTCATGGCCTCCCGCCAAGCAGGCATCGGACAGAATACACGACCGCCGGATTCCTTTAACGGAATACCCAAAATTGAAGGCGCAGGTGATGGCCACACCTAGCCCTTTGACACACCACAACACATTATTCCAATGCCTAACCTACCCACCAATACCACGAAAGTTGAGACGATTGCTACGAGGTAGGCGAAAAAACCAAAAAGCCTAATGCCAAATGGAAAAATTCCTACCAGGCCCCCCGGACAACCAGGGTGACCAACCTAAGGTCCATAGCAAGGCCAAAAGAAAACTGAGACCCTGAGCTCTAAGGGAGTGGAGGGTGGGTGACTCGCGACGGGACGACAAAAAGTGAGGCCAGAAGGCTGGTGCCGCAGCAATTTAGACTGCTAAACACGCCCCCTCACAGGCACCTGGTTGGGTGCCTGCCCATGGGCGTGGGCACCAGCCAGGTGAGTGGGAGGCAGGGGGCTAACGCCCCCTGCTTGAGGCGGAGTCCGGCTCCCGACCACAACCACTCCCCTCTCTTGCAGGAGGAGAGTCTTTGCCACAAGTTAATACAGAGGAAAAGAGGTAGGTGGGGAATCAGCCAACCTATTTGACTTTATAATCATAAAACTTTGTAGCCCAGCCTGCAGCGTGCTCACAAGATACTAGTAACATATTTCATCCAGGGTTTTTTTTGGGGGGGGGGGCAATCCACCCTTAGACATCCAGGAATCTACCCCTGAGAAATTCTCAAAAGCCCAGCTTGACAATTTGAGAGCTCTGTTCTAATAATTGGTTCAAACTAATCTGTCTACGGAATTATTTTCTTGCTGCTATCTCTTGCAATGGTTGGACAGCTGCCGATGTGCTATCATGCTGTGGAGAACATCATAGCACATTGGAATATGTTGTTTTTCTTCCAAGAAAATCCTTTAACTTCCTGCTGTGCATTACAATTTGCTGCTGGTGTTTCGGCTAAAAGAGGCATTCTCGTACAGATGTGGGATGATAGGTGATTTAATACCTTTTTGGTCACCCTGCCCTCCAATGTTGCTGTCCTCAAGAAATATATTACCTACTGCTCAGAGTATGTGGAACTGGGAAGTGGAAACTTCCAGCTGCGAGGAAATGCTATTTCTGCAAGATTTCACTACCTGTCTTTCTCTCCATTAATCTAACACTAAATACTGAAAGATGTGGCCCTCCTTGGCCTTCGGTGAACAAACCGAATTGAATTACTTTATTTTTTTTCCAGAAAAATAGACTTTGGACATTGCTTCTGAATATACAGGGAGTTGGAAGTGAGACATTTTTTCTTTTTCTTTTTTTTCAGAAGAAAGCTGTTGTGTTTGAAAAGAGACTGTGTCTTATCCAGCACAAGTTAATTACCTCTAAGTCCCATTCCAGCCAAATATTAAACTAGGCAACCATCACTGATTTCCTTGAGAGACACTTCTGGATAAGTATGAACATAAAATTCAGCCTTTTAGCTTGCTCTGATTCATGCTTATGTGGAAGTAAGTCTCACTAATTTTAATTTGAATTACTTACAAGGCTCCATTCACATTGCACTTTATTCAGTTTCCCCGATGATACCCTAACAGTTAATTTCTGCATTATATTTGAGCTTTTCCACCATGTAAAAGCCACTTCCAGAAATCTAATGGAATACACCGTATTTTTCACTCCATAAGACACACTTTTTTCTTCCTAAAAAGTAAGGGTAAATGTCTTTGCATCTTATGGAACAAATGGTGGTCCCTTGAGACGAATTGCCCAGGGGCAAAAAGCAGATCATGCTTTTTTAAAAGGGGGGGGGGAGAGGGAAGTGGGTGTTGAAACAAAGCCGCTAATCAGCAAGTGATCGGGGAGGGAGATAAGCGACGCTAGCAATAAAGGAGGCTTCCTGGGGGGGGGGGGGGGAGGTAAAGACAGCAAACCAGCAAACTTGCAAGGAGAGGAGACAGGAACACTAAAGTAATGAGGAGAGAAATTAGAAGAAAAGGAGGAGCAAAAAACTGCTCCAGCTACGGAAAAGACACTAAGGCAAACAAGAGGGAAGGGACAGTTGAAAGGAAGCAGCTGATTGGCAAGCGATCAGGGAGGGAGATAAAGGAAGCGAGGGATAAGGGAGGCTGCCAGGGAGGGAAGAGGTAAAAGCACATGGATCCTCAGGATTTTTGCACTGGATCACCCCAAATTGACCATCAGATCACATAGCATGTCCAGGGCTACAGCCAGCACACACACAAAAACATTCAATGTTTCAAGGAGCCGCAATGGCACAAAAAAGTGGTTGCAAAGCATGAATCCACATGGATTCTAAGGATTTTTGCATTGGGATACACCAAACTCACCAGCAAATCACATATCTCTGCCCACAGCATGAACCACAAAAATCATACATCGACTGTTTCATTTAGAATATTTTCCCCCTTCTTTTCCTACAATAAAAACTGGATGCATCTGAACGTAAGGTGCAGTTTATGCAGTGAAAAATAGGGTACTTCACTCAAAAAGGGTGCCAAACTATTGCAAATTCTCCCCTGAAAGGTTTGGTGGTGGAATCGGAAGTCTTTGGATCATAGGGCAAGAAATCAGTCCTCGAATACTTCACCTGCGAAAAAAGATTTTTCTGAAAAAATCCCTAAGCTGCGCGGTTACAAGTTCATAAAAAATCGGCCACTTCCCACTTTACTCAAAAATGGTGCCAAACTGTTGCAAATTCTCCCCTGAAACGTTTGGCCATGGAAACGGAAGGTTTTGATCATGGGCCAAGAAATCAGACCTCGACTACTTCACCCGCGGAAAAAGATTTTTCTGAAAAATCCCTAAGCCGCACAATCACAATTTCATAAAAAATCGGCCGTTATCCACTTTGCTCAAAAATGGTGCCAAAGTGTTGCAGACTCTCCCCTGAAAGGTTTGGCGGTGGAAATGGAAGGCTTTTGATCATAGGCCAAGAAATCAGACCTCGACTACTTCACCTGCGGAAAAAGATTTGCTGAAAAAATCCCAAAGCCGCGCGATCACAATTTCATCAAAAATCGGCCGTTTTCCTCTTTGCTCAAATTTGGTGCCAAACTATTGCAAACTGCTGCAAATTCTCCCCGGAAACGTTTGGCAGTGCAAATCGAAGGCTTTTGATCATGGGCCAAGAAAACAGCCCTCGACTACTTAACCTGTGGAAAAAGATTTTTCTGAAAAAATCCGTAAGCCGCGCGGTCACAATTTCATAAAAAATCGGCCGTTTTCCTCTTTGCTCAAACTTGGTGCCAAATTGTTGGAAACTCTCCCCGGAAAGGTTTGGCAGTGGAAACGGAAGGCTTTTGATCATGGGCCAAGAAAACAGCACTCAAATACTTCACTTGAGGAAAAAGATTTTTCTGAAAAAATCCGTAAGCCGCGCGGTCACAATTTCACCAAAAATCGGCCGTTTTCCACTCTGCTCAAAAATGGTGCCAAACTGTTGCAAACCCTCCCTGGAAAGTTTTGGCGCTGCAAACGGAAGCCTTTTCATCATAGGCCAAGAAATCAGCCCTCGACTACTGCACCTGTGGAAAAAGATTTTTCTGAAAAAATCCCTAAGCCGCAGGGTGACAATTTCATCAAAAAGCGGCCGTTTTCCACTTTGCTCAAAAATGGTGCCAAACTGTTGCAAACTCTCCCCGGGAACGTTTGGCGGTGAAACGGAAGGCATTTGATCATGGGCCAAGAAATCAGCCGTCCACTACTTCACCTGAGGAAAAAGATTTTTCTGAAAAAATCCCTAAGCCGCGCGGTCACAATTTCATCAAAAATCGGCCGTTTTCCACTTTGCTCAAAAATGGTGCCACACTGCTGCAAATTCTCCGCGGAAACGTTTGGCAGTGCAAACCGAAGGCTTTTCATCATGGGCCAAGAAAATAGCCCTCGACTACTTCACCTGTGGAAAAAGATTTTTCTGAAAAAATACGTAAGCCGCACGGTCACAATTTCATCAAAAATCGGCCGTTTTCCACTTTGCTCAAAAATGGTGCCAAACTGTTGCAATCTCTCCCCTGGAAGGTTTGGCGGTGCAAATGGAAGGCTTTTGATCATGGGCCAAGAAATCAGCCCTCGACTACTTCAACCGTGGAAAAAGATTTTTCTGAAAAAATCCCTAAGCCGCGCGGTCACAATTTCATCAAAAATCGGCCGTTTTCCACTTTGCTCAAAAATGGTGCCAAACTGTTGCAAATTCTCCCCTTAAAGTTTTGGCCGTGCAAACGGAAGGCTTTTGATCATAGGTCAAGAAATCAACCCTCAACTACTTTACCTGCGGAAAAAGATTTTTCTGAAAAAATCCCAAAGCCGCACGGTCACAATTTCATCAAAAACCAGCCGTTTTCCACTTTGCTCAAAAATGGTGCCAAACTGTTGCAAACTCTCCCCTGGAAGGTTTCGCTGTGCAAACGGAAGGCTTTTGATCATGGCCCAAGAAATCAGCCCTCGACTACTTCACCTGAGGAAAAAGATTATTCTGAAAAAATCCCAAAGCCGCGCGGTCACAATTTCATCAAAAACCGGCCGTTTTCCACTTTGCTTATAAATTGGTTGCAAACTGTTGCAAACTCTCGCCTGGAAGGTTTCACGGTGGAAACGGGAGGTTTTTGATCATAGGCCAAGAAATCAGCCCTCGACTACTCCAGCTGTGGAAAAAGATTTTTCTGAAAAAATCCCTAAGCAGCGCGGTCACAATTTCATCAAAAATCAGCCATTTTCCACTTTGCTCAAAAATGGTGCCAAACTGCTGCAAACTCTCCCCTGAAAGGCTTGGCGGTGGAAAGGGAATATTTTTTTTGAAAAAAAATGCCTAAGCCGCGCGGTCACAATTTCATCAAAAACCGGCCACTTTCCACTTTGCTCAGGAATGGTGCCACACTGTTCCAACCTCTCCCCTGAAAGTTCTGGCGGTGCAAACGGAAGGCTTTTGATCATAGGTCAAGAAATCAGCCCTCAACTACATTTCCTGCGGAAAAAGATTGTTCTGAAAAAAATTCCTAAGCCTCGCGGTCACAATTTCATCAAAAAACGGCCGTTTTCCGCTTTGCTCAAAAATGGTGCCAAACTGCTGCAAACTCTCCCCCAAAAGTTCTGGCGGTGCAAACGGAAGGCTTTTGATCATAGGCCAAGAAATCAGCCCTCAACTACTCCAGCTGTGGAAAAAGAATTTTCTGAAAAAATCCCTAAGCCGCGCGGTCACAATTTCATCAAAAATCAGCCATTTTCCACTTTCCTAAAAAATGTTGCCAAACTGCTGCAAACTCTCCCCTGAAGGTTTTGGTGGTGCAAACGGAACGTTTTTGATCATAGGCCAAGAAATCAGCCCTCAACTACTCCAGCTGTGGAAAAAGATTTTTCTGAAAAAATCCCTAAGCCGCGCGGTCACAATTTCATCAAAAATCAGCCATTTTCCACTTTGCTAAAAAATGGTGCCAAACTGCTGCAAACTCTCCCCTGAAAGGTTTGGGGGTGGAAACGGAAGGATTTTTCTGAAAAAATCGCTAAGCCGCGAGGTCACAATTTCATCAAAAATCGGCCGTTTTCCACTTTTCTCAAAAATGGTGCCAAACTGCTGCAAACTCTCCCCTGAAAGTTCTGGCGGTGCAAACGGAAGGCTTTTGATCATAGGTCAAGAAATCAGCCCTCAACTACTTTTCCTGCGGAAAAAGATTTTTCTGAAAAAATCGCTAAGCCGCGCGGTCAGAATTTCATCAAAAATCGGCCGTTTTCCACTTTGCTCAAAAATGGTGCCAAACTGATGCAAACTCTACCCTGAAAGGTTTGGCGGTGGAAAGGGAATAATTTTTCTGAAAAAAATCCCTAAGCCGCGCGGTCACAATTTCATCAAAAATCGGCCGTTTTCCACTTTGCTCAGAAATGGTGCCACACTGTTCCAAACTCTCCCCTGAAAGTTCTGGCGGTGCAAACGGAAGGCTTTTGATCATAGGTCATGAAATCAGCCATCAACTACTTTTCCTGCGGAAAAAGATTTTTCTGAAAAAATCGCTAAGCCGCGCGGTCACAATTTCATCAAAAATCGGCTGTTTTCCACTTTGCTCAAAAATGGTGCCAAACTGTTGCAAACTTTCCACTGAAAGGTCTGGCGGTGGAAAGGGAATATTTTTTCTGAAAAAAATCCCTAAGCCGCGCGGTCACAATTTCATCAAAAATCGGCCGTTTTCCACTTTGCTCAGAAGTGGTGCCACACAGTTCCAAGCTCTCTCCTGAAAGTTTTGGCGGTGCAAAAAAAACGGAAGGCATTTGATCATGGGCCAAGAAATCAGCCCTCAACTACTTTTCCTGCGGAAAAAGATTTTTCTGAAAAAATCCCTAAGCCGCACGGTCAGAATTTCACAAAAATCGGCCGTTTTCCACTTTGCTCAGAAATGGTGCCAAACTGTTGCAAACTCTCCCCTGAAAGGTTTGGCGGTGGAAAGGGAAGGATTTTTCTGAAAAAAATCCCTAAGCCGCGCGGTCACAATTTCATCAAAAATCGGCCGTTTTCCACTTTGCTCAGAAATGGTGCCAACCTGTCACAAACTCTCCTCTGAAAGGTTTGGAGGTGGAAACGTAAGGATTTTTCTGAAAAAAATCCCTAAGCCGCGCGGTCACAATTTCATCAAAAATCGGCCGTTTTCCACTTTTCTCAAAAATGGTTCCAAACTGCTGCAAACTCTCCCCTGAAAGTTCTGGTGGTGCAAACGAAAGGCTTTTGATCATAGGTCAAGCAATCAGCCCTCAACTACTTTTCCTGCGGAAAAAGATTTTTCTGAAAAAATCGCTAAGCAGCGCGGTCACAATTTCATCAAAAATCGGCCATTTTCCACTTTGCTCAAAAATGGTGCCACACTGTTCCAAACTCTCCCCTGAAAGTTTTGGCGGTGCAAACGGAAGGATTTTTCTGAAAAAAAATCCCTAAGCCGCGCGGTCACAATTTCATCAAAAATAAGCCATTTTCCACTTTCCTAAAAAATGGTGCCAAACTGCTGCAAACTCTCCCCTGAAGGTTTTGGCGGTGCAAACGGAAGGTTTTTGATCATAGGCCAAGAAATCAGCCCTCAACTACTCCAGCTGTGGAAAAAGATTTTTCTGAAAAAATCCCTAAGCCGCGCGGTCACAATTTCATCAAAAATCGGCCGTTTTCCACTTTGCTCAAAAATGGTGCCACACTGCTGCAAATTCTCCGCGGAAACGTTTGGCAGTGCAAACCGAAGGCTTTTCATCATGGGCCAAGAAAATAGCCCTCGACTACTTTACCTGCGGAAAAAGATTTTTCTGAAAAAATCCGTAAGCCGTGCGGTCACAATTTCATCAAAAATCAGCCGTTTTCCACTTTGCTCAAAATGGTGCCAAACTGCTGCAAACTCTCCCCTGAACGTTTTAGCGGTGCAAACGGAAGGCTTTTCATCATGGGCCAAGAAATCATCCCTCGATTACTTCAGACGCAGAAAAAGATTTTTCTGAAAAAATCCCAAACCCGCACGGTCACAATTTCATCAAAAACCAGCCGTTTTCCACTTTGCTCAAAAATGGTGCCAAACTGTTGCAAACTCTCCCCTGGAAGGTTTGGCGGTGGAAACGGAAGGCTTTTGATCATGGGGCAAGAAATCAGCCCTCGACTACTTCACCTGAGGAAAAAGATTTTTCTGAAAAAATCCTTAAGCCGCGCGGTCACAATTTCATCAAAAATCGGCCGTTTTCCACTTTGCTCAAAAATGGTGCCACACTGCTGCAAATTCTCCGCGGAAACGTTTGGCAGTGCAAACCGAAGGCTTTTCATCATGGGCCAAGAAAATAGCCCTCGACTACTTCACCTGTGGAAAAAGATTTTTCTGAAAAAATACGTAAGCCGCACGGTCACAATTTCATCAAAAATCGGCCGTTTTCCACTTTGCTCAAAAATGGTGCCAAACTGTTGCAATCTCTCCCCTGGAAGGTTTGGCGGTGGAAACAGAAGGCTTTTGATCATGGGCCAAGAAATCAGCCCTCGACTACTTCAACCGTGGAAAAAGATTTTTCTGAAAAAATCCCTAAGCCGCGCGGTCACAATTTCATCAAAAATCGGCCGTTTTCCACTTTGCTCAAAAATGGTGCCAAACTGTTGCAAATCCTCCCCTTAAAGTTTTGGCCGTGCAAACGGAAGGCTTTTGATCATAGGTCAAGAAATCAACCCTCAACTACTTTACCTGCGGAAAAAGATTTTTCTGAAAAAATCCCAAAGCCGCACGGTCACAATTTCATCAAAAACCAGCCGTTTTCCACTTTGCTCAAAAATGGTGCCAAACTGTTGCAAACTCTCCCCTGGAAGGTTTCGCTGTGCAAACGGACGGCTTTTGATCATGGGCCAAGAAATCAGCCCTCGACTACTTCACCTGAGGAAAAAGATTTTTCTGAAAAAATCCCAAAGCCGCGCGGTCACAATTTCATCAAAAACCGGCCGTTTTCCACTTTGCTCATAAATTGGTTGCAAACTGTTGCAAACTCTCGCCTGGAAGGTTTCACGGTGGAAACGGGAGGTTTTTGATCATAGGCCAAGAAATCAGCCCTCGACTACTCCAGCTGTGGAAAAAGATTTTTCTGAAAAAATCCCTAAGCAGCGCGGCCACAATTTCATCAAAAATCAGCCATTTTCCACTTTGCTAAAAAAATGGTGCCAAACTGTTGCAAACTCTCCCCTGAAAGGTTTGGCGGTGGATAGGGAATAATTTTTCTGAAAAAAATCCCTAAGCCGCGCGGTCACAATTTCATCAAAAATCGGCCGTTTTCCGCTTTGCTCAAAAATGGTGCCAAACTGCTGCAAACTCTCCCCCGAAAGTTCTGGCGGTGTAAACGGAAGGCTTTTGATCATAGGCCAAGAAATCAGCCCTCAACTACTTCACCTGTGGAAAAAGATTTTTCTGAAAAAATCCCTAAGCCTCGCGGTCACAATTTCATCAAAAATCAGCCATTTTCCACTTTGCTAAAAAAATGGTGCCAAACTGCTGCAAACTCTCCCCTGAAAGGCTTGGCGGTGGAAAGGGAATATTTTTTTTGAAAAAAATGCCTAAGCCGCGCGGTCACAATTTCATCAAAAAACGGCCGTTTTCCGCTTTGCTCAAAAATGGTGTCAAACTGCTGCAAACTCTCCCCCGAAAGTTCTGGCGGTGCAAAAGGAAGGCTTTTGATCATAGGCCAAGAAATCAGCCCTCAACTACTCCAGCTGTGGAAAAAGATTTTTCTGAAAAAATCCCTAAGCCGCGCGGTCACAATTTCATCAAAAATCAGCCATTTTCCACTTTCCTAAAAAATGGTGCCAAACTGCTGCAAACTATCCCCTGAAAGTTTTGGCGGTGCAAACGGAAGGTTTTTGATCACAGGCCAAGAAATCAGCCCTCAACTACTCCAGCTGTGGAAAAAGATTTTTCTGAAAAAATCCCTAAGCCGCGCGGTCACAATTTCATCAAAAATCAACCATTTTCCACTTTGCTAAAAAATGGTGCCAAACTGCTGGAAACTCTCCCCTGAAAGGTTTGGCGGTGGAAATGGAAGGAATTTTTCTGAAAAAAATCCCTAAGCCGCGCGGTCACAATTTCATCAAAAATCGGCCGTTTTCCACTTTTCTCAAAAATGGTGCCAAACTGCTGCAAACTCTCCCCTGAAAGTTCTGGCGGTGCAAACGGAAGGCTTTTGATCATAGGTCAAGCAATCAGCCCTCAACTACTCCAGCTGTGGAAAAAGATTTTTCTGAAAAAATCCCTAAGCCGCGCGGTCACAATTTCATCAAAAATCGGCCGTTTTCCACTTTTCTCAAAAATGGTGCCAAACTGCTGCAAACTCTCCCCTGAAAGTTCTGGCGGTGCAAACGGAAGGCTTTTGATCATAGGTCAAGAAATCAGCCCTCAACTACTTTTCCTGCGGAAAAAGATTTTTTCTGAAAAAATCGCTAAGCCGCGCGGTCACAATTTCATCAAAAATCAGCCGTTTTCCACTTTGCTCAAAAATGGTGCCAAACTGTTGCAAACTCTCCCCTGAAAGGTTTGGCGGTGGAAAGGGAATAATTTTTCTGAAAAAAATCCCTAAGCCGCGCGGTCACAATTTCATCAAAAATCGGCCGTTTTCCACTTTGCTCAGAAATGGTGCCACACTGTTCCATACTCTCCCCTGAAAGTTCTGGCGGTGCAAACGGAAGGCTTTTGATCATAGGTCAAGAAATCAGCCCTCAACTACTTTTCCTGCGGAAAAAGATTTTTCTGAAAAAATCGCTAAGCCGCGCGGTCAGAATTTCATCAAAAATCGGCCGTTTTCCACTTTGCTCAGAAATGGTGCCACACTGTTCCATACTCTCCCCTGAAAGTTCTGGCGGTGCAAACGGAAGGCTTTTGATCATAGGTCAAGAAATCAGCCCTCAACTACTTTTCCTGCGGAAAAAGATTTTTCTGAAAAAATCGCTAAGCCGCGCGGTCAGAATTTCATCAAAAATCGGCCGTTTTCCACTTTGCTCAAAAATGGTGCCAAACTGTTGCAAACTCTCCCCTGAAAGGTTTGGCGGTGGAAAGGGAATAATTTTTCTGAAAAAAATCCCTAAGCCGCGCGGTCACAATTTCATCAAAAATCGGCCGTTTTCCACTTTGCTCAGAAATGGTGCCACACTGTTCCATACTCTCCCCTGAAAGTTCTGGCGGTGCAAACGGAAGGCTTTTGATCATAGGTCAAGAAATCAGCCCTCAACTACTTTTCCTGCGGAAAAAGATTTTTCTGAAAAAATCGCTAAGCCGCGCGGTCAGAATTTCATCAAAAATCGGCCGTTTTCCACTTTGCTCAGAAATGGTGCCACACTGTTCCATACTCTCCCCTGAAAGTTCTGGCGGTGCAAACGGAAGGCTTTTGATCATAGGTCAAGAAATCAGCCCTCAACTACTTTTCCTGCGGAAAAAGATTTTTCTGAAAAAATCGCTAAGCCGCGCGGTCACAATTTCATCAAAAATCGGCCGTTTTCCACTTTGCTCAAAAATGGTGCCAAACTGTTGCAAACTCTCCCCTGAAAGGTTTGGCGGTGGAAAGGGAATAATTTTTCTGAAAAAAATCCCTAAGCCGCGCGGTCACAATTTCATCAAAAATCGGCCGTTTTCCACTTTGCTCAGAAATGGTGCCACACTGTTCCATACTCTCCCCTGAAAGTTCTGGCGGTGCAAACGGAAGGCTTTTGGTCATAGGTCAAGAAATCAGCCCTCAACTACTTTTCCTGCGGAAAAAGATTTTTCTGAAAAAATCGCTAAGCCGCGCGGTCAGAATTTCATCAAAAATCGGCCGTTTTCCACTTTGCTCAAAAATGGTGCCAAACTGTTGCAAACTCTCCCCTGAAAGGTTTGGCGGTGGAAAGGGAATAATTTTTCTGAAAAAAATCCCTAAGCCGCGCGGTCACAATTTCATCAAAAATCGGCCGTTTTCCACTTTGCTCAGAAATGGTGCCACACTGTTCCATACTCTCCCCTGAAAGTTCTGGCGGTGCAAACGGAAGGCTTTTGATCATAGGTCAAGAAATCAGCCCTCAACTACTTTTCCTGCGGAAAAAGATTTTTCTGAAAAAATCGCTAAGCCGCGCGGTCAGAATTTCATCAAAAATCGGCCGTTTTCCACTTTGCTCAGAAATGGTGCCACACTGTTCCATACTCTCCCCTGAAAGTTCTGGCGGTGCAAACGGAAGGCTTTTGATCATAGGTCAAGAAATCAGCCCTCAACTACTTTTCCTGCGGAAAAAGATTTTTCTGAAAAAATCGCTAAGCCGCGCGGTCAGAATTTCATCAAAAATCGGCCGTTTTCCACTTTGCTCAAAAATGGTGCCAAACTGTTGCAAACTCGCTCCTGAAAGGTTTGGCGGTGGAAACGGAAGGATTTTTCTGAAAAAAATCCCTAAGCCGCGCGGTCACAATTTCATCAAAAATCGGCCGTTTTCCACTTTTCTCAAAAATGGTGCCCAACTGCTGCAAACTCTCCCCTGAAAGTTTTAGCGGTGCAAACGGAAGGCTTTTGATCATAGGTCAAGAAATCAGCCCTCAACTACTTTTCCTGCGGAAAAAGATTTTTCTGAAAAAATCGCTAAACCGCGCGGTCAGAATTTCATCAAAAATCGGCCGTTTTCCACTTTGCTCAAAAATGGTGCCAAACTGATGCAAGCTCTCCCCTGAAAGGTTTGGCGTTGGAAAGGGAATAATTTTTCTGAAAAAAATCCCTAAGCCGCGCGGTCACAATTTCATCAAAAATCGGTCGTTTTCCACTTAGCTCAGAAATGGTGCCACACTGTTCCAAACTCTCTCCTGAAAGTTCTGGCGGTGCAAACGGAAGGCTTTTGATCATAGGTCATGAAATCAGCCATCAACTGCTTTTCCTGCGGAAAAAGATTTTTCTGAAAATATCGCTAAGCCGCGCGGTCACAATTTCATCAAAAATCGTTTTCCACTTTGCTCAAAAATGGTGCCAAACTGTTGCAAACTTTCCACTGAAAGGTCTGGCGGTGGAAAGGGAATATTTTTTCTGAAAAAAATCCCTAAGCCGCGCGGTCACAATTTCATCAAAAATCGGCCGTTTTCCACTTTGCTCAGAAATGGTGCCAAACTGTTGCAAACTCTCCCCTGAAAGTTTTGGCGGTGCAAACGGAAGGATTTTTCTGAAAAAAAATCCCTAAGCCGCGCGGTCACAATTTCATCAAAAATCAGCCATTTTCCACTTTCGTAAAAAATGGTGCCAAACTGCTGCAAACTCTCCCCTGAAAGTTGTCGCGGTGCAAACGGAAGGCTTTTGATCATAGGTCAAGAAATCAACCCTCAACTACTTTTCCTACGGAAAAAGATTTTTCTGGAAAAATCGCTAAACCGCGTGGTCAGAATTTCATCAAAAATCGGCCGTTTTCCACTTTGCTCAAAAATGGTGCCACACTGTTCCAAACTCTCCCCTGAAAGTTCTGGCGGTGCAAACGGAAGGCTTTTGTTCATAGGTCAAGAAATCAGCCCTCAACTACTCCAGCTGTGGAAAAAGATTTTTCTGAAAAAATCGCTAAGCCGCGCGGTCACAATTTCATCAAAAATCAGCCATTTTCCACTTTGCTCAAAAATGGTGCCAAACTGTTGCAAACTCTCCCCTGAAAGGTTTGGCGGTGGAAAGGGAAGGATTTTTCTGAAAAAAATCCGTAAGCCGCGCGGTCACAATTTCATCAAAAATCGGCCGTTTTCCACTTTTCTCAAAAATGGTGCCCAACTGCTGCAAACTCTCCCCTGAAAGTTTTAGCGGTGCAAACGGAAGGCTTTTGATCATAGGTCAAGAAATCAGCCCTCAACTACTTTTCCTGCGGAAAAAGATTTTTCTGAAAAAATCGCTAAACCGCGCGGTCAGAATTTCATCAAAAATCGGCCGTTTTCCACTTTGCTCAAAAATGGTGCCAAACTGATGCAAGCTCTCCCCTGAAAGGTTTGGCGTTGGAAAGGGAATAATTTTTCTGAAAAAAATCCCTAAGCCGCGCGGTCACAATTTCATCAAAAATCGGTCGTTTTCCACTTAGCTCAGAAATGGTGCCACACTGTTCCAAACTCTCTCCTGAAAGTTCTGGCGGTGCAAACGGAAGGCTTTTGATCATAGGTCATGAAATCAGCCATCAACTGCTTTTCCTGCGGAAAAAGATTTTTCTGAAAATATCGCTAAGCCGCGCGGTCACAATTTCATCAAAAATCGTTTTCCACTTTGCTCAAAAATGGTGCCAAACTGTTGCAAACTTTCCACTGAAAGGTCTGGCGGTGGAAAGGGAATATTTTTTCTGAAAAAAATCCCTAAGCCGCGCGGTCACAATTTCATCAAAAATCGGCCGTTTTCCACTTTGCTCAGAAATGGTGCCAAACTGTTGCAAACTCTCCCCTGAAAGTTTTGGCGATGCAAACGGAAGGATTTTTCTGAAAAAAAATCCCTAAGCCGCGCGGTCACAATTTCATCAAAAATCGGCCGTTTTCCACTTTGCTCAGAAATGGTGCCAAACTGTTGCAAACTCTCCCCTGAAAGTTTTGGCGGTGCAAACGGAAGGATTTTTCTGAAAAAAAATCCCTAAGCCGCGCGGTCACAATTTCATCAAAAATCAGCCATTTTCCACTTTCCTAAAAAATGGTGCCAAACTGCTGCAAACTCTCCCCTGAAAGTTCTGGCGGTGCAAACAGAAGGATTTTTCTGGAAAAAAATCCCTAAGCCGCGCGGTCACAATTTCATCAAAAATCAGCCATTTTCCACTTTCGTAAAAAATGGTGCCAAACTGCTGCAAACTCTCCCCTGAAAGTTGTCGCGGTGCAAACGGAAGGCTTTTGATCATAGGTCAAGAAATCAACCCTCAACTACTTTTCCTACGGAAAAAGATTTTTCTGAAAAAATCGCTAAACCGCGTGGTCAGAATTTCATCAAAAATCGGCCGTTTTCCACTTTGCTCAAAAATGGTGCCACACTGTTCCAAACTCTCCCCTGAAAGTTCTGGCGGTGCAAACGGAAGGCTTTTGTTCATAGGTCAAGAAATCAGCCCTCAACTACTCCAGCTGTGGAAAAAGATTTTTCTGAAAAAATCGCTAAGCCGCGCGGTCACAATTTCATCAAAAATCAGCCATTTTCCACTTTGCTCAAAAATGGTGCCAAACTGTTGCAAACTCTCCCCTGAAAGGTTTGGCGGTGGAAAGGGAAGGATTTTTCTGAAAAAAATCCGTAAGCCGCGCGGTCACAATTTCATCAAAAATCGGCCGTTTTCCACTTTTCTCAAAAATGGTTCCAAACTGCTGCAAACTCTCCCCTGAAAGTTCTGGTGGTGCAAACGGAAGGCTTTTGATCATAGGCCAAGAAATCAGCCCTCAACTACTTTTCCTGCAGAAAAAGATTTTTCTGAAAAAATCGATAAGCCGCGCGGTCAGAATTTCATCAAAAATCGGCCGTTTTCCACTTTGCTCAAAAATGGTGCCAAACTGTTGCAAACTCTCCCCTGAAAGGTTTGGCGGTGGAAAGGGAATAATTTTTCTGAAAAAAATCCCTAAGCCGCGCGGTCACAATTTCATCAAAAATAAGCCATTTTCCACTTTGCTCAGAAATGGTGCCACACTGTTCCATACTCTCCCCTGAAAGTTCTGGCGGTGCAAACGGAAGGCTTTTGATCATAGGTCAAGAAATCAGCCCTCAACTACTTTTCCGGCGGAAAAAGATTTTTCTGAAAAAATCCCTAAGCCGCGCGGTCAGAATTTCATCAAAAATCGGCCGTTTTCCACTTTGCTCAAAAATGGTGCCAAACTGTTGCAAACTCGCTCCTGAAAGGTTTGGCGGTGAAAGGGAATAATTTTTCTGAAAAAAATCCCTAAGCCGCGCGGTCACAATTTCATAAAAAATTGGCCGTTTTCCACTTTGCTCAGAAATGGTGCCACACAGTTCCAAACTCTCCCCTGAAAGTTTTGGCGGTGCAAACGGAAGGATTTTTCTGAAAAAAAATCCCTAAGCCGCGCGGTCACAATTTCATCAAAAATAAGCCATTTTCCACTTTCCTAAAAAATGGTGCAAAACTGCTGCAAACTCTCCCCTGAAGGTTTTGGCGGTGCAAACGGAAGGTTTTTGATCATAGGCCAAGAAATCAGCCCTCAACTACTCCAGCTGTGGAAAAAGATTTTTCTGAAAAAATCCCTAAGCCGCGCGGTCACAATTTCATCAAAAATCAGCCATTTTCCACTTTGCTAAAAAATGGTGCCAAACTGCTGCAAACTCTCCCCTGAAAGGTTTGGCGGTGGAAATGGAAGGAATTTTTCTGAAAAAAATCCCTAAGCCGCGCCGTCACAATTTCATCAAAAATCGGCCGTTTTCCACTTTTCTCAAAAATGGTGCCAAACTGCTGCAAACTCTCCCCTGAAAGTTCTGGCGGTGCAAACGGAAGGCTTTTGATCATAGGTCAAGCAATCAGCCCTCAACTACTCCAGCTGTGGAAAAAGATTTTTCTGAAAAAATCCCTAAGTCGCGCGGTCACAATTTCATCAAAAATCGGCCATTTTCCACTTGGCTCAGAAATGGTTCCAAACTCTCCCCTGAAAGTTTTGGCGGTGCAAACGGAAGGATTTTTCTGAAAAAAAATCCCTAAGCCGCGCGGTCACAATTTCATCAAAAATCAGCCATTTTCCACTTTGCTAAAAAATGGTGCCAAACTGCTGCAAACTCTCCCCTGAAAGGTTTGGCGGTGGAAACGGAAGGATTTTTCTGAAAAAAATCCCTAAGCCGCGCGGTCACAATTTCATCAAAAATCGGCCGTTTTCCACTTTTCTCAAAAATGGTGCCAAACTGCTGCAAACTCTCCCCTGAAAGTTCTGGCGGTGCAAACGGAAGGCTTTTGATCATAGGTCAAGAAATCAGCCCTCAACTACTTTTCCTGCGGAAAAAGATTTTTCTGAAAAAATCGCTAAGCCGCGCGGTCAGAATTTCATCAAAAATCGGCCGTTTTCCACTTTGCTCAGAAATGGTGCCACACTGTTCCATACTCTCCCCTGAAAGTTCTGGCGGTGCAAACGGAAGGCTTTTGATCATAGGTCAAGAAATCAGCCCTCAACTACTTTTCCTGCGGAAAAAGATTTTTCTGAAAAAATCGCTAAGCCGCGCGGTCAGAATTTCATCAAAAATCGGCCGTTTTCCACTTTGCTCAAAAATGGTGCCAAACTGTTGCAAACTCTCCCCTGAAAGGTTTGGCGGTGGAAAGGGAATAATTTTTCTGAAAAAAATCCCTAAGCCGCGCGGTCACAATTTCATCAAAAATCGGCCGTTTTCCACTTTGCTCAGAAATGGTGCCACACTGTTCCATACTCTCCCCTGAAAGTTCTGGCGGTGCAAACGGAAGGCTTTTGATCATAGGTCAAGAAATCAGCCCTCAACTACTTTTCCTGCGGAAAAAGATTTTTCTGAAAAAATCGCTAAGCCGCGCGGTCAGAATTTCATCAAAAATCGGCCGTTTTCCACTTTGCTCAGAAATGGTGCCACACTGTTCCATACTCTCCCCTGAAAGTTCTGGCGGTGCAAACGGAAGGCTTTTGATCATAGGTCAAGAAATCAGCCCTCAACTACTTTTCCTGCGGAAAAAGATTTTTCTGAAAAAATCGCTAAGCCGCGCGGTCACAATTTCATCAAAAATCGGCCGTTTTCCACTTTGCTCAAAAATGGTGCCAAACTGTTGCAAACTCTCCCCTGAAAGGTTTGGCGGTGGAAAGGGAATAATTTTTCTGAAAAAAATCCCTAAGCCGCGCGGTCACAATTTCATCAAAAATCGGCCGTTTTCCACTTTGCTCAGAAATGGTGCCACACTGTTCCATACTCTCCCCTGAAAGTTCTGGCGGTGCAAACGGAAGGCTTTTGGTCATAGGTCAAGAAATCAGCCCTCAACTACTTTTCCTGCGGAAAAAGATTTTTCTGAAAAAATCGCTAAGCCGCGCGGTCAGAATTTCATCAAAAATCGGCCGTTTTCCA
Organism: Podarcis tiliguerta; assembly: GCF_965153285.1. Classification (NCBI taxonomy): domain Eukaryota; kingdom Metazoa; phylum Chordata; class Lepidosauria; order Squamata; family Lacertidae; genus Podarcis; species Podarcis tiliguerta. The sequence continues at coordinate 69,373,402 of NC_139540.1, forward strand.
CTTTGCTCAAAAATGGTGCCAAACTGTTGCAAACTCTCCCCTGAAAGGTTTGGCGGTGGAAAGGGAATAATTTTTCTGAAAAAAATCCCTAAGCCGCGCGGTCACAATTTCATCAAAAATCGGCCGTTTTCCACTTTGCTCAGAAATGGTGCCACACTGTTCCATACTCTCCCCTGAAAGTTCTGGCGGTGCAAACGGAAGGCTTTTGATCATAGGTCAAGAAATCAGCCCTCAACTACTTTTCCTGCGGAAAAAGATTTTTCTGAAAAAATCGCTAAGCCGCGCGGTCAGAATTTCATCAAAAATCGGCCGTTTTCCACTTTGCTCAGAAATGGTGCCACACTGTTCCATACTCTCCCCTGAAAGTTCTGGCGGTGCAAACGGAAGGCTTTTGATCATAGGTCAAGAAATCAGCCCTCAATTACTTTTCCTGCGGAAAAAGATTTTTCTGAAAAAATCGCTAAGCCGCGCGGTCAGAATTTCATCAAAAATCGGCCGTTTTCCACTTTGCTCAAAAATGGTGCCAAACTGTTGCAAACTCGCTCCTGAAAGGTTTGGCGGTGGAAACGGAAGGATTTTTCTGAAAAAAATCCCTAAGCCGCGCGGTCACAATTTCATCAAAAATCGGCCGTTTTCCACTTTTCTCAAAAATGGTGCCCAACTGCTGCAAACTCTCCCCTGAAAGTTTTAGCGGTGCAAACGGAAGGCTTTTGATCATAGGTCAAGAAATCAGCCCTCAACTACTTTTCCTGCGGAAAAAGATTTTTCTGAAAAAATCGCTAAACCGCGCGGTCAGAATTTCATCAAAAATCGGCCGTTTTCCACTTTGCTCAAAAATGGTGCCAAACTGATGCAAGCTCTCCCCTGAAAGGTTTGGCGTTGGAAAGGGAATAATTTTTCTGAAAAAAATCCCTAAGCCGCGCGGTCACAATTTCATCAAAAATCGGTCGTTTTCCACTTAGCTCAGAAATGGTGCCACACTGTTCCAAACTCTCTCCTGAAAGTTCTGGCGGTGCAAACGGAAGGCTTTTGATCATAGGTCATGAAATCAGCCATCAACTGCTTTTCCTGCGGAAAAAGATTTTTCTGAAAATATCGCTAAGCCGCGCGGTCACAATTTCATCAAAAATCGTTTTCCACTTTGCTCAAAAATGGTGCCAAACTGTTGCAAACTTTCCACTGAAAGGTCTGGCGGTGGAAAGGGAATATTTTTTCTGAAAAAAATCCCTAAGCCGCGCGGTCACAATTTCATCAAAAATCGGCCGTTTTCCACTTTGCTCAGAAATGGTGCCAAACTGTTGCAAACTCTCCCCTGAAAGTTTTGGCGATGCAAACGGAAGGATTTTTCTGAAAAAAAATCCCTAAGCCGCGCGGTCACAATTTCATCAAAAATCGGCCGTTTTCCACTTTGCTCAGAAATGGTGCCAAACTGTTGCAAACTCTCCCCTGAAAGTTTTGGCGGTGCAAACGGAAGGATTTTTCTGAAAAAAAATCCCTAAGCCGCGCGGTCACAATTTCATCAAAAATCAGCCATTTTCCACTTTCCTAAAAAATGGTGCCAAACTGCTGCAAACTCTCCCCTGAAAGTTCTGGCGGTGCAAACAGAAGGATTTTTCTGGAAAAAAATCCCTAAGCCGCGCGGTCACAATTTCATCAAAAATCAGCCATTTTCCACTTTCGTAAAAAATGGTGCCAAACTGCTGCAAACTCTCCCCTGAAAGTTGTCGCGGTGCAAACGGAAGGCTTTTGATCATAGGTCAAGAAATCAACCCTCAACTACTTTTCCTACGGAAAAAGATTTTTCTGAAAAAATCGCTAAACCGCGTGGTCAGAATTTCATCAAAAATCGGCCGTTTTCCACTTTGCTCAAAAATGGTGCCACACTGTTCCAAACTCTCCCCTGAAAGTTCTGGCGGTGCAAACGGAAGGCTTTTGTTCATAGGTCAAGAAATCAGCCCTCAACTACTCCAGCTGTGGAAAAAGATTTTTCTGAAAAAATCGCTAAGCCGCGCGGTCACAATTTCATCAAAAATCAGCCATTTTCCACTTTGCTCAAAAATGGTGCCAAACTGTTGCAAACTCTCCCCTGAAAGGTTTGGCGGTGGAAAGGGAAGGATTTTTCTGAAAAAAATCCGTAAGCCGCGCGGTCACAATTTCATCAAAAATCGGCCGTTTTCCACTTTTCTCAAAAATGGTGCCCAACTGCTGCAAACTCTCCCCTGAAAGTTTTAGCGGTGCAAACGGAAGGCTTTTGATCATAGGTCAAGAAATCAGCCCTCAACTACTTTTCCTGCGGAAAAAGATTTTTCTGAAAAAATCGCTAAACCGCGCGGTCAGAATTTCATCAAAAATCGGCCGTTTTCCACTTTGCTCAAAAATGGTGCCAAACTGATGCAAGCTCTCCCCTGAAAGGTTTGGCGTTGGAAAGGGAATAATTTTTCTGAAAAAAATCCCTAAGCCGCGCGGTCACAATTTCATCAAAAATCGGTCGTTTTCCACTTAGCTCAGAAATGGTGCCACACTGTTCCAAACTCTCTCCTGAAAGTTCTGGCGGTGCAAACGGAAGGCTTTTGATCATAGGTCATGAAATCAGCCATCAACTGCTTTTCCTGCGGAAAAAGATTTTTCTGAAAATATCGCTAAGCCGCGCGGTCACAATTTCATCAAAAATCGTTTTCCACTTTGCTCAAAAATGGTGCCAAACTGTTGCAAACTTTCCACTGAAAGGTCTGGCGGTGGAAAGGGAATATTTTTTCTGAAAAAAATCCCTAAGCCGCGCGGTCACAATTTCATCAAAAATCGGCCGTTTTCCACTTTGCTCAGAAATGGTGCCAAACTGTTGCAAACTCTCCCCTGAAAGTTTTGGCGGTGCAAACGGAAGGATTTTTCTGAAAAAAAATCCCTAAGCCGCGCGGTCACAATTTCATCAAAAATCAGCCATTTTCCACTTTCGTAAAAAATGGTGCCAAACTGCTGCAAACTCTCCCCTGAAAGTTGTCGCGGTGCAAACGGAAGGCTTTTGATCATAGGTCAAGAAATCAACCCTCAACTACTTTTCCTACGGAAAAAGATTTTTCTGAAAAAATCGCTAAACCGCGTGGTCAGAATTTCATCAAAAATCGGCCGTTTTCCACTTTGCTCAAAAATGGTGCCACACTGTTCCAAACTCTCCCCTGAAAGTTCTGGCGGTGCAAACGGAAGGCTTTTGTTCATAGGTCAAGAAATCAGCCCTCAACTACTCCAGCTGTGGAAAAAGATTTTTCTGAAAAAATCGCTAAGCCGCGCGGTCACAATTTCATCAAAAATCAGCCATTTTCCACTTTGCTCAAAAATGGTGCCAAACTGTTGCAAACTCTCCCCTGAAAGGTTTGGCGGTGGAAAGGGAAGGATTTTTCTGAAAAAAATCCGTAAGCCGCGCGGTCACAATTTCATCAAAAATCGGCCGTTTTCCACTTTTCTCAAAAATGGTGCCCAACTGCTGCAAACTCTCCCCTGAAAGTTTTAGCGGTGCAAACGGAAGGCTTTTGATCATAGGTCAAGAAATCAGCCCTCAACTACTTTTCCTGCGGAAAAAGATTTTTCTGAAAAAATCGCTAAACCGCGCGGTCAGAATTTCATCAAAAATCGGCCGTTTTCCACTTTGCTCAAAAATGGTGCCAAACTGATGCAAGCTCTCCCCTGAAAGGTTTGGCGTTGGAAAGGGAATAATTTTTCTGAAAAAAATCCCTAAGCCGCGCGGTCACAATTTCATCAAAAATCGGTCGTTTTCCACTTAGCTCAGAAATGGTGCCACACTGTTCCAAACTCTCTCCTGAAAGTTCTGGCGGTGCAAACGGAAGGCTTTTGATCATAGGTCATGAAATCAGCCATCAACTGCTTTTCCTGCGGAAAAAGATTTTTCTGAAAATATCGCTAAGCCGCGCGGTCACAATTTCATCAAAAATCGTTTTCCACTTTGCTCAAAAATGGTGCCAAACTGTTGCAAACTTTCCACTGAAAGGTCTGGCGGTGGAAAGGGAATATTTTTTCTGAAAAAAATCCCTAAGCCGCGCGGTCACAATTTCATCAAAAATCGGCCGTTTTCCACTTTGCTCAGAAATGGTGCCAAACTGTTGCAAACTCTCCCCTGAAAGTTTTGGCGATGCAAACGGAAGGATTTTTCTGAAAAAAAATCCCTAAGCCGCGCGGTCACAATTTCATCAAAAATCGGCCGTTTTCCACTTTGCTCAGAAATGGTGCCAAACTGTTGCAAACTCTCCCCTGAAAGTTTTGGCGGTGCAAACGGAAGGATTTTTCTGAAAAAAAATCCCTAAGCCGCGCGGTCACAATTTCATCAAAAATCAGCCATTTTCCACTTTCCTAAAAAATGGTGCCAAACTGCTGCAAACTCTCCCCTGAAAGTTCTGGCGGTGCAAACAGAAGGATTTTTCTGGAAAAAAATCCCTAAGCCGCGCGGTCACAATTTCATCAAAAATCAGCCATTTTCCACTTTCGTAAAAAATGGTGCCAAACTGCTGCAAACTCTCCCCTGAAAGTTGTCGCGGTGCAAACGGAAGGCTTTTGATCATAGGTCAAGAAATCAACCCTCAACTACTTTTCCTACGGAAAAAGATTTTTCTGAAAAAATCGCTAAACCGCGTGGTCAGAATTTCATCAAAAATCGGCCGTTTTCCACTTTGCTCAAAAATGGTGCCACACTGTTCCAAACTCTCCCCTGAAAGTTCTGGCGGTGCAAACGGAAGGCTTTTGTTCATAGGTCAAGAAATCAGCCCTCAACTACTCCAGCTGTGGAAAAAGATTTTTCTGAAAAAATCGCTAAGCCGCGCGGTCACAATTTCATCAAAAATCAGCCATTTTCCACTTTGCTCAAAAATGGTGCCAAACTGTTGCAAACTCTCCCCTGAAAGGTTTGGCGGTGGAAAGGGAAGGATTTTTCTGAACAAAATCCGTAAGCCGCGCGGTCACAATTTCATCAAAAATCGGCCGTTTTCCACTTTTCTCAAAAATGGTTCCAAACTGCTGCAAACTCTCCCCTGAAAGTTCTGGTGGTGCAAACGGAAGGCTTTTGATCATAGGCCAAGAAATCAGCCCTCAACTACTTTTCCTGCAGAAAAAGATTTTTCTGAAAAAATCGATAAGCCGCGCGGTCAGAATTTCATCAAAAATCGGCCGTTTTCCACTTTGCTCAAAAATGGTGCCAAACTGTTGCAAACTCTCCCCTGAAAGGTTTGGCGGTGGAAAGGGAATAATTTTTCTGAAAAAAATCCCTAAGCCGCGCGGTCACAATTTCATCAAAAATAAGCCATTTTCCACTTTGCTCAGAAATGGTGCCACACTGTTCCATACTCTCCCCTGAAAGTTCTGGCGGTGCAAACGGAAGGCTTTTGATCATAGGTCAAGAAATCAGCCCTCAACTACTTTTCCGGCGGAAAAAGATTTTTCTGAAAAAATCCCTAAGCCGCGCGGTCAGAATTTCATCAAAAATCGGCCGTTTTCCACTTTGCTCAAAAATGGTGCCAAACTGTTGCAAACTCGCTCCTGAAAGGTTTGGCGGTGAAAGGGAATAATTTTTCTGAAAAAAATCCCTAAGCCGCGCGGTCACAATTTCATAAAAAATTGGCCGTTTTCCACTTTGCTCAGAAATGGTGCCACACAGTTCCAAACTCTCCCCTGAAAGTTTTGGCGGTGCAAACGGAAGGATTTTTCTGAAAAAAAATCCCTAAGCCGCGCGGTCACAATTTCATCAAAAATAAGCCATTTTCCACTTTCCTAAAAAATGGTGCAAAACTGCTGCAAACTCTCCCCTGAAGGTTTTGGCGGTGCAAACGGAAGGTTTTTGATCATAGGCCAAGAAATCAGCCCTCAACTACTCCAGCTGTGGAAAAAGATTTTTCTGAAAAAATCCCTAAGCCGCGCGGTCACAATTTCATCAAAAATCAGCCATTTTCCACTTTGCTAAAAAATGGTGCCAAACTGCTGCAAACTCTCCCCTGAAAGGTTTGGCGGTGGAAATGGAAGGAATTTTTCTGAAAAAAATCCCTAAGCCGCGCCGTCACAATTTCATCAAAAATCGGCCGTTTTCCACTTTTCTCAAAAATGGTGCCAAACTGCTGCAAACTCTCCCCTGAAAGTTCTGGCGGTGCAAACGGAAGGCTTTTGATCATAGGTCAAGCAATCAGCCCTCAACTACTCCAGCTGTGGAAAAAGATTTTTCTGAAAAAATCCCTAAGTCGCGCGGTCACAATTTCATCAAAAATCGGCCATTTTCCACTTGGCTCAGAAATGGTTCCAAACTCTCCCCTGAAAGTTTTGGCGGTGCAAACGGAAGGATTTTTCTGAAAAAAAATCCCTAAGCCGCGCGGTCACAATTTCATCAAAAATCAGCCATTTTCCACTTTGCTAAAAAATGGTGCCAAACTGCTGCAAACTCTCCCCTGAAAGGTTTGGCGGTGGAAACGGAAGGATTTTTCTGAAAAAAATCCCTAAGCCGCGCGGTCACAATTTCATCAAAAATCGGCCGTTTTCCACTTTTCTCAAAAATGGTGCCAAACTGCTGCAAACTCTCCCCTGAAAGTTCTGGCGGTGCAAACGGAAGGCTTTTGATCATAGGTCAAGAAATCAGCCCTCAACTACTTTTCCTGCGGAAAAAGATTTTTCTGAAAAAATCGCTAAGCCGCGCGGTCAGAATTTCATCAAAAATCGGCCGTTTTCCACTTTGCTCAGAAATGGTGCCACACTGTTCCATACTCTCCCCTGAAAGTTCTGGCGGTGCAAACGGAAGGCTTTTGATCATAGGTCAAGAAATCAGCCCTCAACTACTTTTCCTGCGGAAAAAGATTTTTCTGAAAAAATCGCTAAGCCGCGCGGTCAGAATTTCATCAAAAATCGGCCGTTTTCCACTTTGCTCAAAAATGGTGCCAAACTGTTGCAAACTCTCCCCTGAAAGGTTTGGCGGTGGAAAGGGAATAATTTTTCTGAAAAAAATCCCTAAGCCGCGCGGTCACAATTTCATCAAAAATCGGCCGTTTTCCACTTTGCTCAGAAATGGTGCCACACTGTTCCATACTCTCCCCTGAAAGTTCTGGCGGTGCAAACGGAAGGCTTTTGATCATAGGTCAAGAAATCAGCCCTCAACTACTTTTCCTGCGGAAAAAGATTTTTCTGAAAAAATCGCTAAGCCGCGCGGTCAGAATTTCATCAAAAATCGGCCGTTTTCCACTTTGCTCAGAAATGGTGCCACACTGTTCCATACTCTCCCCTGAAAGTTCTGGCGGTGCAAACGGAAGGCTTTTGATCATAGGTCAAGAAATCAGCCCTCAACTACTTTTCCTGCGGAAAAAGATTTTTCTGAAAAAATCGCTAAGCCGCGCGGTCACAATTTCATCAAAAATCGGCCGTTTTCCACTTTGCTCAAAAATGGTGCCAAACTGTTGCAAACTCTCCCCTGAAAGGTTTGGCGGTGGAAAGGGAATAATTTTTCTGAAAAAAATCCCTAAGCCGCGCGGTCACAATTTCATCAAAAATCGGCCGTTTTCCACTTTGCTCAGAAATGGTGCCACACTGTTCCATACTCTCCCCTGAAAGTTCTGGCGGTGCAAACGGAAGGCTTTTGGTCATAGGTCAAGAAATCAGCCCTCAACTACTTTTCCTGCGGAAAAAGATTTTTCTGAAAAAATCGCTAAGCCGCGCGGTCAGAATTTCATCAAAAATCGGCCGTTTTCCACTTTGCTCAAAAATGGTGCCAAACTGTTGCAAACTCTCCCCTGAAAGGTTTGGCGGTGGAAAGGGAATAATTTTTCTGAAAAAAATCCCTAAGCCGCGCGGTCACAATTTCATCAAAAATCGGCCGTTTTCCACTTTGCTCAGAAATGGTGCCACACTGTTCCATACTCTCCCCTGAAAGTTCTGGCGGTGCAAACGGAAGGCTTTTGATCATAGGTCAAGAAATCAGCCCTCAACTACTTTTCCTGCGGAAAAAGATTTTTCTGAAAAAATCGCTAAGCCGCGCGGTCAGAATTTCATCAAAAATCGGCCGTTTTCCACTTTGCTCAGAAATGGTGCCACACTGTTCCATACTCTCCCCTGAAAGTTCTGGCGGTGCAAACGGAAGGCTTTTGATCATAGGTCAAGAAATCAGCCCTCAACTACTTTTCCTGCGGAAAAAGATTTTTCTGAAAAAATCGCTAAGCCGCGCGGTCAGAATTTCATCAAAAATCGGCCGTTTTCCACTTTGCTCAAAAATGGTGCCAAACTGTTGCAAACTCGCTCCTGAAAGGTTTGGCGGTGGAAACGGAAGGATTTTTCTGAAAAAAATCCCTAAGCCGCGCGGTCACAATTTCATCAAAAATCGGCCGTTTTCCACTTTTCTCAAAAATGGTGCCCAACTGCTGCAAACTCTCCCCTGAAAGTTTTAGCGGTGCAAACGGAAGGCTTTTGATCATAGGTCAAGAAATCAGCCCTCAACTACTTTTCCTGCGGAAAAAGATTTTTCTGAAAAAATCGCTAAACCGCGCGGTCACAATTTCATCAAAAATCGTTTTCCACTTTGCTCAAAAATGGTGCCAAACTGTTGCAAACTTTCCACTGAAAGGTCTGGCGGTGGAAAGGGAATATTTTTTCTGAAAAAAATCCCTAAGCCGCGCGGTCACAATTTCATCAAAAATCGGCCGTTTTCCACTTTGCTCAGAAATGGTGCCAAACTGTTGCAAACTCTCCCCTGAAAGTTTTGGCGATGCAAACGGAAGGATTTTTCTGAAAAAAAATCCCTAAGCCGCGCGGTCACAATTTCATCAAAAATCGGCCGTTTTCCACTTTGCTCAGAAATGGTGCCAAACTGTTGCAAACTCTCCCCTGAAAGTTTTGGCGGTGCAAACGGAAGGATTTTTCTGAAAAAAAATCCCTAAGCCGCGCGGTCACAATTTCATCAAAAATCAGCCATTTTCCACTTTCCTAAAAAATGGTGCCAAACTGCTGCAAACTCTCCCCTGAAAGTTCTGGCGGTGCAAACAGAAGGATTTTTCTGGAAAAAAATCCCTAAGCCGCGCGGTCACAATTTCATCAAAAATCAGCCATTTTCCACTTTCGTAAAAAATGGTGCCAAACTGCTGCAAACTCTCCCCTGAAAGTTGTCGCGGTGCAAACGGAAGGCTTTTGATCATAGGTCAAGAAATCAACCCTCAACTACTTTTCCTACGGAAAAAGATTTTTCTGAAAAAATCGCTAAACCGCGTGGTCAGAATTTCATCAAAAATCGGCCGTTTTCCACTTTGCTCAAAAATGGTGCCACACTGTTCCAAACTCTCCCCTGAAAGTTCTGGCGGTGCAAACGGAAGGCTTTTGTTCATAGGTCAAGAAATCAGCCCTCAACTACTCCAGCTGTGGAAAAAGATTTTTCTGAAAAAATCGCTAAGCCGCGCGGTCACAATTTCATCAAAAATCAGCCATTTTCCACTTTGCTCAAAAATGGTGCCAAACTGTTGCAAACTCTCCCCTGAAAGGTTTGGCGGTGGAAAGGGAAGGATTTTTCTGAAAAAAATCCGTAAGCCGCGCGGTCACAATTTCATCAAAAATCGGCCGTTTTCCACTTTTCTCAAAAATGGTGCCCAACTGCTGCAAACTCTCCCCTGAAAGTTTTAGCGGTGCAAACGGAAGGCTTTTGATCATAGGTCAAGAAATCAGCCCTCAACTACTTTTCCTGCGGAAAAAGATTTTTCTGAAAAAATCGCTAAACCGCGCGGTCAGAATTTCATCAAAAATCGGCCGTTTTCCACTTTGCTCAAAAATGGTGCCAAACTGATGCAAGCTCTCCCCTGAAAGGTTTGGCGTTGGAAAGGGAATAATTTTTCTGAAAAAAATCCCTAAGCCGCGCGGTCACAATTTCATCAAAAATCGGTCGTTTTCCACTTAGCTCAGAAATGGTGCCACACTGTTCCAAACTCTCTCCTGAAAGTTCTGGCGGTGCAAACGGAAGGCTTTTGATCATAGGTCATGAAATCAGCCATCAACTGCTTTTCCTGCGGAAAAAGATTTTTCTGAAAATATCGCTAAGCCGCGCGGTCACAATTTCATCAAAAATCGTTTTCCACTTTGCTCAAAAATGGTGCCAAACTGTTGCAAACTTTCCACTGAAAGGTCTGGCGGTGGAAAGGGAATATTTTTTCTGAAAAAAATCCCTAAGCCGCGCGGTCACAATTTCATCAAAAATCGGCCGTTTTCCACTTTGCTCAGAAATGGTGCCAAACTGTTGCAAACTCTCCCCTGAAAGTTTTGGCGATGCAAACGGAAGGATTTTTCTGAAAAAAAATCCCTAAGCCGCGCGGTCACAATTTCATCAAAAATCGGCCGTTTTCCACTTTGCTCAGAAATGGTGCCAAACTGTTGCAAACTCTCCCCTGAAAGTTTTGGCGGTGCAAACGGAAGGATTTTTCTGAAAAAAAATCCCTAAGCCGCGCGGTCACAATTTCATCAAAAATCAGCCATTTTCCACTTTCCTAAAAAATGGTGCCAAACTGCTGCAAACTCTCCCCTGAAAGTTCTGGCGGTGCAAACAGAAGGATTTTTCTGGAAAAAAATCCCTAAGCCGCGCGGTCACAATTTCATCAAAAATCAGCCATTTTCCACTTTCGTAAAAAATGGTGCCAAACTGCTGCAAACTCTCCCCTGAAAGTTGTCGCGGTGCAAACGGAAGGCTTTTGATCATAGGTCAAGAAATCAACCCTCAACTACTTTTCCTACGGAAAAAGATTTTTCTGAAAAAATCGCTAAACCGCGTGGTCAGAATTTCATCAAAAATCGGCCGTTTTCCACTTTGCTCAAAAATGGTGCCACACTGTTCCAAACTCTCCCCTGAAAGTTCTGGCGGTGCAAACGGAAGGCTTTTGTTCATAGGTCAAGAAATCAGCCCTCAACTACTCCAGCTGTGGAAAAAGATTTTTCTGAAAAAATCGCTAAGCCGCGCGGTCACAATTTCATCAAAAATCAGCCATTTTCCACTTTGCTCAAAAATGGTGCCAAACTGTTGCAAACTCTCCCCTGAAAGGTTTGGCGGTGGAAAGGGAAGGATTTTTCTGAAAAAAATCCGTAAGCCGCGCGGTCACAATTTCATCAAAAATCGGCCGTTTTCCACTTTTCTCAAAAATGGTTCCAAACTGCTGCAAACTCTCCCCTGAAAGTTCTGGTGGTGCAAACGGAAGGCTTTTGATCATAGGCCAAGAAATCAGCCCTCAACTACTTTTCCTGCAGAAAAAGATTTTTCTGAAAAAATCGATAAGCCGCGCGGTCAGAATTTCATCAAAAATCGGCCGTTTTCCACTTTGCTCAAAAATGGTGCCAAACTGTTGCAAACTCTCCCCTGAAAGGTTTGGCGGTGGAAAGGGAATAATTTTTCTGAAAAAAATCCCTAAGCCGCGCGGTCACAATTTCATCAAAAATAAGCCATTTTCCACTTTGCTCAGAAATGGTGCCACACTGTTCCATACTCTCCCCTGAAAGTTCTGGCGGTGCAAACGGAAGGCTTTTGATCATAGGTCAAGAAATCAGCCCTCAACTACTTTTCCGGCGGAAAAAGATTTTTCTGAAAAAATCCCTAAGCCGCGCGGTCAGAATTTCATCAAAAATCGGCCGTTTTCCACTTTGCTCAAAAATGGTGCCAAACTGTTGCAAACTCGCTCCTGAAAGGTTTGGCGGTGAAAGGGAATAATTTTTCTGAAAAAAATCCCTAAGCCGCGCGGTCACAATTTCATAAAAAATTGGCCGTTTTCCACTTTGCTCAGAAATGGTGCCACACAGTTCCAAACTCTCCCCTGAAAGTTTTGGCGGTGCAAACGGAAGGATTTTTCTGAAAAAAAATCCCTAAGCCGCGCGGTCACAATTTCATCAAAAATAAGCCATTTTCCACTTTCCTAAAAAATGGTGCAAAACTGCTGCAAACTCTCCCCTGAAGGTTTTGGCGGTGCAAACGGAAGGTTTTTGATCATAGGCCAAGAAATCAGCCCTCAACTACTCCAGCTGTGGAAAAAGATTTTTCTGAAAAAATCCCTAAGCCGCGCGGTCACAATTTCATCAAAAATCAGCCATTTTCCACTTTGCTAAAAAATGGTGCCAAACTGCTGCAAACTCTCCCCTGAAAGGTTTGGCGGTGGAAATGGAAGGAATTTTTCTGAAAAAAATCCCTAAGCCGCGCCGTCACAATTTCATCAAAAATCGGCCGTTTTCCACTTTTCTCAAAAATGGTGCCAAACTGCTGCAAACTCTCCCCTGAAAGTTCTGGCGGTGCAAACGGAAGGCTTTTGATCATAGGTCAAGCAATCAGCCCTCAACTACTCCAGCTGTGGAAAAAGATTTTTCTGAAAAAATCCCTAAGTCGCGCGGTCACAATTTCATCAAAAATCGGCCATTTTCCACTTGGCTCAGAAATGGTTCCAAACTCTCCCCTGAAAGTTTTGGCGGTGCAAACGGAAGGATTTTTCTGAAAAAAAATCCCTAAGCCGCGCGGTCACAATTTCATCAAAAATCAGCCATTTTCCACTTTGCTAAAAAATGGTGCCAAACTGCTGCAAACTCTCCCCTGAAAGGTTTGGCGGTGGAAACGGAAGGATTTTTCTGAAAAAAATCCCTAAGCCGCGCGGTCACAATTTCATCAAAAATCGGCCGTTTTCCACTTTTCTCAAAAATGGTGCCAAACTGCTGCAAACTCTCCCCTGAAAGTTCTGGCGGTGCAAACGGAAGGCTTTTGATCATAGGTCAAGAAATCAGCCCTCAACTACTTTTCCTGCGGAAAAAGATTTTTCTGAAAAAATCGCTAAGCCGCGCGGTCACAATTTCATCAAAAATCGGCCGTTTTCCACTTTGCTCAGAAATGGTGCCACACTGTTCCATACTCTCCCCTGAAAGTTCTGGCGGTGCAAACGGAAGGCTTTTGATCATAGGTCAAGAAATCAGCCCTCAACTACTTTTCCTGCGGAAAAAGATTTTTCTGAAAAAATCGCTAAGCCGCGCGGTCACAATTTCATCAAAAATCGGCCGTTTTCCACTTTGCTCAAAAATGGTGCCAAACTGTTGCAAACTCTCCCCTAAAAGGTTTGGCGGTGGAAAGGGAATAATTTTTCTGAAAAAAATCCATAAGCCGCGCGGTCACAATTTCATCAAAAATCGGCCGTTTTCCACTTTGCTCAGAAATGGTGGCACACTGTTCCAAACTCTCCCCTGAAAGTTTTGGCGGTGCAAACGGAAGGCTTTTGATCATAGGTCAAGAAATCAGCCCTCAACTACTTTTCCTGCGGAAAAAGATTTTTCTGAAAAAATCGCTAAGCCGCGCGGTCAGAATTTCATCAAAAATCGGCCGTTTTCCACTTTGCTCAAAAATGGTGCCAAACTGTTGCAAACTCGCTCCTGAAAGGTTTGGCGGTGGAAACGGAAGGATTTTTCTGAAAAAAATCCCTAAGCCGCGCGGTCACAATTTCATCAAAAATCGGCCGTTTTCCACTTTTCTCAAAAATGGTGCCCAACTGCTGCAAACTCTCCCCTGAAAGTTTTAGCGGTGCAAACGGAAGGATTTTTCTGAAAAAAAATCCCTAAGCCGCGCGGTCACAATTTCATCAAAAATCAGCCATTTTCCACTTTCCTAAAAAATGGTGCCAAACTGCTGAAAACTCTCCCCTGAAAATTTTGGCGGTGCAAACGGAAGGTTTTTGATCATAGGCCAAGAAATCAGCCCTCAACTACTCCAGCTGTGGAAAAAGATTTTTCTGAAAAAATCCCTAAGCCGCGCGGTCACAATTTCATAAAAAATCAGCCATTTTCCACTTTGCTAAAAAATGGTGCCAAACTGCTGCAAACTCTCCCCTGAAAGGTTTGGAGGTGGAAACAGAAGGATTTTTCTGAAAAAAATCCCTAAGCCGCGCGGCCACAATTTCATCAAAAATCGGCCGTTTTCCACTTTGCTCAAAAATGGTGCCCAACTGCTGCAAACTCTCCCCTGAAAGTTCTGGCGGTGCAAACGGAAGGCTTTTGATCATAGGTCCAGAAATCAGCCATCAACTACTTTTCCTGCGGAAAAAGATTTTTCTGAAAAAATCGCTAATCCACGCGGTCAGAATTTCATCAAAAATCGGCCGTTTTCCACTTTGCTCAAAAATGGTGCCAAACTGTTGCAAACTCGCTCCTGAAAGGTTTGGCGGTGGAAACGGAAGGATTTTTCTGAAAAAAAATCCCTAAGCCGCGCGGTCACAATTTCATCAAAAATCGGCCGTTTTCCACTTTGCTCAAAAATGGTGCCCAACTGCTGCAAACTCTCCCCTGAAAGTTCTGGCGGTGCAAACGGAAGGCTTTTGATCATAGGTCAAGAAATCAGCCCTCAACTACTCCAGCTGTGGAAAAAGATTTTTCTGAAAAAATCCCTAAGCCGCGCGGTCACAATTTCATCAAAAATCAGCCATTTTCCACTTTGCTAAAAAATGGTGCCAAACTGCTGCAAACTCTCCCCTGAAAGGTTTGGCGGTGGAAATGGAAGGAATTTTTCTGAAAAAAATCCCTAAGCCGCGCGGTCACAATTTCATCAAAAATCGGCCGTTTTCCACTTTTCTCAAAAATGGTGCCAAACTGCTGCAAACTCTCCCCTGAAAGTTCTGGCGGTGCAAACGGAAGGCTTTTGATCATAGGTCAAGCAATCAGCCCTCAACTACTCCAGCTGTGGAAAAAGATTTTTCTGAAAAAATCCCTAAGTCGCGCGGTCACAATTTCATCAAAAATCGGCCATTTTCCACTTGGCTCAGAAATGGTTCCAAACTCTCCCCTGAAAGTTTTGGCGGTGAAAACGGAAGGATTTTTCTGAAAAAAAATCCCTAAGCCGCGCGGTCACAATTTCATCAAAAATCAGCCATTTTCCACTTTGCTAAAAAATGGTGCCAAACTGCTGCAAACTCTCCCCTGAAAGGTTTGGCGGTGGAAACGGAAGGATTTTTCTGAAAAAAATCCCTAAGCCGCGCGGTCACAATTTCATCAAAAATCGGCCGTTTTCCACTTTTCTCAAAAATGGTGCCAAACTGCTGCAAACTCTCCCCTGAAAGTTCTGGCGGTGCAAACGGAAGGCTTTTGATCATAGGTCAAGAAATCAGCCCTCAACTACTTTTCCTGCGGAAAAAGATTTTTCTGAAAAAATCGCTAAGCCGCGCGGTCACAATTTCATCAAAAATCGGCCGTTTTCCACTTTGCTCAGAAATGGTGCCACACTGTTCCATACTCTCCCCTGAAAGTTCTGGCGGTGCAAACGGAAGGCTTTTGATCATAGGTCAAGAAATCAGCCCTCAACTACTTTTCCTGCGGAAAAAGATTTTTCTGAAAAAATCGCTAAGCCGCGCGGTCACAATTTCATCAAAAATCGGCGTTTTTCCACTTTGGTCAAAAATGGTGCCAAACTGTTGCAAACTCTCCCCTAAAAGGTTTGGCGGTGGAAAGGGAATAATTTTTCTGAAAAAAATCCATAAGCCGCGCGGTCACAATTTCATCAAAAATCGGCCGTTTTCCACTTTGCTCAGAAATGGTGGCACACTGTTCCAAACTCTCCCCTGAAAGTTTTGGCGGTGCAAACGGAAGGATTTTTCTGAAAAAAAATCCCTAAGCCGCGCGGTCACCATTTCATCAAAAATCAGCCATTTTCCACTTTCCTAAAAAATGGTGCCAAACTGCTGGAAACTCTCCCCTGAAAGTTTTGGCGGTGCAAACGGAAGGTTTTTGATCATAGGCCAAGAAATCAGCCCTCAACTACTCCAGCTGTGGAAAAAGATTTTTCTGAAAAAATCCCTAAGCCGCGCGGTCACAATTTCATCAAAAATCAGCCATTTTCCACTTTGCTCAGAAAAGGTGCCACACTGTTCCATACTCTCCCCTGAAAGTTCTGGCGGTGCAAACGGAAGGCTTTTGATCATAGGTCAAGAAATCAGCCCTCAACTACTTTTCCTGCGGAAAAAGATTTTTCTGAAAAAATCGCTAAGCCGCGCGGTCAGAATTTCATCAAAAATCGGCCGTTTTCCACTTTGCTCAGAAATGGTGCCACACTGTTCCAAACTCTCCCCTGAAAGTTTTGGCGGTGCAAACGGAAGGATTTTTCTGAAAAAAAATCCCTAAGCCGCGCGGTCACAATTTCATCAAAAATCAGCCATTTTCCACTTTGCTAAAAAATGGTGCCAAACTGCTGCAAACTCTCCCCTGAAAGGTTTGGCGGTGGAAACGGAAGGATTTTTCTGAAAAAAATCCCTAAGCCGCGCGGTCACAATTTCATCAAAAATCGGCCGTTTTCCATTTTTCTCAAAAATGGTGCCAAACTGCTGGAAACTCTCCCCTGAAAGTTTTGGCGGTTCAAACGGAAGGTTTTTGATCATAGGCCAAGAAATCAGCCCTCAACTACTCCAGCTGTGGAAAAAGATTTTTCTGAAAAAATCCCTAAGCCGCGCGGTCACAATTTCATCAAAAATCAGCCATTTTCCACTTTGCTAAAAAAATGGTGCCAAACTGCTGCAAACTCTCCCCTGAAAGGTTAGGCGGTGGAAACAGAAGGATTTTTCTGAAAAAAATCCCTAAGCCGCGCGGTCACAATTTCATCAAAAATCGGCCGTTTTCCATTTTTCTCAAAAATGGTGCCAAACTGCTGCAAACTCTCCCCTGAAAGTTCTGGCGGTGCAAAGGGAAGGCTTTTGATCATAGGTCAAGAAATCAGCCCTCAACTACTTTTCCTGCGGAAAAAGATTTTTCTGAAAAAATCGCTAAGCCGCGCGGTCACAATTTCATCAAAAATCGGCCGTTTTCCACTTTGCTCAAAAATGGTGCCAAACTGTTGCAAACTCTCCCCTGAAAGGTTTGGCGGTGGAAAGGGAATAATTTTTCTGAAAAAAATCCCTAAGCCGCGCGGTCACAATTTCATCAAAAATCGGCCGTTTTCCACTTTGCTCAGAAATGGTGCCACACTGTTCCATACTCTCCCCTGAAAGTTCTGGCGGTGCAAACGGAAGGCTTTTGATCATAGGTCAAGAAATCAGCCCTCAACTACTTTTCCTGCGGAAAAAGATTTTTCTGAAAAAATCGCTAAGCCGCGCGGTCATAATTTCATCAAAAATCGGCCGTTTTCCACTTTGCTCAGAAATGGTGCCACACTGTTCTAAACTCTCCCCTGAAAGTTTAGGCGGTGCAAACGGAAGGATTTTTCTGAAAAAAAATCCCTAAGCCGCGCGGTCACAATTTCATCAAAAATCAGCCATTTTCCACTTTGCTCAGAAATGGTGCCACACTGTTCCAAACTCTCCCGTGAAAGTTCTGGCGGTGCAAACAGAAGGCTTTTGATCATAGGTCAAGAAATCAGCCCTCAACTACTCCAGCTGTGGAAAAAGATTTTTCTGAAAAAATCGCTAAGCCGCGCGGTCATAATTTCATCAAAAATCGGCCGTTTTCCACTTTGCTAAAAAATGGTGCCAAACTTTCACAAACTCTCCTCTGAAAGGTTTGGCGGTGGAAACGGAAGGATTTTTCTGAAAAAAATCCCTAAGCCTCGCGGTCTCAATTTCATCAAAAATCGGCCGTTTTCCACTTTGCTCAGAAATGGTGCCACACTGTTCCAAACTCTGCCCTGAAAGTTCTGGTGGTGCAAACGGAAGGCTTTTGATCATAGGTCAAGAAATCAGCCCTCAACTACTTTTCCTGCGGAAAAAGATTTTTCTGAAAAAATCGCTAAGCCGCGCGGTCACAATTTCATCAAAAATCGGCCGTTTTTCACTTTGCTCAAAAATGGTGCCAAACTGTTCCAAACTCTCCCCTGAAAGTTCTGGCGGTGCAAACGGAAGGTTTTTGATCATAGGCCAAGAAATCAGCCCTCAACTACTCCAGCTGTGGAAAAAGATTTTTCTGAAAAAACCCCTAAGCCGAGCGTTCACAATTTCATCAAAAATCGTCCGTTTTCAACTTTGCACAAAAATGGTGCCACACTGTTCCAAACTCTCCCCTGAAAGTTTTGGCGGTGCAAACGGAAGGATTTTTCTGGAAAAAAATCCCTAAGCCACGCGGTCACAATTTCATCAAAAATCAGCCATTTTCCACTTTCCTAAAAAATGGTGCCAAACTGCTGAAAACTCTCCCCTGAAAATTTTGGCGGTGCAAACGGAAGGTTTTTGATCATAGGCCAAGAAATCAGCCCTCAACTACTCCAGCTGTGGACAAAGATTTTTCTGAAAAAATCCCTAAGCCGCGCGGTCACAATTTCATCAAAAATCAGCCATTTTCCACTTTGCTAAAAAATGGTGCCAAACTGCTGCAAACTCTCCCCTGAAAGGTTTGAAGGTGGAAACGGAAGGATTTTTCTGAAAAAAATCCCTAAGCCGCGCGGCCACAATTTCATCAAAAATCGGCCGTTTTCCACTTTGCTCAAAAATGGTGCCCAACTGCTGCAAACTCTCCCCTGAAAGTTCTGGCGGTGCAAACGGAAGGCTTTTGATCATAGGTCAAGAAATCAGCCATCAACTACTTTTCCTGCGGAAAAAGATTTTTCTGAAAAAATCGCTAAGCCAGAATTTCATCAAAAATCGGCCGTTTTCCACTTTGCTCAAAAATGGTGCCAAACTGTTGCAAACTCGCTCCTGAAAGGTTTGGCGGTGGAAACGGAAGGATTTTTCTGAAAAAAATCCCTAAGCCGCGCGGTCACAATTTCATCAAAAATCGGCCGTTTTCCATTTTTCTCAAAAATGGTGCCAAACTGCTGCAAACTCTCCCCTGAAAGTTCTGGCGGTGCAAAGGGAAGGCTTTTGATCATAGGTCAAGAAAGCAGCCCTCAACTACTTTTCCTGTGGAAAAAGATTTTTCTGAAACAATCCCTAAGCCGCGCTGTCACAATTTCATCAAAAATCGGCCGTTTTCCACTTTGCTAAAAAATGGTGCCAAACTGCTGCAAACTCTCCCCTGAAAGGTTTGGCGGTGGAAACAGAAGGATTTTTCTGAAAAAATCCCTAAGCCGCGCGGTCACAATTTCATCAAAAATCGGCCGTTTTCCACTTTGCTCAGAAATGGTGCCACACTGTTCCAAACTCTCCCCTGAAAGTTTTGGCGGTGCAAACGGAAGGATTTTTCTGAAAAAAAATCCCTAAGCCGCGCGGTCACAATTTCATCAAAAATCAGCCATTTTCCACTTTCATAAAAAATGGTGCCAAACTGCTGCAAACTCTGCCCTGAAAGTTTTGGCGGGGCAAACGGAAGGTTTTTTATCATAGGCCAAGAAATGAGCCCTCAACTACTCCAGCTGTGGAAAAAGATTTTTCTGAAAAAACCCCTAAGCCGAGCGTTCACAATTTCATCAAAAATCGTCCGTTTTCAACTTTGCACAAAAATGGTGCCACACTGTTCCAAACTCTCCCCTGAAAGTTTTGGCGGTGCAAACGGAAGGATTTTTCTGGAAAAAAATCTCTAAGCCGCGCGGTCACAATTTCATCAAAAATCAGCCATTTTCCACTTTCCTAAAAAATGGTGCCAAACTGCTGAAAACTCTCCCCTGAAAATTTTGGCGGTGCAAACGGAAGGTTTTTGATCATAGGCCAAGAAATCAGCCCTCAACTACTCCAGCTGTGGAAAAAGATTTTTCTGAAAAAATCCCTAAGCCGCGCGGTCACAATTTCATCAAAAATCAGCCATTTTCCACTTTGCTAAAAAATGGTGCCAAACTGCTGCAAACTCTCCCCTGAAAGGTTTGGAGGTGGAAACAGAAGGATTTTTTTGAAAAAAATCCCTAAGCCGCGCGGCCACAATTTCATCAAAAATCGGCCGTTTTCCACTTTGCTCAAAAATGGTGCCCAACTGCTGCAAACTCTCCCCTGAAAGTTCTGGCGGTGCAAACGGAAGGCTTTTGATCATAGGTCAAGAAATCAGCCATCAACTACTTTTCCTGCGGAAAAAGATTTTTCTGAAAAAATCGCTAAGCCACGCGGTCAGAATTTCATCAAAAATCGGCCGTTTTCCACTTTGCTCAAAAATGGTGCCAAACTGTTGCAAACTCGCTCCTGAAAGGTTTGGCGGTGGAAAAGGAAGGATTTTTCTGAAAAAAAATCCCTAAGCCGCGCGGTCACAATTTCATCAAAAATCGGCCGTTTTCCACTTTGCTCAAAAATGGTGCCCAACTGCTGCAAACTCTCCCCTGAAAGTTCTGGCGGTGCAAACGGAAGGCTTTTGATCATAGGTCAAGAAATCAGCCATCAACTACTTTTCCTGCGGAAAAAGATTTTTCTGAAAAAATCGCTAAGCCAGAATTTCATCAAAAATCGGCCGTTTTCCACTTTGCTCAAAAATGGTGCCAAACTGTTGCAAACTCGCTCCTGAAAGGTTTGGCGGTGGAAACGGAAGGATTTTTCTGAAAAAAAATCCCTAAGCCGCGCGGTCACAATTTCATCAAAAATCGGCCGTTTTCCATTTTTCTCAAAAATGGTGCCAAACTGCTGCAAACTCTCCCCTGAAAGTTCTGGCGGTGCAAAGGGAAGGCTTTTGATCATAGGTCAAGAAATCAGCCCTCAACTACTTTTCCTGTGGAAAAAGATTTTTCTGAAAAAATCCCTATTTCATCAAAATTCATCACAATTTCATCAAAAATCGGCCGTTTTCCACTTTGCTAAAAAATGGTGCCAAACTGCTGCAAACTCTCCCCTGAAAGGTTTGGCGGTGGAAACAGAAGGATTTTTCTGAAAAAAATCCCTAAGCCGCGCGGTCACAATTTCATCAAAAATCAGCCATTTTCCACTTTGCTAAAAAATGGTGCCAAACTGCTGCAAACTCTCCCCTGAAAGGTTTGGAGGTGGAAACAGAAGGATTTTTCTGAAAAAAATCCCTAAGCCGCGCGCCCACAATTTCATCAAAAATCGGCCGTTTTCCACTTTTCTCAAAAATGGTTCCAAACTGCTGCAAACTCTCCCCTGAAAGTTCTGGTGGTGCAAACGGAAGGCTTTTGATCATAGGTCAAGAAATCAGCCCTCAACTACTTTTCCTGCGGAAAAAGATTTTTCTGAAAAAATCGCTAAGCCGCGCGGTCACAATTTCATCAAAAATCGGCCGTTTTCCACTTTGCTCAAAAATGGTGCCAAACTGTTGCAAACTCTCCCCTGAAAGGTTTGGCGGTGGAAAGGGAATAATTTTTCTGAAAAAAATCCCTAAGCCGCGCGGTCACAATTTCATCAAAAATCGGCCGTTTTCCACTTTGCTCAGAAATGGTGCCACACTGTTCCAAACTCTCCCCTGAAAGTTCTGGTGGTGCAAACGGAAGGCTTTTGATCATAGTTCAAGAAATCAGCCATCAACTACTTTTCCTGCGGAAAAAGATTTTTCTGAAAAAATCCCTAAGCCGCGCGGTCAGAATTTCATCAAAAATCGGCCGTTTTCCACTTTGCTCAAAAATGGTGCCAACTGTTGCAAACTCTCCCCTGAAAGGTTTGGCGGTGGAAAGGGAATAATTTTTCTGAAAAAAATCCCTAAGCCGCGCGGTCACATTTTCATCAAAAATCGGCCGTTTTCCACTTTGCTCAGAAATGGTGCCACACTGTTCCAAACTCTCCCCTGAAAGTTTTGGCGGTGCAAACGGAAGGATTTTTCTGAAAAAAATCCCTAAGCCGCGCGGTCACAATTTCATCAAAAATCGGCCGTTTTCCACTTTTCTCAAAAATGGTTCCAAACTGCTGCAAACTCTCCCCTGAAAGTTCTGGTGGTGCAAACGGAAGGCTTTTGATCATAGGTCAAGAAATCAGCCCTCAACTACTTTTCCTGTGGAAAAAGATTTTTCTGAAAAAATCCCTAAGCCGCGCGTTCACAATTTCATCAAAAATCGGCCGTTTTCCACTTTGCTCAGAAATGGTGCCACACAGTTCCAAGCTCTCCCCTGAAAGTTTCGGCGGTGCAAATGGAAGGATTTTTCTGAAAAAATATCCCTAAGCCGCGCGGTCACAATTTCATCAAAAATCAGCCATTTTCCACTTTCCTAAAAAATGGTGCCAAACTGCTGCAAACTCTGCCCTGAAAGTTTTGGCGGTGCAAACGGAAGGTTTTTGATCATAGGCCAAGAAATCAGCCCTCAACTACTCCAGCTGTGGAAACAGATTTTTCTGAAAAAAATCCCTAAGCCGCGCGGTCACAATTTCATCAAAAATCAGCCATTTTCCACTTTGCTAAAAAAATGGTGCCAAACTGCTGCAAACTCTCCCCTGAAAGGTTTAGCGGTGGAAACGGAAGGCTTTTGATCATAGGTCAAGAAATCAGCCATCAACTACTTTTCCTGCGGAAAAAGATTTTTCTGAAAAAATCCCTAAGCCGCGCGGTCAGAATTTCATCAAAAATCGGCCGTTTTCCACTTTGCTCAAAAATGGTGCCACAATGTTCCAAACTCTCCCCTGAACGTTCTGGCGGTGCAAACGGAAGGCTTTTGATCATAGGTCAAGAAATCAGCCATCAACTACTTTTCCTGCGGAAAAAGATTTTTCTGAAAAAATCCCTAAGCCGCGCGGTCAGAATTTCATCAAAAATCGGCCGTTTTCCACTTTGCTCAAAAATGGTGCCAAACTGTTGCAAACTCTCCCCTGAAAGGTTTGGCGGTGGAAAGGGAATAATTTTTCTGAAAAAAATCCCTAAGCCGCGCGGTCACAATTTCATCAAAAATCGGCCGTTTTCCACTTTTCTCAGAAATGGTGCCACACTGTTCCAAACTCTCCCCTGAAAGTTTTGGCGGTGCAAACTGAAGGATTTTTCTGAAAAAAAATCCCTAAGCCGCGCGGTCACAATTTCATCAAAAATCAGCCATTTTCCACTTTGCTAAAAAATGGTGCCAAACTGCTGCAAACTCTCCCCTGAAAGGTTTGGCGGTGGAAACGGAAGGATTTTTCTGAAAAAAATCCCTAAGCCGCGCGGTCACAATTTCATCAAAAATCGGCCGTTTTCGACTTTGCTCAAAAATGGTGCCAAACTGTTGCAAACTCTCCCCTGAAAGGTTTGGCGGTGGAAAGGGAATAATTTTTCTGAAAAAAATCCCTAAGCCGCGCGGTCACAATTTCATCAAAAATCGGCCGTTTTCTACTTTGCTCAAAAATGGTGCCAAACTGTTGCAAACTCTCCCCTGAAAGGTATGGCGGTGGAAAGGGAATAATTTTTCTGAAAAAAATCCCTAAGCCGCGCGTTCACAATTTCATCAAAAATCGGCCGTTTTCCACTTTGCTCAGAAATGGTGCCACACAGTTCCAAGCTCTCCCCTGAAAGTTTCGGCGGTGCAAACGGAAGGATTTTTCTGAAAAATATCCCTAAGCCGCGCGGTCACAATTTCATCAAAAATCGGCCTTTTTCCACTTTTCTCAAAAATGGTTCCAAACTGCTGCAAACTCTCCCCTGAAAGTTCTGGCGGTGCAAACGGAAGGCTTTTGATCATAGGTCAAGAAATCAGCCCTCAACTACTTTTCCTGCGGAAAAAGATTTTTCTGAAAAAATCCCTAAGCCGCGCGTTCACAATTTCATCAAAAATCGGCCGTTTTCCACTTTGCTCAGAAATGGTGCCACACAGTTCCAAGCTCTCCCCTGAAAGTTTCGGCGGTGCAAACGGAAGGATTTTTCTGAAAAAATATCCCTAAGCCGCGCGGTCACAATTTCATCAAAAATCAGCCATTTTCCACTTTCCTAAAAAATGGTGCCAAACTGCTGCAAACTCTCCCCTGAAAGTTTTGGCGGTGCAAACGGAAGGTTTTTGATCATAGGCCAAGAAATCAGCCCTCAACTACTCCAGCTGTGGAAAAAGATTTTTCTGAAAAAAATCCCTAAGCCGCGCGGTCACAATTTCATCAAAAATCAGCCATTTTCCACTTTGCTCAAAAATGGTGCCAACTGTTGCAAACTCTCCCCTGAAAGGTTTGGCGGTGGAAAGGGAATAATTTTTCTGAAAAAAATCCCTAAGCCGCGCGGTCACATTTTCATCAAAAATCGGCCGTTTTCCACTTTGCTCAGAAATGGTGCCACACTGTTCCAAACTCTCCCCTGAATGTTTTGGCGGTGCAAACGGAAGGATTTTTCTGAAA
Source organism: Podarcis tiliguerta (assembly GCF_965153285.1). Taxonomy (NCBI): domain Eukaryota; kingdom Metazoa; phylum Chordata; class Lepidosauria; order Squamata; family Lacertidae; genus Podarcis; species Podarcis tiliguerta. Next base: position 69,397,461 of record NC_139540.1, read on the forward strand.
AAAATCCCTAAGCCGCGCGGTCACAATTTCATCAAAAATCGGCCATTTTCCACTTTCCTAAAAAATGGTGCCAAACTGCTGCAAACTCTCCCCTGAAAGTTTTGGCGGTGCAAACGGAAGGATTTTTCTGAAAAAAATCCCTAAGCCGCGCGGTCACAATTTCATCAAAAATCAGCCGTTTTCCACTTTGCTAAAAAATGGTGCCAAACTGCTGCAAACTCTCCCCTGAAAGGTTTGGAGGTGGAAACAGAAGGATTTTTCTGAAAAAAATCCCTAAGCCGCGCGCCCACAATTTCATCAAAAATCGGCCGTTTTCCACTTTTCTCAAAAATGGTTCCAAACTGCTGCAAACTCTCCCCTGAAAGTTCTGGTGGTGCAAACGGAAGGCTTTTGATCATAGGTCAAGAAATCAGCCCTCAACTACTTTTCCTGCGGAAAAAGATTTTTCTGAAAAATATCCCTAAGCCGCGCGGTCACAATTTCATCAAAAATCAGCCATTTTCCACTTTCCTAAAAAATGGTGCCAAACTGCTGCAAACTCTCCCCTGAAAGTTTTGGCGGTGCAAACGGAAGGTTTTTGATCATAGGCCAAGAAATCAGCCCTCAACTACTCCAGCTGTGGAAAAAGATTTTTCTTAAAAATATCCCTAAGCCGCGCGGTCACAATTTCATCAAAAATCAGCCATTTTCCACTTTGCTAAAAAAATGGTGCGAAACTGCTGCAAACTCTCCCCTGAAAGGTTTGGCGGTGGAAACGGAAGGCTTTTGATCATAGGTCAAGAAATCAGCCATCAACTACTTTTCCTGCGGAAAAAGATTTTTCTGAAAAAATCCCTAAGCCGCGCGGTCACAATTTCATCAAAAATCAGCCATTTTCCACTTTGCTCAAAAATGGTGCCAACTGTTGCAAACTCTCCCCTGAAAGGTTTGGCGGTGGAAAGGGAATAATTTTTCTGAAAAAAATCCCTAAGCCGCGCGGTCACATTTTCATCAAAAATCGGCCGTTTTCCACTTTGCTCAGAAATGGTGCCACACTGTTCCAAACTCTCCCCTGAATGTTTTGGAGGTGGAAACAGAAGGATTTTTCTGAAAAAAATCCCTAAGCCGCGCGCCCACAATTTCATCAAAAATCGGCCGTTTTCCACTTTTCTCAAAAATGGTTCCAAACTGCTGCAAACTCTCCCCTGAAAGTTCTGGTGGTGCAAACGGAAGGCTTTTGATCATAGGTCAAGAAATCAGCCCTCAACTACTTTTCCTGCGGAAAAAGATTTTTCTGAAAAAATCGCTAAGCCGCGCGGTCACAATTTCATCAAAAATCGGCCGTTTTCCACTTTACTCAAAAATGGTGCCAAACTGTTGCAAACTCTCCCCTGAAAGGTTTGGCGGTGGAAAGGGAATAATTTTTCTGAAAAAAATCCCTAAGCCGCGCGGTCACAATTTCATCAAAAATCGGCCGTTTTCCACTTTGCTCAGAAATGGTGCCACACTGTTCCAAACTCTCCCCTGAAAGTTCTGGTGGTGCAAACGGAAGGCTTTTGATCATAGGTCAAGAAATCAGCCATCAACTACTTTTCCTGCGGAAAAAGATTTTTCTGAAAAAATCCCTAAGCCGCGCGGTCAGAATTTCATCAAAAATCGGCCGTTTTCCACTTTGCTCAAAAATGGTGCCAACTGTTGCAAACTCTCCCCTGAAAGGTTTGGCGGTGGAAAGGGAATAATTTTTCTGAAAAAAATCCCTAAGCCGCGCGGTCACATTTTCATCAAAAATCGGCCGTTTTCCACTTTGCTCAGAAATGGTGCCACACTGTTCCAAACTCTCCCCTGAAAGTTTTGGCGGTGCAAACGGAAGGATTTTTCTGAAAAAAATCCCTAAGCCGCGCGGTCACAATTTCATCAAAAATCGGCCGTTTTCCACTTTTCTCAAAAATGGTTCCAAACTGCTGCAAACTCTCCCCTGAAAGTTCTGGTGGTGCAAACGGAAGGCTTTTGATCATAGGTCAAGAAATCAGCCCTCAACTACTTTTCCTGCGGAAAAAGATTTTTCTGAAAAAATCCCTAAGCCGCGCGTTCACAATTTCATCAAAAATCGGCCGTTTTCCACTTTGCTCAGAAATGGTGCCACACAGTTCCAAGCTCTCCCCTGAAAGTTTCGGCGGTGCAAACGGAAGGATTTTTCTGAAAAAATATCCCTAAGCCGCGCGGTCACAATTTCATCAAAAATCAGCCATTTTCCACTTTCCTAAAAAATGGTGCCAAACTGCTGCAAACTCTCCCCTGAAAGTTTTGGCGGTGCAAACGGAAGGTTTTTGATCATAGGCCAAGAAATCAGCCCTCAACTACTCCAGCTGTGGAAAAAGATTTTTCTGAAAAAAATCCCTAAGCCGCGCGGTCACAATTTCATCAAAAATCAGCCATTTTCCACTTTGCTAAAAAAATGGTGCCAAACTGCTGCAAACTCTCCCCTGAAAGGTTTAGCGGTGGAAACGGAAGGCTTTTGATCATAGGTCAAGAAATCAGCCATCAACTACTTTTCCTGCGGAAAAAGATTTTTCTGAAAAAATCCCTAAGCCGCGCGGTCAGAATTTCATCAAAAATCGGCCGTTTTCCACTTTGCTCAAAAATGGTGCCACAATGTTCCAAACTCTCCCCTGAACGTTCTGGCGGTGCAAACGGACGGCTTTTGATCATAGGTCAAGAAATCAGCCATCAACTACTTTTCCTGCGGAAAAAGATTTTTCTGAAAAAATCCCTAAGCCGCGCGGTCAGAATTTCATCAAAAATCGGCCGTTTTCCACTTTGCTCAAAAATGGTGCCAAACTGTTGCAAACTCTCCCCTGAAAGGTTTGGCGGTGGAAAGGGAATAATTTTTCTGAAAAAAATCCCTAAGCCGCGCGGTCACAATTTCATCAAAAATCGGCCGTTTTCCACTTTTCTCAGAAATGGTGCCACACTGTTCCAAACTCTCCCCTGAAAGTTTTGGCGGTGCAAACTGAAGGATTTTTCTGAAAAAAAATCCCTAAGCCGCGCGGTCACAATTTCATCAAAAATCAGCCATTTTCCACTTTCCTAAAAAATGGTGCCAAACTGCTGCAAACTCTCCCCTGAAAGGTTTGGCGGTGGAAACGGAAGGATTTTTCTGAAAAAAATCCCTAAGTCGCGCGGTCAGAATTTCATCAAAAATCGGCCGTTTTCCACTTTTCTCAAAAATGGTGCCAAACTGCTGCAAACTCTCCCCTGAAAGTTCTGGCGGTGCAAACGGAAGGTTTTTGATCATAGGTCAAGAAATCAGCCCTCAACTACTTTTCCTGCGGAAAAAGATTTTTCTGAAAAAATCGCTAAGCCGCGCGGTCAGAATTTCATCAAAAATCGGCCGTTTTCCACTTTGCTCAAAAATGGTGCCAAACTGTTGCAAATTCTCCCCTGAAAGGTTTGGCGGTGGAAAGGGAAGGATTTTTCTGAAAAAAATCCCTAAGCCGCGCGGTCACAATTTCATCAAAAATCGGCCGTTTTCTACTTTGCTCAAAAATGGTGCCAAACTGTTGCAAACTCTCCCCTGAAAGGTTTGGCGGTGGAAAGGGAATAATTTTTCTGAAAAAAATCCCTAAGCCGCGCGTTCACAATTTCATCAAAAATCGGCCGTTTTCCACTTTGCTCAGAAATGGTGCCACACAGTTCCAAGCTCTCCCCTGAAAGTTTCGGCGGTGCAAACGGAAGGATTTTTCTGAAAAATATCCCTAAGCCGCGCGGTCACAATTTCATCAAAAATCAGCCATTTTCCACTTTCCTAAAAAATGGTGCCAAACTGCTGCAAACTCTCCCCTGAAAGGTTTGGCGGTGGAAACGGAAGGCTCTTGATCATAGGTCAAGAAATCAGCCATCAACTACTTTTCCTGCGGAAAAAGATTTTTCTGAAAAAATCCCTAAGCCGCGCGGTCAGAATTTCATCAAAAATCGGCCGTTTTCCACTTTGCTCAAAAATGGTGCCAAACTGTTGCAAACTCTCCCCTGAAAGGTTTGGCGGTGGAAACGGAAGGCTCTTGATCATAGGTCAAGAAATCAGCCATCAACTACTTTTCCTGCGGAAAAAGATTTTTCTGAAAAAATCCCTAAGCCGCGCGGTCAGAATTTCATCAAAAATCGGCCGTTTTCCACTTTGCTCAAAAATGGTGCCAAACTGTTGCAAACTCTCCCCTGAAAGGTTTGGCGGTGGAAAGGGAATAATTTTTCTGAAAAAAATCCCTAAGCCGCGCGGTCACAATTTCATCAAAAATCGGCCGTTTTCCACTTTGCTCAGAAATGGTGCCACAATGTTCCAAACTCTCCCCTGAACGTTCTGGCGGTGCAAACGGAAGGCTTTTGATCATAGGCCAAGAAATCAGCCCTCAACTACTCCAGCTGTGGAAAAAGATTTTTCTGAAAAAAATCCCTAAGCCGCGCGGTCACAATTTCATAAAAAATCAGCCATTTTCCACTTTGCTAAAAAAATGGTGCCAAACTGCTGCAAACTCTCCCCTGAAAGGTTTAGCGGTGGAAACGGAAGGCTTTTGATCATAGGTCAAGAAATCAGCCATCAACTACTTTTCCTGCGGAAAAAGATTTTTCTGAAAAATCCCTAAGCCGCGCGGTCAGAATTTCATCAAAAATCGGCCGTTTTCCACTTTGCTCAAAAATGGTGCAAAACTGTTGCAAACTCTCCCCTGAAAGGTTTGGCGGTGGAAAGGGAATAATTTTTCTGAAAAAAATCCCTAAGCCGCGCGGTCACAATTTCATCAAAAATCGGCCGTTTTCTACTTTGCTCAAAAATGGTGCCAAACTGTTGCAAACTCTCCCCTGAAAGGTTTGGCGGTGGAAAGGGAATAATTTTTCTGAAAAAAATCCCTAAGCCGCGCGTTCACAATTTCATCAAAAATCGGCCGTTTTCCACTTTGCTCAGAAATGGTGCCACACAGTTCCAAGCTCTCCCCTGAAAGTTTCGGCGGTGCAAACGGAAGGATTTTTCTGAAAAATATCCCTAAGCCGCGCGGTCACAATTTCATCAAAAATCGGCCGTTTTCCACTTTTCTCAAAAATGGTTCCAAACTGCTGCAAACTCTCCCCTGAAAGTTCTGGCGGTGCAAACGGAAGGCTTTTGATCATAGGTCAAGAAATCAGCCCTCAACTACTTTTCCTGCGGAAAAAGATTTTTCTGAAAAAATCCCTAAGCCGCGCGTTCACAATTTCATCAAAAATCGGCCGTTTTCCACTTTGGTCAGAAATGGTGCCACACAGTTCCAAGCTCTCCCCTGAAAGTTTCGGCGGTGCAAACGGAAGGATTTTTCTGAAAAAATATCCCTAAGCCGCGCGGTCACAATTTCATCAAAAATCAGCCATTTTCCACTTTCCTAAAAAATGGTGCCAAACTGCTGCAAACTCTCCCCTGAAAGTTTTGGCGGTGCAAACGGAAGGCTTTTGATCATAGGTCAAGAAATCAGCCATCAACTACTTTTCCTGCGGAAAAAGATTTTTCTGAAAAAATCCCTAAGCCGCGCGGTCACAATTTCATCAAAAATCAGCCATTTTCCACTTTGCTAAAAAAATGGTGCCAAACTGCTGCAAACTCTCCCCTGAAAGGTTTGGCGGTGGAAACGGAAGGCTTTTGATCATAGGTCAAGAAATCAGCCATCAACTACTTTTCCTGCGGAAAAAGATTTTTCTGAAAAAATCCCTAAGCCGCGCGGTCACAATTTCATCAAAAATCAGCCATTTTCCACTTTGCTCAAAAATGGTGCCAACTGTTGCAAACTCTCCCCTGAAAGGTTTGGCGGTGGAAAGGGAATAATTTCTCTGAAAAAAATCCCTAAGCCGCGCGGTCACATTTTCATCAAAAATCGGCCGTTTTCCACTTTGCTCAGAAATGGTGCCACACTGTTCCAAACTCTCCCCTGAAAGTTTTGGCGGTGCAAACGGAAGGATTTTTCTGAAAAAAATCCCTAAGCCGCGCGGTCACAATTTCATCAAAAATCGGCCATTTTCCACTTTCCTAAAAAATGGTGCCAAACTGCTGCAAACTCTCCCCTGAAAGTTTTGGCGGTGCAAACGGAAGGATTTTTCTGGAAAAAAATCCCTAAGCCGCGCGGTCACAATTTCATCAAAAATCAGCCGTTTTCCACTTTCCTAAAAAATGGTGCCAAACTGCTGCAAACTCTCCCCTGAAAGTTTTGGCGGTGCAAACGGAAGGATTTTTCTGAAAAAAATCCCTAAGCCGCGCGGTCACAATTTCATCAAAAATCAGCCATTTTCCACTTTGCTAAAAAATGGTGCCAAACTGCTGCAAACTCTCCCCTGAAAGGTTTGGAGGTGGAAACAGAAGGATTTTTCTGAAAAAAATCCCTAAGCCGCGCGCCCACAATTTCATCAAAAATCGGCCGTTTTCCACTTTTCTCAAAAATGGTTCCAAACTGCTGCAAACTCTCCCCTGAAAGTTCTGGTGGTGCAAACGGAAGGCTTTTGATCATAGGTCAAGAAATCAGCCCTCAACTACTTTTCCTGCGGAAAAAGATTTTTCTGAAAAAATCGCTAAGCCGCGCGGTCACAATTTCATCAAAAATCGGCCGTTTTCCACTTTGCTCAAAAATGGTGCCAAACTGTTGCAAACTCTCCCCTGAAAGGTTTGGCGGTGGAAAGGGAATAATTTTTCTGAAAAAAATCCCTAAGCCGCGCGGTCACAATTTCATCAAAAATCGGCCGTTTTCCACTTTGCTCAGAAATGGTGCCACACTGTTCCAAACTCTCCCCTGAAAGTTCTGGTGGTGCAAACGGAAGGCTTTTGATCATAGCTCAAGAAATCAGCCGTCAACTACTTTTCCTGCGGAAAAAGATTTTTCTGAAAAAATCCCTAAGCCGCGCGGTCAGAATTTCATCAAAAATCGGCCGTTTTCCACTTTGCTCAAAAATGGTGCCAACTGTTGCAAACTCTCCCCTGAAAGGTTTGGCGGTGGAAAGGGAATAATTTTTCTGAAAAAAATCCCTAAGCCGCGCGGTCACATTTTCATCAAAAATCGGCCGTTTTCCACTTTGCTCAGAAATGGTGCCACACTGTTCCAAACTCTCCCCTGAAAGTTTTGGCGGTGCAAACGGAAGGATTTTTCTGAAAAAAATCCCTAAGCCGCGCGGTCACAATTTCATCAAAAATCGGCCGTTTTCCACTTTTCTCAAAAATGGTTCCAAACTGCTGCAAACTCTCCCCTGAAAGTTCTGGTGGTGCAAACGGAAGGCTTTTGATCATAGGTCAAGAAATCAGCCCTCAACTACTTTTCCTGTGGAAAAAGATTTTTCTGAAAAAATCCCTAAGCCGCGCGTTCACAATTTCATCAAAAATCGGCCGTTTTCCACTTTGCTCAGAAATGGTGCCACACAGTTCCAAGCTCTCCCCTGAAAGTTTCGGCGGTGCAAACGGAAGGATTTTTCTGAAAAAATATCCCTAAGCCGCGCGGTCACAATTTCATCAAAAATCAGCCATTTTCCACTTTCCTAAAAAATGGTGCCAAACTGCTGCAAACTCTCCCCTGAAAGTTTTGGCGGTGCAAACGGAAGGTTTTTGATCATAGGCCAAGAAATCAGCCCTCAACTACTCCAGCTGTGGAAAAAGATTTTTCTGAAAAAAATCCCTAAGCCGCGCGGTCACAATTTCATCAAAAATCAGCCATTTTCCACTTTGCTAAAAAAATGGTGCCAAACTGCTGCAAACTCTCCCCTGAAAGGTTTAGCGGTGGAAACGGAAGGCTTTTGATCATAGGTCAAGAAATCAGCCATCAACTGCTTTTCCTGCGGAAAAAGATTTTTCTGAAAAAATCCCTAAGCCGCGCGGTCAGAATTTCATCAAAAATCGGCCGTTTTCCACTTTGCTCAAAAATGGTGCCACAATGTTCCAAACTCTCCCCTGAACGTTCTGGCGGTGCAAACGGAAGGCTTTTGATCATAGGTCAAGAAATCAGCCATCAACTACTTTTCCTGCGGAAAAAGATTTTTCTGAAAAAATCCCTAAGCCGCGCGGTCAGAATTTCATCAAAAATCGGCCGTTTTCCACTTTGCTCAAAAATGGTGCCAAACTGTTGCAAACTCTCCCCTGAAAGGTTTGGCGGTGGAAAGGGAATAATTTTTCTGAAAAAAATCCCTAAGCCGCGCGGTCACAATTTCATCAAAAATCGGCCGTTTTCCACTTTTCTCAGAAATGGTGCCACACTGTTCCAAACTCTCCCCTGAAAGTTTTGGCGGTGCAAACTGAAGGATTTTTCTGAAAAAAAATCCCTAAGCCGCGCGGTCACAATTTCATCAAAAATCAGCCATTTTCCACTTTGCTAAAAAATGGTGCCAAACTGCTGCAAACTCTCCCCTGAAAGGTTTGGCGGTGGAAACGGAAGGATTTTTCTGAAAAAAATCCCTAAGCCGCGCGGTCACAATTTCATCAAAAATCGGCCGTTTTCTACTTTGCTCAAAAATGGTGCCAAACTGTTGCAAACTCTCCCCTGAAAGGTTTGGCGGTGGAAAGGGAATAATTTTTCTGAAAAAAATCCCTAAGCCGCGCGTTCACAATTTCATCAAAAATCGGCCGTTTTCCACTTTGCTCAGAAATGGTGCCACACAGTTCCAAGCTCTCCCCTGAAAGTTTCGGCGGTGCAAACGGAAGGATTTTTCTGAAAAATATCCCTAAGCCACGCGGTCACAATTTCATCAAAAATCAGCCATTTTCCACTTTCCTAAAAAATGGTGCCAAACTGCTGCAAACTCTCCCCTGAAAGGTTTGGCGGTGGAAACGGAAGGCTCTTGATCATAGGTCAAGAAATCAGCCATCAACTACTTTTCCTGCGGAAAAAGATTTTTCTGAAAAAATCCCTAAGCCGCGCGGTCAGAATTTCATCAAAAATCGGCCGTTTTCCACTTTGCTCAAAAATGGTGCCAAACTGTTGCAAACTCTCCCCTGAAAGGTTTGGCGGTGGAAAGGGAATAATTTTTCTGAAAAAAATCCCTAAGCCGCGCGGTCACAATTTCATCAAAAATCGGCCGTTTTCCACTTTGCTCAGAAATGGTGCCACAATGTTCCAAACTCTCCCCTGAACGTTCTGGCGGTGCAAACGGAAGGCTTTTGATCATAGGTCAAGAAATCAGCCATCAACTACTTTTCCTGCGGAAAAAGATTTTTCTGAAAAAATCCCTAAGCCGCGCGGTCAGAATTTCATCAAAAATCGGCCGTTTTCCACTTTGCTCAAAAATGGTGCCAAACTGCTGCAAACTCTCCCCTGAAAGTTCTGGCGGTGCAAACGGAAGGTTTTTGATCATAGGTCAAGAAATCAGCCCTCAACTACTTTTCCTGCGGAAAAAGATTTTTCTCAAAAAATCGCTAAGCCGCGCAGTCAGAATTTCATCAAAAATCGGCCGTTTTCCAATTTCCTAAAAAAATGGTGCCAAACTGTTGCAAACTCTCCCCTGAAAGGTTTGGCGGTGGAAAGGGAATAATTTTTCTGAAAAAAATCCCTAAGCCGCGCGGTCACAATTTCATCAAAAATCAGCCGTTTTCCACTTTGCTGAAAAATTGTGTCAAACAGTTGCAAACTCACTGCTGAAAGTTTTGACAGTGGAAACGGAAGGCTTTTGATCATGGGCAAAGAAATGAGCCCTCGACTACTTCACCTGTGGAAAAATATTTTTCTAAAAAAATCCCTAAGCCGCGCAGTCAGAATTTCATAAAAAATCGGCCGTTTTCCACTTTGCTCAAAAATGGTGCCAAAGTGTTGCAAACTCTCCCCTGAAAGGTTTGGCGGTGGAAAGGGAAGGATTTTTCTGAAAAAAATCCCTAAGCCGCGCGGTCACAATTTCATCAAAAATCGGCCGTTTTCCACTTTGCTCAGAAATGGTGCCACACTGTTCCAAACTCTCCCCTGAAAGTTCTGGCGGTGCAAACGGAAGGCTTTTGATCATAGGTCAAGAAATCAGCCCTCAACTACTTTTCCTGCAGAAAAAGATTTTTCTGAAAAAATCGCTAAGCCGCGCGGTCACAATTTCATCAAAAATCGGCCGTTTTCCACTTTGCTCAAAAATGGTGCCAAACTGTTGCAAACTCTCCCCTGAAAGGTTTGGCGGTGGAAAGGGAATAATTTTTCTGAAAAAAATCCCTAAGCCGCGCGGTCACAATTTCATCAAAAATCGGCCGTTTTCCACTTTGCTCAGAAATGGTGCCACACTGTTCCAAACTCTCCCCTGAAAGTTCTGGTGGTGCAAACGGAAGGCTTTTGATCATAGGTCAAGAAATCAGCCATCAACAACTTTTCCTGCGGAAAAAGATTTTTCTGAAAAAATCCCTAAGCCGCGTGTTCACAATTTCATCAAAAATCGGCCGTTTTCCACTTTTCTCAGAAATGGTGCCACACAGTTCCAAGCTCTCCCCTGAAAGTTTCGGCGGTGCAAACGGAAGGATTTTTCTGAAAAAATATCCCTAAGCCGCCCGGTCACAATTTCATCAAAAATCAGCCATTTTCCACTTTCCTAAAAAATGGTGCCAAACTGCTGCAAACTCTCCCCTGAAAGTTTTGGTGGTGCAAACGGAAGGTTTTTGATCATAGGCCAAGAAATCAGCCCTCAACTACTCCAGCTGTGGAAAAATATTTTTCTGAAAAAAATCCCTAAGCCGCGCGGTCACAATTTCATCAAAAATCAGCCATTTTCCACTTTGCTAAAAAAATGGTGCCAAACTGCTGCAAACTCTCCCCTGAAAGGTTTGGCAGTGGAAACGGAAGGCTTTTGATCATAGGTCAAGAAATCAGCCATCAACTACTTTTCCTGCGGAAAAAGATTTTTCTCACAAAATCCCTAAGCCGCGCGGTCAGAATTTCATCAAAAATCGGCCGTTTTCGACTTTGCTCAAAAATGGTGCCAAACTGTTGCAAACTCTCCCCTGAAAGGTTTGGCGGTGGAAAGGGAATAATTTTTCTGAAAAAAATCCCTAAGCCGCGCGGTCACATTTTCATCAAAAATCGGCCTTTTTCCACTTTGCTCAGAAATGGTGCCACACTGTTCCAAACTCTCCCCTGAAAGTTTTGGCGGTGCAAACGGAAGGATTTTTCTGAAAAAAATCCCTAAGCCGCGCGGTCACAATTTCATCAAAAATCGGCCGTTTTCCACTTTTCTCAAAAATGGTTCCAAACTGCTGCAAACTCTCCCCTGAAAGTTCTGGCGGTGCAAACGGAAGGCTTTTGATCATAGGTCAAGAAATCAGCCCTAAACTACTTTTCCTGCGGAAAAAGATTTTTCTGAAAAAAATCCCTAAGCCGCGCGGTCACAATTTCATCAAAAATCAGCCATTTTCCACTTTGCCAAAAAAATGGTGCCAAACTGCTGCAAACTCTCCCCTGAAAGGTTTGGCGGTGGAAACGGAAGGCTTTTGATCATAGGTCAAGAAATCAGCCCTCAACTACTTTTCCTGCGGAAAAAGATTTTTCTGAAAAAATCCCTAAGCCGCGCGGTCACAATTTCATCAAAAATCGGCCGTTTTCCACTTTTCTCAGAAATGGTGCCACACTGTTCCAAAAGCTCCCCTGAAAGTTTTGGCGGTGCAAACTGAAGGATTTTTCTGAAAAAAAATCCCTAAGCCGCGCGGTCACAATTTCATCAAAAATCAGCCATTTTCCACTTTCCTAAAAAATGGTGCCAAACTGCTGCAAACTCTCCCCTGAAAGTTTTGGCGGTGCAAACGGAAGGTTTTTGATCATAGGCCAAGAAATCAGCCCTCAACTACTCCAGCTGTGGAAAAAGATTTTTCTGAAAAAATCCCTAAGCCGCGCGGTCACAATTTCATCAAAAATCGGCCGTTTTCCACTTTTCTCAAAAATGGTTCCAAACTGCTGCAAACTCTCCCCTGAAAGTTCTGGTGGTGCAAACGGAAGGCTTTTGATCATAGGTCAAGAAATCAGCCCTCAACTACTTTTCCTGCGGAAAAAGATTTTTCTGAAAAAATCCCTAAGCCGCGCGTTCACAATTTCATCAAAAATCGGCCGTTTTCCACTTTGCTCAGAAATGGTGCCACACAGTTCCAAGCTCTCCCCTGAAAGTTTCGGCGGTGCAAACGGAAGGATTTTTCTGAAAAAATATCCCTAAGCCGCGCGGTCACAATTTCATCAAAAATCAGCCATTTTCCACTTTCCTAAAAAATGGTGCCAAACTGCTGCAAACTCTCTCCTGAAAGTTTTGGCGGTGCAAACGGAAGGTTTTTGATCATAGGCCAAGAAATCAGCCCTCAACTACTCCAGCTGTGGAAAAAGATTTTTCTGAAAAAAATCCCTAAGCCGAGCGGTCACAATTTCATCAAAAATCAGCAATTTTCCACTTTGCTAAAAAATGGTGCCAAACTGCTACAAACTCTCCCCTGAAAGGTTTGGCGGTGGAAACGGAAGGATTTTTCTGAAAAAAAATCCCTAAGCCGCGCGGTCACAATTTCATCAAAAATCGGCCGTTTTCCACTTTTCTCAAAAGTGGTGCCAAACTGCTGCAAACTCTCCCCTGAAAGTTCTGGCGGTGCAAACGGAAGGTTTTTGATCATAGGTCAAGAAATCAGCCCTCAACTACTTTTCCTGCGGAAAAAGATTTTTCTGAAAAAATCCCTAAGCCGCGCGGTCAGAATTTCATCAAAAATCGGCCGTTTTCCAATTTCCTAAAAAATGGTGCCAAACTGTTGCAAACTCTCCCCTGAAAGGTTTGGCGGTGGAAAGGGAATCATTTTTCTGAAAAAAATCCCTAAGCCGCGCGGTCACAATTTCATCAAAAATCGGCCGTTTTCCACTTTGCTCAAAAATGGTGCCAAACTGTTGCAAACTCTCCTCTGAAAGGTTTGGCGGTGGAAAGGGAATAATTTTTCTGAAAAAAATCCCTAAGCCGCGCGGTCACAATTTCATCAAAAATCGGCCGTTTTCCACTTTTCTCAGAAATGGTGCCACACTGTTCCAAACTCTCCCCTGAAAGGTTTGGCGGTGGAAACGGAAGGATTTTTCTGAAAAAAAATCCCTAAGCCGCGCGGTCACAATTGCATCAAAAATAAGCCATTTTCCACTTTCCTAAAAAATGGTGCCAAACTGCTGCAAAGTCTGCCCTGAAAGTTTTGGCGGTGCAAACGGAAGGTTTTTGATCATAGGCCAAGAAATCAGCCCTCCACTACTCCAGCTGTGGAAAAGGATTTTTCTGAAAAAATCCCTAAGCCGCGCGGTCACAATTTCATCAAAAATCAGCCATTTTCCACTTTGCTAAAAAATGGTGCCAAACTGCTGCAAACTCTCCACTGAAAGGTTTGGCGGTGGAAACGGAAGGATTTTTCTGAAAAAAATCCCTAAGTCGCGCGGTCAGAATTTCATCAAAAATCGGCCGTTTTCCACTTTTCTCAAAAATGGTGCCAAACTGCTGCAAACTCTCCCCTGAAAGTTCTGGCGGTGCAAACGGAAGGTTTTTGATCATAGGTCAAGAAATCAGCCCTCAACTACTTTTCCTGCGGAAAAAGATTTTTCTGAAAAAATCGCTAAGCCGCGCGGTCAGAATTTCATAAAAAGACGGCCGTTTTCCACTTTGCTCAAAAATGGTGCCAAAGTGTTGCAAACTCTCCCCTGAAAGGTTTGGCGGTGGAAAGGGAAGGATTTTTCTGAAAAAAATCCCTAAGCCGCGCGGTCACAATTTCATCAAAAATCGGCCGTTTTCCACTTTTTTCAAAAATGGTGCCAAACTGCTGCAAACTCTCCCCTGAAAGTTCTGGTGGTGTAAACGTAAGGCTTTTGATCATAGGTCAAGAAATCAGCCCTCAACTACTTTTCCTACGAGAAAAGATTTTTCTGAAAAAATCGCTAATCAGCGCGGTCACAATTTCATCCAAAATCGGCCGTTTTCCACTTTGCTCAAAAATGGTGCCAAAGTGTTGCAAACTCTCCCCTGAAAGGTTTGGCGTGCAAACGGAGGGCTTTTGATCATAGGTCAAGAAATCAGCCCTCAACTACTTTTCCTACGAGAAAAGATTTTTCTGAAAAAATCGCTAAGCCGCGCGGTCAGAATTTCATCAAAAATCGGCCGTTTTCCACTTTGCTCAAAAATGGTGCCACACTGTTCCAAACTCTACCCTGAAAGTTCTGGCGGTGCAAACGGAAGGCTTTTGATCATAGGTCAAGAAATCAGCCCTCAACTACTTTTCCTGCAGAAAAAGATTTTTCTGAAAAAATCGCTAAGCCGCGCGGTCAGAATTTCATCAAAAATCGGCCGTTTTCCACTTTGCTCAAAAATGGTGCCAAAGTGTTGCAAACTCTCCCCTGAAAGGTTTGGCGGTGGAAAGGGAATAATTTTTCTGAAAAAAATCCCTAAGCCGCGCGGTCACATTTTCATCAAAAATCGGCCTTTTTCCACTTTGCTCAGAAATGGTGCCACACTGTTCCAAACTCTCCCCTGAAAGTTTTGGCGGTGCAAACGGAAGGATTTTTCTGAAAAAAAATCCCTAAGCCGCGCGGTCACAATTTCATAAAAAATCGGCCGTTTTCCACTTTGCTCAGAAATGGTGCCACACTGTTCCAAACTCTCCCCTGAAAGTTTTGGCGGTGCAAACGGAAGGATTTTTCTGAAAAAAATCCCTAAGCCGCGCGGTCACAATTTCATCAAAAATCGGCCGTTTTCCACTTTGCTCAGAAATGGTGCCACACTGTTCCAAACTCTACCCTGAAAGTTCTGGCGGTGCAAACGGAAGGCTTTTGATCATAGGTCAAGAAATCAGCCCTCAACTACTTTTCCTGCAGAAAAAGATTTTTCTAAAAAAATCGCTAAGCCGCGCGGTCAGAATTTCATCAAAAATCGGCCATTTTCCACTTTGCTAAAAAATGGTGCCACACTGTTCCAAACTCTCCCCTGAAAGTTTTGGCGGTGCAAACGGAAGGATTTTTCTGGAAAAAAATCCCTAAGCCGCGCGGTCACAATTTCATCAAAAATCGGCCGTTTTCCACTTTTCGCAAAAATGGTGCCAAACTGCTGCAAACTCTCCCCTGAAAGTTCTGGCGGTGCAAACGGAAGTCTTTTGATCATAGGTCAAGAAATCAGCCCTCAACTACTTTTCCTGCGGAAAAAGATTTTTCTTAAAAAATTGCTAAGCCGCGCGGTCAGAATTTCATCAAAAACCAGCCGTTTTCCAATTTGCTCAAAAATGATGCC